>NC_080162.1:168452029-169064638 GCF_950295315.1 Erinaceus europaeus | reverse complement strand
GAAATAGTTGCTATCTGAGAAGACAGAGAAACAAAAATTGCTTGTCTAAACATATTTTCAGCCTCAGAGATTGAGGTGATATCTCAGTGTGTTAAAGCACCAATTTGTGTGTCAGAGGCCCCAAAGGGTCCCAGGTTCAATCCCCAGCACCACTTTAGACACTGTGATGTGATATGATGTGATGTGATGTGATGTGACGTGACGTGACATGTGATGTGATGTGTGTGTGTCCATCCCTCTCTCCTATAATAAATGAAATGAATCTTTAAAATACATATTCTCCATGATTATCAAGTCTACTGATGCAATTAGATTATGTGAGATTGCCATTTCATCTTCGAACAAACTATGTTACATACTCTATGAAAATGACTAGAGCAAGAGCTTCATACTGATTTCAGGGTATCTCAGACTTTGTTAGGCTGACCTGCGAAGCTTTACTTTATATTTATTCATGTATTTAGGTTTTTATTTTGGATAAAGACAGAAACTGATGGGGGCCTGGCAGTGGCATACCTGGTGCACACAGTATTATGTTGAGGGGCCAGCTCCCCATCTGCATCCAGTATGCTTTATAAGTGCTAAAGCAGATCTGCAGGTGTCTTTCTCCATCGCCTCTCAATTTTTCTCTGTCTTATCAAATAAAATGGGGAAAACAATGACTGCTGGGAGCAGTCAATTCATAGTGCCAGCACCAAGCCCCAGAGAAAAACTTGGAGGCAGAGAGAGAGAAGAGGGAGAGATACAGAGGGAGAGAAAGAGATAGCTTCAGCATTAATTTACTGCCTATGAAGCTTCCCCACTGCAGGTAAAGACTGGGGATTTTATTTTATTATTTTTTTTATTTAAGAAAGGATTAATTAACAAAACCATAGGGTAGGAGGGGTACAACTCCACACAATTCCCACCACCCAATCTCCATTTCCCACCCCCTCCCCTGATAGCTTTCCCATTCTCTATCCCTCTGGGAGCATGGACCCAGGGTCATTGTGGGTTGCAGAAGGTAGAAGGTCTGGCTTCTGTAATTGCTTCCCCGTTGAACATGGGTGTTGACTGGTCGGTCCATACTCCCAGACTGGGGATTTTAACCTGGGTCCCTGTACATGGTAACATGTACCCAACCAGGTTACCACCATCCAGCTACCTGACTGAATAAAGTCCAACCAAGTATTCCCTCAAATATGTCATAGTTATACCTCTTAAACAATTGACATTTGGGTTATTGATGAGTACCTCTGTGAGGTAGCAGGTCTAATTAAGTATGTTTTTTCTGGACACTGCATCACTAATTTGCATGTCATCTTTGCACAGGGGCCATGCTAACTTCTGTATTGTTCCAGTTTTTAGTATATGTGCTGCTGAAGTGAGCATGTGGACACTGTATCACCAACGTTTCAAAGAATAACTCAGATTCTCCGAGAAAGACAATTTGACTGGGCCAACTGGACTTTTGATTGCTTAACTATGAGTTCTATCTGCAATAAGTTATATCGAATTCCTAGGATTAAGGAGTTTTTTTTTTTTAATCTTGTGTTACAACTTGGTGACCAGGGGACTGGTTAGAGAAATTACTTTTTTAGATGGAAGCAAAGTTAGAAAGAGGTAACTACCAGCATACAGGTCCAGGGAAACTATAGATTTTAGTCACCAGCACAACTACTAGTAAGGTCACAATCAGTGCCTGAACAAAATTAGTTGTTTTAACATTGTTGACTGAAGGAGAGAGTATTAATGATTACAAATAAGTGTAGGCTTAGGAATGTAGAATATTGAAATGTACAACTTCAGCAATCAACAATTATAAATTTTTTATGAAGGCAGATATCTTTCCCCTAGATAATGTGCCTGCTTCATGGTGCACAGGTCCCAGGTTTGAGCTCAAACCTCATCACACTGGAAGTTTTAGTGCTCTACTGGCATTCTCTCTCTCTACCTTTTTCTATCTCAAAAAGTTACCCTGAAGCAGTGAAATTACAGTCATGACTAAAAAAGTGTGTGAAAGGAATACTTGAAAATCTATTTATTTATTATTGTATAAAGGCAGAGAAAAATTGAGAGGAAAGAGGGAAATAGAGAGGGAAAAGGACAGAGAGACACCTGTAGCCATGCTTCACCAATCATGAGGCTTTCCCCCTGCAGGTGGGGACCAGAGTCCTGAACCCAGGTCCTTGTGAACTGTAATGTGTACATTTAACCAGGTGTGTCACTACCTGGTTCAAGGAATACTTGTTTAAAAGTGAGTGTGGGGGGTGGTAAAAAAGATTATGTAACTTGAAGAAAATAAACAACAAAGCACAAAACCAAAACAAAGCAAAGCACTACACTGTTTCAAACTTGTCATCTGTATTGTTCATTTCATACTATGGGAGGTATATATTCATTTCACAAAGCCACAGTTCTGTATGTATAACCTCCATAGTTTGCTCCACATTTTAATTTATAAATTAAGCTGCAAATATTCTAATATTTTATTAATAAATATTTGCAGTGCTGTACAGAATAACTTCATTTGAATACGTCTTCCAGTTGAGCTTTAAATTTCTATCTTAACATGATTATTCAGTGATCTATCTGTATAAAAATTTAGGATTTTTTAAGGTCAAGTTTCATTATTAATCTATTTCAAAATGGCAAATGTCATTATTTTGGTTTATAGAGCACAGAGAAAAGACATGTTTTTTTTTCTCTCAGTCAGGAAGAGCTATTTTTATAAAATTATATGCGAATTATTTTTGTATGTGGTGTTGACTTCATTGTGCATGGTAATTTATTGCTAATTTGATTAGATGTTTTAGATTTATTTGTATATTTTCACTTGTAAGGAAGAGAAAAAACAAAGGGATTTTAAAAATGCTCATCACTGGTATATATAGTGCTGAGGATTGAACCTGGGGCCTCAGGCATGCAAATCTTTGGTATTAGCACAGAGCTGTCTCCCTCTTATGTAATTTATTGTTTGTTATTATATTAAGTCCTGGTAATTTGGGCAGGGGTAGATAGCATAATGGTTATTTAAACAGATTGTCAAGCCTGAGGCTACAAAGTCCCAGGTTCAATCCCCTGTACCACCATAAACCAGAGTTGATCAGTGCTCTGGTAAAAAACAAAAAAAACAAACAAAGACCTGGTGATTTACAAAAGTTATTATATAAATTCTTTGAAGGATGAAAACTAACTCAACTAGATTTATTATTCTTTTTTCTGTGAGAAAAGTAATAAATCTGAATGCCTTTTTCAAAATTACTAAATAAGAGTAGGGGATATAGCATTTAGTCCTGCAAAAACACTTTCATCCCTGAGGTTCCAAAGTCCCAGGTTCAACCTCCCCTCACACACACACACACACACACATACACACACATACGTACCATTATAAGCTAGAGCTGAGCAGTGCTCTGATGAAAATAGACAAAAAATATGTCAATAAATAATATTAAATATTTAAAAATAATAACTATGTGTTTTTCAAATAATAAGGTCAATAAAGTTATTTCTCCAAATTTGGTTTTAAAGATTACCTACAAGGGTCCACAAGATAACTCACACAAGTGGGCATTTTCTTTGCCATGCTGACCCAGGCTTGAGCTCAGATATACTACATGGGAGAACTAATACACTGGGGAAGGTCTGGTACTGTCATGTCTCTCCATTAATTATATATTGTATAAAAATATTATTAAGTATTTTAAACATGTATGCCACAATAAAAACAAACAAAACCCAGAAATCTTGATAAATTGTCTTGCAGATTTTTCTGCCTCACTAGACAGAACAAAACTAGAATAATGAGTATGTTATAACTCATGTAAGTCCCTCATTATGAATCAATCTTACTGTTCTCAAACATCTTTTTTGAGAAAGTTGATTTATAAAAGTTGCTATCTTTCTTACTTACATATTGATATGCAATGGCCAAGCCTGATATTTATAGAATATTTAATGCAATATTAACTTTAATAATGAAAAATATTTTAAGTAAACAGTTTAGTTCAGGCACTGCCTCCACCAGAAAACTTAGTTTATTTTTTTACATTATCTTTATTTATTGCATAGAGACAGAGAGAAATTGAGAGGAGAGGGGGAAATATAGGGAAAGAGACAGAGAGACACCTGCACCCCTGCTTCACCATTCTTGAAGCCTTCCCCCTGCAGGTGGGGACAGGGGCCTTGAACCTGGGTCCTGCTCACTGTAATATGTGTGCTCAACCAGGTGTGCCACCACCTGGCTTCCCAGGAAACTTTTCTAACCCTGTTCTATCAGACTTCAGGAGCTACCCACTCGATATTATGCACAGTATATTGCATTCAATATTTTGTGCAAATTGTTCATGTATCACATGATTCTACTACTTTACATGTTCATACATAATTTGTGTTCCCCATTAAATAGTGGGAAGCTTTGGTCAGATACTGAATCCATTACCAGTGCCAAGTAGATAGTGAACTCAACACATATTGGACTGAAATGAATAAAGCAGTGCTATAAGAGTTTTTATATGTATGGAACTGTTGATGTCTATGCTAAATTATTCTGTTTCTTCTATGTTAGAGTATTAATTTTTTATATTATTTCCCTCCCAACTCCACTGTGTCATATTAACACCAGATTAAATATCTGTAGAAAACCTTTTTTAGCTTGTTTTTTTCCAACTCAATGATTTTCAAACTTTTTTGATCACCATTTCATTTTGTGGATAATGATTTTTTTTGTTTGTTTGTTTTGTTTTTTAACATACCAATACTCAGTCCTGGCTTATGGTGGTGGAGGGGATCTTGGAGCCTCAGGCATGAGAATCAGTTTGCATAGGCATTACGGTATTTCCCTCACCCTGCAGATATTGTCTGTACCCACACTTCCATTAAATGAGAAAGAGTAGACTTGTCTACAGATTTGCACACATTCATCTATAAATTTTATATATACATTTTACCTACCTTCATAATGACAAGAAAATAAACAAACCAGCAGATAAAGAAAATCATTGGAATTAAAAGGAATTTAAGATTTCTCATGAAAGGTAAAAGAATTTCTTGAGAAAATCTAATTACTAGAGAAGGTAGAACTTGGGGCTGGCATGTTCAGCGGGGAAACAATTACAGAAACCAGACCTTTCACCTTCTGCCCCCCATAATGACCTTGGCTCCATACTCCCAAAGGGATAAAGAGTACAAAAGCTATCAAGGGAGGGGATGGGATACAGAGGTCTGGTGGTGGGAATTGTGTGGAGTTGTACCCCTCTTATCCTATGGTTTTGTCAGTGTTTCCTTTTTATAAATAAAATTTTAAAAAAGAACTTGGGGCTGGGCGATGGCGCACCTGGTTAAGAGAACACATTACAGGGGAGTCAGGTTAAGCGCAGGTGGTGCAAAGCACAAGGACTGGCGTAAGGATCCCGGTTCGAGTCCCTGGCTCCCCACTTGCAGGGGCGTCACTTCACAAGCGGTGAAGCAGGTCTGAAGGTGTCTATCTTTCTCTCCCCCTCTCTGTCTTCCCCTCCTCTCTCCACTTTTTTCTGTCCTATCTAACAATGATGACACCAATAATAACAACAATAATAACTACAACAAGGACAACAAAAGGGGATATATATATGACACATTACAGAGCCCAAAGATCTGGGTTTAAGCCCTAATCCCCATCTACAGGGGGAAAGCTTCACAAGGGATGAAGTAGAGCTACAGGTGTTTCTCTGTTCTTTCCCTCTCTATCTCCTCCCCCCTCTCAATTTCTCTGTCTCTATCCAATAAAAATAATTTTTTAAAAACCTCATAAAAATGAATAAAAATAAATAAAAATAGAAGGTATAATTTAATCTGCGTGCTCTTGCCTTGCTGTACCTTTTATAATAATCTTCCTACATTGATTTTTTTTTAATATTTATTTTTTATTTATTTATTCCCTTTTGTTGCCCTTGTTGTCTTATTGTTGTAGTTATTATTGTTGTTGTCGTTGTTGTTGGATAGGACAGAGAGAAATGGAGAGAGGAGGGGAAGACAGAGAGGAGGAGAGAAAGATAGACACCTGCAGACCTGCTTCACCGCCTGTGAAGCGACTCCCCTGCAGGTGGGGAGCCAGGGTTCGAACCGGGATCCTTATGCAGGTCCTTGTGCTTCCTACACTGATCTTCTTTCATGTTCCCGAAGTCCTTTGAGTTAGCTAACTGATTTAAAGATGATATCTAAGATCAAGTTACTTAGAATTTCTGGGCCTCTTCCATACCTAGAGGAAGTATACATGTAATTAATACAGTCCACTTCACTTTTTTCTCTTATAAAAGACTAAGGATTGGTGGGCCTGCATGTTAGCTGTCAGACTCAGGCAAAAACTAGTAAAGTCATAGGCCCCTTGGAATATACCTAAAATAGACCTACTAGCTTTTCCAAAATGGAAACCCCAAATCTCATCTTCTGTATTCTTGCTTTCAGGTTCCTGATTATTTAAAAATTTGTTCTGCTTTATATTTTAAGACTTTTTCAGCTAGCAAGATGCAGATGCTACCATGATGCCAATCTGACTTCCTGGGAAGACAACCTCATCATTGTGTCCTGGAACCCCACTTCTCCAAAGCCCTGCCCCAGTATAAAAAGAAGGAGAAAAGGTGGGATTATAAATCAACCTACCAACACCTATGTGCAGTGGAGAAGCAATTACAAAAGCCAGACCTCCCACCTTCTGCACCCCATAATGATCCTGGGCCCATGTTCCCCGAAGGATAAAGAACAGGAAAGCTTCCAATGGAGGGGATGGGATGAGGAACTCTGGTGGTGGGAATTGTACCCCTCTTATATGATGGTCTTGTCAATATTTCCATTTTATAAATAAAAATAAATAAAAATTTTAAAAAGACTAAAGCTAAAGCACATATTTTAAACTAGTTTCATTCTGCTTATTAATAGTATGAAATGTGTTTTCCTTTACTTTGAGGTAATTTTATTTTAACTCTTCTTCTAGCGTTTGCCCTTCTTCCGTAGCCAGTCAACAGCGTCAGGTTGAGCCTGATGTAAAGTTTCGAGACCTCCTTTGAATCTGGAGAGGTGGCAGTCGTTGACTATGTGGGTCATAGTCTGTCTGTAGCCGCAGGGGCAGTTCGGGTCGTCTCTGGCTCCCCAGCGATGGAACATAGCGGCGCACCGGCCATGGCCTGTTCGATAGCGATTGAGGAGGGCCCAATCATAACGTGCTAGGTCAAAGCCGGGTTGATGCTTGCAGGGGTCTGTGATGAGGTGTTTGTTCTTTACCTCGGCTGACTGTCAACTCTGTGTCCAAGAGTCTGGAACAGAGAAGTTCAGTGTAGGCGTAGGGGACCAGATTGGGTGATGAGACGTCAAGCGTTGGACAGGGTGGGCAAAGATATCCACGTATACTGGCAGGTCCGGTCGAGCGTAGACGTGGGAAATGAACTTAGATGCTGCCGCATCCCGACGAATATCTGGCGGGGCGATGTTGCTAAGGACTGGCAGCCATGGAACCGGGGTGGAACGGATGGTTCCAGAAATGATCCTCATGGAGGAATATAATTTGGAATCGACCAAGTGGACATGGGGGCTACGGAACCATACTGGGGCACAGTATTCTGCAGTGGAATAGCATAATGCCAGAGATGACGATCGTAGTGTGGAAGCACTCGCGCCCCATGAGGAGCTGGCCAGTCTTGCAATGATGTTATTCCTCGAGCCCACCTTTGCTGCAGTTTTTATGAGATGTTCGTGAAATGACAGAGTGCGATCGAGAGTAACGCCAAGATAGACTGGCTGGGCTTCATGCTGGATTCTCGTATCGTCAAGCTGCACATTAAGCTCACGCGAGGCCGAGGCATGGTGTAGATGGAAAACAGATGATACCGTTTTTGCAGTGCTAGGGATTAGTCGCCATTTTTTACAGTAATCAGATATCAGAGACATGTCTTTCGTGAGTGTTTCCTCGAGGATGCCAAACTTGGATGCCTGAGTTGCACAGCAGATGTCATCGGCATAGATGAACTTCCTTGAAGAAATTTCTGGGAGGTCATTGATGTAAATATTAAATAGCGTAGGAGCCAGAACAGAGCCCTGGGGGAGGCCACTTGAAACAAGTCTCCATCCATTTTAACTCTGACATGATACTTTGTGATAAAATATCTTGATTACTTAGGCTCAAAGCTCATTTGGATTCTCAGTTTCAACACAGAAGAAAAACAATACTTGGGCTGGGAAGACAGCATAATGGTTTTGCCAAACAACTTTTATGTCTAAGGTTCTGAAGTCCCAGGTTCAACCCCTGATGTCACCATAAGCCAGAGCTGAGCAGTTCTCTAGAGAAAAATAAAATAAAATCATATATATTTTTGGTACATATGTAAAATTTCTCAGTTTTATCCAAAACACTCTAACCCCCTGCCTAGGTCCTCCTTCACCATCATGCACCAAGACCTGAAACCCCTCATCCCAGAGCCCTTTACTCTGGTACAGTACACCAAACCCAGTCCAACTTGTGCTTTTTGTTTTCCTTTCTGTTCTTATTTCTCAACTTCTGTCCATGAGGAGATCATCCCGTATTCATCCTCTTTTTGGCTTATCTCAACATTATTCCTTCAAGTCCCATCCAAGATGAGGTAAAAGAAGGTGAATTCATAATTTTTAATAGCTGAGTAATATATATATAGAGAGATAGATGATATAGATATAGATATCAATATAGATATATCACAACTTACTCAGCCACTCATCTATTGTTAGGCATCTGGGTTGTTTCCAGGTTTTGGCTGTTACGAATTATGCTGCTATGAACATAGGTATACACACATCTTTTTGGATGGGTGTTTGGGAAAATTTTTTAAAACTTCATACATCAAATAATTTTTACATCACTTAGCATCTGTGGACAATTTACAGTTTTATTAAATCTGCTTAGACCTCATTTAATGATATACCTGATAAAATACCTGCTCATAAATCATGATAAGTAATATTTTCTTTTGGGGGGCCTGAGTGATGGTGGTCCCTGTAGGACACACATATTACCATACTTGAAGATCTAAATTCAAGTTCATGGTCCCCACTTGAAGTGAGGAACCCTCACAAATATTGGAACAGTGCTACAGTTGTTAGTCCTCTCTGTCTCTCCCTACTTCTCTATTTCTCTCTGTCTCTCATCCTTGATCAAAAGAAAAGGCAAGTGGCCGGCTGATGATGCACTTGGTAGTGTGCACATGTTACAGTGTACAAGGACCCAGGTTCACAAGTGGTGTAACACTGCTTCAGGTATTTCAATTCCTCTCCTTTACCTCCCTTGTCCATTTCTCTCTGTCTGCCTCTGTCCAACAAATGAATTAAAAAATTGTTTTGCCCAAGTGTGTTGGAAAATTGTGAGGATGTGGTTGAGCTTGGCAGGGCTTGACCTGAGGAGTGTGTCTTTCCTGTCAGTCTCTCTCTCTACAGAGAGGTTGAGCAAGAAGGGACAGGAGTAACCCCAAAGGTGTGCTTCATCCTATCAGACTCCCTGCCTCACAAAGCACCCCAAATTCCTGATACAATGGCCATTAGATAAAAAGAAAGGGGGAGATGTCAGGAAATTGTTAAGCCAGCTCCCCCTGCTCCACCCTGCATTCCTGATACTATGGCCTATCTACATAATCATTGTTTTGCCTGAACGATTCCCACCCATTCTATTCTTTAGATCTATCTCTCAAGACCCTCCCTACCTCCAGGGTATCATTAATCTCACCAGTTAAAACCCTCGCAACAGTTGCTAAGGAACTTTCTACCTTCTCAGCACCCTTTTGCCTTTATCCACCCCTTTCCTAGCCATTTCTGTTTCTGACTTGTCACTTATGAGTCTGGCCTTTAAAAGCATTGTTCTCTGATCAATAAAGACATTGCATTGCCATGCTGTCACGAGTTAAGTCATCTCTCCTGCGTTGCTGAATAAGTAGCAGCCCAGTCTGACTCCAGTTGAATTCTCTCCAACCCAGAGAGTACACGCCCGGGAAGAGGTACCCCCACTCTAGCCCTACTCTAGCCCAGCACAAGTGCTTGATTGTTAATTGTATCTACTGTATATATTATATATCTCATGTAAAAAAGTTTTTTCTTTACTCTCTTCAATCTATCCATCCCTTATATTTCTTAGAGATAAACATAGCCCCCAACCCCCACCCCACCCAATCCAACAGTTGTCACCCACTTGGCCACTACTAAGTTTCATGTGAAATTCCATTTATTTATATATTTATTTATTTAATAATGATCAACAAGACCACAGAATAAGAAGGGTAAAATTCCACAAAATTGCCATCACCAGAGTTCCACATCCTATTCCCTCCATTGGAAGCTTTCCTATTCTTTATCCCCCTGGGAGTGTGAACCAAGGATCATTATGGGATGCAAAAGGTGAAAGGTCTGGCTTCTGTAATTGCTTCTCCACTGGACATGGGCATTGGCAGGTTGAGACATATTTTCAGCCTGTTTCTATCTTTCCCTAGTGGGGTAGGGCTCTTGAGAGGTGGGGTTCCAGGACACAGGGGTGAGGTAATTTATCCAGGGAAATCAGGCTGGTATCATAGTATTATTTGTAACGTGGTTGCTGAAAAGCATTAAGATATAAAGCAGGAAAAAATGTTTAATAATCAGGAACCTATAGATAAGAATATAGCAAATGAGAATTGGGGTGTTCATGTTGGAAGGATCTAGGAAATCTATTTTAGCTGTATTAGAAAGACCCCATGACTTTACTAATTTGTGCCTGAGCCCAACAACAAACTTGTAGATGGGCTAAAAGTATCATCTGGGGAGATTGTGTCAGAGTTAGAGATAGGACTAGAAAACTGAATCAGGGAAGAGATCAGCTCCCAAATATGGGAAAAGTACATAAATATTGTTAATGGTAGGAGCAATTGATCTGATCATATCTCATTTTCCTTCATGCTTCTCTTAATCCATACTATTTGATACTTCTTCTTCTAGCGTTTGCCCTTCTTCCGTAGCCAGTCAACAGGTCAGGTTGAAAGCTGTCAGGAGCTGCTTGTTGCTGGCTTTGAAAGTGACTGGGATCCATGTGGATTCAGTCGGTTAGGAAGGATCGTCAGTTTCCCCAATGAATGGGTACTCATGGGATGCACCACGGGAAGGTCGATCCAATGCATCCCGCATTTGATACTGCATCTGCTGATCTCAACCAAATCAGTGCAAGCAGTACCACCTTGACATGTTTCACTTCAGATTATATTCAGAGACTCTAGGCCTGGGATGTCAACCTTCCAGCTCCATTAGTCTGGAGAGATTTTTCCTGACAGGACTCCTTAATTTCATTTTGGGTAGTTCACTTCCTAACAAAACCACAGAACTTAGATAAAGACCAAGGTCCATGATATAGAGCCCATGTGCACATGTGTCCATAAGTTAGGGGAAAATATACACCTTGAAAGTGCACAATGGTTTGCAGTGACTCAAGTGCAGAAAGCATGTAGAAAAACTCCCCCCCCCAAAAAAAAGATTCCATAAAGTATTTAATCAAATAGCTTCTACTTAGACTTAGATACCCTCCTCATCTACTTCCTATTTCACTTTCCTCTATCACACTAAGGCTAACCTTAGTTAAAGTAAGGACTACAAAAGCTGGATAAGGGCAAGAGACTAGCATACTTTTCTTTTATATTTTATTTATAAAATGGAAACACTGACAAGACCATAGGATAAGAAGGGTACAATTCCCACCACCAGAGCTCCATATCCCATCCCCACCCCTAAGAGCTTTCCTGTTCTTTAACCCCATGGAAGTATGGACCCAGGATCATTAGGGGGTGCAGAAGGTGGAAGGTCTGGCTTCTGTAATTGCTTCCCTGCTGAACATGGGCACTGACAGGTCGATCCATACTCCCAGCCTGTCTCTCTCTTTCCCTTGTGGGGCAGGGCTCTGAGGAAGCAGAGCTCCAGGACACATTGGTGGGATCATCTGTCCAGTGAAGTCTGGTTGGCATGATGGTAGCATCTGGAACCTGATGACTAAGAATAAGTTAACAGATAAAGCCATACACAAAGTTGATTAATCATGAACCTAAAGACTGGAATATTGCAGATGAAGATTTTGGGTCTCCATTTTTGGAAATAGCTAGTAGGTCTATTTTAGGTATATTCCAAAGGCCCCATGATTTTACTAGTTTTTGCCTGAGCCTGACATCTGATATGCAGGTGGACCCAGGTTATGGTCTGGGGAGATGTCATGGCTCAAAAAAGGGTCAGAAAGCTGGATCATGGAAGAGAGTAGCTCTCAAATATAGGGAAAGCGTATTAATACTGTTGACTGTAAACCCCATCAATTTGATCTGGGGCCCATATTCAGCATAGAAGCCTATGTAGCCTCTACATCCCTGTAGGTGTGAACTTGCATTCTGTGGTCATCAGTAGGAACATTCTGAGTTGCACCAATTTCAGGTTCCATCTTCTTTAGGTGGTAGGTAGAGTATGTTATCCAACCCCCTTGGGAGGATGGAACATTCTCTACCATTTTTTTATCTACATTTATAGCAAGGTCCTATGGGGGCCCCCAAAGGGATCCATTATGTTGTTCCTGATGGAGATAACCAATGATAATGAGAGAGGGATCTATTTGAGGTCTAGGCTCATTGTGTTTGTGTGGGAATCCCAGGACTCCCCGACTAGGGCCCCAGCTGATGGAGTGGCCTGATAGTGACTAAAAAGTCATCATTAAAGTATGGAGACTGGCAAACTTTAATGAGGGCTCTTTTGGTCACTACCAGGCCATTCCATCATCTGGGGCCCTAGTGATGTGCCTAGACCTCTAACCTTTTAACCACTGACACTGGTCATGTCCATCAGGAACAGCATCATGGACCCTCTTGTGGGCCTCTACAGGACCTTGCTTTCATTGTGGAACAAAGGTAGGGGACTGCCTCACTCTCTGAAGGGAGACTGGGTCAACATACTCTGACACTCAAGGAAGAATGGTCCTGAATTGGGTGCAGCCTTGAATGTTCCTAGTTGTAACCTTGCAGACCTACAAGAATGCAGAGGTTACACAGACTTCTGTGCTGAATATGGGCCCCAGATCAGACCAATCATTTTTTTAAACTATGGTATATTGCACTCATTTTTTGTCTCCTTTGGGATAGTTCCTCTATGGCAGAGGCTAATTTTCATTTGTTTTGTATTTACTATGCCTAGTGTATAATTGGTGAGTGATAAATGTTTGTTAATATAGACTGGAATCTCAGTTACTCTCTAGAGAATTGTACCTGCCTAATGTAAGAGTAAAGATTTCATCTGACCCTGCATTTCCAAAACTTCTGTAAAAGTTATTCTACACTCTATGAGCCGTTAGAATAATTATAATTGACAACATTAATCAACCTGATGACATCCTTTTCCCCTTTAACTAACTTAAATCAATATGAGAATCTAAGACAGAGAATGACATTTTCTTTACCATTCTGATGACATAAAATCCAGTTATGCTCTTAACACTTCAAATAATAAAAGTCTAATTTTTATTTTCCAAATCTAGTTTTTAAAGCATTGCTTACGTGAGTCTTAGGAAGAAACATCCTCTGTTATCATTACAGCTCCTAGAATAGTAAGTAGATTTTTTTTAAAGGCAGAAGAAAATCAATTTGGATATGAATATCTGAAAATATCTACCATTTGTTAATGCTCTTTCTTATGTTACACCTCAAATACAGCTATTCAGTATCTTCGTGTTATCTATTATCACAGTAATATTTTACAAGAAACCACTCCAAACCCAGTTATTTAAATAATGACATACTTAGTTTGTGGCAGGCTGATAATTTTGAATGGGTTTAGTTGGAAGGTTCTTCTAATCTCAGTTGGGATTTTCTCACTTATCTGGAGGGTGATTGGCGTGGGTTGATCTAAGCTCTCC
Source organism: Erinaceus europaeus (assembly GCF_950295315.1). Lineage (NCBI taxonomy): Eukaryota > Metazoa > Chordata > Mammalia > Eulipotyphla > Erinaceidae > Erinaceus > Erinaceus europaeus. Next base: position 169,050,762 of record NC_080162.1, on the reverse strand, counting down.
CTTACTAGGTTACCTGGAGGACATCCAGTCTCTTCTACATGCTTCTCACATACTTCCTGAAACTAGCCCAGGCATGGTCCCCATAGTGTGTCTGAGGGAATAGTGAACAGGTTCCATCATGTAAGAGAGCAACAAAGAAGTCCATGTACTTTTCATGTCTCTGCTTGTGTTGTGTTGAGTAAGAGCCTACTGACCAGAGCAAGTCAATTGCCTAAGCTCAGACTCATGGAAGGAGAGAACTTGCATTAACATTGTAGGACAAATACTATGAATTCACAAAGCCACTACATGAAGTCATTGTGATGACTGACTTAAGAACATCTGGATTCCTGATCCTACAGTGATACTACACTTTAAAAGCCTACTCAAGAAAAATTGCATAATCTTCTAGTATAATGATATTTGGGCACTTTAAAAAGTAGTCTTTAAGTAGTGTCTTATGATGCTTAAAAGTTTTGGATTTTATCTGAATTTTGTCAGTTTCACAATGCTACTAAAGTTGTAAGTAGATTCTCTATTTGACATATGCTCATCAAATATAAGGTTAAAGCTATGCAATAACAGCAACTGTAAATTACAAGTAATTTTTTCAAATCTAGTAAAAATAAAACAACCTGGAAGTCCCACTAGAAAAGAAAATATTGGGGGTCGGTGGTGGCGCAGCAGGTCAAACGCATGTAATGCAAAGTGCAAGGACCGTAAGGATCCCAGTTAGAGCCCCCGGCTCCCCACCTGCAAGGGAATCACTTCACGGGTAGTGAAGCAGGTCTGCCAGTGTCTACCTTTCTCTCCCCCTCTCTACAGGCCTTTTGAAATATACCTATTTATTATGAAGTGCATCATGATAGTAAGACCACTGATCAAAAAAGGAAAAATGCATAATTATCTTGGAAGATATTTTGAGTGGTCCAGGAGGTGGCTCAGCAGTAAAATGCAGGACTTGAATGCCTGAGATTCTAGGTTCAGTCCCTGGCATTGTATATGTCTGAGCATGCTCTGATCTTTCTCCTGTTAATCTCTCTGTCATGACATAAATCAATTAATATTTTTGAAAAATAGAGACAGGTTGAAAATATAATTGATGCACTAGCATAAATTTAATATTGTTTTATATAGTTTCATATTCAAGTTCCGAATTTGGTGAATCTATATAAGAAAATTACAGTATTGTGCTTCTGTAAATAAATAAATGAAATATCATATTCCTTTATTAGAAACAACAGTGAAATTGGGTCAGGAAGATGGGTCAACATGTCAGAACAGAGAATTTGCTTGACTGAGTCCACAGAGGTTCAATCCCAGGTTGAGCAGTACTCCTGTCTTTCTCTCATTCTTTCTTAATTTCAGTCTTATAAACATAAATATATTTGTTCAAAAGGAAATGATAGTGAAATTTAAATGGAGCCACAGGTATCCATGAATACTTGAGTTTAGCTATGGTCCTGAAGACTCTCCTCTCTGATGAGTGTTGAGGTAACAGTGACAAACAAGAAAGAAGTAATGCTTTATTATTAGCTACTTTCCTCTTTACACCAATCCCCAACAATGTTCTTTTCTTACAGTCTGGACCATCTCTGTTGTTGTATGGGTTGAATGGTGGTGCACTCAGTAAAGCAAACCTGTTAGAATGTGCAAAGACCCAGGTTCAAGGCTCCAGCTCTCATCTTCTGGGCATAAGCATCATGAATGCTGAAGCAATGCTGCAGATGTCAATGTCTCTTCTCCTCTCTCCCTCTATATCTCCCCCCACCCCTCTCAATTTCTCTCACTCTATGCAATAAATTAAAGTATTAAAAAAAACCAATAATGGACTCTATACCTGTGCAAAAAAATTATTTACCTCGAGCACAAGCTCATTCTACTAATGAATGTGGTTTAATATTCTTTAAAAAAATTACCAAAAAAAAAAAAATTACCAAAAACATAAAAAAATTGGAAGCAACAGAAATGTGCTGAGAAAGCAAGTAACAAGAGTACAAAAAATCAAGTATTGTAAGCTACCCGTTCTTCCCAAATTCATCTATATGTTCAGAGCAATTTCAACCGCAATCCGGATGAGTTTTACTTTAATTAGACAAAACAACTAATATAAATGATAATAATAGTCATGCAAGAATAAACAAGAACATTTTGAAAAGGAAGAAATAATGAGAAACATTTCCCCTAAAGGCAGCCTGTACACACACTATTATGTTTATACCCAATAGTCTTTGCTTAGCACCAGCTATTAATTGACCAATTCATTTGTCCTGATTGGTGCATACTTGTGTTTTTACTAATTGCTAAGAATTTGTTATATTAACCATGTTCACAGATATTAAATCATATATTCTAGTTATTGGTAGTGAAGAGCAGAGTGATACCAATAGTTATGAAAATAGGAAGATAGATGAAAAGAACTGAATAGATCACTGTGAAATTTTTAGTGGCATGCAAAAAAGTTAGACATCTGGTGCTGAAATTTCTCATATGAAAGAAATATTTTGTTGACAGAGCTATCTTATTATATATCACAAGGGTAAAACTTGAAATACTGGGGGTTACGGTTGAAAGAAGATGATGAGACAAAGATTTACACAAACCACTCTTCACACACACACACACACACACAGAGAGAGAGAGAGAGAAATGGCTAGTTAGAAATCCCTGACCATAGGTGATTGAAGCTGGAAATTTCTAAAGATTAATTTTAAATTGCATTGTTTCTTGTGAATTTCCTTTGTTGACACCTGTCTGGAAAGAAGAATGCTACCTATAAGGAAAAACTTTTACCAGAGAGTTGTTGCTACTGTTTTAAAGAGATATAGGACCTTTAGCAGGGATCCAAGAAAGCAGTCTTTAATGATTCATGTTTAATATGGAGAGAGAGAGAAAGAGAGAGACCAACCATGTGGATGAGGTATGTGTGAAAGCCAAGTTAATAGGAAGCTGAATCACACAGCTCAAAGAGACCATGAAAACATATTCTCTTAAGAATTCAGGGAAGTAGAAAGGAGGAAAATTGGACTTCTCAGATTAAGATATTGAAGCCAATTTTATTTAAATATTAAAAGGTGGGTTAACCTCAGTTGACAATTGAGTTAACTAATACACACAGTAATTTAGAACTTGTGTTAAAAGAAAAAAAGCAGCGTTGAGTCAGTTTGGAGAAGGGGGCACAAATTAGAGAGAGAGAAGAGAGAGGGAAAAGAAATATCTCCTTCCCTTTAGTTTCATTAGGGGAGGATATAGTATTATGTAAGAGTTTAAACAGGTAGTAATATATGTAGTCAAGGGATAATCCATTAAAGTTATGTAGCAGGGTCTGGTGGCAATGCACCTAGTAGAGCACACATGTTACCATGCACAAGGAAGGACCTTGAATCTAGCTGTTGGTTCTCAACTGCAGGGCATGCTTCATGAGAGGTGAGGCAGAATTATAGATGTCTTTCATTCTCTCTCTTTCTCCCTATCTCCATCTGCCCTCACAATTTCTTTCTCTCATAAGAAAAGGGAGAAGGAGGAGGAGAGGAAGGAAGGAAGGAAATGGAGGGAGGGAGGGAGAAAGGAAGGAAGGAAGAAGATAGGAAGAAAAAGAAAGGAAGAAAGAAAGAAAAATATGGCTGCTAGAAGTGGTAGACTCATTTTATAAGCACTAAGCCCCAGTACTAACTAACCATGGTGGAAAGAAAACAAGAAACTGTAATAAAGGGGGCCAGGTGGTGGTGCACTTGGTTAAATTCTCACATTATAGTTTGCAAGGACCTAGGTTCAAGCCCCTGGTCCCCACTTGCAAGGGGAAAGATTCACAAGTGGTAAAGCAGGGCTACAAATGTTTCTCTTTCTTTCACCTTTTCTATTACTTCCTCTGCCCTTAATTTCTCTCTGTCTTTATCCAATAATACATAAAAATATTTTTAAAAAATAAAAAAGAAACTAATGATAAAAAAAATCATATAGCTTAGTACCTATGCTATACAAGACTTTGCTTTAACCACTGGGTATACAGCAGTAAATTTAGAAACAAACAAACAAACAAAAAACCTGTGAGATCATCTGGTATTCATTCTTCTCATTTTGGTTTATTACACTTGACATGATTCCTCGAGTCCCATCCAAGATGAAGGAAAGGAAGGGAAAAGAGAAGGGTGGGGCTCTCAGGGTTCTAATGCACAATGATGAAAAAGGACCTAAGTTAGGAGTGAGAATATTTTGCAAATACCTATCACAAGGAGATAGGAAATTATACCCATGTGTGAACAACTGTACTGTAAACCACTGACCCCTTCCCCTCATAAAATGATTGAAAATATTTTTAAAAAATGATTGAAAATATGTTTAATTTATTTTGAACGCAGAGTGGGAAAATGCCAAAGTTAAAGAAAACATCCTAAAACACATTATCAGTGTTTGTCTTTATACAATGTTGCTATATATATAATTTCAAATCTCATCTTAGGAAAGAAAAGATTCAAAAAGGCAAAAGCATTTAGTGCTTATAAAAGTTTGGATGTTGGGAGTCAGGCAGTAGTGCAGCGGGTTAAGCGCACGTGGCACAAAGTGCAAGAACGAGCGTAAGGATCCCGGTTCCAGCCCACGGATCCCCCACCTGCAGGGGAGTCGCTTCAGAGGCGGTGAAGCAGGTCTGCAGGTGTCTGTCTGTCTCTCCCCCTCTCTGTCTTCCCCTTCTCTCTCCATTTCTCTCTGTCCTATCCAACAACAAGGGCATCAATAACAGCAATAATAATAACTACAAAAATAAAAAAAAGGGCAACAAAATAAATATTTAAAAAAGAAGTTAAAGTCTTGTAAAAAGTTGATTACGGGGAGTCGGGGGGTAGCGCAGCGGGTTAAGTGCACGTGGCGCAAAGCGCAAGGACCTGAGTGAGGATCCCAGTTCAAGCCACGGGTTCCCCACCTACAGGGGAGTCGCTTCACAGGTCTGCAGGTGTCTTTCTCTCTCTCTCTCTTTCTCTCTCTCTTTCTCTCTCTCTCTCTGTCTTCCCCTCTTCTCTCCATTTCTCTCTGTCCTATCCAACAACGATGACACCAATAACAACAATAATAACTACACCAACAATAAAGCAAGGGCAACAAAAAGGAAATATATATATTTTAAAGTTGATTACGCTGAGGAGTTCCAGTCAGTAGAAGAGATGATGTTAGCCAAAAGCTAAAGGCAGTCACAGGAGGGTCACAGGAGTGCAGGTTTGTTGTGGAGAGCGGCAGGGACGCTTAAAATAGGAATCAAAAGGGAAAGTAGTAAGTTTGGTCATTTGTGGGAGGTAATTCATGAGGTAAAGCAGTTGGGCAAAAATAGTCGAAACTGGCTAGGCCATCTGAGGAGTGTGGAAGTCACCAAAGACACCTATTAACAAGATGAGTTTTCTTTTTTCTAAAAAGAATACATTTCTTCTCTAGACCTGCTGACACATTTGAAAAAGTAGGGATAACATATCCTACTTTTTGAGAGTGCTGTGTTGATTAATTGCACTGACACCTGGACTTGCTAGGTAAGTATTTTATCATTTTACTCCTGGGGGAGTTTTGATTACTAAAGATAATCAAACTACCCTCGGCTAGACGTAATTAGCTATTCTTGAAATGTGTTGTAAGTCAAACGCTCAGCTAGCTTAAGCAGTATTTATTCAGTCTCTGAGAAATGACTGCCAGTTAGCTCCTGAAGGACCTCATTTGGAGTTCTGCATTTGTTTGCCTGAGAGCAAAAGTGTCAAGTCAGCAGCTCTCCGGGTCTGCTAGTGAAGCCTCTAGCCCAGTCGGGCCGGCGGGCCCGCCCCCTCCACAGCCTTAGGCCCCGCCCCCCCCAAGCCATAGGCTGACCCTCCACCTCCCCGACCGCTCCGAAGACTGGGTGGAGCGGAGTGTTTCAAAGGCCTCATCAGGGAGCCCGCGCTGCGCATGCTCGCGGTAAGTCCGATTCCGCGTCCGGAGTTGGAGGCTCTGGGCGGCCGCAGCGTCGCGCGCGCGGTGCCGGGGCTAGTGGGGCGGCGCGCGCTCGGGGTGCGGCGCCGGTGACGCGAGCACGCGGCGCGCTCCCCGAGAGGGAGGTGTGGGGTCGACTGGGGGTGGCGTGCGGCCGGGGTGGGGGTGGGGGGTGGGCCGGGTGTCGGCGAGCTCGGCGTGCGGCTTCCGAGTGGCTGCCGGCGGCCTGAGCTGCAGGGGCCGACGCCTGGGCGGCCGCCGCCGCCGCCGCCGCCGCGTCTGCTGCGAGATGGCAGTCTTGGGCGCGGAAGGCTGAGGGTGCCGGCCGCTGGAGGAGGCGCCGCAGCGGTGGCCGCCGGGCTGCCGAGAGCCGACAGCTTCGCGCCGGGTAAGGACGCCGCGGCGCAGGTCTTGGGGGGGCCGGGGACCGGGCGGTGCAGGGGGCGCGGGCCGCGAGCCTCCGCTGCGGCCACCCGCACCCTCCGCCCCGGGGCGCGACCCCGCGAGGGTCCGCTTTGCCCGGCGGTGTCTGCATTCGCCCGCCCCGCGGGCCGGGAGTTTTCAGGGGTGGGGTCACGGGTCTTGGCCCCAAGTTGGCCCCAGCACAGGCCTGAGCTAATGGCTCTGGAGCCGAGCGAAGTGTTTCCGTGACTCTGCAGCCGCAGTTCTCAAGCTTCTTCCAAGCCTCCCCTCTGCCCGCTGTCCGCCTCCTCTGCCTCCCCGAGCACCTCTCGCTGCCGAGCAGATATACCTGCACTTACTGCCGGCGCCCTGACTCCACCGCAATTCCACCATCCCAAACCAAGGACTCCCTGCTTTAAAGGACTGCCCCCCCCCCCGCACACACACTCCCTACACACACCCCCCTTCAATCATTCCGGTTGTTCACTGACTCTGCAGCTTCCCGTACAACCCACGCCTCCACCTTTGTGACCTGCAGGGTTTCAGTGACCTTGCAGTTTTTACTAGTCCTTCCTTTACCCTGTGACTCGGACCTTTCTCCTTTTCCCCTTTATTCTTCATTCCGCGTCCCCGCATTCTGGAGTTTGCTGACTGCTTTCACAACCTTTTAAATGACCGGTCGTGTACTATCTTTGCTTTACTCCAGGAATTTGGAGTTGAGCTTCCTTGGCTCCAGTGATTATAGGGAACCTTCATTACCCAAGAAGAGTGTTTTTATTATTTTGACGTTTTTCCACTGTTTCGGGATGAAACATTTTCCAGGGGCTTGGTGTGACTTTCTTTTTCTGTTTGATGAGATTTTTATCGGGGGGGGGGGGGAGGCGGAGCTTGTGTTCGCTCAGGTTAATAAGCAAAAGGATTGAAGGTTCTACCTTAAAATGCTCTTGGGAATGGCGGTGAAAAGTGATAATGTCCAAAGTATTCCCCTTTCCTCCCTCAGTAAGATATCTGGTGTACAGTGGTATGCAGCTTTCTGCAGGAATTCTTATATAAGTCCACTTTACTTGTCTAAGTATCTGTGTGGGTTATACAACAAGACTGCACTTTTTTTTTTTTTTTGCGGGGGGGGGGGGAGAGGCTTTCTTTTATTTACATAGTCTCCTTTGAACCAAAAAGTAAATTTAGTTGTGACTAGATAATGATCACTTTTCACAAGTAATTCATATTTTTTAAGTTGAAAACTTAGTACCCAAGTAAGTGTTTAGGATTGAGAAGTATAGAAGTGCATGCAGATTGAGAAGTGTAGAAAAATATGTGGACTAGTTCTCTAGGACATAGTTTATTAGCATCTTCAAATGGTTTTTTCCCTTAAAATGTGAAACTATTAAGAGCTAAAGCATCCGCACTTGGTAAAACACTTAAGTGCAAGGCCATTTGAAGCTTATCATGATAGAGAATGTTGCATGTGATTCTGTGCTTTCAAAGATACAGTAATCTTAGCTGGTTGCCCCATGAATGCTGAAGTTTCTCTGTACAGTTCTGAAGCATCTCCCGCATGATTGTCAGGAATATGTGGGAGAAATAAAGGTGAAGATGATAACTTTCTGCCTTTACTGATTAGACCAGGCAGGCCTGTACAGATGTGCCTCATTTGTCTTTTGTCATTAATTTTAATTTAATTTCATATTTAAAAGGGTAGAGTTTGCATCCTGTTTGGCAAGATGAAGTTAGGAAGATTGATTCATAGTGTTCTAGCTTTTGAAATATTTTGTTTTGGAGAACGAATATATCTTTTGATAGCCTCAGAGATAATCTAAGCAAAGAGAAGGGATGAAGAGAGCACATAGTTAATATTATTTGTGGGACAGGCAAGGAATTTTGTTTCAGTGGAGCATACAATATTTGTATACAGTATGGTAAAGCTTGAAGAAAAACTGTACTAGTTTATGATTATTTTTAGTGCCAGCCTGATGACCTTGGATGGGGGGGTTGCAGATTTTTTTTTTTTAATTGGGAATGAAGTAATTAAGGGATTGTTTTTTCAGAGGGTTAATCTGACAGACAGCCTTCTGCAGTGTAAATTGAAGTAGAGAAAAACCTGGAGGTTGAAAGATCTCTTGTTTGCGGTGGTCATAGTAGTGAGGGTCTGAGCTGTTGTGATAAAAGGACTAAAGAGAAAGGAAGGAAATAGAATTTGGTGGTGGGAACAACAACAACAACAAAAAGAAATGAAGGGAGTAAAAATTTCTAGGATTCTGATCTAGGCTGGTTTGGAAAATAGTACCACCCTAAGGAATGTCCATAGAAGATTTTATCTTTGGCTTGCTTATGTGTGTTACTTTATGGCAGTAGTTACCAACTTTTTTTTTTTTGGGGGGGGGCTTCTGACCCATGGTGAAACTGGCAAATTTCCCTATGCACCTCTACTTTATGGTATAATTTTTAGGGAGTACCCCTGGACCATCTGAAGATCATCCAGGGAACCCAGGGCCAGTAGGTTGGGCTGCTGAACAACTGCTGGAATTATTGAAGACTTTTTAAAGCAGTGATCCTTCAGATTCTTCTTTTTTATTATTATTTTTTTTATTTCCCTTTTGTTCCCCTTGTTGTTTTTCATGGTTGTTGTAGTTATTATTGTTGTTGGATAGGACAGAGGGAAATGGAGAGAGGAGGGGAAGACAGAGAGGGGGAGAGAAAGATAGACACCTGCAGACCTGCTTCACTGCCTGTGAAGCGACTCCCACTGCATGTGGGGAGCTGGGGGCTCGAACCAGGATCCTTACACCTGGTCTTTGTGCTTTGTGCCACGTGTGCTTAACCGCTCTGCTACCGCCCTTCAGATTCTTAAAGCTACTGAGAAGAGCCCTGACTATAGATATGTGTATATACACCTAGAGATATTGTCTCCTTACAGTTGTGTTGTGGTTCACAGTTTACAGGAAATTTCTACTGATTTAGTTTCTTTGCAGAATATTACAGTTACAGACTAGCTTAAGAGCTTAAGTGATTTTTGCTCTAGCTTAAGAGCTTAAGTGATTTTTGCTCTAAGGGCTTTATTAATAGAAGTTTGTTGACAGTTGGTCTTCTTGTTGGATATAGTTACTGATAATACCTTTATGTGACTTCTTAAATAAGGACTAGATGATCATGGGAGGTACCTTTAGTACTTAATATCTTTGATTTGTGGGTTTTAGATTTTTACTGGACTGTCCATAACCTTGCTTTCCGTATGGAGGGGAGGTGGTGAGATTGAATGATAAAGTGTATATTAAGAGCAGATAATACACACACACTGAGTCATTTACTTAGCTAAATATAGATTGAAGGAAAAATGTGAAGTGAAATAAACTGTAATTTATTTTTTCTATTCAGGTGTGCCTTGCTTAAGAATCATTCATTACTGGCTTAGGTAGTGAATCTTTTCCTAATATCTGAAGTTCCCCCCCTCAAATTTGAGGTTTTCTACATTAAAAAAAATTTTTTTTTCTACCAGAGCACTGTTCAGCTCAGGTTTATGGTGGTGGTGGGAATTGAACCTGGAACCTTCAAGCCTCAGGCATGAAAAGTCTTTTTGCTATTTCCTCAGCTTGAAGTTTTCTGAAATTTGAAATTTTTAAACTTTTATTAAAGTATGATTTGATTAATAAACAACTAATTTTTCTGTGCCTACAAGATTATCTTCCTGGTAGGAGCCAGAGCAGGCTGTTAATTGGTATCTTTCCTATCCTTGATTCCCTAATTTAAAAAATCTGGCATTTTTTATTCTTTCTATTTTAAAAAAGGTGTAATTACTGCATGCAGTGGGAAAACCAAATTATTGGCCATTATAGTGGTTTTGAAGGAATTAATTACTCATACATAGTAGAGAAAAAAATTAACAGAAGCAATATATAAGTCATATATATTGCTGACTTCTTAAGAGAGTATTATACTTAGTTTATAGCATTTTCCTTTTTGTTTCTGTTTTTGAATAAGGCCATATATAGGGTGGGGGACATATTATAGTTGCTATGCAAAGTCTTTCATGCCTGAGTCACCGTGTCTTATGTTTAGTCCATTAGCCAGAGCTAAGCAGTGTTCTGTGTGTGGGTGCTGTCTGTCTCTCTCTCCATCATTGAAATAAATCAAATTTAATATATTTTTAAAATATTTTAATATGTATATATTATAAAATGTACATAATATCATTTACTTATGGTAACAGAATAGTAGATATTTCCAAAGATAATAATTCGTTTTTGTTTTTGTCTTTGTACTAGGCAGGTACAGAGGGCCAGTTGGTGGTGCACCCGGGTTAAAGGCACATAGTACTAAGTGCAATGACTCACTCAAGGATCCAGGTTCGAGCCCCTGGCTCCCCACCTGCTTCACAAGTGGTGAAACAGGTCTGCAGGTGTCTTGTCTACCTTTCTCCTTCTATCTTCTTTTTCTCTCTCATTTTCTCTCAGTCTTAACCAATAAAATGGGAAAAATGGCCACATGGAGCAGTGGATTTGTAGTGCTGGCACTGAGCCCTGTGATAACCCTGGAGGTAAAGGGTGGGGGTGGAGAGGGGAAGGCAGAAAAGCAGAGAGTAAAAGGGGCCTTAAGTTTCTTTCATTGTAGTTGGGGCTGGGCTCAAACCGGGCTTGCACATATGGAAAAGCAGCATACTACCCAAGTAAGCGTTTCCCTGACACAGTCATCATTGCTTTTTAGATGCTGACATTGAATACATACTTAAAAGTAGCGTTAACTTACGGGGGTCCAGCGGTAGCACAGCGGGTTAAGCGCACATGGCACAAAGTGCAAGGACCTGCATAAGGTTCCCAGTTCAAGCCCGCGGCTCCCCACCTGCAGGGGAGTCATTTCACAGGCAGTGAAGCAGGTCTGTAGGTGTCTATCTTCCTCTCCCCCTCTCTGACTTCCCCATCTCTCTCCATTTCTCTCTGTCCTACCCAACAACAACAATAATAACCACAACAAGGGCAACAAAAGGGGAAAAATGGCTTCCAGGAGCAGTGGATTCATGGTGTAGGCACTGAGCCCCAGCAATAACCCTGTAGACAAAAAAAAAAAAAAAAGTTTAACTTACTAGGGCATATGCCTGGTCAGTTGCTAAAATCAGAACTAAAGCTAAAAGTCATCTTTTCCCACTGACTTTTTATTAGAGATAGTTTTTTTAAAGAGTTTTTTTTTGAGACTTTCTTTTAAAAAATATTTATTTAATTTATTTTGCATAGAGACAGATTTACAGAAGGGGGAGATAGGGAGAGAGAGCTACAGGCAGAGAGAGGCAGAGGCACCTGCAGCACTGCTTTATCACCAGTGAAGCACCCCCCCCCAAGGTGGAGACTTGGGGCTTGAACCTGGGTCCTATGCACTATAATGTGTGCATTCTATCAGGTACACCACTGCCTGGCCCCAGAGAAGGAAATTTAAACTCATGGCTATGTGAGTAGTTTGAATTTATATGTTTGATATGCATGGTTGTATTATTTAGATCTGAATTTGTTTCACATTTGTGTAGAAATGGCAGTCCAGGGGGCCAGACAGTAGGCAGCAGGTTAAGCGCATATGGTACAAAGCGCAAAGACCATCTGAAGGATCCTGGTTCAAGCTCCCGACTCCCTAACTGCAGGGAGGGTCACTTCACAAACGGTGAAACAGGTCTGCAGGTGTCTCTCTCTCCTTGTCTTCCTCTCGTCTCTCAATTTCTCTCTTTCCTATCCAACAATAACAGCAATGGCAACAATAACAACATAGGACAACAGAATGAGAAAAATGGCCTCCTGGAGCAGTGGATTCATAGTGCAGGCACCAAGCCCCACAATAACCCTGGATGGGGGAAAAGAAAAAGAAAAAAGAAATGGCTGTCCACTTTGCAGTAGCAATGGGTTGATAATTTTGACATTTGCTATGAAAGAAAAAAACAAAAAAAGTTTTCCTACTATTTTTTAATTAAGAGAGTGCCACTCTGCCAGTTATGAGGTTCAATTTTGTTTTTGTCTTTCTTTTTTTTTTTCTTTCTTTACCAGAGCTTTGGTCGTATGGGGGACTGAACCTGGGACTTTGGAGACTCGGTTATGAGAGTCAGTTTGCATAACCATTATGCTATCAACCCCCTCCCCCTTGTTTTTGTCTTTCTTAATATGCTCAGCTGGGACCAAACCCAACCTCTCTAGCCAGCATCATGACCCAAAAGTTCATTTCTTTTTTCTTTTTTAATTTATTTTTATTTAAAAAAGGATAAATTAACAAAACCATAGGGTAGGAGGGGTACAACTCCACACAATTCCCACCACCCAATCTCCATATCCCACCCCTTCCCCTGATAGCTTTCCCATTCTCTATCCCTTTGGGAGCATGGACTCAGGGTCATTGTGGGTTGCAGAAGGTAGAAGGTCTGGCTTCTGTAATTGCTTCCCCGCTGAACATGGGCATTGACTGGTTGGTCCATACTCCCAGTCTGCCTCTCTCTTTCCCTAGTAGGGTGTGTCTCTGGGGAAGCTGAGCTCCAGGACACATTGGTGGGGTCTTCAGTCCAGGGAAGCCTGGCCGGCATCCTGTTGGCATGTGGAACCTGGTGGCTGAAAAGAGAGTTAACATACAAAGCCAAACAAATTGTTGAGCAATCATGGACCCAAAGGTTGGAATAGTGAGGAGGAAGTGTTAGGGGGGAACTCACTGCAAACTCTAGTGTACTTCTGCTTTCAGGTATATATTTTGCACTAGTTTATGGATACGTGTGAACATATGCTCTCTCTCATAGAACCTGGTCTATATCTAGGTTTTGGGACTTTGTTAGAAAGTGAACCACCTGGGATGGAATTAGAGTATACTATGAAAGGAAAAGTCTCACCTGAGTATTGAAGCTGAAGGGTTGTCATTCCACATGTGAAGTCTCTGGACACAGTCTGAAGTGAAGCATGTTGAGGTGGCAATCGTTGTGTTGATTAGGTTGCGATCGGCAGATGCAATATTATTTGATGTGGATTGGGAGAGGCATGCAGGAAAGTGGGCCCTATCCTAAGGTTCCAGGACTGGGGGAAATATAGGCTCCCTAGTGGAGATGTGAGATTCCTGCTGTCTTAGGGTTCAAAAAGACAATCGATAGTTAATGTTATCATCACATTATTTGGTAATTGGGTTAACTTTGAAAAGTCCTTTTGTTAGGCTTTGCTGTATAGTACCCAGTATCTTGTATGTAGCTGTGCCATTGGTTGCTTCTGATCTACTTGGTCTAGGCTTTTGAGAGAGTCCGCATATCAAATACACAGCCTATATATTAAAAAGACTTAGTCTGTGTTTTAAAAACTTCGAGACATACAATTAATTTCCCCCCTCTCATATTAGTTAACTAGTGATTTATATGACTACACTTTACTAGGAGTGTACATAAACACCATTCCCACCACCAAAAGACTATGTCCCATCCCACCCACCCCCACCCCCCACCAGCCCAGGAAGCTGCATGTCTACCCCTCACCACAGGGTTTTTACTTTGGTGCCCTACTTTCAATTTAGTCAGATCCTGCTTTTAGTTTTCCTTTCTGTTCTTCTTTCTCAACTTCTGTTGATGAGTGGGATCATCCCATACTCATCTTTATCTTTCTGACTTAGGTCACTTAACATAATTCCTTCTAGCTCTCTCCAAAATGGGTCAGAGAAGGTGGGTTCATTGTTCTTGATAGCTGCATAGTATTCCATTGTGTATATATACCACCTCTAGCCTCTAGCCAGCATGGTGACCCAAAAGTTCATTTCTTGTCTGAAAAATACATTGATGATATATTGATGCCCTTTTTTCTTTCAATTTTCTTTTTTTATATGTCATGACTTTAAAAAAATTTTTTTAATCTTTTATTTTTATTTTATTTTATTTATATATTATTGGACAGAGACAGAGAAATTGAGAGGGGAGGGGGAGGTAGAGAGAAGAGAGACAGAGACACCTGCAGCCCTGCTTCACCACTTGTGAGGCTTTCCCCCTGCAGGTGGGGACCAGGGGCTTGAACCTGGATCCTTGCACACTCTAAAGTGTGCACTTAACCAGGTACGCCACCACCTGGCCCCACAATTTTCTTTTTTTATTAATGGTTTACAAAATCACAAAATAATGGGAATAATTCCACACCATTCCCACCACTGGAGTTCTGTGTCCCTTTCCCCTCCATTGGAAACTGCAGTGGTTCTCCCAAGGTCACAGATATGGGTTAACTATTATTTCTATATACATATATATTCGCCCATTTTCTCCATTTTCAGTCACACCTACACCTATTACTACTTCTGAATCTCTTCCCTTTTTTCTTCTTTTTCTCTCCAGGTCCTGATGGAATTGGGTTTCAGAGCTCTCTAGTCATCTTCCCCTAACATTTTTCCCCCTCTGGGAGTGTGGACCAAAGTTCTTTTTGGGGTGAAGGTAGGAGTTCCTGCCTTCAGTAATTGCTTTTCCGATGGACATTGACAGGTCAATCCACACCCCATCCTCTTTCTGTCTTTCCCTAGTGGGATAGGGATCAGAGAGGTGAGGTTCTGGGGCACATTGGTAAGGTCATTTGCCCATGGAGTTCAGAATGGAATCATAGTAGCATCTGCAACTTGGTCTGAAAGGCAGTAAGTAATAAAGCAGGAAAAAAAGTTTAATGATAATTCTTAACGCACAAAGAAGGCTGGAGTTTATTTTGATATTCTTTAAACTTTTTATTTGTTCATAATATATACTGGTATACCTATAACATGTCAGATATGCTGGGCTCTGGAGTATCAGTGTTGAGATGACACATAAGACTGTCCTTTTGGAACTTGGGAATTTAGTACAGTGTCACTAATGCACAGCCTGTTTTCAGAAACTATGTGAATGTGTGGGCTTATAGTTAATTACACCTCTTTTCTACAGGGTTTGAACAAATTATGCAAACAGTGTATTGAAGCAGGTGAGCTTTTTCTTGTTTACTTAGTGCCTTGTAACAAAACTAATTCATTGAAAACAATATATATATATATAAATTTTTTTCTGTCAGTTTTGCTGTTGTAGACTGAGCTTATTTGATAGTCAAGAAAGAATTAGTTAAATGAAAGCGCTAAGTTAAGATATACCTTACCTCAGAACTAATGAACTAGATTGCTTAACTCTTAAAGCTTAGCTATTAAAGGGATTCTGATTTATGTGTTAAGAGCAATAGCTTTGAGTTAGGCTGAGCTGGTGTCTGTCAGTGCCAAGCCTTGCTATCAGTTTCTTCTAATGTAAAATGTAAAGATTACCTTCCTTACTGGTCTTTTAAATTTTTTATTAGTGATTTAATATTGATTTACAAAATTATAAATAAGGGGTATAATTCCACACCTTCCCACCACTAGAGTTCTGAGTTCGCATTCCCTGCATTGGAAACTGAATTAGTTCCCCCAAGATTAAAGTCAGTTGACTATTAATTTCTATAACTAGCTAGCTACATATGTATATGTATATATATTATGTATTAGGAATATATATATTCCTTTTTTTCCCTATGGTCCTACTTTCTCTTTCTTTCTAAGTCACCTACTACTTCTGAGTGTCTTGTTTTTTTCCCCTCTTCTCTTTGGAGTCCTGGTGGAATTCTAATTATTACATCTCAAAGTTCAGAGCCCTCTGGTCATCTTCTCCTAATGTTTACCCCTTTGGAAGTATGGACCAAAATTCTTTACGGAGTGCAAAAAGTAGAAGATCTGGCTTCTGTAATTGCTTCTTCACTGGACATAGACATTGGCAGCCTATTTCTATCTTCCCCTAGTTGGGTAGAGAGCTCTGGAGAGGTGAGGTTCCTGGACACAGTGGTGAGGTCGTCTGCCAGGGAGTTCAGGATGAAATCATGGTAGCACCCACAACATGGTGGCTGTGGCTTAGTGAGTTCCTAAAGAAATTCTGGTTGTATTTTGCTGAGTCTTCAGTTGACTTTTTGTTGTTGTTTTCTAGTTTAGTTTTCTAGATCTGAAACAGCTTCTACTCCATAGCCACGTCTCCGGAAGTCCTTTACTAAGTCTTTTTAAAGGATAAATTGAAATAATTGTTTGTCAAGCAGAAAGTACAAATGACCCCTAGACATAGTAGCCCTTAAGTCATTCTTAACTGCTCTTAACTCATTTCAATTAAGAAGCTGATAATTCAACCAAGTAATACATTATTCCATCATCTATTCATTTCTCAAAGACATTTACAGCTTAGCTTGGTATAAACAGAACTGTCTGTCAAGTCTCTTTTTTTTTTAAATTTATTTAAGAAAGGATTAATTAACAAAACCATAAGGTAGGAGGGGTACAACTCCACACAATTCCCACCACCCAATCTCCATTACTCACCCCCTCCCCTGATAGCTTTCCCATTCTCTATCCCTCTGGGAGCATGGACCCAGGGTCATTGTGGGATGCAGAAGGTAGAAGGTCTGGCTTCTGTAATTGCTTCCCCGCTGAACATGGGCGTTGACTGGTCAGTCCATACTCCCAGTCTGCCTCTCTCTTTCCCTAGTAGGGTGTGTCTCTGGGGAAGCTGAGCTCCAGGACACATTGGTGGGGTCTTCAATCCAGGGAAGCCTGGCCAGCATCCTGGTGGCATCTGGAACCTGGTGTCAAGTCTCTTAACTTAAAAACTACCTTGCTGAAAACGCTAGAAATTAGTGTGATAAAGATACTGACTCAATGGCTGGACCTGGAGCTGTTTGCCTGTGCAGTCTGGGAACAAGAAGTTGTTAGTGCCGTCATTAGTTGAGTTATAGTGTAAAACAATGTCAGAAGTGCAGTCTTTTTATCACAGTCATCTGGGATATTTATCAAATGTAGAGTTAATTTATTTTTGCCACCAGGCTTATTGTTAAGACTCAGTGAGCCTGCGTGACTCCACTATTACCAGTGACTTTTTTTTTTTTTTTTGGCGCGGAGGAGAGATGGCAGTTCTCCACTGCAGGTGGGGGTCAAATAGGTTCTTGAGTAACCTTTGACATCTATGGTGTAGTCCTTGATGGTAGAATTCATAAAGGGATCTTCATTTTTAATACATATTTTACATTGCTTTATGTATATTTGAGAACTTCTAATAAGAACCAGTCAGGTAATTTGGAGTTTTAGTGTTTTCTAACCATTTTAAAGGTATGTAGTATCCAGTTAATACACAGCTACAATGTCAATACAAAGAAACTAGTTTGGGTGGTCCGGGAGGTGGTGCAGTGATGAAGCTTTGGACTCTCAAGCATGGGGTCCCGGGTTTGATCCCCAGCAGCACATGTGCCAGAGTGATGTCTTGTTCTTTCTCTCTCTCCTCCTGTCTTTCTCAGAAATAAATAAATAAAATCTAAAAATAATAATAATAAAAATTTAAAAAAGAAACTAGTTTGGAGGTTTAAGGACTTGATCTAACAACTATAGAAAGTGACTATAGTAAGAAGTAGACAAGAGAAGTGACCTTATAAGAGACATCAGTCAAGCTTCCTTACTTAAAAAATTTCTGCATCATTATGCAAAAGAAATTCTTTTGAAGACCCCTCCCAGAAAAAAACTGAACCAATTAATTTTTTAAGTCAAATTATGTGATTAGCTTTTACTTAAGAAAATATTACGTAGAAATGTTAAGCGCACGTGGCACAAAGTGCAAGGACTGGGGTAAGGATCCCGGTTCGAGCCCCCAGCTCCCCACCTTCAGGGGAGTTGCTTCACAGGCGGTGAAGCATGTCTGCAGGTGTCTGTCTTTCTCTCCCTCTCTCTGACTTCCCCTCCTCTCTCCATTTCTCTCTGTCTTATCCAACAGTGAACGACATCAACAGCAACAATAACCACAACAAGGCTACAACAACAAAGGCAACAAAAGGGGGAAAAATGGCCTCCAGGAGCAGTGGATTCATGGTGCAGGCACCGAGCCCCAGCAATAACCCTGGAGGCAAAAAAAAAAAAAAAAAGTTGGTTGTGGGTCAGGTGGTGGCACACCTGGTTGAGCGCACGTTAGAATGCACAGAGACCCAGGTTCAAGTCCCTGGTCCCCACCTGCAGGGGGAAAGCTTTGCGAGTGGGGAAGCAGGGCTGTAGGTGTCTCTCAGTCTCTCTCCCTCTGTCACTCCCTTCCCTCTCAATTTCTGACCATTTCTATCCAATAAATATAACTAAAAAATTAAAATAAAGAAAGTTGGTTGTGTGAGGCACCATAATTGGCTCTTGTGGGGGAAAACATTATACAGCTTTAACTTGGGACGAAAATAAGAGAAAATATTTAAAATTTAAATTGACCAAGCCAAAAAAAAAAATCTCAGAACACACACACACCCACACCCACACACCCACCCCTTTATCCTCAGCTGTGGATGATGGTGTGGGGTATGAACCTGGGACTTTGGAGCCTCAAGCAGGAGAGTTTCTTTGAATAACTTATGCTATCTATTCACCATCCCTGAGTTTATATTCTTTAACTTGTGTTTAAGCCTTTGTCTTGCCACTTAGTTTGTGTCACTACACCTAAATATTTTCCAGTTCTGTGACCATATCTGCCATTGGGCTATTCCTAGAAGAACTTAACCTTTGTTTACATAACACCTATAGATTTATACTGTTAGTACATTTTGTGGGTAAAAACAAAAAGCAAAAACAAACAAACAACATACCATGTCAAATCCACGATACTTTTAAAGTTTGCATGCAAAACAATTAGTTTACACTTTCTTGAGGAGGGTATTGTTTTTGTTTGTCTTCATTGACTTTGTGGCCCATTCTTTTAGGAGAAAAACAATAAACTCATCTCTTTATCCTCAAACTGTGAAGTAATGGGTTTTTAGATATGAATACTCAGAATGAAAAATATACTTTATGGTTTGGTTGTTTATAATCGGTATATATTAAAATTTTTATGTTGATTCTTAAGCTCATATTTTAGTGTTATTATATCTCAGACATTTAAAGTCTAGAAAATTTTATACCTAACTACAAAATGATACATTTTTGTTTGGATTCATATCTAGGACTGCCTTTTATTTTCCTTTTTTTTTTAATTGGGATGTTAATGACTTACAATACAGTTGTTGGCACATGGGTACACTTTTTCATCTCATTTGACGGGTGTCTGCAAAACATTCTTACCCCCCAGTTTAGGTTCTTTTCCATCGTCATGTTCCAGGACCTGAAAGCCTTACTTTCCCACACCCCCTTCCTCCCTCCTTCTCTAGAGTTCACTTTGGTGTAGTACACCAGACCAGTCCAAGTTTTATTTTGTTTCCCCTTAAATTCTGCCCATGATTGAAATCATCCCATATTCATCCTCCTCTTTTTGGTTTATCCAACTTAGTATGATTTCTTTAAGCTTCATCCAAGATGAGTTTACATTTCTTTAAAGTGTTGACTGTCTAGGGCATTAGGACTTAGGAAGACAGAAATAGATAGAAGTCTTACTATTCATTTTTTTTTGGCTCAGTGATCTTGATCAAGTTAATTTGGGATTAAGACCTACTTTATGTAATCATTATAAAGCATAATCCATAAATTTATTATGTAACTTAACTCATGCACTTAGCAGTCAATAATATTCTCCAGGATTGGTTCATAATACCTTGCCACTAGTGTCAGATATGCTTTAAGAGTTTTCATTCTTGGAGAGTGATGCATTTTATATACCATGTTATATGAAATCTCAGTGAAATACAGGGCAACACCTTGTATTTTCTTTGGAACATGTTTACCTATTCATAAATAAGGACAATGAATAGCCATATATTTGATCATTTTGTTAACAATGAGTCCACGTCTGATTTTTGTTACCAGCTGAGTTATGAAAGAATTTTAATTTTTTATTGCTTTATGGATTTTGTATCTGTGGATGAGAATTGTGCCCCTGTATTTTTACTTCTTTTAAACTTGGGAAGAATCACATTATTCTGGTGGTAACATTTTAGCTGTTTACTTGATTATCTCTCATTTTGGGAAATTTATGTGTATTTTAGATTTTAACATTTTCTGTAAAAAGTAGCATAGCTGATGAAAGACTATACTTAGCAGTCTGCTTTAAAATTATTTAGGAAAAATTATTAGAGAAAGCATTTTATCTGTAAATCTTTGTGTGTGTGTGTGTTAGTTGAATAGCTTTAAATATCTTGAGTCACATGTTTACAGCAAAAAATTAGCAGTATTGACCTGGCTAACTTACTAGCATAGTGTGTTGCTTTGCCATGTGTGCAGCTGAGGTTTGAGCCCAGCCCTTACTACATTGAAGAAAGATTCCATACCGTGATCTCTTTCACACACACTCTGCCTCTCTCTATCTTAAAAAAAAATTTTTTTAAAGAAATCTTTGATAAGATAGAAATTGAGAAGAGGGGGGAGATAGGAAGGGAGAGAGAAAGAAAAAGAAGACCCCTGCAGCACTGCTTCACCACTAGTGAAACACACACACACACACACACACACACACACACACACACACACACACACACACACACACACACACACACACACACACACTCTGTAAGTGGGCATCAGGGACTTGTACCTGGGTCCTTGAGAATTGCAATATGGTGCACTCAGTCAGGTACCCCACCACTGGACTCCTTGTCCTGGTCTCTATCTTAACAACAAAAATTAGCAGTACTATATGCTTCTCAAGGGCTTAAATATAATTTTAATCTGAATCTTAGTGTGGATGTGTACATGTGTCGGGGTGCTGTGTATTATCCTAACACGCGGTAATGTGACTAAAATGCTTTAACATACTTTATTATGGACTTTCTGGGCTTTCTTGGTTCTGGGAGTACTTGAGAGTGTGGCTACAGTGGTAGTGGTAATGGGAGGAACTTGGGAGAACTGGCAGATGGTTCATTCCGTAGAGCATACCAGTTACCTACAGTGAGTAGGACTTGGACCACTAACAGGAAGTGCCTACAGAGGGGAAGCTTCTATCACTCTGCTGTGTTGTCTCTCTTCTCTGTCTCTCACCCTCTCTATCTCTGTTTCTATCTAGAGGAAAGAAAAGAAAAAAAAATGGCTGCTGAGAGTGGTGGAGTTAAGCAGGTACTTAACCACAGTATAATTTTATAACCACAGATAATTTCTGGAGGCAGAAAAGAGAAAAAGAGAAATTAACACTTGAGCTGGGAAGATATTAGCTATTTGTTGGAAAAGTGATGACACATTTTTGCATAGAAAAAATATATCATGACTTTTCCAACAGCTCAATAGTTTATGCACAAGACTTTCATACCTGAGATTCTGATTCCTGAGTTCAACTCCATAAGCCTGAGCTCAACAGTGTTGTTAAAACCAACAGCCAAACAGATGTAAAACTTAAATTAACAATTATTGTGCAACTTCCACTGTCAGAATTCCAGAAACAATCTAGTTTCTAGAGTTACTGGTAACCACTTCTTTTCCCCCTTCACATGACTGATTATATTAGTATTTTCATATTGAGAATAAGAAAACTGACACTCAGGGAGTCGTGCGGTAGCACAGCGGGTTAAGCGCATGTGGCCTGAAGCGCACTGGTGGAAGGATCCTGGCTGGAGGCCCCGCCCGGCTCCCCACCTGCAGGGAAGTCGCTTCACAGGCGGTGAAGCAGGTCTGCAGGTGTCTATCTTTCTTTCCCCCTCTCTGTCTTCCCCTTCTTCTCCGTTTCTCTCTGTCCTAACAACGACGACAACAATAACAATAAAGCAACAAAAGGGAAAATAAGTAAATATTTTTTTAAAAAAGAAAACTGACACTAAGTTAATTGTACACAGTTATATATTTGAGTGTGGATATGGGTATGTCTAACTTTTTTGTGTTATACTACCCCAACCCAGTCTTTTCAAATTAAAAATTGATATTTTGGAAGTGAATATTTAGTGAATCTCTGTAACTATTGAAACACTGGCAAATCAGAACTTTTAATGTTTTTAGAAACAATCTGAAAATGTTTTGGGATGAACATAGCTTTAGGTCATGAGATTCTAGTGATAAACAGTGCATAAAAGTACTTCCTCATGAGGTGGGTTTCGACTGACATTTAGAAGCTTTGTGCTTCTAAGTTTATTTTCTACCCCTCAGCTGAAGCTGAAGCTCTTAGTTTTCATTTCTTAATCTTTCTTCTTCATCATTAGATAAAGTACATACACTGTGTATTTGAGGATCATCAAAATGTGTGCCATTTTTGGATTTGAAGGAAAATGGTCTGGTAATCTGTTAAATCATTAAAACACCACTCTTTGAAACAAGTGACCAATTATTTATGGAACTGTTTGTGTCATTTTGAAATACGAGTATACTAACGATATGAAATTTGTTCTTTGTGACGTAAGGCTGTTATATAGCTCAGTGTTTCTCCCAGAACACATGGTGATCATTTATTAAAGACAGTCCTAACAGCTTGCCTTCTTCATTGTTAATGTGCTTATGCTTTTAACACATAAGCTGTTTTTGGATTATTTGTTCTTTCTCAACTCTAAGGAAATGTTTTTTTTTTTTTTCAAGGACTGTTTAAAAGCCTCACAAAAGGCTGGGGAAGCAGCTAATGGTTTCACGCCTGAGGTTCTGAAATTCCAGGTTAAGCCAAAGCTGAAAAGTGTTCTGGAGTCTGTGTGTCTCTCCGTCTCTTTCCCTCTGTATCTCTCATTAAAATAAACTAAATAAAGCATAATAAGTAAAGGCTCACAAAACCATACCACCATTACGTCGTTTAGCCTCTCAATGTTAAAATGAGAAGGACGGCCACCTCAGATTGATAATAACAAACTCCTCATTTTAAAGCTTGATTTTAGTGCAACATTCCTTATTTTGTTTTCTGACTTTGTGGTGTAGTTGTGGTGAAAAGAGCATTGACTACCATGCAGCAAACATTTCAACACACATGAGCCTGAGTTTAAGCTCCTAGTCCTTCCTTACCTGCTGGGGGAAAGATTCATGAGTAGTGAAGCAATGTTGCAGGTGTGTCTCTTTCTCTCTCCTTCTCTTTCTCCCCCTTTCCTCTCAATTCCTCTCTGTGTCTGTCCAAAATAAATAAGTAAACAAAATATTAAGGAGAGAAAACACTGAATTTGAACTAAAAAAATCTGGGTTCAAAATTCTGAGGTTCAATAATTTTATGACCCTGGGCAATTTGCTTAAATTCTTGAAACCTAAATTATCTCATTTGCTAAGAATAATGATGGCATGGAGACTTCAGAGTAAATAAAATTGGGTTTTAGGGTTGTTGTTTTTTTTAAATATTTATTCCCTTTTGTTGCCCTTGTTTTATTGTTGTAGTTATTGTTGTTGCTATTGATGTCGTCATTGTTGGATAGGACAGAGAAATGGAGAGAGAAAAGGAAGACAGGAGGGAGAGAAAGACACCTGCAGACCTACTTCACCACCTTTGAAGTGGTGCCCTTGCAGGTGGGGAGCCATGGGCTGGAACCTGGATCCTTATGCCGGTCTTTGTGCTTTGCGCCACATACGCTTAGCCCACCTCCCAGGTTTTAGGTTTTTTTTTTTTTTTTATTGCTAGGACTCTGCTTGCATAATGAATACACCACTCCTGGTACTCTATTACTTTCTTTTTTGACAGGAGAGAGGGAGATTGAGAGGGAAAGGGAAGAAAGAGGGACAAAGAAACACCTGCAGCACTGCTTACCTGTTTATGAAGCTTCCTTCCCCCTTGGAGGTGGGAATGGAGCCTTCAGCCCCCTGCACATGTACGTTATGATGTGAACACTCAACTGAGTACATGACTACCTGACCCCCTATTTAAAAATTGTTTTTGTAACATGACTGATATATAATAGGAACCCAATAAGAGTTTTGACATTGGAGACCTGATTCAGATTCTAGATTAAAGCTAGTTATGCTTCCACATTGCTTAGCTATTTTTTACAAGTGCAGGTAGTCCTTTATAATTACTCTTTATGATCTTATTCTTGTGCTTGGGAGTTTTTGTATAGCTCTTTTTAAAACATGTTATCTTAATTTGATTCTCTAAGTCTGGAACCCAAGTTTTAAGACAGTCATTGCTTTTTGAAATTTTTTTTCTTAATTGACATTATGCAACACAGGAGCCTGTTTTCTGCTAATTGTCAAGGCTTTGGGAAATTACTGAATGCACATATATTTTACTTGAAAAATTACTAAGTTGCTATTATAAGCATAAAATTGCATACTTAAAGAAATTGAAAAACTAGCAGATTTGAATGTATAAAACCAGTCTCATTCTCATTACTGGTACCATGTTGGTATAATTTCCCCTTCGTTGACATATTTAAAAAAAAAGACTTATTTATTAATGAGAGAAGCAGAGAGATGGAAAGAACAGGGCATCACTCTGGCACATGGCAGTGATAGAATGCAAGACCACATGTTTGAGAGTTCAGAATTTATCCAGTGCACCACATCAAGGGTCGCTTGTTGACATAATTTTAGGGTCAGTTCTTCTGATACAGAAATGGTAATCATTTTCTTAGTCTAAAAACAAGGAAAAGAATATCGCAAGTTAGTACGTGATAAGTAAAAGTAAGTTTCAGTTTTTTGTTAAAGCCTGAGAAGGAAAACCAGGAAATCGAAAGAGGAGATATGAATGAGAAAAGACAAAACAGTAGTGCTGGAGTTCTGTGTCTTAAGGAAAATAGCAACTTACTGAGCTCAGGAATTGAAATCGATATGAATTTATTTTCCTCTTCACCCTATTTTCTAGTAAACAAAGTTCAGCTATTTTTGCTACCTTTGCAGTGGAAAAAAAATGTTGATTTCATTTTAGGAAAAGTTAGTATAGTGTATATACTTACATTTTTTTTTTTCTAAGGATGCATTTTATGGAACAACATCACCATCTTGTGGCCTTCTAAAATATCTTCCA
This sequence comes from Erinaceus europaeus, assembly GCF_950295315.1. Taxonomy (NCBI): domain Eukaryota; kingdom Metazoa; phylum Chordata; class Mammalia; order Eulipotyphla; family Erinaceidae; genus Erinaceus; species Erinaceus europaeus. The sequence goes on along the minus strand of NC_080162.1, from coordinate 169,025,651 downwards.
CAACTGTGATCATAAGTAGATTTCTGATGTGGGCTGACAGCTCAGTCATGTTTCTAATTGGATAAATGGGGTTGGGGTGGGAACAGAAAATAAGACAATTGTATACTAGGATTGTAACTTTGTAAATGTGTGCACTGGAGGAAAATAATGTCATAAGGTTAAACGCAGTTCTACCTTGGTGCACTTATGGAAAGCTGGTACTATTTCATATTTTCATGAAATATGCAGTGCTTTAGTTAAATAGTTCTAAGCTAGAAAATCTTGATTCAGTTTATATTCCATTTTGAATTTAATAAGATTACTATGGCCTGGAGGATTTTAAATTTTGTCTTACTCAACCAATTAATGATATTGTTATGACTGGTTGAGCGTACATGTTACAGTGCACAAAGACCCCGGTTCAAGTCCTCGGACCCCACCTGCAGGGGGAATACTTTGCACGTGGTGAAACAGTGCTGCAGGCGTATGTCTGTCTCCTTACCTCCCCCTTGCCTCTCAATTTCTGGCTGTCTATCAAATAAATGAAGGTAACAAATATATATACACACATACATATTTAAAAAGAGGGGGGGGTCGGGCAGTGGCGCAGTGAGTTAAGTCCACGTGGCTCAGAGCGCTAGGACCGACATAAGGATCCCGGTTCAAGCCCCCGGCTCCTCACCTGCAGGGGAGTCGCTTCACAGGCGGTGAAGCAGGTCTGCAGGTGTCTTTCTCTCCCCCTCTCTGTCTTCCCCTTCTCTCTCCATTTCTCTCTGTCCTATCCAACAACGAACAACATCGACAATGGTAATAATAATGACCACAACGAGGCTACAACAAGGTCAACAAAAGGTGGGGGGGAATGGCCTCCAGGAGCGGTGGATTCATGGTGCAGGCACTGAGCCCAGCAATAACCCTGGAGGAAAAAAAGGGGGGATAGGAGTCAGGCGGTAGCACAATGGGTTAAACACAGGTGGCACAAAGCGCAAGGACTAGCATAAGGATCCTGGTTCGAGCCCCAGCTCCCCACCTGCAGGGGAGTCGCTTCACAAGCGGTGAAGCAGGTCTGCAGGTACCTGTCTTTCTCTCCCCCTTTGTCTTCCCCTCCTCTCTCCATTTCTCTCTATCCTATCCAACAACAATGACATTAACTACAACAACAATAAAATGAGGGCAACAAAAGGGAATAAATAAATAAATATAAAAAGAAAGAATCACTATGATACTGTATATTGTCTAGAATAATGTTTTCAAAGGTAGTGACTTTGGGAGTATTTTCTACAAGAATTTTTGTACTTTTCATTTTGATGGCAACTTATAAAAGGAAAAATAAATTTGAGAAGCTCTGTTCTTGTAAACCTTTATTCATTTAGTTTTTTTTTTGAGATTTAGCTAGTACTATGTATGCTTTATTGAAAAATGGTGCATTAAACACTCCTGGTTTGAGGGAGGCAAGAGGAAATTGTGCTGAGAATGCTTCTGCAGTTTTGGAGTTTATAGTCACTATGCAATGAAAACAATTTGAATGAACAAATGGTTGAAGTCAAGGCAAGATTTTGGATAAAACAGTTACATATTTTAGGTCATACTCTTGGTACTACTACTTTCAGTTTGAAATTTGCTTTTTGCAGGAGGGATGCCCATGCATACAAATAAGTATTTGTGTGTCTCTGAAACATCTTTGTGGAACAATAGATTTCTTTGTACAATGCAAGTGATTTTTCTGTTATGAGGCTGGTAGGTTTATATGGTTTGGCCTTGGGTACCTCCCTGCCAGTTACACTACTTTTTTTTTTTTTTGTGGGAGAATTTTTGATGTGTTCAAATAGCCTTCTACCTCTCAAACATTGGCATTCAAATTGATGAAGAGGCCATCAGGTGACACAGCAAGTGTAGCATCTGACCAGTGAACATGAGGCCCAATCAGTTACCGACTTCACATGTGCTAGAATAATGCTCTGGTTTGCTCATTTTTCTCTCTCATTAATAAATAATTTTTTAAAAGAGAATTCACATTTATCGATAAAGTAGGTACATCAAAGACATAAAAGAGCACCATACAGAACTGTGATTTTCTATACACTGAATCTAGATCCATCTCTAGATTCACTTTATACTACCAATTTTAACCCGAGCTATGTAATCTATCACCAATCCACTCTACACTATGAGTTACACAAATACTACAAATTTTCCTTTCTTCAAACCCACGAACTTGCATTGTTATATATCTCTTGCTCTGGTAGCCAGAGTCTTACTGAACTTAATCTTGCCTTTTCAAATTAAAATGGTACATGCCCTTACATCCTACTCCTGTAACTAAAAGGGAAAAGAGAGAAAATTTTAAAGGGATGTTTTTACAGCTTTGTTTTTGAAGATGAAAAAGAAATGAACATGTTAACAGGTAGAAGAAACCAAAGTTACAGAAGAGAGTGATTACTGAGACAATATCTATTAGCATGCAGGACTGGTTAAGATTTAAGGCAGAGGTATAGTGTATAGATTGTGAGAATAGGTCTTACACTGACACTACCTAGAAACTGAAAAGAATGGATGTGAACGCAGATGACAGGTCTGGAAAAGTTAAGGAGATTCTACCTACCTGCTGCTCAGTGAAGAGGCATTCTTCAAGAATATTGAGTAGTCAGAAAAATAGGCATATTTTACTTTTTTAGCAGGGATGTTGATCAGGTAAGGAGTTCAAAACAGACTGAGCAGAGACTTGGTCTCAAATGAATGGTGGCACCAGTCTTCACAAACGCATGAATTTTCCGCCTGTTTTTAATGAACAATTAAGTGCTAGAGCTTTAGAGCTTAGGTTCCAGAAGAGAAAAGGAAATACTTTACTATCAGTTACATATGTGTGTGTGTGTGTGTTCTCATCTCTATTAAAATATATCTAGATGAATAAGAAGGTTAGTATTACCCAGAATGCCATTTTAACCCAAAGCTCACTAATGGCTTTATCTTATTCACTAATCTAGTCCCAGAACACAAGACTGTGGATGAGTTTCACAGAGAGATTTTTGATGCTGATGACTTTTCTGCTTGCTGCTCTTACTTTTAAACTACCTAGTTTCTAATCCTCCTTCAAGGTTAAACCCAAGTGATTCTCTTCAGTTTTAGATTAGTGTATTGCTATGTGTTTCCTAGCACTATAATCATCTATGCTTTATTTCTTCCATTTCACTGTAAATTTTCTACTACTCATCTAAATACTAGTACTAAATAATCAACAAATTCATATTAAGCAGACTTACTATAGAACTGAAAATCAAGTCAAATCATGTACAGGGGGGGTGATAAATATATGTACCTTTTTTCTTCTTTGCTCTTTTGATTCTGAACCTCTTATCTGCTATCCCAATTTTTATTTCCTCTCCATAGTCCACAATCAATACAAAATGTCTAGTATAAAAACAAAGAATAATTTATCTAAAATATTTAGTTGATTTATTCAGTACTCATGTGGTACAAAATGATATAACCCAAGTAAAGCTCATTTCGATACTCTTTCTTAACTAGTCATTAGAATAATTGAGTAGTATTTGTGTAACTCATAGTTTTAGAGTGGATTGGTGATAGATTACATAGCTCGGGTTAAAAATGGTAGTATAAAGTGACTAGAGCTGGATAAAGATTCAGTGTTTAGAAAATCACAATTGTGTATGGTGTCCTTTATGTCTTTGTTGTACCTACTTTACATGATTTAATGTAGGTAATCAGAATTAAGTGTGCTTATTATTTCAGGAACATAAGTATATGACATTTCACTGACTTTTCTGAAGCTTAAACACTATACATATTAAACACAATGGATCAGATATCTTACTTTTTTATTTTGTTTCTGACTTAATGGTATCTTGAAGCAAGTAGCTAGTTAAGATAATCTAAGTGAGAAATGGATGGTTCTAGAACTTTGGGCGAATGAGAGTGGAGTTTATTACTATAGTAGTCAACTTTCTTAACTTTTGCAGCCAGATGGTAATCTTCTCCAACTCTGGTATTTTTGGAGGGTTGAATTGGCCATATTCTCTCAACAAAGGTTATGACCTAAACTCAATTGAATGAATAATCAAATTGTTTCAAAGTTTGTTAAAACAAAGACTTTTTGTTCCTCCCACATTGGACATAACAATTGTTAAGTGGTAGAATTGGAAAATCCAAAGATTCTAACTGCAAAGTTGACTTTAGAAATTTTGCTGTATTGTCTCCCACAATTTGTGCTGCTGCTTCTCCCTATCCTGCACAGCACAGCACAGTCCATCTCAAGTAAAGTAAGAAATATTGGTTGTCCATAATCATTGAATGAGAGGGTTAGGGGGAAGAAAGGAAACACCAGATGTCAGGCATTGAACCCAGGACCACATATGTGAGAGTCTAACACATTATCTGCTGCTCCTGGTCATAATCTTTTCTAACCCTTGGCTATCTCATAATTATCTGATCAAAATCATGTACGTATTCTGAGGTGCCCCCCCCCCACATACACACACTGCTTATCTTAAATTTATTTTTGTTTTTTGTTGTTGTCATTGCTTCACCATTCTGAACTTACTTTCACATAGAAATAGAGAAGAGACAGATGTGAGAAGGTCATGCTCCCAAAACTGGAGGGAGCTTCAATGCTATGATATCTTCCCCTTCTCACATCTGTCTCTGTCTCTTCTCTATTTCTATGTGAAAGTTAGCTCAAAGTAGTGAAGCGATGGCAACAACAAAAAACAAAATTAAGTTGATCAGAGCAAGTGTAACAGCAAAAAAGATTATTTTTGTGTAAACTGCCTGTCTATAATAAAGTGTAATTCTTTAAGACAGTATCATATAAAGTATGGAACAGTCAGGGAATTGTTGGCATAGAAGGAAAATGCAATCTAAAGATAGCACAAAGCAGTGAGAAACAGTATAAACTATAATCTAGGGCAAGGGGGAAATATATATATATATTTATATAAATATATATATATATATATATATATATATATATACACACACACACACCGTACATAGCAGTTTCATGTTTATCCTGAAATCCTAGGAGTTTTCATTAAAGGAATTGCATTTTAGAAGGGTAACTTGGGCAGCAGTGAGTTAGTTATACTTAAATATGTGTGAGCCGTCAAGATAGCTGGACCTGGGAAATGTACCTACTTTGTCATGTGTCATGTGATCTTTTCTGTGAAGCTGGATTATCTACATTTGTGCTTCAGGTATACTGTATTACACTTTGTGTTTATTTTAGGGACTGTCACACTGAAGACTTTTTATTTGTTTACAGGTCTGTCTCCTCACTAGACTATGAGCTCCTTGAAAGGAGGAATCGTGTTTTACTCATCTTTGTATCCCCAGTGTCTGGCACAATTCCTGGTACATAGTAAGTGATCAACAACTCTCTTTATTTAAGATTTTATCTTAAAGAATCCAAACACATTGGGCGGGGGAGATAACATAATGGTTATGCAAAGAGACTCTCAGGCCTGAGGCTCCAAAGTCCCAGGTTCAATACCCTGTACCACCGTAAGCCAGAGCTGAGCAGTGCTCTGGTGGAAGAAAACAAAAGCCAAACACATCAATAGTTAGTTAGATATATGTAGACCCAACAATGTATTGTCTTACAAACTACTGTTATTGAACTCTTAACACTTCAGAGGTTCAGTTTCCTCATCTGTAAGATGATAGTAGTATTCAGTGTTATTATAATGCTCAGATTAAAGAAAATATATAATACATTATTCTAAGTGCAACACAATTTATGGAATGCAGTTTTCCATTTATCTTTTTGTGAGAGTTGTATCTTTTAAAAATATCTTTATTATATATTTGTTTTAGACAAAGACAAAGTGACATTGAGAGGGAAGTAGGAGATAGGGAAAGAGAGAGAGAGAGAGACTTGCAGCACTGTTAGATCGCTTGTGAAGCTTTCTCTCTGCAGGTAGGAACTTAAACCTGGGTCCTTGTACACTGTAATGTGTGCACTCAACCAGGTGTGCCACAACTCAGCCTCACATTCATTTATCTTTTAATTTTTAAAACAATTTTTTTGGTATTTATTTATTTATTCCCTTTTATTGCCCTTGTTGTTTTATTGTTGTAGTTATTATTATTGTTGTTGTTGGATAGGATAGAGAGAAATGGAGAGAGGAGGGGAAGACAGAGAAGGGGAGAGAAAGACACCTGCAGACCTACTTCACCGCCTATGAAGTGACTCCCCTGCAGGTGGGGAGCCAGGGGCTCAAACCGGGATCCTGATGCCGGTCCTAGCACTTTGCACCACATGCACTTAACCTGCTGCACTACGGCCCAACTCTGCAATTTTTTTTTTTATGAGAGACCGGAGTGTTACTCAACTCTGGTGTACGGTGGTGCCAAGGATTAAACCTGGAGCCATAGGCATGCAAGTCTTGAGAACTGAAAGGTTTTCTTTGTTGTTGAAAATATGTGAATGCCAATTGAATGATGAATTCCTTTGCCGCAATGCAAAACAGCTTCTTGTACAACTTATTCTTTGCTTCTCAACTGCCTCTACTTTTCATTTAGCTTTTATTACTGCTGTTTACTAGTGACTAACTTAGTTGAATTTCAGATGAAGTAAGATTAAAAAGATACTTTATTCTGAAATATCAAGACATTTTATTTGATATTCAGTCCTACTATCACCACAAGATCAAGTTAAATGGAAATTGTCTAGCTTTATTAACATCTGTATAACTACTAAAAGGAGTCAGTGTTTTAGAGGTCTTCTTACTCTTGTTCAGAATAATTTTTTTTAATTTATTTTTTTGTTTTTTACTTTTCTATACACTATTTAATTTGTGAAGAAATGCTTCCACTAGATTTATACTGTACTCCTTGGGAGGTGGCAACTTACCATTTGTCCTTTGAACCTCAGCAATTTTTGAGTGAGCAGCTTTCAGTTGCTTGTGAATTATACAAGCTTTTGAGACTTAGGAGTCACAGTGTCCCCCATGTTTTAGTCATGGGAGCATGGCATTTTCAATAAAATTGCAAAGTGAAATATGTGGTCATTATACCACCAAAAAACTTGTGTTGCCTTTGTCATCAGGAATTGTAAGCATTTCTTGATGACTGCGTTGCAGTGCTGAATCTTCTAAGTGGGATAGAGAAAAGGATGTTAATACTTAGAACTTTTTTTTTTTATTCACTATTATGTTTATAAGGTCATTCATGTTACTGCAGCTATAATTCATTCTCACAGCTACATAATACTACATTGTGTGAGTTACCCCAGTTTATTTAACCATTTTTCTACCAGTGGCCATTTGAATATTTTTTGTTAGTTATTAAGAATGCTTTTACTTTGTAGCTACAGTTATTATGAAAAACGCTTGTGCTTGACAAATAAGTTCAACAGATGATACGGTATATATCTAGATTTGTTTATTTGAAGGTTGAACATCTGTTCAGCTTTACATGATGGTACCAAGTTGTTTTCCAGCACTTTTATGAATTTTACCATCAATAGCATTTTAGCAATTTAAACACTAGCAGTAATGTTTTATAAGTCACATTTATTTAAATTTTTCTGCCACTATTTGATACTGTCAGAAATTCTAGTATTTAAAGAAGTTCTTAAGCTATATCAGTCTTTTTTTTTTAAATAAATAATTGTTTTTAATTTCTTTATTAGGGAATTAATGTTTTGCATTTGACAGTGAATACAGTAGCTTGTACATGCATAACATTTCCCAGTTTTCCACATAACAATAAAGCCCCCACTAGGTCCTCTGTCATCCTTCTTGGACCTGTATTCCCCTCCCCCCACCCATCCCAGAGTCTTTTACTTTAATGCAACATACCAATTGCAGTTCAGGTTCTACTTGTGTTTTCTCTTCTGATCTTGTTTTTCAACTTCTGCCTGAGAGTGAGATTATCCCATATTCATCCTTCTGTTTCTGACTTATTTCGCTTAACATGAATTTTTCAAGGTCCATCCAAGATAGGCTGAAAATGGTGAAGTCACCATTTTTAATAGCTGAGTAGTATTCCATTGTGTATATATACCACAACTTGCTCAGCCACTCATCTGTTGTTAGACACCTGGGTTGCTTCCAGGTTTTGGCTATTACAAATTGTGCTGCCAAGAACATATGTGTACACAGATCTTCTTGGATGGATGTGTTGGCTTCCTTAGGATATATCCCCAAGAGAGGAATTGCAAGACCATAGGGTAGATCCATTTCTAGCCTTCTGAGAGTTCTCCACAGAGATTGGACCAATTTACATTCCCACCAACAGTGGAGGAGGGTTCCTTTGACCCCACAACCTCTCCAGCATTTGTTGGCTGTTACCTTTTCTGATGTATGACATTCTCACAGGAGTGAAGTGGTATCTCATTGTTGTCTTTATTTGCATTTCTCTGACAATCAGAGACTTGGAGCATTTTTCCATGTGTTTCTCGGCCTTTGGATCTCTTCTGTGGTGAGTATTCTGTCTATGTCCTCTCCCCATTTTTGGATGGGGTTAATTTGTTTTCTTCTTGTTGAGTTTGGCAGGCTCTTTATATATTCTGGTTATTAGCCTCTTGTCTGATGTATGGCATGTAAAGATCTTCTCCCATTCTGTGTGGGGTGTCTTGATTTGGGCAGTGGTTTCTTTAGCTGTGCAGAAGCTTTTTAATTTGATGTAGTCTCATAGGTTTATGCTTGCCGTAGTCTTCTTTTACTTATTTATTTATTCCTTTTTGTTGTTATTATTGTTGTTGGATAGGACAGAGAGAAATGGAGAGAGGAGGAGAAGACAGGGGGAGAGAAAGACAGACGCCTGCAGACCTGCTTTACCACCTGTGAAGCGACCGCCCTGCAGGTGGGGGTGGGGGGCGCTCGAACTGGGATCCTTCCGCCAGTCTGTGCGCTTTGCGCCACATGCACTTAACCCGCCCGACTCCCTTTTTAATTTTTTTATTATCTTACTTTTTTTTTTAGATAGAAACAGCCAGAAATTGAGAAGAAAGGGGGAAATAGAAAGGTAGAGAGTCAGAGAGACACCTGCAGCCCGGCTTCACCACTTGTGAAGCTTGCCCTCTGCAGGTGGGGACCAGGGGCTTCAACCCAGGTCCTTGCACACTGTAACATGTGTACTTAACCAACTGTGCCACCACTGGGCCCCTTGCCTTAGTCTTCTTTATAATTGGATTCATTTCATTCAAGATGTCTTTAAAATTTATGCGGAAAAGAGTTCTGCCAATATTTTCCTCTTAAGTATCTTATAGTTTCTGGTCTAACATTCAAGTCTTGATCCACTTGAAATTTACTTTTGTATTTGGTGAAATATAGTGGTTCAGTTTCATCCTTCTGCATGTTTCAACCCATTTTTTTCCAACACCATCAGTTGAAGAGACTCTGCTTTCCCCATTTAATAGTCTTCTGGGCACCTTTATCAAAGATTAGATGTCCATCGGTATGGGGGCTTACTTCTGGGCTCTCAATTCTATTCCACTGGTCAGTGTGTCTATTCATGTTCCAGTACCAAGCAGTTTTGATGACAGTGGCCCTATAACACAATCTGAGATCTGGGAGTATGATGCCTCCAGTTCTGTTCTTTCTTCTTAAGATTTTTTTCTTTTGGCAATTCTAGGTCTTTTCTGGCTCTAGATAAACGTTTGTAGCATTTGTTCTATTCTCCTAAAAAATATGGTTGGGTCTTGATGGGGATAGCATTAAATTTGTAGATGGCTCTGGGTAGTATATTCATTTTGATGATGTTAATTCTTCCAATCCATGAACATGGAATATCTTTCCACTTCTTTGTGTCTTTTTCTTTTTCCTGGAGTAGTGACTCATAATTATCAGTATACAAGTCTTTCACTTCTTTGGTTAGGTTTATTCCTAGATATTTTATTGTTTTTTGTTGCTATAGAAAAAGGAATTGTCTGTTCATGTTCATCCAACTTAGTGTTTGCATAGAGGAATGCCACTGACTTTTGAATGTTAATTTTGTAGCCTGACACCTTATTGTATTGCCTGATGATTTCCAATAGCAGTGACCATTTTTTCCCTTTTTCTTTTCTTTATTTTTTTAAAATAGAAGTGAGAGAAGAAAGACATTTGCAACACCGCTTCACTGCATATCAAGCTCTTCCCTATAGCTGAGGGCTCGGGGTTTGAATCCTGGGTCTCACAAATGGCTACTCAGGTGTTGTACAGGGTGTGGCCCTCCATCTGACCCTCGTAGTTTAGGGTTATTTTTTAAAATTATTTTTTATAGTTTTATTTATTAAATTATGATAGAGACAAAAATGTGGAGGTAGAGAAAGAGAGGCACTTGTAGCTTGCTCTGCTGTTTGTAAAACTTCCCCTCTACTGATGGGAACCCGGGGGCTTAGATCTAGGTTCTCTTGCATGGTGGCTAGTATGCTTTAACAGTTGTGCCACTTCTAGCTCCCATTGTATACGTTTTAGTAATAGTTTTTATAATATGCCACTGTTCTTTATATGAGCTAGTATTACCACTTTTAAAGATTTTAACTGTTTCCTTCTGATCCAAGAAATGCTTAGAAGTGTTTATCTACTTACTATATTTTTTATTTTATTTTTTAAAACACATTTTAAAAATTTGTTTGTGAAAGAGGAGGGGAGAGAAAGAGAATCAGAATTTCACTCTGGCACTTGAAATACCAGGGATCAGACTCAGAACCTTTGTTATAAAGTTATACTTTATCTACTGAGTCATCTTCTGGGCTGCTCATTATTGATTTTTAACTTGCAATATTATGATCAGAGCTTGGGAACAGCATGATATATTGTCTTTGAAACTCAGTGAAATTTCCGTTATCTGTCAGTATGTGTTTTTTCTGTACATCTTATGTATTTGAGAAGAGTTTTTAATTTCTGATAGTTTATTCCTTATATTGCTTTTTATGTATTTGGGTTCACTTAACCTATGAAAAATTGAGATGTACGAAAATTACCCACAATAGCCAATTTGTCAGTTTTTTCTTCTAATACTTGAACTTGAGGTTCCCACTGTTGAATACCCACCCTTACTCTAAACCCTCTACCTTTCCCAGGAAGTGATGTATTTCCTTCTGTCTTATCTGGCTAGTGATTTACTGTTTAGGAGCATTCAGGGTTGAGAGAGACTAGAAAAAATTGTAGGATGCAGAAGCCTACTCTATGTAAACTTCTCCTACATTTTAATCTTTACCATCAACTAGGAAAACAGCCTGCTTACAGTGTTGAATTTAAAAGCTAGGTTCTTAGGATTTCTGTGGCTCATACACAGATTTGGAATCATTATTTATTTATTTATTGGGGGGGGGGCTATATTTTCTTCCAGAGTCCTTCCATTGGTTGTTGTTCCCTCCATCTCTTTGACATTGCTATACACATTTTTACTTTTTGAGATACTCCCTTCATCTGCTTTAATTTCATCTTTCCTAGTTTAATCTGCTGAAATGGTTGGAATTTCTTCCATTATTTGCATAAGATTTCTGATGTCTGACCTGTGAAAACAAGCAGTTAGTGCTTATTTCTCCTTTTTCTTCTGTAGCTTCTGTCCTACTTCTTACTCTTTCACACCTGGATTAATCAGCTTTGTTCCTCCAAAGACAGAAGTTCCTTCACTAGACTGGAAGACTAGACTGGGAGGAGCCAGCAGAGGAGTCATGATCTTTAGGCTTCCCCTGAGACTTTAGATTCAGTATGGGATTTGGGGAGGAACCTCCACTGTTACCTGTAATCATCTTGAGAGTAATAGTCTTTGGAGTCCATGATCTGTCTGTCATGTTGGTCTTCGTAGTGGTCCCCCTACTCTATAATCATTATCCGTATAGTAGCCACTACCACATGCATTTTCTTCAGTGTTTATCCTGAGTTATATCCTCTATCATAATGCTGCTATCTTAGTCATCATTGCAATTCCAGTCTCCATAATGATTATGATGTTTATCTTCAAAGCTACTATCACCTCTTCTAGGTGGCTAGTCATCATAGCTATCTGTGGCAGGACAGTCCCTCCTGTCTTTATCTTTTTGCTGAGACTCTTGACTTCTGTCTCAGTCTAAAGAAGAGAAATTCTTGTCTTTATCCTACGCCTGATCAGCAGTGTCTGTGGGAATTCTGTTACCTACAAACTCTTCATTGGGACTTAGGACACTAAGGGGAGTCAGGGCTTTCAAGCTCAGCATAGTGGAAACTTTTCAACCTCTTTGGATTGTTGGATTTATGTGGTAAATGTACTGGATTAATGTTCAGTACTCTGAAGAATAATATGGACTCCAGTCACATCACTAGTTGGATTCCTTGGAAAAGCAGTGTAGACTGGCAGTTTGGGAGATGACTTGGGCAGATAATTCAGTTCCCTAGCAGCCCCTGGAACAGTAGCCTGGATGCAGTAGTCAGTTGGAGGTGCGTTAGACGTGTTGTCAGCATTACTGGGAGAAGTAGTTGGAATATCTTCCACATTATCTGTATTCTCGTTCTAACTGACTGGTTTGTGGACTTAGACATTCTTATACCAGTGTTGCCGTTTCCTAGAAGGACAAGGTCTTCCCTTTCTTTTTGCTGAGGTTGCAGTGTTAAGGTGGCAGAGAGGAAAAAGCAAAGTTGGGCAACTTTTTGAAAGCTTTATATTTACTGAGTTGAATCTTGTGTCCTTTTCTTTGATCTCCTTAACAGTTTTAGTCTGCTCTTCTCAGTAATCTCAGCTTTCTTTATATTCGTGTGGTATGTCCTTTTCAGTAATTTTGTTTTTATCCATTAGCATCTTTATTTTGTAAGTGTCTTTTTCTCATAGTTTGGAATTCATCATATACATTAATTATAATTATTTCTGTATTAGAATCCTTTGTGCTTTCTAGTAGCCCTGGCTATTTGTGCATTTTCCCCCCATCATATCTAACCTTTTGTTTGTTTGTATGGTTTCTTATTATAGTCTCTTCTTCTCTGCTAGTTTGAACATTATACTCTTATTTCTATTCTTTCATGGTTATTAAAATTTTTCTGGGAATACTATAATGTTTAAAGCAGATCATAATCCCTGTTGGGCATACAAGGAATCACAGCATTAACTCTTTCATTTATTACTCTTGCCGTTCCTTTACTATATGCATGTCTTTTTTTGTTGTTGTTGTTCTCTATTTTTAATAGTTTGTGCCCTTTTTGTGTTATGCACTGTAATATATTATTCCTTCTTGCATTTTAGATGATACTTCTGTGGTAACATTACTCTTGATATGATTTTTCTTAAAGGCAAGGTCTACTATTAGTACCCATTGACATTGGGTAGACACCTCATTGGTGGTGCCCTTATATCAGGGGCAGAACAGATACAGGTCTTTGTTCATCCTAGCTTGATGCCCGGATCAAGAGCTGTTTCATTCCTGGGGTACATTAAAAAAAAGAAAGAAATAAAGAAAGAAAGAAAGAAAGATTTACTATTAGTAAACTTTGTTGGTTTATGTAACAATGTTTTACTACCTTCTGTTTTGTTCAATGAGAGTTTGATGGTAAATAAATTTTGTAGATGACTTGTTTTACCTTATATGCTTCCACTGCTGCAGCTGAAAATTCCATTTACCGCCTTCCTTTTGCATGTACTTTTATTACCTCTCACTGCTTTCAATATAGCCCTTTTTGTGTTCTGCAGTTTCAGCGCTGTGTATGGAGATCTTTATACTTATCCCATCTTTTACTTGTGGTGTTTTTTTAGATTTATGATTAAATATTTTTACAGTTTCTGGAAAATTAACTCATTCCCACCTTCTATGGCCTCCTCTTTCTTCATTTTCTGACACTACAAGTGGAAATGTATATCAGATCTCATTCCTTGTACCTTAGTCTCTCTGGTATTTTTCATCTATTTATTTCAGCCCTGCTTAAGTTTTGTCTAACTTGAATGAATCGTGAGCTTTAGTTAATAATAATGTATTGGCATTGGTTCATTGCTTATAACAAATGCTGTGTACTAATGTAAGGTGTTAGGAAGTGAAACAATTTTACAGTAAAATTATAGAACATAGACTGTAAATTAGGTGGTAGTGATAAACTAGTTAAACTTGTGAATCATTGTATTATTTCTGTTTAAGATCACATCTTCATTGTTGCTACTGGAGCTTCCAGTAATACTGAGTTTTTGAGGGAGGGAGGGAGGGAGAGCAAAAAGGAGGGAGGGAGAGAGGGAGCGAGCTCATGTGCCAGCCACAAACAGAGAGAACAGCACAACATCAAAACCTCCCCCACTGCTGTAGTATTCCATGTCTTGTACTGGGGCCTTAAACCTGGGATGCGTGCATGGCAAAGCAGGCACCCTCCTAGAGTAGCTTTCTTGCTGACAAGGTGACTATTTTTAACTTTAGGAAATACACAATAAAATATTGAAAGGTAGGGGATGGGTGGTGGCACACTAGGTTGAGTGCACATGTTACAATGGGAAAGGGTCTGTGTTCAAGTCACCAGTCCCTACCTGCAGGGAGAAAGCTTTGCTGGAGGTATCTTTCCCCTTGCCTTTTAATTTCTCTCTGTCTCTATCCAATAAATAAATAAATTGTGTGTGTGTGTGTAAAGAGGAACCTACTTGGGTATCTCTGATAAATAAAGCTGCACATAGTATGTAATTATAAAGATAGGTTTAAATTACTTCTATTTATAAATCTATATGTGACTCATGATTCTTAATTTTATCAGTTTTTGTTTGTTGTTTAAATTGACCTAGATATGTCTGTGAATATATCAATATGTGATGGGTTGAAATATTTTATTCTGTGTGGTCTCTTGTTGAATTAGACAGTTTTAAGATAGATTTGAAAATTATAATCTCTTGTCTAAAATGTACTTTTTTTTTTTGTAGGTTTAAGCTGAATTTTGGGACATGGCTACTGCTTCTCCAAGGTCTGATACTAGTACTAACCACAGTGGAAGGTTACAGTTACAGGTAACTGGTAAGTTATTTTCATAATAAAATAGTAATACACTGATTAAGCTTTCTTTTTATTTACTTGTTTTTTTGTTGAAGGAGTTTATGCTTTACATTTTACAGTACATGTGTATAACTTCATTATGTACCAGACCCCCCAGACCTTTTTCCTCCCCTGCTTGCTCCTCCTTCCCTAGAATCCCTTGTTTTGGTACAATACACAGTGTTCAGTACATGTTTTCACTTTGTGTTCTCTCTCTCTTTGTCCTTGCTTGTTAAGTAAAATCATTCGATACTCATTCTTCTCTTTTTTTTGCTTATCTCACTTAACATGATGTCCTCAAGTTCCATCCAAGAGAATGCAAAGGAGATAACTACATCATTTTTGACAGCTGAGTAGTATTCCATTGTGTAAATATATCGCAATTTTTTTGCATTTTTTATTACAATATAATATTTATTTAATATTTACAAAAGCATAAGATAATGGGGGTATAATTCCACACTGTCCCTACCACAAGAGTTTTGTGTCCCCATTCTTTCCATTGGAAACTGCAATAGTTCTCCTAAGGTCACAGATATGAGTTGACTAATATATATATATTCTTGCCCATTTTGCTTATGGTCCTCCCTTCTCTTCCTTGCTAAGTCACATCTATAACTAGTGTCTTCCACATAGCAGACTTTTTTTTTTTTTTTTTGATACCAGAGAACTGTTCAGCTCTGGCTTGTGCTGGGGATTGAACCTGGGACCTCATGGTCTTGGCATTACAAGCATAGCAGAAATCTCTAATTAAACTTTTTTTTTTTTTTAACCAGAGCACTGTTCAGCTCTGGCTTATGGTGGTGCAGGGGATTGAACATGGGACTCTGGAGCTTCAGGCATGAGAAGCTGTTTGTATAACCAATATGCTATCTACCCTCCACCCCAATTAAACTTTTTTAAAGATAACTTATTTACTAGCATGAGAGACAGAAAAGCAGATAGCATATGTGGTTCTGGGAATGGAACTCAGGACCACATCCTTTTAAAAAATTTTTTTTATTTTTCCTTTTTGTTGCCTTTGTTGTTTTTCTTTGTTATTGTAGTTATTATGATTGTTGTTATAGATGTCATTGTTAGATAAGACAGAGAAATGGAGAGGGGAAGACAGAGAAGGGGGAGAGAAAGACACTTGCAGACCTGCTTCACCGCCTGTGAAGCGATTCCCCTGCAGGTGGGGAGTGGGGGCTCAAACTGGGATCTTTACGCCAGTCCATGAGCTTTGTGCTACATGCGCTTAACCCGCTGCGCTACCACTACCACCCCACTCTCGGACCACATGCTTTTAAGCCACTTTGCCACCTCCCAAGCCTCAAGAAGTTTTTTTTTTAATTTTAAGAAGTAAATCTTACCAATGATTTCTATCATGGATCTTAATTTGATGTTTTGTGTAAAAAGTTAGTGCATACCAGTGTCAACTGAATTTCTCCTATATTATATTCTAGGATTTTGTATGTTTTTTATTAATGCCTATGGTCCACTCAGAGTTAATTTGTGTGACAAGTAAAAAAAAGGTCTGTACTATACTCTTCTCCTCCACCTCCCCAATCCTTCTTTTTTTTTTTTTAACATATCCAGCTCCAGCTGTTCCTGCACTTTTTTTTTTCTTTTGCCTCCAGGGTTATTGCTGGGGCTTGGTGCCTTCACTATGAATCTTCTGCTCTTGGCGGCCATTTTTTCCATTTTTGTTGTTGGACAGGACAGAGAGAAATTGAGAAAGGAGGGAGAAAGACAGACACCTGCAGACCTGCTTCACTGCTTGTGAAGTGACCCACCCCCCCACCCCCCCGCCCGTAGGTGTGGAGCCAGGTGCTTGAACCGGGATCCTTGCACTGGTCCTTGTGCTTCACACTATGTGCACTTAACCCACTGTGCTACTGCCTGGCCCTTCCTTCTAGCACCATTTAAAAAAAAAAAACACTCTTTTTTTTTTTCTTTATTGAGGATTAATGGTTTATGTTCAATAGTAATATATAGTAGTTTGTACTTGTGTAACATTTCTCAAATTTTCCATATAACAATTCAACCCCCTCTAGTCCTCCTCTGCCATCATGTTCCAGGAACTGAAGCCTTCTCCCCACTTCAAAGTCTCTTACTTTGGTGCAGTAAACCAAACCCGGTCCCAAGTTTTGCTTTATATTTTTCAACTTTATTTTTATTAGTGATTTAATAATGATCAGTAAGATTGTGGGATAAGAGGGGTATAATTCCATAAAATTTCCACCGCCGGAGTGCCATATCCCATCCCCTCCATTGGAAGCTTCCATATTCTTTATCCCTCTGGGAGTATGGACCAAAAATCTCTGTGGGGTGCAGAAAGTGGGAGGTCTGGCTTCTCTGCTGGACATGGGCATTGACAGGTCAATCCATACCCCCAGCCTGACTCTCTTTCCTTATTGGGGCTCTGTGGATGTGAGGTTCCAAGACACATTGGTGAGGTGACACTTTGTTATTAACATGTCCTTTAGACTGACTTTTCCTTTTCCCATCAGATAGATGAGAACTGCATTTGTTGGAGTAAAAAAATCTTGGTTGAGGAATTATTGGGAGAAAGAAGCTACTGCGTTTTATTTACTATAGTGGTGTTAAATTTAGAACAGCTTGCAAAAGGAAAGGATGGGAAAATATTTTTCCAGGATCTTGGTAATAGCACTTCAAGTACTACTTGATAGTCTTTTATTGCTTTATGTTATTGGTATTTAAATATAATGTTTCCTTTGAGTGTCCCTTGCTATTTTTTAGATATTAATGTTGAAAGCTACTATACTTCAAACTCTTCTACTGCAGAATATATTATTACATAAATTTAGCAGCGATTTGTGTTGAATGCTTACACTACTGTTTTCTCTTTAGAATGGAGCCTTAACTTTTTATGTTTGTGTCCTTAGCATATAAAACAGGTACATATATATCATAGAAGGGAAATCATCATTTCTCATCTCAGAACAGAGGTATTCATAGATACTTGAATATAGAGGTGATTTTGTTAACTTATGTTTATTAGTACTTAATGTCAGTACTTTGCCCTGGAATTGTATATGCTCTCCCTTACCCCACTTGAATTAGTTACTGTAGGAATTACTTAAAATCAAATGTTTGACCTAAATTTAAAACAAAGCTTCCTCCAAGTCTTGGCTAAGTTTTTTTTTAATTGATTTAATAATGATCAACAAAACCATAGGATAAGAGGGGTACAACTCCACACAATTGCCACCATCAGAACTCTGTATCCCATCCCTTCTCCCCTGATAGCATTCCTATTCTTTATCACTCTGGGAGTATAGACACAGGGTCATTATGGGGTGAAGAAGGTCTGGCTTCTGTAATTGTTTCTCCCTGGACACAGGTGTTGGCAGGTCGATCCATATTCCCAGCCTGTCTCTCTCTTTCCCTAGTGGGGTGGGGCTCTGGGAAAGTTGGGTTCCAGGTTACATTGGTGAGGTTGTCTTTGACTAAGTTTTTAATACTTTCATAGAGTTGTAAATAGTTTCAGTAATTGCAGTTTTCTTTTAAAGGTTTTATTTGAAAAAAGCAAATAGTTAATTTTTATAAAATCAACTTTGTAGGTAAAGAGGTTGTACTAAACTTTCGGCCTTTGCAGTGGTGCAGAAGATTGAGTGCACATGTTACCATATTAAAAGACCTAGGTTTAAACCACAATCTCCACCTATGGGGTGGCGGGAAAGCTTCAAGAGTGGTGAAGCAGTACTGCAGCTATCTTTCATTCTCCCTATTTCCCTTTCTCCTCTCAGTTTCCCTCTGTCTTATCAATGTGTGTGTGTGTGTGTGTGTGTATGTACATATATTTATATTATATTCAAGTCTTATCAAATATATATTTAATGTACAGTTTTATAATTTCAGAATGAACAAGTGACAAATACTGTGTGGTAGAGCCATTGTTAATAGATATATTAGTGATTCTTGAAATATGCAGTTAGTTTTAAATTCAAGTTGGTGAGTGGAAAAATCTGCTGTCAGTGGGAATGTAAAACAGCACAGTCACTTTGCGAAACAGTTTGGCAGTTACAAATACTGTATGACTTAACTATTCTTTCCCTACATATATGCCTGAAAGGGGAAGATATGTCTACATAACAAAAAAATTTTGTGCTAGTGGTCATAGCATTGTTATTCACAATAGCAAAAATGAAGAGTGAAGTGCTGACATATAGTACAACATGGATAAATCTTAAAGATATGCTAAGTTAAGCCAGTTACAAGATCATATGCTGTGTGAATCCATTTATGTGAATTATCTAGAATGAGCAAATCTGTGGAGACAAAAAGTAGATTAGTAGTTGCTTAAGGCTAGGATAAGTGAGGGTATTAGAGGTTTGAGAAAGAGTAGAGTTTCTGCTTAGTGTTACGGGATTTCTACAGGGGATAGTAAAATGTTAACCTTAAATTCAGTGATGGTTGAATAATTCTGAATATGTGAAAAACATTGAATTGTATAGTTTATATATTTAAATGTTATTTAAACAAAATTTAAAACATTCAAACAGTTCTTAGGAATTGTTAACCATGCTTTTTCTTTATTTTTTTTCTCTGTGACAAATGAAAGGTGTTCATGTTGCACAAGAAACACAGGTAGTTCATTTAAAAAATATATGTTTGTCCTGGAACATGATGGCAGAGGAGGTCCTAGTGGTGGTCAAATTGTTATCTGGAAAACTGGGAAATGTTATGCATGTACAAATTATTGTATTATACTGCCAAGTATAATTGATTAATTAATTATAGTTAATCCCCCAATAAAGAAATTATATATATATATAGGTTAGAGAAAGAGAAGTTGAGATGGAAGTGGAAAATAGTGAGAGAGAAAGCAAGACACCTCAGTACTGCTTTGCCACTTGTGAAGTTTCCCCCTGTAGGTGGGTACTTGTGGCTTGAACTAAGGTCCTTGTACATTGTAACATGTACACTGTACCTGATCCAACACTACTTGGTCTGCAAGAAGTTTTCTTTTTTTTAAATTGACATATTAGTACAAATTGTCGCTATTTGATTTATATATTTACTGGTGATCATATTCTTATTAGTTTCTAGTGCCAAACTTAAAAGAAAAAAGAACTGGTTTGGAACAGCAATATATACAGAAGTAGTTGTAGATGGAGAAATTAAGAAAACATCAAAATCCAGTAGTTCTTCTAATCCAAAATGGGATGAACAGCTACTTGTGTAAGTACTTTATATAAAGAGTGTAGTATTTTTGAAGTAAGCATGTTTCATGGATTGATTTTACTATTTTGTAAGATTTCAAAATAATGATTGCTATTTTCTAATATGACAAGGCAGCCCAATCTGTAAAATATTTTTGGTTAATTTCATTTTCTATAATGATGAAGCATATGATGCTTTATAATGCTTTTGCTTTATAAGCTATTTCCATATATTCATAGTATTTTCTCATATTTTCTTGTAAAAATGAGACAGTAAATTAATTATCCTACATTTTTTCATTCTTGAGGTATGTTATAAATTTGTGTTGTTTAATCTCCTCTGTTGTTTAAAACATAAGAAATTTGTTTAAATATAGTATTATAAAATCTCAGCTTCTTGATGTACTGCTAATATTTTGGTTTATTAAGTAGAAAAGTTCTTACCTATTGGGCTATCAGAAAAGTCATGATACCTCTTTTCTATCTTTTTTTTGGGGGGGGCCTCTGGGGTTATTGCTGGGGCTCAGTGCCAGCACTATAAAACCACTGCTCCTGGTGGTCATTTTTTTCCATTTTATTAAATAGGATAGAGAGAAATTGAGAGAGGAGGGGGAGGTAGAGAGGGAGAGAGAAAGACAAACACTTGCAGACCTACTTCACCAGTTGTGAAGCTTCCCCTCTGCAAGTGGGGAGACTGGGCCTCAAACCTGGATCCTAGTGTGGGTCCTTGCACTTGCACTTAAACCAGGTGAACCACCACCTGGCCACATGATACACTTTTGCATTGAAAAATATGTCATGAACCATGCCTCTCCAGAGCTCTGATCCGCTGGGGAAGGATAGAAAAAGTCTATGGGTATGGATTGACATGTCAGTGCCCATGTCCAGTAGAGAAGCAGTTACTTTTCGGGGTGTCTCTCTCCTTCTCCGGCAGGGTGTCCTCCAGGGGAAAGGTAACGGGCTGGTTCTTTCTCACTCACGACAGGGGTGACACGAAGTAAAAGACACCAGGGGACTCTTAGCGTGAGTCTAGAATCTGAGTCCTTGAGTCCCAGAATCCTAGAGTCCGTTTATTAGCAAAATTGACATGAGTTAAATAGAAAAGCAATGGAGGTAATTATTGTTGCAATATGACAGAAATTACAGGTTTCTTAACAGTCAGCATGCCCCTAAGGTAGGGGGTTGGTATGACAGGAATTGATAAGATACAAGACAGTTATTTTCCATAACACAAGCAACTTAATTATCCAAAGGTATTTGAGAGAAGCATAGGGGTTAAACCCGTAGGGTGAGAAGATGGATATCAAAAGCCATATAGTTTGGAATTTCTCTTGTCTGGGGTCTGAGGTGTGTGATGAAGTGTGTGATAAGATGTGTTCTTCTGTGATCAGAAGGTGACTTTGAATGAGTGAATCTGTGGCCATGTGGCCTGCAGTTAATGGAGGGAAGTACTGGGGTATCTGTGGATCTGAGAGTCAAGAAGGAAAGAACCAAGTCTGAGTTTCCCCCCTTATGCTCACCTCAGTTGAGAGAGACTTACCAAGAGGTTATCTTCTCAGACCTCCATCCAAAGATGGGGGTGGTTCTCCCTAAGCTCTATCAGGCTCACACATATTCCCAACAGTTACTGAAGCCAGAATTCCTACCTTCTGCACCCCAAAAACAACCTTGACCCATACTCCTAGTAGGGGAGAAGTGATAGGAAGAATGAGAAGACTTTGAACTCCATCCAGCTTTATCAGCACCCAGAGGAGAAAAGGGAGAGAGACATATGGAAGTAGTAATGTTGTCATGAGTGGCTTGAAGGGGATGAGAGGATTGGATCTGGAAGAAAAATGGGGCAGTTATGTACAAATGTAGACAGATAGTTGTAGAGATGGTGGCTGGCTCATTTGGTGGCTTACAGTGGGGTGACTAAAGATTCAGAACCCTGGTGGTGGAAATGGAGTGGATTTATACTTCTGTTGACATGTAATTTTGTAAATCAATATTAAATCACTAATAAAATTTTAAAAAGAAAAATATGTCATAACTGTTCTGACAACCCAGTAGTTACTATCCTTATGTACTTTGAAGTGGCTTTATTAATATATAAATATCTTATGTGTTACCTTTCTTCAGTAAGCCAAATTATGCTATTTTAATATTGTTGAAGTGATTTATGTTTAAGTATATGTATATATTCTGATATATTTATTATTTTACCCTTCAGAAATGTGACCCCACAGACTACTTTGGAATTTCGAGTTTGGAGTCATCACACTTTAAAAGCAGACGCTTTGTTAGGAAAGGCAACAATAGATTTGAAACAAGCTCTGTTATTACACAACAGAAAATGTAAGTGTTACATTCTAACCTTGTTTCTCTAAATGTTTTTTAATTTTTTATTTATAAAAAGGAAACATTGACAAAACCATAGGATAAGAGGGGTACAACTTCACACAATTCCCACCACCAGAACTCTGTATCCCCTCCCCTCCCCTGATAGCTTTCCTATTCTTTAACCCTCTGGGATTATGGACCCAAGGTCATTGTGAGATGCAAAAGGTTGAAATTCTGGCTTCCGTAATTGCTTCCCCGCTGAACATGGGTGTTGACTGGTCGATCCATACTCCCAGCCTGGCTCTCTCTTTCCCTAATGGGGAAGGGCTCTGGGGAAGCAGAGCTTCCAGGACACTGTCCAGGGAAGTCTAGTTGGCATCATGCTAGCGTCTGGAACCTGGTGGTTGAAAAGAGAGTTAACATACAAAGCCAAACAAATTGTTGACCAGTCATGAACCTAAAAACTGGAATAGTGTGGATGAAGAGTTAGGGGGTGGTCATCCATTTTGTAGATAGCTAGTAGGCATATTTTAGTTAAATTCCAAAGGGCCTGTGGCTATACTAGTGGTTTTTTGTTTGTTTGTTTGTTTTTTCTCTTTTTGCCTGAGCCTGAAATCTGATATACAGGTGGATCCAAGTTATTGTCTGGGGAGATGATGTCATGGCTGGGAAAAGGACCAGAAAGCTGGATCAGGGAAGAGAGTAGCTCCCTAATATGGGAAATGGGTATAAATATTACTGTAAACCCCAACAATTTGGTGTGATCTAGGGCCCATAATTAGCTTAGGAGCCTGTGTGACCTCTGCATCCCTGTAGATCTGAGCTCACATTCTGTGGTCACAAGTAGAAACATTCCATGCTGCCCCAATATCAAGACCCATCTTCCTCAGGTGTAGCATAGAGTATTTTGTTCATCCTTCCTTTGGGGGATGGACCATTCTCTACCATTGTTGATCCAAGTTGAGGCCAAGGCCCTATGGGGTCCCACAAAGGGATCTATTTTCTTGTTCCTGATAGAAATGACTGGTAATGGGAGTTGGGTGGTAGTGTAGTGGGTTAAGCGCACATGGAGCAAAGCGCAAGGGCCAGTGTGAGTATCTCAGTTCGAGACCCCTGCTCCCCACCTGCAGGAGGTTGCTTCACAAGTAGTGAAGCAGGTCTGCAGGTATCTGTCATTCTTTCCTCTTCTCTCCATTTCTCTCTGTCCTATCCAACAACAACAACAGCTATGACAATAATAACAACTACAACAAGGACAACAAAATGGGAAAAATAGCCTCCAGGAGCAGTGGATTCATAGTGCAGACACTGAGCCCCAGCAGTAATCCTGGAGGAAAAAAAAATAAGTGACCGGTAACAATGGAGAGAGGGATTTATTCGAGGTCTAGGCCCATCAAATCTGTTTGGAAATCTCAGGCCTCAGCTGATGGAATGGCCTGATCACTTTTTTTTTGGTACACATTATTTATTATTACCTCAGAACCCAGAGATAATTGCTATTCACATTCTCACGAGTTTTGTTTATGTATATGTTTTTAAAAGATGGGATTGTATTTAATTTCACAAACTGCTTAGTTTCAGTGTATTATTTGCATTTCCTGTACAGTTCCTGGAAGCTTCCAATGTGGTATGTTTTGAGAGCTGATTTTAGTTTTATATATTTTACCACATTGTAATTTTTTAAACTATGCTCTGTTATTGCCATTTAAATTGTTTTTCCAATTCTATCATATTGGACTGTTCTAAAGTTTTATATAAATGCTATAATTATCCTTCATATAAAAATGTAATACTTATCTTCCAAAATGATTGTGTAAGAAATTTATAATTGCATTTTACTTGAAATGAAACTCATAAATTGTATAAGCATAAAAGTTACCACTTAGTCATTTAATGGAGCAGAATATCCTCAGAGGAGAAATAAAAGTTTTATACATTCACACATTTCTAAGTGAACAACTTCAGAAATTGTTGTAGAAGCTTTATATGCACCATTTAGTAATGAGTATTTTTTTTAAAAAAATTATTTGTTTACTTATTGGGTAGAGACAGAAATTGAGAGGGAAGAGGAGAGAAAGAGACAGACAGACATGGAGAGACACCTCTTACTGGATAGAGGTACAGCTTCACCACCTGTGAAGCTTCCCCTTTGCAGGTGGGAACTGGGTACCTGAATGGAGGTCCTTGTACATTGTAAAATACACTCAACTGGTTATACCACTGCCCAGTCCCCAGTCTCATAGTACTTTTTTTTTTAAATAATTGAAAATGTATTCAGTTGCCAGTCTAGCATGCCAAAATACCACTGAATTGGATTGGAATTAAGCAGTGCATTTTCTCAAGATTTCTGAGAGCTGAAAGTCAGATATCAAGATGCTAGCCAGAGTGATGTTTTCAGAGCAATTTGTTTTTGGCTTCAGAGCAACCCATCCTATATCTTCACATAATTTTTTTTTTCTCTGTGCATCTGTGCTCAGATTTACTGGTTGGTTGTATTGGATTAAATCACCATAATGTTAGCTAGAGTACCTCTTTAAAAATCCTGTTTCTAAGTAGGGCCAACTTCTGATATACCAGGGGTTAATATTTCAGCATTTGAACTATGAGTGACATTATTCAAAAGGAAAGTACATGTTTTTCAAAAATATATTCTCGTGATAGGATCATAGTACTTTAAAAGAAGAGATCTGTGACATTAATTTTAGTCACTCATGCTATTGTTAAAAATAAATGACTTATGGGGGTTAGGCAGTAGCGTAGCAGGTTAAGCTCAAATGGCGCAAAGCACAAGGACCTACATAAAGATCCTGGTTCGAGCCCCGCGCTCCCTACCTACAGTGGGGTCACTTCGCAAGCAGTGAGGCTGGTCTGCAGGTGTCTGTCTTTCCTCCTATCTGTCTTCTCCTCCTCTCTCAATTTCTCTCTGTCCTATTCAACAACAGCTATAACAACAATACCAATAACAACCACAACAAGGGCAACAAAAATGGGAAAAATAGCCTCCAGGAGCAGTGGATTCGTAGTGCTGGCACTGAGCCCCAGTGA
Source organism: Erinaceus europaeus (assembly GCF_950295315.1). NCBI lineage: Eukaryota > Metazoa > Chordata > Mammalia > Eulipotyphla > Erinaceidae > Erinaceus > Erinaceus europaeus. Next base: position 169,000,223 of record NC_080162.1, on the reverse strand, counting down.
TAACCCTGGAGGCAATAAATAAATAGATAAATAAATAAATAAATAAATAAATGACTTGCTTGAGAACACCAGTACTTAAAGAGTTGTGATGAGGACACTGGTTTTCTGACTTTTGGCTGCCTATTGTGTGACTAAAAATTTATTCTGTTTTATGAAAGAGAACAGAGCACCATTCTAGTATATGTGATGTGCTAGGGGTTGAATCAGAGGCCTCATACATGAATTTATGCATTCCACTGTTAAAGTGCTGCCTTACCCCTGATCCTCTTCAGTATATTATATGATATAAGTACCACTAGATTTTATTGACATACTCTTGGCAATTTAGACTTGAAGGGTTTTTTATTTATTTTTGTTTGTTTTTGTAGTGCCAGGGCCTTGGGCAAATATAGTGCCTCTGCTCCTAGGCCAACTTTTCTATTCTTTATATTCTGTAGAGAGAAGGGAGAGAAAGAGAGAAGCAGAGAGATAGACATACTACAGCACTGCTCTACTGCCCCTGAAGCTTCCTCTGGTGCAGTGGTGCTCCCATGAAGTGCTGGGGTTTGAACCCACAGCCTTGTTCATGGTAATGTGAGTGCTCATGCTAGTATTTTAAACTGTTACGTAATTTTTCTTGGCTCTTCAGAATAAAATGTAGCTTTGTTAGCACAGTTCTTTAGAAATTGTTGTTCAAAAGATCTTTCTATGGCTTTTATTATTATATTGGATTGTCAGAAAAGTGTTGACACATTTTTGATTTTCCAGTAGCACAATAGTTCCAGATAGAGGTGATAGGAGAGAGAAAAAGATACCACAGCACTAAAGCTTCCACCAATGATGTGGAGGCAAGACTTGAACCTGGGCCATGTACATGACAGAGCATGTACTAACCAAGTGAACTATCTTGCTGGTACAGATCTCACATCTTTCTCTGTCTCTTCCTCTAAAATAGAGAATGAAAACTGGTGCAGGGAGGCTCTGGGTCCAGTCGTGTGTGTGTGTGTGTGTGTGTGTGTGTGTGTTTAACTTAAAAACTAGAAATAAAATAGTAAACACAGACACATTAAAAATAATAGAGGCAACAAAGAAAGAAATTACAAGTAGTATTGATCTAACAAAATATAGACCAAGAAAGATATGGCACAATTGATATATCCAAGAAAAACAGTTACGATTAAATTATATTGAGAAGGATGCCAATGTCAAACACATATGTCAGAATCATAACAGAGGAGAAATGGATTTCACACTTGTAATTAAGAAAACAAAATAAGGATATTCCAGCATTTACCTTTACAGAAAGATAATGATGAATACTGGTAAAAAGTCGAAACTACAAAAGAAAAAGAAAAACATGCAGACACATGGAAAAAAATATTTCTTTAAAGGGGGCAGGCAGTATGCAGGGACCCAGGTTCAAGCCCCTAGTCCCCACCTGCAGGGGGAAAGCTTCATGAATGGTGGAGCAGGGCTACAGGTGTCTCTCCCTCTCAGTCTCCCCTCTCTTCTCAATTCCTCTCTGTCTCTATCCAGTAATAAATAAAAACATTTAAAATATTTCTTTAAAAAGCAGAAAAGCATTCACAAGTGACTACTTAAAATTAAGTTAAAAACTAAGTTCTTTAATTGCACTAATTGTATATCAATTATCAAATGTGGTTAGTGACTATATAGTAGTGGATAGCATGCTGGTGTTATATATTTAGGTTAATGCTTCCTGTTTTCTAAAAGTTGCATGTTTTCAGTTCATATGCTATAGGAAATTGAGTAAAGTGGTGGCCAGGTGGTGGCGTACCTGGTTATGTGCACACATTACAGTGCTCAAGGACCCAGGTTCAAGCCCTTGGTTCCCACCTTCAGGAAGTCTACTTTATGAGCAGTGAAGCAGGTCTACAAATGTCTTTCTGTCTCTTCTCCTCTCTATTTCCCTCTCCTTTCTCAGTTTATAATAAACAGTAAAATAAATAAATAATAATAAATTTTAAAAAGTAAATAGAGAAGTTAGAAAACCATAACATTAATTGTGTATTTTTAAAGGTTTATTCATTTATTTATTTGTGAGAGTTCTGGAGCATCATTCTGGCACATGTAACACTGGGAGTTCAACTTGGGAACTCAAGCTTGAGGTTCTGATATTTTATCACTGCTTCACTATATATATATATATATCTTACAGCTAGGTCTTTTCTTTGTTAAGTATACTTTAGTAGATTTTAACAAAATTTCTTTATTAAAAATGTGTTGAATTCATGAACATAATAGTTTTTGATCATTCTCCTATAATACATACCCAGTAGTCTTCCATATTCAAATATGTTTTGGAGTTCATGAGATCATTTCTGAACAGACACAGCAAAATAGCTTACTTAGTGTGCTTGCTTTGTCATGTGCACAACCCAGGTTCAAGCCTAGCCCCTACTATCTGAAGAAAGCTTCAGTGCTATGGTCACTCTCTGTTTCTCTTTGCCTTTGTCTTTCTAGCTGGGAGGAAAAAAATCATCAGTCTGGAGCAATGAAGTGAAGCCCCAGTGACAACAACAACAACAAAAAATTAATGAAAAATAATGAGGGGGCCAGGTAATAGCACCTCGGGTTAAGCGCACATGGTGCGAAGTGCAGGGACTAGCATAAGGATCCTGGTTCGAGCACCCAGCTCCCCACCTGCAGGGGGGTCGCTTCACAAGTGGTGAAGCAGGTCTGCAGGTGTCTATCTTTCTCTCCCCTCCTCTGTCTTCTTGTCTTCTCTCAATTTCTCTCTGTCCTATCCAACAACAACAGCAACAGTAACGACAATAACAACCAAAAAAAAAATGGAGAAAATGACCTCTAACAATAGTGGATTTGTAGTGCAGACACTGAGCCCCAGCTATAACCCTGGAAGCAAATATATATATGGCTAATTTCTCCCTTTACTTATGCTCTGACATTTTCTTCACCTAAATTCATGTTATTGTCTATCACTTAATATAATTCCTTCTATAATGTTTTTAAGGTATAAACTTTGCCACATTAAGAATTTATACTACCAACTAAATATTTTAACAAAATCCGGACCTCCAGATTTCAGATACTTTAAATGGAGAGATAACAAAAAATGAAATAGAATGGTGACCAGCATAGCTTTCTTCAGATTTATGAATTATTAGACCCTATATAAAGTTGAAATTCATGCTCTTGTACTTTTTTTTTTTTTAGAAAATACTGTTTTGCAAGATTATTATTGTAGGGTTACAGTTTCACGTCCCTGAAATATGTATTAACACATCTAATTGTCTTTATTGATGCTATTGTTGTGATGTGGAGTAGAAATTTATGGTGGTGCAAATGACTTAGTCTTTTCATTTAATAATTATTTATTTATTGGATAGAGACAGAAATTGAACTCGTGAAGTTTCCCTTCTGCAGGTGGGAACCAAGTGCTTAAACCCAGAGCTTTGTGCACTGTAATGTGTGTGTGTGTAACCAGGTTCACTTGGCCCCAGTCTTTTCATTCTTACTAGAGAAATCTTGCCTTTGGTTAGTAATTAGAACCCAATTCACACCTGAATTGTTGTGCACGGCAAAGGAAGCACACTATCCAAAAGAGTAATTTTGCTGGCCCAGCGTTTGGTCTTTTTATCATAGTTTCTTTAGTTTGGTTCATTTATTGTCTGCCTTTTGTAATAAGGAAACTGAGACTTAAAATAGTTTGTCTCCTTAGTCCCCAACACAGAGCTAAAATGAGTATGGCTGGAACCAGTGACCAAATTCTGATGCTCTTGCGGAAAGTTTGCCTCAGCCACAAGAGGTTTTCTGCACTGCCTTGACCTTAAGAGCTAGCTGAGGCAGTCACTACAGTTATTATCTAGGTATATGTTTGTGTTCTGTGTTTAGACTGTTCAAAGGGACAATTAAATGCAATAATGGAAATTTGAGGAGAGGAGAGAACTAAGCAGACTGGGTGTGAAGGAGAATGATCTTGGTGTAGTATTGAAGGCTCCATTAGTAGTAATTATAACTTTTAATTGATAATGAAAATAATTCTATATGTAGACATTAGATATTGAGTTAGAACAATTCTGATATGTAGCTTTATTTTATGAGATATATTTATGTATGTGGAAAAGCATTTAAAGTAGAAAAATTTTTTTTTTAGTGGAAAAAGTGAAAGAACAGTTAAAACTCTCTATGGAAAACAAGAATGGCATAGTTCAAACTGGTGAATTAACAGTTGTGCTTGATGGACTTGTAATTGAACAAGAAAATCTGACAAACTGCAGCTCATCTCCAGCCAGTAAGCTAATTATATGTGTCTTAAAATGTGAAAGTAAAAAAAATGATGAAATTTACAGCAACCTAATTTTTTTTTTCTTTTTTACGTTCAGGACAAATACAGCAAAATGGTGATGCCTTACATGAAAATGTAGAGTCTTCAACAAGGACAGCTACCAGGTAGAATACTTTATTTTGATATTTGCAGCAAAGTAATATACCATTTCTTATATATGAACTTTTCAGTAGTAACCTTAACCGTCTCATTTTAAAGCTTATATATAAATGTCATATAGTTGAATTGTTTTCAATGGTAGTTTTTCAAGACTTTGTTCAGACTTGTTCTTCAGCAACAAATAGATTGTTTGTGGATTTGTTTATTTACTTACTCATTGTTACCACCAGGGTTATCACTGGGGCTGGGTTGCCAGCACTGTAAATCTACTGTTCCTGGTGGCCACTTTTGCCTCCCCCCTCTCACCCCCATTATACTTGATAGTACAGAGAGAAATTGAGAGCTATGGGGAGAGAAAGACAGACATATTCAGACCTGCTTCACCCCTCCCCCCCAAACCCAAGTCCTGTGCACTTAGTTGAGTATGCCTGGCCGCCAACAAATCAATGTTATAGCAATATACCTTTATATTTTCAGGTGCTGATTCTACTGTACTTGGTCTGTTATTAAGTCATTTCAAACAAAGAACTTCTACTTCAAACATATTTAACTGAGTTTAACTCATTGAAACAAAAATATCTTTTTTTTTTTTTAAGGTTGCCTATTGAAAGTACTAATGAAGTAGAAAACCACGTACCTGAAAACACCCTTGTCCAAAACTCATGCTGTTCACATATTGTTAATGGAGACAACACATCTTCATCTCCGTCTCAGGTTGCTGCCAGACCCAAAAGTACACCAGCTCCAAAACCACTCACATCTGAGCCTGCCAATGACACTGGTAACTGGAACTATTTATGACACAGTTTATTAATATATAAGCTAAGCTGTTACTATAACTTAAGACATTGCACTGAGGCATCTTAATATTTACCTTAGATTACCAGTATGTATATTAGGAGCTAGAGCTGAAATCTTAATCTTTTGATTCCAAAACCTGTGTTCTTTCCTGTTTTTCTGTTTATGGAAGAGTATTCAAAAGTAGAAACATGCAAAGAAGCAATTCAATAATTAAAATAAAATTGGATGGGTTTGTGGATAAAACAGATATGTAGTCTCTTTCCTAGGTAGGGAGGATATTCAGTATGAATTATTCCGAGGGTTTTTTTATTTATAAAATGGAAATATTGGTAAGACCATAGGATAAGAGGGGTACAATTCCACATAATTCCCACCACCAGAACTTGGTATCCCATCCCCCCTCTTGAAAGCTTTCCTATTCTTTTCCCCTCTGGGAGTATGGACCCAGAATCATTATGAGGTGCAGAAGATGGAAGGTCTGGCTTCTGTAATTGTTTCTCTGCTGAGCATGGGCATTGGCAGGTTGATCCATCTCCAAGAATGGGATTATATTCAGTATGAATTATCCTGAGGGTTTTTTTGTAAGCTTGTTAACTTTTTTGGGGGGGGGGCTATGGGAGGGGGGGCAAATAAGATTTTATTTTTTTACAAATACACCAGTGAATCATGCAGTACTGTTTGTATTAGATGCAATCCTGGACCATAAGTCTGCACACTCCTTTGCAATCAGTCCTGTGATGGCAGAACCTTTCATTCCCCCTTTATTGTTACCAGTGACACCTGCATTGTCTTCAAAATATAAAAATACACCATCTTTTCTCTGGCATGACTTCCATTGTCGAATTACCACCACTGGATGTACCTTCTTTCTGAGCTCTGGTTTGCTTTTTTTGACTGGCCATCACAGTGTCATCTATACCAGCAGCAAGAAATATGTTTAATCATTACTTCATCCCATTCATGGAGATGATATACAGATTTTTGGCTCCTGTGTTGTCAGCACTGTTGATCACAGCCCCTTTTGGAAGTCTCTAGGAAATCTGGAATTTGGCCCCAGAGGACCTACTCCATCCTCACTTTGACATCTTGAATGTCAGAAAGAGACAGAGAGAACCTTGTTAACCCTTACTTGAATTTTCAAGTTAATTTGTTAAAAGAAAAAGGGATTTAGATATCCTATGGATAGGCAATTAGCTTAGTGAAGTTTTTATTCTCTAACTTAAGATAACTGGAAAATGGGACAAAATACTGTTTGGTTTTTTTAAATTTGGTTTATTTTTTGTGAATAACCTTTTATCTCAAATTTCCACTAGCAAGAGAGGAAGGAAGATGCTGTCTTAAATTATTAGAATAACCTTTTATCTCAAATTTCCACTAGCAAGAGAGGAAGGAAGATGCTGTCTTAAATTATTAGAAATTGTCTCCAAAGAAACAGACCAATTAAAATACTTTAAAGGTAATATTGATATCCCATCTCTTATGGATTGTATGAAGACACCATAGTGTGAACTACATCCTCAAGGATTTTGAGACCACAGTAATGATTTTTCAAAGAACTCTGCCTTATATTACCTATTCTAAATTAAATTTACAGTTAAATAATAGTATAAGAGAGTACCTATAAGAAGAACCAATCATTTATTTATTTATTTATTTATTTATTTTTAAATTCTTAGCACAAAGGTGCCGTGAAGGTGAACATGACTTCCATGCATGAGGCTTAGGACTTGATCCACTATGTGAGCTTACCATGAATAGTACAGAGGACAGAAAAATAGGTTGAATTCTAGGGTTGGTGGACTAGTGTTTATGTAACTCTCCCTACCCCCTCCTGTTTCTGTTTTCTACAAAATATATAGGAGACTGAAGAGAGTGCGCCAGGGAGAGCATAAACTTTGTCATGCAGTGGCCCAGTTTCAAGCCTATTCACCACATGAGAATACCATAGAAATGTGGAGAATTCTGCTACAGTTTCTCTTCTTTTTTTTTTCCCTCCCTTCTCTCTGTGTGGGGGGCGGTGGGGAAAGCAGCTCAGGAGCAGTGAAATTGTGCATATGCGAGACTCTAGCTCTGAAAATAATTATATATACACACACATATATATATATGGAGAGAGAGAGAAAAAATCAGAGTGGGGAGAAGGCTCAGTAGTATTGTACTTGCATTAGGCCCTGGATTTATTTTCTATCCCTTCATTCAAAACAAATAAAAAACAAATTTTTTTAACTATGGTTCATAATAAAACATGAATCCAGTGTTTGTTTTTTTTTATTTTCTTCTTCCACCAGAAGAGCTTTTAAATTATCAAGTACTAAGACAAAGTAAAAAACAACGCTGGGTTATTTACCCATAAACATTTTACATTTTAATGAAACATTTTGTGACTTCCCCGAAGAGGTTGAAAAATAATACCCTATGTGAACAAATGATGAATTTGTTTATTATGAGACAGTTACTAGATATGAAGAAAGATCTAATTTCTTTCTGACAATAATTTATTGAGTCTACCTCTGATTCATGAAAAGTTTAAGATGGTAAATGCTCATTTCAAAAAAGATTAAACAGAATTGTTTTCATTTCTTGTTATTGCTCTCCTCATCTAAATTAGAGGTAGGGAAACTTCCTTCCTTCCAGGGACCATTTGGATATTAATAACATTAATAACTCAAAACAACAACAACAACACTTAATGTTGCGATGAAAAAAAGCTCTGGTTGCTTTGGCAGGGCCAGACCAAATAATAATATGGCCAGTGGGCCAGATGTTCCCCATCCTGGATAAAGTGTATATAATTTGGAGATTTAACTCTTCTTCCTTAAATATTTAGTTGTTTGAATAGATTGATGAAAGTATCCATCTACTATGGATGTTACTGTCATGTTTTTTTTTTTCTGCACTTACTATTTAATTCTTTCTACCATTGAACTCTGAATATATTTAACTGATGAATTAAGGGTTGTTTTGACATAGCTTTCTAGATTGTATTACTAATGTTCTTCTTTAAAGGAAATGTGAAATATTTCACCAGTAAAGCACACACTACTCTGTAAGAGGACTTGGGTTTTAGGGCCCCTGACCACCACATGGGAACACCATGCAAAGAGGAAGTTTCATAAGTAGTGGAGCAGTGCAGAAAAAGTGCCCAATGCAAGTTGGGTATATGAAATAATGGTTATGGAAACAACTCTCATGCCTGTGGCTCTGATGTCCCAGATTCAGTACCCAGCAGAACATAAATCAGTATTGAGCAGTGCTTTTGCAGAAAGAAAAAGAAAGGAAAGGAGGGAGGGAGAAAGGAAGGAGGAAAAGAAAAGAGGAGGAAAGTCCTCTGAGAGCAAATACAATTATTGATAAACAAATAAATTTACAGATACAAAGCACCAGCAGCAAATAAATTAATTAATTTAAATAATTTCCCTTTGCAGTTAATGGAGAATCACCCTCATCTGCACCAATTGATAATGCTTCCTCTACGGGTACTGTAATAGTATCTGAGGAAACCGCCTTGTCTTCAAATTGCACTACTACTACTGTTGAAGATCCTCCAGTTCAAGAAATACTGACTTCCTCAGAAAACAGTGAATGTATTCTGTCAAACAGTCCAGCATTTGGTTCTGAAGCTAGAAGTACGGTTGATTCTGCCATCTCTAGTTCTGAGAATAATTCTACTTTTGAAGCAGCAAAATCGAGACAGCCAGATGGTTATGTGGAATCTTTACGTCAGCAGGCTGGAAATGTCAGCACAGAAACTTTACCTTCGGGGTATGTGAGGTTTTTCTTTTCTTCTTTTTTTTTTTTTTTTCTTTTTTAGATGTTTGGCTTAATGTTTAATTAACAACTTTTTGAGTATTAAATGGATATATGGAATTTTCTATTGCTCAGTGATTTGCAATCTAACTTTAAATTTAAATAATATTGTTGGTTTATTTGCTCCAAGCCAAATACTTTAAAACAATAAAACAAAAAAGAATAGCTAACTCATCAAGTTGAAGCATATCCAGTGTGAAAAACAATTGGTGTTAATTTGTTAAGACCCTCTTGCCTTGATTCTTGTTTTTACTTTTAAAGAGAGAGGAGAGTTAACTACATGTTCAGATCTCAGGAACCTGTAAAAATTTCAAAATTAATTTCAGGAACTAGTTTTCTTCTAATTTCTTATCAGGCAAGCTATCTCTTTGACTCTCATATTTTTATTTTTAAAAGCCATCTAACAATAGTATTGACAGATTAGAATTTCAAGAAACAAGATAGCAGCCAGATATACTCAGTAATTTATTTTGACTGTCTGGCTCTTCACAGTTTGAACCGACCTTTTCAGATAGAAAGAGCAAGGTTGAAAGGCAAAGAGAGAAAGAACCCATAGCACTGAAGCTTTCTTCAGTTTGTTGGGGACCAGGTTTGAACCTTGGTTATACACACTACAAAGTAGCATGCCAGGTTTTTTTTTTTTTTCTTCCCCCAGGAGTTTTAAACTTTATTCAGAAAAATTTAGAACACATACATGTTGGAGTACACGTGAGCCAAGAGAGAGAAGGAGTGAGAGATCCATTTACTCATGTGTTGGCAGGCCCACCTCAGCAAAGAGTGAGAATGTCAGGCTACTTTTTAAATGAAGAAATCTTATAGAACAAATTAAGACACTTCGTGCATAAGCTTAATTCTTTGGGGCAAAATACATGCTTCAGCATGTTTGTAGCCACCATGGTGACATTTTAATTTTAATTTTTAATTCTGAGTGAATGTTTTTCAGGTTATAGGTTGGGCCTTTTAATTGGCTCTGATGAGAATTTAAACATATAGTGATGCAAATTGATGTGGACAAGTGATAACAGTGATGTGTAATAAGAGTGTTATTTTTTTCTGAAGTTTTTTTTTTCTGTTGTGTGTATAAAATCTGTGGGTAAATATCAGTCTAGTAGACTCATACTTGTCTCCTTTTTTTCAAATTTTATTTATAAATTGGAAACACTGACAAAACCAAAGGTTAAGAGGGGTACAATTCCACACAGTTCCAACCACCAGAAGTCTATATTGCATCCCCTCCCTTGATAATTTTTTCTATTTTTTTATCCCTTTGGGAATATGGATACTTACAGTCATTATGGGGTACAGAAAGTGGAAGGTCTGACCTCTGTAATTGCTTCCCCACTGAACATGGGCATTGACAGGTTGATCCATGCTCCCTCATGCTTGTCTTTGTAAAATGTATTTTTTACGCTGAGCTGTAGTTAAAAAGTTTAAATGTCAGTAACCCAGATGAGAAATTAAAATAGGTTGAACAAAGTTAGATACTAATGTGTTAGAATATTTTAGGGTATATTAGAAGGGTCATGGTAACCAGTTGTGAAAAGTTTGAATAGGAGAGCAAATCCTGGGGTGGTTCTTCTGGCTAATGTACTTTACATAAGTAGTTATCTGTATTAGTTGTCAAATCTACACGATTTTTTTTTCTTTTCTCAAAAATCTCTCTTCATGAGTTACTACTTGCATCTGATATCTTAATTGTCTGGAAAACTCAGTAAAAAGAGTCTTAACTGTCTACAATCAGGTGTGTTCTGAAGACTTTCTTCTTGAAAGTTAGATTTGAGTGTTGTATGAAGCATGATCTTAAAGAACCTTGCATTTGCTTTAGCTTTGGTTTAGAATGTTACTCTAAATATAGGCTGATACATTTCCTTCCATGTTTGCTGGAATTATTTCAGCTGATTTTCCTACCCAGTTAGGTCTCTACTATTACCCTCTGACCCTGTCTTTTTTTTTTCTCTCTTCTTCTTCCCTCAATCTTTTGTTAATGAAGATTTACAAGAGTACAGAAAATTTTAAGGCATTTTATAGCAAACGTCACCACTAGATTATACTATTTCCATTTCATTTTGTTTGCTTTCTTTTATACTCCATTTCTCCACTGATTTTTTTTTCATTTTAAAATATATTGATTGTTTGGGGGGTGGGGGAGTTGTATCAGGGCCTTAACTCATGTCCTCATACATGCAAGGCTATCTGCTCTGCTACCTGAGCTATTTCCCTGGTCTTCATTTCATTCTACAGCAATTCACTAAGGTACAGCTGTAAACCTATTTTGCCTTCCAACAGTAATTTTTTAATATAGTTAACTAGGATTTGATATTTGTTTAAAGTAAAATTTACATAGAAGGAATTACACAAATCAGAGGTAATATTTGATGAATTTGACAGATGCATTTATCAGTATAAACCAAAGTCTTACCAAGATATGAGACATTACCATTTCCTTAAGAATTCTTTTAAGGGGAGTTGGGTTGTGGCGCAGTAGCTTAAGCGCATGTGGCGTAAAGTGCAAGGACTGGCGGAAGAATCCTGGTTTGAACCCCTGACTCCCCACCTGCAGGGGAGTTGCTTCACAGGCGGTGAAGCAGGTCTGCAGGTGTCTGTCTGTCTTTCTCTCCCCCTCTCTGTCTTCCCCTCCTCTCTCCATTTCTCTCTGTCCTATCTAGCAACAACGCCATCAATAACAACAATAATAACTACAGCAGTAATGAAAAACAACAAGGGTAACAAAAGGGAAAATAAATAAATATTTAAAAAAAAAAGAATTGTTTTAAGTTGGTTTTTTTTTTTGTTTTGTTTTTTTTTTTTTTTATCCCCCTCCAGGGTTATTGCTGGGGCTTGGTACCTACACTATGAATCCATTGCCCCTGGCATCCATTTTTCAATTTTTTTTGGATAGGACAGAAAGAAATTGAGAGAGAAAAAGGAGATAGGGAGAGAGAAAGACACCTGCAACCCCCTTGCAGTTAGGGAGCCAGGGGCATCAACCAGGATCCTCATGCAGGTCCTTATACTTCCTACTATGTGCACTTAACCTGGTATACCACCTCCTGGCCCCCTCTTTTTTTTAATTTTTATTTATAAAAAGGAAACACTGACAAAAACCATAGGATAAGGGGTACAACTCCACACAGTTCCCACCACCAGAACTCCCTATCCCACCCCCTCTCCTGATAGCTTTCCTATTCTTTATCCCTCTGGGAGTATGGACCCAGAGTCATTATGGGGTGCAGAAGGTGGAAGGTATGGCTTCTGTAATTGCTTCCCTGCTGAACATGGGCATTGGCAGGTCGATCCATACTCCCAGCCTCTCTCTCTCTTTCCCTAGTGGAGTGGGGTTCTGGGGAATTGGAGCTCCAGGACACATTGGTGGGGTCGTCTGCCCAGGGAAGTCCGGTTGGCATCATGCTAGCATCTGGAACCCGGTGGCTAAAAAGACAGTTAACATGCAAAGCCAAACAAATTGTTGACGAATCATGAACCTAAAGGCTGGAAAGGTTCATATGAAGAGTTGGGGGGGGGGGTCTCCATTTTGTAGATAGTAAGCCTATTTTAGTTATATTCCAAAGAGCCCATGACTCTTTTTTGTTTTGTTTTTAGTTTTTGTTTTGTTTTGTTTTTCCCTAAGCCTGACATCTGATATGCAGGTGGATCTAAGTTACTGTCTGAAGAGATGATGTCATGGCTGTAAAAAGGACCAGAAAGCTGGATCAGGGAAGAGAGTAGCTCCCAAATATGGGAAAGGTGTATAAATATTGTTGACTGTAAACCCCATCAAATTGATCTAATCCGGGCCCCATATTCAGTTTAGGAGCCTATGTGACCTCTGCATCCTTGTAGATCTGAACTCACATTCTGTGGTCATGAGTAGGAACATTCCAAACTGCTCCAATTTCAGGACCCATCTTCCTCAGGTGTAGCATAGAGTATGTTGTCCATCCTCCCATCGGAGGATGGAACATTCTCTACCATTGTTGATCCATGTTGAGGGCAAGGTCCTATGGGGCTGGCCCCCTCTTTTAAGCTTTTTAGTCAGTCACTAGCTATACTTTTTAAAGGATAGCTACTGTCTTGCTTTTTCTTTTTCCTTTTTTCCCCACTATAGATTCTTAAACTTTTACCTCATCTGAAGGTATAAATGGAATCAGTATGAACTCTTAGTAGGGGTTCTTTTTATGTAAGTATACTTCTTTATAGCATCAAATTGCCATATATCTGTGTGTTACTGTCTTTTGTTTTCTCTTCACTAGACTGAACAAGGGATTTTATCTTGTCTTTTTTTGTATTCCTGTATCTAAAACTATGTCTTCCACATAGCTGTTACTTAATAAATAATTGCTAATTAAGTGACTTTAGTTCTTGATTAAATGAATAATTGGGCAAAGGCTCTGACTTGTAATTCACCAAAAGGAAATGGTTGTTAACAAATTCAAAAGCTACAGAAAGAATCAAGTAAAATAAAAATGGAGATACACATTAAATTTAATAATAATTATTAGCAATGAAGAACTTATTTTCAGTTGACCTTTGACTAAGTAGTTTCTAGGAACAACTATTCAGATTACTGTGGTGCAGTGAAGGGGTTGTGTGATGGATGATTCTTTTGAAAAGAGTCAGGACTAATATGTAAAATTTTCCTTTCAGACACATGGGAAGAGGAATGTTTGATGTGGGGGTGGGGTGAGATGGGGCAAGGCATAAAGTACCAAGGGAGTTTCTCATTTTGTAAAATGGGAGGAAGTAAGAAGGTAGATAGCTGCTGATGGCAGGAGTCAGTGGAGACAGATTAACAGCTGTACAGGAGAGAAAAAGGCTAATTATTGGATCATGAATTATGTGAAAACAAGTCTTGATCTACCCCATCACTGAAGTTTGAAACCCATAGCTATCCAAAAATTGTTTTATCCATAGCTATCTATAAATTGTTTTTTTATTATTATTATTATAGTATATTTAAAAACATTTCCACATTTGCTTTTTTTTTTTTTTTTTAACAGGGTCATTGTAATGGTTCCATTTAGATTTTGGAAATTTGTGTGTAATATCCTAGTGAGACTGGAGTCTATATCAGCATACTATAAAGATGAGTATTATAATTGAAACTAAAGTCAAGCAGTTATAAATTAACATTTCTGTGAAAGTAATGAATTCTTAGCAGTCAGCCAGGTAATTTGGACCTACTTGAGTGGTTGATGAGTTTCCCGTATTTAGGTAATCTAGTTTATGGTGGTCAATTTCAATTCTTTGTTTTATGGTAAAAGTACAACTCTAGTGGACTATCACTGTTTACCACCTAGACCAAACTAGAGTGTCATCCTTTGCCCCCCATATCACTTCTTCCCACCCCCAGCTTCCACCAGAAGATTCTTAGCTCATTGCTGCCTCCTACACATTGAAGACACAGCCTTGGTAATTGCCAGAACACAAAAATTAGGATCTCATGTTGGGAGGTTCAGAAAGTTACAGCCTCTTGAAATAGCTGGCAGGTTTTGCTAGGAAAAATAAAGTAACAAGGAGAATAGAAAGTAGATATATACATTATTTTACATATTCCTGTAGAATTATTTTAATAGGATTATACTCTATACTGGTTTTAGGCAACTTTTTTTTGGGGGGGGTCATATGTTCATGTTAGTACTAGTAGATTTAACATTCGCCAAATATTTAATCAATAAATACTAGTTGGTTGGTATATTGCACCAAAGTAAAAGACTCTGGGGTGGTGGGGAGGGATCAGGTCCTGGAACATGATGGCAGATGAGGACCTAGTGGGGGCTGAATTGTTACTTGGAAAACTGGGAAATGTCACACATGTAGAGACTATTGTATTTTACTGTCTACTGTAAACCATTAACCCCCCCAATAAAGAAATTTAAAAATAAATACTAATTGCCCTTTCTGTGGCAGGCACTTGCTTTGCATACTTTTACTACATTTATAAGTGATAGAAAGGTCTAACCAGGGTGAAGCTTATGTTCTAAATATGTAGGTTAACCTTAATTCTTTTGATTGGTTTTACTATAATGTTGCAACATTTAGCAGATAAAAGCAACAAACTTACAGTTTCTAAGGATCAGGAATCTGGAAGTGATTTTCGTGGTGCTTCTGTGCAGTGTCTCATGAGATCATAATCATCTGAAGATGATTACATGCAGAGTCAGTAAACCTAAGAGAGCTGCATTCTGTCCTGTGAGTGGAAAAAGCCCAGTCTGCCCTTTGGCAGTTGTAAAAGGCTTAAGACTTGGCAGCATCAGATATCTTTGAAAGTGTTGGAGAAGGTGGCACTGTAAACAGGAAGATTAAAAGTCACTTTGAGAAATGAGTTCCTAATTCCCATCCCCCAGGCTAGGATTGCTGTTCTGAAATGATTTCTCTCCTTCTGCTTAGGATCCTCTTCCTTTATTTTAATTTTATTTCATTTGTTCCTTTTATTTTCTTTCACTTTTTACCTTCTTCGCCTGAAAGTCTTTTTTTTTAGCTGGTATTAGAATAGCTGTTCTTCCCTTTTGTTTGCATTATTGGCTTGGAATATCTTGTTCCAGCCTGTCACCCAGAGCTTCTGTTTGTCTTTCTTTTGGATATGTGTTTCCTGGAGACATAGAATAGATGTGTCTTGCTTTTTAATCCATCCAGATACTCTGAATATTTTGATTGTTGAATTTTAGCCTTTCCCATTTAGGGTGATTATTGATAATGATTTGCTTATATGCCATTCTGTTTGTTGATTCAAGGTTTCTTTGTGTTCTTGTTGACTCCCTGTTATTTCTGTTTATTATTGTATGTGGATGGTTTTCTATAATGGTCTTTCCTATTTGTCTTTTATGCTATATTTTCTTTTGTGGTTATTATGAATATTGGGTCTAACTTAGAATATCTACAAAAGTGCAGGGGGAAAGCTTTGCAAGTGGTGAAGCAGTGCTGCGGGTGTCTGTCTTTCTTCCTCTGTCACTCCCTTCTCTTTCCATTTCTGGTTGTTTCTGTCCAACAAATAAATATATAAAGTTGGAATTTCTCTACTTCTTTTCATGTGGGATTCATCTAAAAAATTCTTGTAAGGCAGGGTTAGTAGTGGCAAATTCCTTCAGTTTCTGAATGTTTGAATAGATCTCTTTTTCTCCCTCATATTTGAAGGGTAATTTATCAGGATACAGAATTCGTGGCTGCCAATTCTTATCTTTTAATACTTTGAATATGCCATTCCACTCTCTCCTTGCCTCTAGGGTTTGTGATAAGAAATCTGATGAAAGCCTGGTGGTTCTACCTTTGTATGTGACTTCCTTTCTCTGGCAGCCTGTAATACTTTTTCCTTGTCCCTGATTTTGGATAGTTCTGCAGTAATGTGTCTTGGTGTGTGCCATTTTGGATTCAAGAATGTAGGTGTGCATTCACAGTCTTGATATTTTTGTAGTTTGAACATTTCTCAGGTATGGAAAAATCTCTGTTAAAATTTCTTTGAATATATTCTCTGTTCCTCTCTCTCTTCTTCCTCAGGGTCCCAGAGACTCTGATGTTCGTATTTCTGATGGAGTCTGTTATGTCAGAGAGAAATGCTTCATTTTTCCTAAACCTTTTGTCTCCAAGAGTTTTAAATTCAGTGTGGTGATTGTGTCTTTTAGCCTTGATATTTTTCTCCTCCACCTGATTAAGTCTTACTTCTGAAGCCTCTTACCTTAACCTAATGCCATTCAAGTGTCCTCTAGGACCTGCAGTTCTGGTTGGAGTTTATTTTATTTTATTTTATTTTATGTACTTTGTAATGCTTTGGTAAAATGATCTCTGAGTTCTTGAACTTTAACTTTAGTTTCTTGAATTGATTTCATAATGAGTTTTCTGAACTCTATCTTCACCAGTTTCTAGATCTCAATCTGTATGGTCATTTGGGGTTTCTGTCATTGCTGTCTGTGTATTTCTGTTTCCTTATTTAGTGTGGATTTTGTTGTGCCACCAGGAATTGCTGTGGCTAAAGTGTTCGATTTCCCCGTTTGTATATTCTTGGTGGGGAAGGGGAGATTTTATCCTGAGTCACCAGGCCAGTTCTGTGACCTTTATGTCAATATGTGGTCTACCTGCTACTGTTTTTGTTTTGTTTTTTGTTTGTTTTTTAATGACAGTGGACACTTCTTTTTTTCCCTTTTGCTGCCCTTGTTGTTTATCATCATTGTTGTTGTTATTGCTGTTGTTGGATAGGACAGAGAGAAGTCAAGAGAGATGGAGAAAACAGAAGGGGAGAAAAAGATAGACACCTGTAGACCTGCTTCACCGCCTGTGAAGGGAACCCCCTGCAGGTGGGGAGCTGGGGCCTCGAACTGGCATCCTTACGCTGGTCCTTGGTGCTTTGAGCCATGTGCGCTTAACCCGCTGCGCCGCCGCCCAGCTCCCACCTGCTACTGTTTCAGCCTCTGTGGGGCAACAGCAATGGAGATTCAAGAAGTCATAGTTGTAAATTGGTGAGTTTTTAGGTGTATCCCACCCCCCTTTTTAACAGTCTTTTTGTTGCTAAAACTCAGATCCAAAGTGGTGTGTTACGGCTGAGGATCTAATTTGGTGCCTGCTGACTCTGAGCACTGATTTTTAGTCCTGGGAATTGCTCACTCACTCCTTTTCTGTACTCACTTGTGGCTTAGGTGATTTCCCTCCCTCCCTCCCTCCCTTCCTTCCTGCCTGCCTTCCTTCATTCCTTCCCTTTTTTAATAGTTGTATCATTAACTTGGCCTGGAAGTTGTGTGCCTCAGCTACCAACTCCCAGTATGGCACCAGCTGTTCCGAGTAGGCCTTTTAGTCCTAGGATTGCTCACTCACACCTTTTCTGTCTGTGAGTCATATTTGTCTGTACGCCCTTGTGGCTTGGTGAGTTTTTTAAAAGATCCTGGTTGTATTTTGTTGAGTTTTCAGGTGGTTTTTGTTGTTTTTCCTAGTTGATCAGGGAGAGCAAAATGTGATTGCTGCTACTTCATAGCCATTCCTCCACAAGTTCTTGATTTTTTTGTATAGAAAATATGTTATGTTTCCAACAACCCAATATTACTACCACTACTATTATATATATATATGTTCTTTTGGGGTGTTCCTGGTTTACAGTATTCTTTCCTCCAACTTAGATCTTTTTTTATCATTATGCTCCATGACCCTATTCCTTCTGTTCCTTTCCCAAAGTCTTTTTTTTTTGATGCAGTACACTCCACCCAGTCCAAGTTTATTATGTGTCTTTACTTTCTGTTCTTTTTTCTGGTTTTTTTTTTTTTTTTGCATATTTTACTTAACATGATCCAAGATGAGGCAAAGGAGGTGACATTCATTTTCACCAGCTGCATAGTATTCCATTTTGTGTGTGTGTGTGTGTGTGTGTGTATCACTTTCTTTGATTTATTTTTATGAGACCAGAGCACCACATCTGCAGATATAGTGTGCAAGGGAATGATACTCCAGCTTCCTTCCTCTCCTCTCCTCTCCTCTCCTCTCCTCTCCTCTCCTCTCCCCTCCCCCCCCTCCCCTCCCCTCCCCTCTCCTCTCCTCTCCTCTCTTCCTTCCCTCTCCAGCCATTATAAAATCTCTGTACTACATAAAATAAAGTAAATCTTAAGAAGAAAAAAGTGAAATTTCTTTAAAGTGGTACTGCCAGGATAGCCTGAGGGTGCTTCTTCCCGAGCAAGTGCTCTCTGGGTTGGAGAGAACTCAACTGGAGCCAATCTAGGCTGCTGCGTGGCAGAAGGATCAGGAACTCATGCTGAGCTAATGTCGCAGGAGATATACTTTGGAACTCTCAGAGCCGGAAAGCAATTCCAAGTGTTTTTACTCAGAAAAGCAGCTGTATATATACTAGCCAAGTAGGGTGAAAACAGGGTGTGACGTAGAGAGGGTGGAGCGAAAAGACAGTGGTGGAGATCAGGGTGACTATGAGAGGGGCCAGAGCAAAAAGACATCGTGAACCAGTGGGGATTAAACCAATGCCCTGCAGGCAGGGTGGTGCTTAGTTAAGCAGGAATAGAGACAGAAGCTTTAACCCTGGGGAGCTGGCATACTACCCAACATGGTACATACTAAAAGAATTGACTAAAACAGCTAAGATCACTACCTGTGGGGTAGAAAATAAGACTGTTTCTTTTGCTAGTGAGCCTTGTAGATGCTATGGTTTTAAACACTAGGTTGAAGTGTGTGTGTGTGTGTGTGTGTGTGTGTGTGTGTGTGTGTGTGTGTGTGTATTAAAGTGTGTGAAAATCTTTTGCTAAATATTGAGGCCATACTAATAAAAATCCAATTGCTAATTATAGGAATTAATACTTAAAAATAGCCTAAATAACATTATCAGCAAATTCTTGAAACTTGATAAAACTCTTTTTATCAATTCCAATATCACTTTATTAAAAATGCTAAATTTTTTTAGTGATTTAATAATGATTGATAAGATTGTAGACTAGGAGGGGTTCAATTCTATATAAATCCCACCATCAGAATTCCATATCCCATCCCCTCCATTGGAAGCTTCTCTATTCTTTATTCCTCTGGGAGTATGGACCAAAGATCTTTATGGAGTGCAGAAAGTGGGAAGTCTGGCTTCTGTAATTGCTTCTCTACTGGACATGGATATTGACAGGCTTATCCATATCCCCAGCCTGTTTCTTTTTTTTCCCTAGTGGGACAGGGTTCTGGGGAGCTGAGGTTCCAGGACACATTGGTGAGGTTGTCTGCCCAGGAAAGTCAGGTTGGTGTCATGGTAGCATCTGCAACTTGGCTGAAAAGCATTAAGATACAAAGCAGAATAAGTTGTTTAATAATCAGGAACCTAAGGGCAAAAATACAGCAGATGAGATTTGGAGTCTTCATGTTGGAAGAAGGTAAAAAGTCTATTTTAGATTTATTCCAAGGCTCCTATGACTTTACTAATTTTTGCCTGAGCTCTACAGCTAACCTGTAGGTAGGCTAAAAGTATTGCCTGGGGAAGTGGTGTCAGAGTTGGAAATAGGACTAGAAAGCTGGATCAGGGAAGAGAGTAGCTCCTGAATATGGGAAAAGTATGTAAATACCGTTAACTGTAAAGGCCCAGGTCTGTTCATATTTAGCACAGGAGCCTGTGTAACCTCTGCATCCATGTAGGTCTGAGCTTGTATTCTGTGGTCATAGTTAGGAACATTCTATGCCGCACTCATTTCAGGACCAGTCTTCCTCAAGTGGCAGAGTATGTTGACCCAGCCTCCCTTTGGAGAGTGGGGCAGTTTCTTCCATTGTTGTTCTGCATTGAGGGAAAGGTTCTGTAGAGGCCCACAAGAAGGTTTATTATGATGTTCCTGATGGAGATGACCAGTGATGGTGGAGAGAGGGATCTAATCCCATCTGATGGTTTATATTATTTTTGTTGTCACGTGAGTATACTTCCACATTTCTCCAGAAATTTGATAAAACTTTCATCTTGTTTTTGTCGTTGTTTAAATATTTATTTAATGAAAGAGAGATAGAGCACTGCTCAACTCTGACTTAATGGTTGTGCTGGGGATTGGACCTGGGACCTCAAAGCCTCAGGCATGATTATTTTTTACCAAAATTTTATGCTGTCTTCCCTGCCCATTTGTTTTTTGCAGGTAAGTTTTCAAAAAAATAAAAATTAAAAAAATCAGTAAAAAAAAAAAAACAACCAAACAGTATCATGTGGTATAGGTATTCTTGAAATGTTTCTTCAAATAAAATTCTTATTTACATCCTGCCTTCCATCAAAGTGTTGTTGTATTAGAATGAAGTAGATCTGAAATTTTAGTTTATTTTTTAGTATAATGCTTTATAAGGAATATCTACATTTTTGTAAGATAACATTAATATTCCAATAGTATAGACCTTAATCTCACCATGAATTTTAATAAGTCTGATAATTTTTCTGATGCTGAATCCATTGTGAACTCTGGTGTCTTTATCACTTAAAAGGTTATTACTTAAGGGCCAGTAAAATAGATCACTGCATTGCCATGTGCATAACCCAGGTTCTGGTCTGAACCCCACCACATTGAAAGAAGTTTTAGTGCTGTGGTCTCTTTTGCTATCTGTCTCTGTCTTTATCTAAAGTGCAGAAGGTGGAAGGTCTGGCTACTGTTATTGCTTCTCTGCTGAACACATGCATTGACAGGTCCATCCATACTCCCATAGGTATATATTTTTGAAGTTTTAGGCAATAATGGATATTACTTTTGTATTCATGCCTTGAACTTTATATTTCACTGAAGTTCTTCTACCCTTAATGAAATTTCTGGTTTTTGATAGAAGTTTCTAAATAAGTTAGATGTTATTTTGTCCTCTTCTGATATCCATCCTTACTGAGCTTATAGTACTACTGATACATAGGGAATATTTGAGTACTTAAAACACACTCATGTTGAGAAGATAAACTACACACACTCAAACACATACTCTCTTATTCTCTCAGAACCTTTCCAAGTAAAAAATTATTTATAATTTTCCTGATGTCAAGAGGAGCCATTTTTCAAATTTCTAACCCTGTTTTTTTGTTTGTTTGTTTTTACTTTAAAGGTGGGAACAAAGGAAAGATCCTCATGGTAGAACCTATTATGTGGATCATAACACTCGAACGACGACTTGGGAGAGGCCACAACCTTTACCTCCAGGGTAATGAAGCATCTTTATCTGTCTTCAGTTGTGTTTTATCGTCTATGTGATTTCTTAAATGTACTTGGTACACTAAACATGACTTATTCTGCATACTGTTTCTTTACCTTGCCTGGATTTGTATTTCATACGATTTGTTAGATCTCTTTACATTTAGTCCAAAGGGCTTCCTTGAGAAATTGTCAAACATTGGCACAAGTTACTGAGATTAGCTGCAAAATTTTGGTCCGGTTTCAACCTTTGCTGTTTTTTAAGGAATAAAAGCTACATTTAAGTTGATAGATATGCATTATGGTTCTCTATTGATAATGATCTAAATTATGTTATTTCATGAGGTATTTAACTTACTAGACTGGTTATAAATCAGTATTTATAAAAAATTATATAAGTTAAACTATGAGAATATGGCTAGACTTAATATAAAAAAGTTTTCAAACTAATAAAAATGTTTGTATTACATACTAAAGTTTATGTTAAAGATTTTCAATTAAGACCATACACAAACTGGTCTTCCTTTTTCTCTGAATTCTTTGCTAATTCTTTGTATACACTTCACTAACAGCTAGTTAAATTATACTTGTTCTAGTCCCAGGAATATAGCCTGTGCCTGGAATAGTCTCATTATTTTTGCCACTCAGAATGTTTTTTTCTTTCAGGTCCCCCTTAAAGTCCACCAATATAACTCACAGTCCAAGTCCAGAAAATTCAAGACAGTAAACATGCTGTGTTTGTGAGGTTGGGTTCTGAAAGGATTTTCTCCTTCTGTTGCTGCTCTTCTCCTTCACCTCCAGAATTATCGCTGGGGCTCAGTACTCCTTGTGGCCACTTCCCTCCCCCCCTTCTTTTTATTGTTTAGGACAGAGAAATTGAGAAGGGTGGGGGGGAGAGAGAAAAAGAGGGAGAAAGACACCTGCCGACCTGCTTGTGAAGTGACCCACCTGCAAGTAAGGAGAGGGGGCTCTAACCGTGATCTTTGAAGGGTCCTTGTACTTCGCATTATGTGCACTTAATCCAGTGCACCTTAAACCCCCTACCGCATCCCCAAGGATTCTGAAATCATTGTACACCTTAGTGACAAAGATTGGTTTAAGGTAAACTGAACCCTGACGTTGAGTAGAGTTTCTGGCTGATGGGAAAATAGGGAAGGGTATTCTGTTCAGAGAGAATATTCTAACAAAGTCATGACAGAATGAATCATAACCCATCTGTAACTAGAAAATTGTTATTTGGCTCTCATGATCCCTTGAGAGATGTTAGGGCGTATGAGACTGAATGTTGGATAGGCTCATTTTATTGTCATGACAGAGAGCTGTGATAGGTGGAATGACATGAATTGATCTGTTCTAAAAATCATCAGCAGTATAACAACAGTATATGGTAGGTTAAAAAGCTGTTAAGGGCAGTTGGGCAGTAGTGCAGGAGGTTAAGCGCACGTGGTGCGAAGCACAGGAACTGGCAAACGGATCCCAGTTTGAGCCCCCAGCTCCCCACCTGCAGGCAGTGAAGCAGGTCTGCAGATGTCTATCTCTGCCCCTCTCTGTATTCCACTCCTTTCTCCATTTCTCTCTCTGTCCTATCTAACAACAACGACATCAGTAACAACAACAACAAAAAGCTGTTAAGGTGTTGAATTAATACACTAAGTGTAGATTGGAGAGATAACTCACAGGGTGTGACCCAATTTTGAGCCCTAGCACCACATGTGTCAACTGAGGAAGCTCTGGTGCTGTGGTATCTCTAATCACCCCCCAACCCCCGTCTAAATGTAAAAAGCATCCCAAAGAGTGAAATCATAGGCTGGAGGCCCTGGGTATACGAAAGTAATTTTTCTTAAAAAACTGGAACTAGTGGCTTTAAGGGCAGATAGCTACATATACATTCAGATAAATGTTTATTCAGATAGAGGGAGAAGGGCTAGGTGTTGGCTGACCCAGTAATGCACATGTTATCATGTGTGAAGACCCAGACTCAAACCCTCAGTTCCCACCTGCACGAGGGAGGTTTCATGAGCTGTAAAACTGTGCTGCCAGATTTGTCTCCTCTTCTCTGTCTCTTTCTCTCTCTCTATCTTTTACTCTCAATAAAAATTTTTACAAAATCACTGGGATTAACAGTGGAGTAGTGTCATCACTGAGCCCTATCAATAACCCTGGTGGCATTAAATAAAAAAGAGGTAGAAGGGGTATTCAGATTGATACTGGGACTTTCAAATCTCTGGTCTTTTTTGTAGATGATCCTTAGAAATCAGGTAGTGATGGAATGGGGAGGCATTTTAGTTTAAATAGATTGCATGATCATAGGTTACTTTATCATATCTTGGATTTTATTTTTTAACTACTAAGTGAACTATGACCTGAATACTTTCTAATTTCTTAGATTAAGAGATTGTTTTGTTTTTATTATTGTTTATTAGTTGGGAAAGAAGAGTTGACGATCGTGGAAGGGTTTATTATGTGGATCATAATACCAGAACTACCACCTGGCAGCGGCCTACCATGGAGTCTGTTCGAAATTTTGAACAGTGGCAGTCACAGCGGAACCAATTGCAGGGAGCTATGCAACAGTTCAACCAACGATACCTCTACTCGGTAACTAGCAAGTGATAAGATGCTAATACATTTTTTTTTTCTCCAGGCATTTGCCCTTTCCTACATTGATGATTTTTAAAATATTTATTTTTGAGTGAGTGAGTAAGAGAACCAGAGGATTGTTCTGGCATGTGATGCCAGGAATCAGACTTGGAACCTTGTGCTTGCAAGTTGATCTCCATCCTTCTGTGCCACCTCCCAGGCCACTGATTTTATTTGTCTCTAATGTTGTATATTACTAATAAAACATTTTTCAGTTGATCACTAATGATGTTTCAAATACATATAAGCATTCTAAGTTTTAAAATTTCAGATTACTAATAGCTATATACATTTTTTACTTTATTAAGTAGTAATTTTATTTTAAGTGATTTATTTTTATTTATTTATTTTCCCTTTTGTTGCCCTTGTTTTTATTGTTGTAGTAGTTATTGTTGTTGTTGATGTCATCATTGTTACATAGGACAGAGAGAAATGGAGAGAGGTGGACAAGACAGAAAGAGGGAGAGAAAGATAGACACCTGCAGATCTGCTTCACTGCCTATGAAGAGACTCCCCTGCAGGTGGGAAGCCAGGGACTCAAACCAGGATCTTTCCTCCAGTCCTTGCACTTTGCGTCACCTGTGCTTAACCCGCTGCTCTACCATCCAACTCCCCCAATGTGATTTATTAATATGATAATAAGTCTTTATCATTCCAAGGTCTTCACCTTTAATTGTAAACACTTGGGGGTGTAGGGAAAGAGGGTTTATCTGGGGCATGACTGCTCTGGACTGACTTTTTCACAGAGAGAGAGAGGCAGGCAGGGGAAGAAACTATGGCAGCAAACTTTCTTTGGTGTGGTGGGGATTAGTCTCAAGTCTGGGTCATGCACATGTGCACAAAGCATCAAACTATACAAGGGAGCCAAGTCTTTTTTTTTTCTTTTCTAAAAAACAAAACCAGATATCGCTTGATTTTACTTGAGACCAGTCTTGCCGTATTTTCTAGTTTTTCTAATCTCCATTCCAATTTTCAGAAATAACACATCTCTTTAGACATACTGAAGATACTCTTGTGATTTGTTGTCAAAAACAAAAACAAAAAAGTAATGTGAAAAAAATTGACCAATGCATGATTTATTTATTATCAAAAACAAAAGCAGACATCACAGGTAAAGTAAAAGCAAACAACAGAAGAAAGAAGACATTTGTTAAATCGGTTTAATTTTAGGAAATAGAATGTTAATGTTAAGTATAGGGTATGTCTTGATAGTGTCTTGAAGAAATCTAAAACATGGAGCTAGTAGGAGGTAGGAAGGATACATAAAGAAAACTGAACTCTTCAGATTTGTTGTTTATTTTCTGTTGTCACTGGAGCTTAACTTCTCCAGGGCTACTTTTTTAGGTAGAGAAGAGAGTGGCAGATGCACAACAGACAACACTGCCAGGAGTTTCCCTCCCCCACCACCTCCACCCCGTGCTGTAGTATTCCCATGTGGTGTACCAGGGTTTGAACTTGGGGTCAGCAGCATGGCAAAGCACCCTCCTAGGCAAGCTACCTTGGCAGGCCTCCTCACCACACACTGGAGAGGGAAATAACCACAGTGTTCAAGTTTCCTCCACTGTGTGAACATGGGTCATGCACTGACATAGTATGCACATTATCCAATTGAGCTATTTCACTGGCCCACTTTATTTATTTTGGCTATTTCTACATAGTAGTGAAACCATCCAGTAATTGTCTTTTGCCTTATTTCACTTATTTTTTGGCTTATTTATTTTGTCTAAATGACAGAATATTATTCCACTGATACATATGTACATATATCATTATTCCATCTTGTCTTTTTTTAATATACCACAACATTTTTATCCAGTTGACATTTAGATTGATTCCCTAATTTGACCACTATGAATAGTGTGGCTGTGATCATAGGGGGAATGTATGTATCTTTTTGAATTAAAAGCACAATTTCTATTCTTTCTCATTTTATCTCATGTTATTATTATTAATAGATTAAATATTGAAGTTAATATATTATTTAAAATAATTTCACTTTTTAAGAATTATTTATGAGCAAGCTCTTATTTATGAGAGAGCAATTCCCTAGTGCTCACCTTTGACACTTTGTTGATCAACTCTTAACTTACTTAAGTGCTTTGTTTTGAAATTACTATACTTACATTCTTTTATCATATTTTTTAGAAAATTACTATAAAATGTAATTCTGTGAAGTGCTTATTTATCACTGCTTGTATATTAAAATGCTGTTACTTTATTTCTTCCCAATCCTTTCTCCAATTAGGCTTCAATGTTAGCTGCAGAAAATGACCCATATGGGCCTTTGCCACCAGGCTGGGGTAAGCTAATATGTAACTGGTAAAAATATCTGAAAGGGGGCCAGCATAATAGTTCACCTGGGAGGGTTGCCTGCTTTGCCTTGCAAAACCCAGGTTTGTACTCGGACACCACTGCACTGGGGGAATCTTCAGTACTATGGTCTCTTTTTCTCTGTTTCTGTCTTTCTATCAAAAAAGTTTCCCAGAGAGGGTGAATCCCTGGAGTTGACCAAAATAATGATGATGATGATAACAAATACATATATATGTAAAAACATAAAAGACATACATAGCAAACAGTTATTAAATTCTATGTTTACTCTTTCTTTTTCTTTTTTTCTTTTTTTTTTTTTAGAAAAAAGAGTTGATGCCACAGACAGAGTTTACTTTGTGAATCACAATACAAAAACCACCCAGTGGGAGGATCCAAGAACACAAGGGTAATTGGCTACTAGAAACTTAAGTCATGTCTGTAGATAGAATTAAGTAAACCTTGATTGGTATGTTTTCACACCTGGAACATATTCACATCGTGATTGTAATTATGCCTGTTAGTTTACAGAATGAAGAACCCCTTCCAGAAGGCTGGGAAATTAGGTATACTCGGGAAGGTGTTAGATATTTTGTTGATCATAATACAAGAACAACAACATTCAAGGATCCACGCAATGGGAAGTCATCTGTGTAAGTGAAAATCCGAAGAACTTCAATTCTGTGTAATGAGTACATGAAGTATAGCATTTACCCTTAAGTTTACCAACAAGTTTTACTTTTGGATTGAGAAAACCTACACAAGTGGTATCCTAGTGCTCCTACTTTTACTATATCAGGAAATAGATTTGTGCCTTGTAATTCCTTAATAGGAGAAAGTATTGACATGCTGATTACAACATACTAAGGATGGTTTTTTTTGTTTTGTTTTGTTTCCCTCCAGGGTTATTACTGGGCTCAGTGCCTGCACCATGAATCCACCACTCCTGGAGGCCATTTTTTCCCCTTTTTGCTGCCCTTGTTGTAGCCTTGTTGTGGTTATTATTATTGCCATTGTTGATGTTGTTCGTTGTTGGATACGGCAGAGAGAAATGGAGAGAGGAAGTGAAGACAGAGAGGGGGAGAGAAAGATAGACACCTGCAGACCTGCTTCACCGCCTGTGAAGCGACTCCCCTGCAGGTGGGGAGCCGGGGGCTCAAACCAGGATTCTTACGCCGGTCCCTGCGCTTTAAGCCACATGTGCTTAACCCACTGCGCCACCGCCCAACCCCCACTAAGGATGTCTTTCTATAACTTAGTTCATTAGATCTTCCAATAGTGTGTTAAAGTAAGTAGTAGAGGTTTAGGGTGATTAACTAATGTGTGAAAGTACATAGTGAGTAATGGAATTAGTTTTAGACCTAGTCACTGTCCAGAGTATACACTGTTAACTGCCACATCAGACTGCTGCAACTTGTGTGAAAATTGTGTTTTTCCAGATGATCTATTTTAATTAAGCATTTATTATAGGGCTATAAGATCTCATAGTCCTAACGCTTAGTTTTGATGCTTTGTATTACTAAGAAAATAGCTCTTCTGCAAACTCCTTCAGTGGTATCTACATAACTACCAGCATTTTATCTTCCCTCTTGATCCAGTACTAATTATTATGTTTCTATTCTATAATATGTTTTTCCTTTCCCTACTGATTTATTCTCATTAGCTGTTGTTTTTCCTAGACTGAAAACAAAGTAAACTTTCAGTAGGCCAGAGGAATAGTTTATTAAGTATAAACATAAGGCCTAGGTTCAAGCCCCAGCACCACACAGGAGATTATTACTCCCTCCCTACCCACTCCTATCCATTCTCCCCCTACACACACACACACACACACACACACACACACACACACACACCCAGTCTATCTCTTTGTCACTCTCTGAATAAAATAGCAATTTGGGAACAGTGAAATTGCATATGTGAGGCCCCAGCTCAAGAAGAAAAAATTGCATTAAGTAGAAATTATTATTTTTTAATATTTATTTATTCCCTTTTGTTGCCCTTGTTGTAGTTATTGTTGTTGTTGTTGGATAGGACAGAGAGAAATGGAGAGGGGTAGACAGGGAGAGAGAAAGACACCTGCAGACCTGCTTTACCACCTGTGAAGCAACTCCCCTGCAGGGAGCCGGGGGCTTGAACCAGGATCCTTACGCTGGTCCTTGGGCTTTGCGCCACGTGCGCTTAACCCATTGTGCTACTGCCTGACTCCCAAAATTATTTTTTTTTAATGTTTTAAACATTTTAAAGATATTTCTATTGCTGTCAAGAAAAGCTCTTGAAAAGTTTTTTCTCTATTACTGTTCTAATCTCCTAGATCAGTTCCAAGGAGGTTTCACAAATCATGAATTTGTTAGGGACATAGGTAGTCTCTCCACATTGTTAATTCGGAAGTTGGTTTCAGTCCTATTTTATGTGACTTATTAGATGCATTAGACAACACAATACATTTTTCTCTGTAGTGTGAGATTTATGGTATGTATTATATAGATATGCATTAATTGAATTCACTTAAGCCTAAAAATCTGAAAATTTTTCCATGCATTCCAGAATATTCCAGAATATTGTCAGCATTCTTTCTGCTTGTCTTAGATTCTCGTTCAAAAGACAAGTGGTCCATACTGAGACAGTGTGAATAGAATATTTATTGTCAGACCTAGCATTGCTTCTTCCCTCACTGAGCCATGTGACCTGAATATTGTTCTTCCCTAGACATTTGGTTTTGTAAAACTTACTCTCTTTAGCAAAGTTCATTTCAGTGTTAGGTTAGGTAGGATAAGTGGTAGAATTTTCTCCTAGGTCTCTCCTTTCTGATGTTTCGATCATATTAAGATTTCAGTATTATCAGAATTGTATTTTATTTTATTTTTACCACCAGGACTTTCACTGGGGCTTGGTGCCAGCACTACAAATCTGCTGTTCCCAGTGGCCATTTTTTCCTTTTTTTTTTTTCTAAGCTTTTTCAGTAAGACAGAGAGAAACTGACGGGGGAAGGGGAAATAGAGAGTGGGAGAGATAGAAACACTGGCAGACCTGATTCACTTGTTAAGCATTTCCCCTGAAAGTGGAGACCAGGGGTTTGATATGAGCGCTTAACTGGGTGTGCCATCACCCAGCCCCCTCAAAAGTTTTCTCTTGATTTTTTTTTTTTTTAATTTTTTATTTAAGAAAGGATTAATGAACAAAAACATAAGGTAGGAGGGGTACAACTCCACACAATTCCCACCACCCAATCCCCATAACCCACCCCCTCCCATGGTAGCTTTCCCATTCTCTAGCCCTCTGGGAGCATGGACCCAGGGTCGTTGAGGGTTGCAGAAGATAGAAGGTCTGGCTTCTGTAATTGCTTCCCCGCTGAACATGGGCGTTGACTGGTCGGTCCATACTCCCAGTCTGCCTCTCTCTTTCCCTAGTAAGGTGTGTCTCTGGGGAAGCTGAGCTCCAGGACACATTGGTGGGGTCTTCAATCCAGGGAAGCCTGGCCAGCATCCTGGTGGCATCTGGAACCTGGTGATTGAAAAGAGAGTTAACATATGAAGCCAAACAATTTGTTGAGCAATCATGGATCCCAAGCTTGGAATAGTGGAGAGGAAGTGTTAGGGAGGTACTCACTACAAACTCTAGTGTACTTCTGCTTTCAGGTATATATTTTGCAGTAGTTTATGGATACGTGTGCACATAAGCTCTCTCTCACAGAAACTGGTGTATATCTAGATTATGGGACTTTGTTAGAAAGTGAACTACCTGAGATGAAATTAGAGTGTACTATAAAAGGAAAGGTCTCACCCGAGTAATGAAGTTGAAGGATTGTCATTCCACACGTGAAGTCTCTGGATACAGTCTGAGGTGAAGCATGTTGAGGTGGCAATCGTTGCTTTAATTTTTTTTTTTTTTTACCAGAGCACTTAAACCGAATGAAACTGTAAAATTAGCTTCTGTTAAAAAATAAAACTTTTTAAAATTATTTATTTTCCCGTTTGTTGACCTTGTTGTCTTTTTATTGTTGTTGTAGTTACTATTGTTGTTGGTATTGATGTTGCCATTGTTGGATAGCACAGAGAGAAATGGAGAGAGGAGGGGAAGACAGAGAGAGAGAGAGAAAGATAGACACCTGCAGACCTGCTTCACCGCCTGTGAAGCAACTCCCCTGCAGGTGGGGAGCTGGAGGCTCAAACTGGGATCCTTCTGCCAATCCTTGTGTTTTGTGCCACATGCGCTTAACCCGCTGCACTACTGCCAGACTCCCAACTTTTTTTTTTTTTTTTAAACCAGGGTACTGCTCAGATCTTCCTTATGGTGGTGTGTGGGATTGAACTTGGGACTTGGAACCTCAGGCATGAGTCTCTTTGCATAACCATTATGCTATATACCCCTAAAGCCCTCAACAGTTTTTTTTGAGGGTGGGGGAAGATAGCTTAATGGATATCCAAACAAACTCTCATGCCTGAAGCTCCCAGGTCCCAAGTTCAATCCCCCATATGACAAACCTTAAGCCAGAACTGAGCAGTGCCCTGGAAGTTTTATTTGAAATAGTAGCTAATTTTACAGTTTCATTTGGTTTAAGTTTTTTTTTACACCTCCATAGGATGGCATGTTCGTTTTTGTTGTTTGTCCTCACTGCTCTTACCTCTTCATCAACAAATAATTTCCCTCTGTTACACTTCAATTTCAAACCACATATTAAATATCCATTTTATTATAAGTTAACTTACATTTTGTTGTTTTTGTTGTTGTTGTTTTTCTGTAGAACTAAAGGTGGTCCCCAAATTGCTTATGAACGCAGCTTCAGATGGAAACTTGCTCACTTCCGTTATTTGTGCCAGGTACTACAGTGGTAAATAAATCTTATGTTCGTAATAATTTAGTCTTATATTTACAAGATAGATACTCTAACTTACATGATATTATCTTTGCTTCTAGTCTAATGCGCTACCAAGTCATGTAAAGATCAATGTATCTCGGCAGACATTGTTTGAAGACTCCTTCCAACAGGTAAAGAAGATCTTATCTGAATATAACAGTTATAACTGCTGGGGATCCAACCTGAACTCTCGTGCTTCAGAGTTCAATGCTCTTTTCATAGTACCACTTCCTGGACAGTCTTACTGTAGTCTATATTTCTAATGAGAGTTGGAGTTTTACATGTTTTAAACCATCCAGAAAACAACTGTCACAGTCATCAACAATTACTGAATGCCTTCTGTCCATTTATTTATTTAACCAGAACATTGCTCAGTTCTGGCTTACAGGTGTGCCAGGAATTGATCTGGGCCCTTTGGATCTCAGGCATGAAAAAGTCTGTTGCATAAATCACTGTACTATCTCCCCAGCCTTGAATGCCCCTATTATAATGCTCGTGTTTATGCTTTCACATAATGAATGATAGTTTGACACTGGGATCATATTCTTCATTTAAATCATTTTTAAAACACCCCTTTTAAAAGCTCCTATCGTTATCTTGATTTTATAGGTAAAGGTAAGCTGAGAAACGAAATCTCTTTTTTTTTTATCACCTTTATTTATTGGATAGAGACAGCCAAAATCAAGAGGGAGAGCAGTGATTGGGAGAGAGAGACAGAGACTGCAGCACTGCTTCATCACCCACAGGTGGTCACGGGGTGCACAAACCCTGATCCTTGTGCATTATCACATGTGCCTTCAACCAGGGGTACCACCACCAGCCTGAAACAAAATCATTCTGTCATGAATTAGGTTTACAAAGCTTAAAAAGCTTCTGAAACAAATTAATCTATTTTGACACTTATTTTTCTAACACTTTGTTGACTCAAAAAAAATATATTGGCCATACTACTCATTGAAAATTAAATTGGCATATATATTGTACTCCATATCCACTCAACAATCTGTTACTTTTCAGTTCTTTGAGATTTCTGTTTAGATATGATGAATTTAGACCTAATCTCAACACAGCATTTATATACTATTCCCTGTTTATCTCACTCACATTCAAGTTCATTTGTTGTATTATTTCATTTTTTTGTAATTCTTATGACCACGTGACATCATTTGTCTCCCTTACTAGAATGTATACTCCGTATACACACAGACTATTTGTTTATTGCAACTGTGCCCAGTACATAGAATAGAGCCATGCATATAGCAGAAAAGTTTTTTTTTTTTAATTATTTATTTATCTTTTAACCAGAGCACTGCTCAACTCTGGTTTATGGTGGTGCAGGGGATTGAACCTGAGACTTCAGAGCCTCCAGCATGACAGTCTCTTTGCATAACCATTATACTATCTACCCCCAGTTTTTTTTTTCCAGTCACTCTTTCAGGGAGTTAGTAATTCACAGAACATCTGTTGGCATATGGAGTTAGTTTCGCATCTTTCCATGATAGATGTCTGCAAAACATTCTTCCCAATATAGGCCAGTATAGCAGGTATTAATAGATACTTGGTGAGTGATTAAATGAATGAAATGAGATTACCTTTCCAGAGCCATGTGCAGAATGTTTAAAGATAAAAATCAAAATGTCATTTCTTTTTCTCTGGTGAAATGAACAATTTTTCATACAAATCTTCTTAGTTCCATACAGAGTATTACAATTCTTGTGCATACAAGTACATGGAACTTTTATTTATACATTATTTACATAAATAATGAAATAACAACACTTTGATGTCAGAGATATCCAAATCCTTGTATAGTTTTACTAGTTACTTAAGTTTTAAACATGATACATAATATAGTCTTTTCAAAAAGTTTGGGCTTCCCCAAAGGTGGTACAGTGGGTAGAGTGTTTGACTTGTGAGCTTGAGTTCCTTAGTTTGGCCCCTGTGCTGCATGTAAAGAGTGATGTTCTAGTTCTCCCCCCATAAGTAAATTAATAAATTTAAACTGGTTTTTTTTTTTTTGGAGGGGGAGCAGGGGATTTGAGTTAATAATTAAATGTCAAATGAATCATCTTGTTCTGGGTTCTGTTTTTGCTTTATTTTTTAAAATATTTATTTATTTCCTTTTGTTGCCCTTATTGTTTTATTGTTGTTATTAATGTTGTTGTTGCCAGATAAGACAGAGAGAAATGGAGAGAGGAGGGGAAGACAGAGGGGGAAGAGAAAGATAAACACCTGCAGACCTGCTTCACCGCCTATACAGCAACTCCCCTACAGGTGGGGAGCCAGGAGCCCGAACCGGGATCCTTATGCTGGTCCTTCCTCTTTGCGCCACCTGCGCTTAATCCATTGTGCTACCGCTGGACTCCCTGTGCTGTCTTTTAAAGTGTGCTAGTGTACATTTAAATTCATGGTAGCTTTCATTTGAGGGAAAATGGCCTTACTGAAGTACGTGACTGACTGAGCCCATGACTACCCCTGAGTGGGGGCCTGCTTGTAAACTCTGTTCTGATTTGGCTACTATTTTGACAAGTAATGGAAGTAATAATAACGATCATTATTATTATCTTATTCTTTCAGTTTTGAGACAAAGAAGGCAAAGAAGTGAAGGAGACCATAACACCAAAACTTCCTTCAGTGTAGTAGTGAGGACAGGGTCAAATTTTGGTTCCATGCATGGCAAATTAGCACGTTATCCAAGTGAGCCCAGAAGTAATTCATTTTTATGTAGCAGTGAAGCTTATTTACTAGTGACTTGAAATAATCTTTTAAAGATAATACAAATTTGCTACAGGTATTGTTTTAAGATATGCTATCAGGCAGGTGAAATGACTCACTTGAATGATACGCCGCTTTGCCTAATGCACAACCCCAAATCTAGCCCAGTTGTCCCCCATCCCCATTGAAAAGAGACCACAGTGGTCTCTTTCACTCTCCCTCTCTACATCTCTGTATCTCTATCTTAAAAAAGTAAAGATATGCTAACATATATCATTTTTCCATCTTATAAATTATTATTTGTTATAGCTAAGCTCATCAAGTTGCATTGGCCAGAAAAATTTACAAGTCAGAGTTTTTTTTTGTTGTTTGTTTTTTGGCAATATTTCAGTACAGCTTGAAGAGTAGTGGGGAAAAGAATATTTCTTTTTTTTTTTTAATTTTTAAATTTTTTTTAATATTCATTTTTATTTATTTATTCCCTTTTGTTGCCCTTGTTGTTTTATTGTTGTAGTTATTATTGTTGTTGTCGTTGTTGGATAGGACAGAGAGAAATGGAGAGAGGAGGGGAAGACAGAGAGGAGGAGAGAAAGATAGACACCTGCTGACCTGCTTCACCACCTGTGAAGCGACTCCCCTGCAGGTGGGGAGCCGGGGTTCGAACCGGGATCCTTATGCCGGTCCTTGTGCTTTGCGCCAACTGCGCTTAACCCGCTGTGCTACCGCCCGACTCCCCGAAAAGAATATTTCTAACCTTCAGTGCTTTTTCAAATTACTATTTTCTTGCCACTAATCTAAAATATGACTTCCACTTAATCTTAGCATAGGATAACTCTATGTATATGAAAATGAACCAGAGAATGTTTAATACAGTATGATACTTCTTTTTTCTTTTCTTTTTTTTTGGCTTTAAAAATATTTTTGTCCTGTATGTGACTTTTTTAAATTTTAATTTATTTATAAAATAGAAAATATCTACAGACCCATAGGCTAAGAGGGGTAAAATTCCACACATTTTCCACCACCAGAGTTCCATATCCCATTCCCTCCACTGGAAGCTTTTCTATTCCCTCCCTGGGAGCATGGACCCAGGGTCATTATGGGGTGCAGAAGGTGAAAGGTCTGGCTTCTGTAAGTGCTTCTCCACTGACCATAGGCATTGGCAAGTTGATCCATTCTCCCAGCCTGTTTCTAACAGTATGATACTTCTTTCCTAGTTTGAAACGGTATGATACTTCTTTCCTAGTTTGTGGATCAGATTAGGTATCTCTTGAGTTAGTGTACAAGAGAAGGAAAATGGGTAGTTTTAAAAACAGATGAAACTTTTATTGCTTTGGAAAGAAATATATGTTGCATGTGAATATTTAAATATTTATGTTTCTGTTTTTAATCAGATTATGGCATTAAAACCCTATGACTTGAGGAGGAGATTATATGTAATATTTAGAGGTGAAGAAGGACTTGATTATGGTGGTCTAGCAAGGTAAAATAAGATTTTAAATAAGATTTTAAATAAATTGTTTACATTGTAAACATGTAACATGTTTACATTGTGTTTTGAAAAGATGAATTTTTTTCACTAGCAATCGAGAATTATTTTTAAGACAAAATTAAAATATTTGTACATTAGAAGTAACCATTATTACTATCTTGGTTATCAGATACATTTCTCTGCACAAGCATATATGTGTATGTATATGTATATGTATGTATGTGTTTATATGTATGATACATACATTTTTAAAACATATTTAATCATATAACATAGTAACTTAGCTTTGTATGTTAAGAATGTCCATATAAATGTATATAAAGCCTAGTATTTTATTTGTATTTAGTGACTATACTATTTCATGGAACTATAATTAATGGATCAACATTCATAAAGTTCCTTTTATTATATTTTCAGTCTTGAGTTTCCTTGAAAAGAAACTTTCACATTCATTAAATATTTGAACAGTACTTGTGAAACAATATGAATGGAAATTTTTTTAATTTTCTCTCAGTTACTCTTCTTATACTTAATTTCATGATTTTTATGTTTTAGCTAAAGCTCTTTCATTAAATATTTCCAAAGAATTAAAGTTTGATTTTCAGGTTGACAAGATAGTTTACTTACAAAGCCATCTGCTTTGCCATGCATCCAGCCCAAGTTACAACTTCAGCTCCATGCCGCTGAGAAAACTTCAGTACTGTGCTGTCTGTTTGTGTCTCCATCTCTTTTTCTTTCTTATAAAGTCAGTCCAGAATGGTGGATCCCTAACAATGATGAAAACAGAATAAACTTGATTTTCACAGGAGAAAAAAAAAAAAAAAGGAACACTCACTTCATGAGTATACAGAACTGTAAAATAACAGTTCTAGTGCTGTTGTACTAGAGATGGAAGAACAAGCATAGCTGGTGTCAGCAGACAGACAGATAAATGTGAGGCTGAGTTTTAGTTATATTAGCATCTAAAACATTTATTAAGAGGCTTTTTGAGAAGAACACTTGCTATCATTCAGTAAATGTTCATATCATGTTATTGTTATTTATCTGTTTCAGAAATGTTTAGATTATTAAAAGGAAAGCTCCATCTTAGACAGAGAGATACCTCACACACTGTAGCACGTGCCCTATGCACTACGCCCTGTATTTGAACCCCAGCACTGTATTTGAACCATATGGTAGCACTATGTATGATAGAGAGTTGGTCTGGTGGTAGCTTCCACTCTCCTCTCTCCCTAAAATATTGGCTTGGTAGAATGTTGGTGTTCAGCAGTCTGATTGCTCATGCCTTTGCTTCATTCCCCTGTGTAGAAAGGGAGGGAGGGAAATTTTAGAAATGGAACACGGTATTTTTTACAGTGTCTGACTTAATGAGGTTCATTAATTGTCCAAACCCCTATTTATTTCAACTACTTGGGTTTAATTTTTTTCTTTTTTAAAATTTTTTTTATATTTATTTGCTGGATAGAGATAGTCAGAAATTGAGAGGGAAGGGGGTAATAGAGAGGGAGAGAGACAGAGAGACACCTGCAGCACTGCTTTACCACTTGTGACGCTTTCCCCCTGCAGGTGGGGGCCAGGGGTACGAACCTGGGTCCTTGCGCACTATAACATGTGTGCTCAACCAGGTGTGCCACCACCTGGCCCCTATTTGGGTTTAATTTTACATTTTTATATTTTTAATGCATCTAGTCAGTTTTTCCACATGACTTTTTTCCTTCAAATTATTTGATTCATGAATTCATTTTAATTTATTCAGTAATTCACATGAGTGATATATTCCTATAACCTTTTCATGTGTGTGGATGATTTCTCTCACTTTTGCATATGAATTATATCTTTGCTAGTTATATTATTTTAAATACTTTATTTATTAATGAGAAAGATAGGAGAGAGAGAACCAGACATCATTCTGATATATGTGCTGCTAGGGATCAAACTTGGGACCTCATGCTTGACAGTCTAATGTTTTATCCGTCATCTCCCAGACTACACCTACTTACATTTTTGTACAACAGTTTTTCCAGTACTCTTAATAACGCTTCAGTATGATATCTTTGAGCATTAAATTTTAACACTGCGGGAGTCGGGTGGTAGCGCAGCAGGTTAAGCGCAGGTAGTACAAAGCACAGGAACTGGCGTAAGGATCCTGGTTCGAGCCCCTGGCTCCACACCTGCAAGGAAGTGTTTCACAAGCTGTGAAGCAGGTCTGCAGGTGTCTCTCTGTCTTTCCCTCTCTATCCCCCTCCGTTATCAAATTCTCTCTGTCTCTATCCATAATAAAAAGTAAAATAAAAATATTTTTTAAAAAAATTTAACACTGCAAAGTGTGAGGCCAACTCTTTGTAGAGAACTTCTCCCTTTTGATGTCCAGATAATTTGTTTCCTTGAAGTTTGTTATTTAATTGTTGAATGTTTTATATTTTTTTAAAGGAACATATTAAGATCTTCCTTAAGGAAAATTTTCTTCTGTTATACCTTTGAAAATTTTTTTTGTTCATTTGTTTCATTTTTCTTCAGGGACATCAGCTGTGGGGATATGAATCTCCTTTGTCAGTCTTCTGTGTCTTATCTCTTACCTCTGATATTTTTGTTTTAAATCCCAGTACCTTTTTTATTAGTGATTTAATAATGACTAACAAGATTGTAGGATAAGAGGGGTATAATTCCCACCAACAGAGTTTCGTATCCCATCCCCTCCACTGGAAGGTCTCCTATTTTATTTTTTAATTTTATTTATTTATTAATTGGGTAGAGACAAATTGAGAGGGGGGAGGGGACAATAGAGAGGGAGAGAGACACCTGCAGCCCTACTTCACCACTCATGAATCTTTCCCCTTGCAGTTGGGGACCAGGAGCTTGAACCTGGGTCAACTTAACCCGCTGCACTACCGCCTGATTCCCTCATGCCTACATTTAACATTCTCTTAGTTGGCAGAATCAGAGTAGCTGCTTTCCCTTTGAGGAGTAGATCCCTTTTTTTTGTACTATATCATCACTACCTAGTCTTTAAGCATAGTAGCTAAAACTTAGAACTCAACAGTAACTAATCAAGGAAACAACAAGATGGGAGATTGTGACTAAGAAAACATGGCGTTCATGGAGAGAAGAAAGCCTTCTTGTGTTTACTCTTGGGTCACTGAGACATTTGAATTTGAAACCCTACATTAGAAAGAATTACTGAAGTTGAAAAGACTCTTGGTAAACAGAGTTTCGTGGATGTAAATTATTAACATTTTATCTAGTTGAATTTCATATATTTTATTCATAAGGTAAAATGCTGTTCATAAATTAAAAAATTCTTATCACATTTAAATATTTCATCCTTAATTTTAGTTACACTTAACAAAGCAGTACAATTAAATCTATTCCATAGTGGCAGCAATCTATCTCAGTATTATTGGCAAGAATTAATTAAACTTTATTATACTTAGGTCCTAATAGTAATAATATTTATTATACTTAGGTCCTATAAGAGTTAGGGGTACAGAGGCCTGGGTGGTGGAGCACCTGCTTAATCACACCGTGTGCAAGGACCCAGGCTGGAGCTTCTGCTTCCCACCTACAATAGCTGCACTTCACGAGCAGTGAAGCAGGTCTGCAGTTGTCTATCTTCCCCTCTTCTCTCAATTTCTCTCTGTTCTGTGCAGTAAAATGGGGCGGGGGGGGAGGGGGAACAGCCACTTCAAGCAGTGGATTTGTAGTGCCAGTTCTGAGCCCCAGCAATAACCCTGAGGCAAATAAATAAATAAAGATACAAAAATATATAAAGATGATGTGACCTCAGGGGCCAGCTGGTGGTGCTGCACCTGGTTAAGTGCACACATTACAGTGTGCAAGGACCCACATTCAAGCCCCTGGTCCCTACCTGCAAGGGGAAATGCTTCATGAGTGGTCAAGTAGGGCTGCAGGTATCTTTCTTTTTTTAAAAAAGATTTTTATATATTTATTTATTCCCTTGTTTTATTGTTACAGTTATTATTATTGTTGTTATTGGTGTCCTTGTTGGATAGGACAGAGAAATGGAGAGAGGAGGGGAAGACAGAGAGGGGGAGAGAAAGATAAACACCTGCAGACCTGCTTCACCGCCTGTGAAGAGACTTCCCTGCAGGTGAGTCGGGGCTTGAACCAGGATCCTTAAGCCAGTCCTTGTGCTTTGCACCACCTGCACTTAACCCACTGCGCTATCACCTGACTCCCCACAGGTGTCTTTCTATCTCTCTTCCTACCTCCCTCTCCCTTCTCAATTTCTTCTTGTCTCTAATAAATAAAAAAAATAGCCTGAAAAGATCATATATATACATATGTACATATATACATATATATGTCTGTGTATATACACACACACACACATATATAAAACAAAGATGGGACTTGCTTCTGAAGATTCTACAGTCTGGTGAATATAGAAGATCGTGCAGAATGTTGAGTACATTTTTTGTTAAGATCAGCTGTTCTGTGAATGATAGAAATGATAAGCTGAAAATTGCTAAACAGATACACAAGGTGTACTTGAAAGAAAGTATAGGCTGAACAAGTAAGTGTTGAGGAGATAAAAATATGTAGAAATAATGGCAGTATATGTCAGGATTATGAAGTTTATAGTTTGGCATTGCAAGAGCCTACAGGTAACTTAGAATGGATGACCAGATCAGAAAAACATGTAAATGGAGAAGGCTAAGCAGTAGAATATTTGAGTTGCTAAAGGACAGTAGCCAGAAGTATAATGTACATGCAGCTAGACATACTAAGATGTTTTTAATTTATGACTGTGTGAATGCTGATACAATTTTATTTACTTTGTTATTCCAGAGAATGGTTTTTCTTGCTTTCACATGAAGTTTTGAACCCCATGTATTGCTTATTTGAATATGCTGGCAAGAACAACTACTGTCTACAAATAAACCCAGCATCAACCATTAATCCAGACCATCTTTCATATTTCTGTTTCATTGGTCGCTTTATTGCTATGGTAAGTTCTCTCTTTTCTTTATTCATTTATTTTAAAAGGGCCAAGTTTCTGCAACAGACCTTAGTGCCTGCGGCATTAAAGGTTCCAAGTTCAGTTCTCAGCACACAACTATAAGCCAGAGCTGATTAGTGTACTATTTAAAAAATAATTTAAAAAATATTAGAAAAGACTTGATGAATAAACCTTGGTTATGTTTACTTATAAATTATGTTACCAATTAAGTTTGCCTATAGAATATTAAAATACAGTTTACTTTTGAAGGGCCAGGTGGTGGCGCACAGGGTTAGGCACACACAGTATGAAAAATAGTTTATTTTTGATACCTACATGAAATAAAAATAATTACTGATGTAACTAGTTAATCTTTTAAAATCCTTTTATTTGATAAATTTGAACCTAATTTTAGTTAGTCTATATTTCTACACAAGGAAAATTTGAGATGTAAAATAACTGCTTTATTGTGTGGTTTGGGGATCTTTGTAAGCTTTCGTACACTGTTGTTTATTCATTCATTCATACTACAACATCATAGTATGAAGGAGATGAGATCATGAAAAAAAAGACAGGCTATTCTCAGAGAGAACTAAATTCTCTTAGAGGAAGATGTATGTTTTCTCTGACAGATGTTAAGAGAACAGGAGTATTAATATTAATATATTCATATAGATGTACATTCTCGGATGAATGAGAACATTTTTTATATTAAACAATGACAAGACTTTTTTTCGTTGAGCAGAGTTAATGAGAGAGAATGTTGTAGGAAATGAAGTCAAAAAAATGTTAGGAAATTTGTAGGAGGGTTTTAAATAGTTAAATGACATGAGCTAAGTAGGAAGATCAGAACTGATTTAGTGGGAGTTGGGTGGTAGCGCAGCTGCTTAAGCGCACGTGGCACAAAGCGCAAGGACTGGCGGAAGAATCCCAGTTCGAGCCCACAGCTCCCCACCTTCAGGGGAGTCGCTGGACAAGTGGTGAAGCAGGTCTACAGGAGTCTCTCTTTCTCTCCCCCTCTCTGTCTTCCCCATCTCTCTGCATTTCTCTCTGTCCTACCCAAAAAGACAACATCAATAACAACAATAATAACTACAACAAGGGTGCCAAAAGGAAATAAATAAATATTTTTTCAAAAAGAAGTGATTTAGATTCAGGATATATTATATTTTGAGCTAAGGATTAGCAAATTTTTTTCACAATTTAGATATAAAGTATGAGAGTCAAGAATGGCATCACGATTTTCTAAGATGGCAGGGTTATGGCAAGAACAAATTTTGGGCATGAGAGAATTCAAATGTTTGTATTTGGTTTGTTTATTTGAGATACCTGAAGACATCAAATGAAGATGTCAGATATGTAATTGAATGTATAAATCTGGCAATGAAGGAATAAATAGGTTAATAATAGGCATTTGAGAGTTCTCAGCATATAGAGAAACATTTTAGACCATATGATTGTTTAGAGTAGATACACAGAGAAGTTTAAAGACATATGATGGGGAGATGAGAAGAGATATGTAGAAGAATAGAGGAAGAGGAAGGAGAATTAAATAAGAATTACTCTCAGCAGATAAAGGAATAGGAATATAGCATTGTGGGGGAGAGGAGGAGGAGAAAGTAAAGCTGCTATGCCAGATGTGAGGAGTTGAGCGTGATGAGGTTGAGAAACGCTTCTTTGATTTTGCCAGGTGAATAGTAAGCATTAATAGCAGAAAGAAGGGATTGATGAGAGTAAAATTGAGACAATTAGAGGAGAAATGGAAGTAAAACAAATCTTTTAAATAAATTTGCTATAAAAGTTGAAGAAATAGGACAGGAATAGGAAATTGAGAATGGGAAGAAAATGAAATAGTTTCTGTTTCAAAGTTAGCATTTTGGGTATTAGTTCAAATTTATAATTTAAGTAGATACTTGCTAAGTTGTTTTTGTTGTTGTTGTTGTTGTTTTTGCCTAAAAAACCTCAGGAGGACTCTTGTCATTATACTCTAATAAAGAAATTGTTTCATAACTTTTTAAAGTAATTTTAAAAAATTTTCTTGGCAGGCATTATTCCATGGAAAGTTTATTGATACTGGCTTCTCTTTACCATTCTACAAACGTATGCTAAGTAAAAAACTGACTATTAAGGATTTGGAATCTATTGATACTGAATTTTATAACTCTCTTATCTGGATAAGGTTTGAAGATTTATCTTTCAATAAGACATTTTCTAGAAGCCAATTAATATTTATCTTGCTAATTAATTAGTGTGCATGCATTTGTATCACTCAGAGACAATAACATTGAAGAATGTGGCCTAGAAATGTACTTTTCTGTTGACATGGAGATTTTGGGAAAAGTCACTTCACATGACCTGAAATTAGGAGGTTCTAATATCCTGGTGACTGAGGAAAACAAAGATGAATATATTGGGTAAGGTGCTATACCTTATTAATCTTCATTTTTAGATCTCCTAGAGAACACGAGGTGTAATTCCCGTTTGTACTCAGAGTTGTCTAGTGTACCCATTCATTCTTTAACTTACCTTTTCAGTCATTTCTCTTTATCTTTCTCTCATTAATATAAACAGATGTACTGCAAAGTCCATATGTCCTAATGAAAACCTCCCATACCTGTTATATATTTACTTAGGGTATTCTCTTAGTACCAGTTTTTGTATGTTTTCTTGAATTTCAAAATCCCACACTGTTCTACACATTCTCTGTTAGTGACAGTTCTGTGGTCTTCATTTCTCAAACTTGTGCATTAAAGTAAGGATCTTTATTCAGCTCACTTCTCTAAATAGTCTGCTACCACAACTTAATTTTTCTGTTGAAGTAATAACTAAATTTTATAAATAATTTCTATTCAACAGCCAGATAAATCCAGATATTTTTTTGGAAAGAATCAGATAGAAAATACTACAGTTTTGCAAACTATAGTCTCTATTGCAACTGCTCCCACTTTGTTGTGAAGCAAAAGCAGCCATTGACAATTTGTGAACAGATAGTGTGGCAATGATGCAATAAACCATTACTGGACACTGAAATTTGACTCCTTTTAATTTTCAAGACATGAACTATTTTTCACC
Source organism: Erinaceus europaeus (assembly GCF_950295315.1). Lineage (NCBI taxonomy): Eukaryota > Metazoa > Chordata > Mammalia > Eulipotyphla > Erinaceidae > Erinaceus > Erinaceus europaeus. The sequence goes on along the minus strand of NC_080162.1, from coordinate 168,956,564 downwards.
CATTTAAAAATGTAATGGTTATTCTTAGTTCACAGGCTATACAAAAAAACAAGTGCTGGCTGGGTTGGGTTCACAGACCAGTTTGCCAATACAGTCTGTTAAGTGACCCATCTTAAATGTGACAAAATTAGATTATTATTTTTTTACCTTGTTGCCTCTTTTTGTCCTATTTCTATTAATGATACTGTCTTTGTTTCATTCAGACTTTGTTTCAAAAATAGTATCATATTTTACATGATTCTATGTAGCTTTTTCTATCTTCCATTTTAATACCTTTTTTTTTTTTTGTAGCAAGTGTGGTGTGTCCATTCTATATTTATTCAGCTGTCTTTGCTACTATGTATCATTCAGATACTGTGTACTTTGGTCTACCATTAATGCAAACAAGGCAGCAGAAAAATCTCTTTAATTATCTATATATTCTGCAGCTATTGTCTTTGTGGATATAAATTTTCAAAGGAAGAAAAAAAGTTAGGTCAGAAGCTACTTGACATATATTGCTATGTTGTTTCCTCAAAGTCATAACAGTACATTCTTCCCTCTTTTCAACATACAAATTACTATGGCCTCTGAGTTTTAACATACTTAGTGTCATGCTGCTTATACATTAATATGGCCAGAGCATGACATTCCTCTTTTTTTCACTAAGTTAATTTTTTCTGAGTGGAGGAATTGTCAGTAATTAATCTGCTTTGTACATCTTTGAATTCTATGAGCTATTTTGCTTTGTCATGCAGTGAGCCTGTTTCTTGAAAAGAAAAACGTCTATTTACATTTTGAAGAACATATGTTCACAAAGGCACTGTCACTTCCTATTTGTGTTAAGTTTTTTTTTTTTAATATTTATTTTTCTTTTTTGTTGCCCTTGTTTTTATCATTGTTATGGTTATTATTATTATTATTGTTATTGATGTTGTTGCTGGATAAGACAGAGAGAAATGGAGAAAGGAGGGAAAGACAGAGATGGGGAGAGAAAGACAGACACCTGCAGACCTGCTTCACCACCTGTGAAGCGACCCCCCTGCAGGTGGGGAGCCAGGATCCTTAGGCCGATCCTTGAGTTTCTCGCCATGTGCACTTAACCCGCTGCGCTACAGCCCTACCCCCTTGTATTAAGTCTTAAGCTTGCTACAAAACCCAACTATTAAATAACACAACCAAAAGCAACTTTAGTAAAATTCATTTTATTTTTAACTACCTACTTTGGATTTTATAATACGCATTAAAGTAACCAAGATTAAAACACTTATCCCACTATGTAAGACTTGATACCTAGTTCTCAACAATTTTTGGATGACAGTGTTTCAGTCTCTGAAGTAATAATAAACTCAGATATGCTTTTCATCTTGCCATTTAATTGCATTTAAATCATGTGCTAATGCTCTTCATGTTTAGTTGTGTAAAATAAGAACTCAGTGAATCTAAGAGTAAATGAATGATAGAATGATGTAGAAAGTGATCTTGGAATCCAAAATGCAAGTAAAACTACATATTCTGCTGATGAATTATGTACAAATTAAGTCTTAAACTTAATGATGATGCAAGTATAGCTGGGAAGATGGCTCAGTTAATAGAGCTTAGAACTTGGCATGCCTGAGGCTCCTGGCTCAGTTCTTTTAATTTTTCCATTTTATTTAGAGGCTAAAGTTCTATAGCACAGTTATCTACAATTGGGCTCCATTTCCCAGCTTTACATTGTGGGTGTCTACAACATAGTATCAGCTACAAAAGCCCACCCCACCCCTTCCCCCAGCTCTCCTTCTGCTCCTTCCCCAGAGTTCCTTGCTTTGTTGTAACACCGCACCTCTAGTTCAAGTTTCACCCTATGTTCTCTCTTCTGACTCTGTCTCCTGAGTTTCACCTAGTGTACCCTGGCTCCATTCTTAGCCACATATACCAGAGTGGTATTCTGGCTTTTCTCTCTCCCTCTCTCATGTGAAACATGCTCTCTATCTCATATGAAATAAATCTTTAAGCTGATGAGAGCTTGCCTAATAAAAGAAAAGCCTTTTGGAAAGGAGGAATAGTAGGAGCGGGAGCGGGGAGATCGAGACAGTAAATGAATTAGTTTATCCTGGTACTCTACAGTTACAATGCTATAGGGATGATTGATTTAAGGAGGTTTGAAATAGTTACAAAAACAAACCAGCATAATGGAGGCAGCATAATGGTTATGCAAGAGATTTTTTCATGCCTAAGGTTCTAAAGTCCTAGGTTCACTTCCCTGTACCACCATAACATGTAGCTGAGCAGTTCACTAGGGGAAAAGCAAACATACAGGATGAATAGAATATTTTTTTCCCCAAAAGCTAATCTAATTCTAGCATTTTTAGAGAAATGAATGGTGGATTTTCGTTTTTTTTTTTTTTTCCCAGTAGCCTGGTTACTAGATATTTTAAGGTTGAAATAAGGCAGACACACTAGAGATTAAAAAAAAATACTAATAATAATAGGGAATGTATTATTGAATATGTTGTTGGAATAGAATTGTTCAGATAAAGTGATTGATTACAGATAGTAAGGAAAATAATGCACGAAGTATTTGTTGGTTGTGGTTCCTATACTGCTTGGTAATGGATGTGTTAGGATATCCAGTGAGAGATGATTTATAATTACCTTAATGTCAGGAGGGAAGCCAAGATTTGGAAACATAAGAATTGTTGGGGGGCAAAAACAAAGGGAGTCGGGCGGTGGCGCAGTGGGTTAAGCGCATGGGGCGCTAAGCGCAAGGACAGGTGTAAGGATCCGGGTTCAAGCCCCCGGCTTCCCACCTGCAGGGGAGTCGCTTCATAAGTGGTAAAGCAGGTCTGCATGTGTCTGTCTTTCTCTCCCCATCTCTGTCTTCCCCTCCTCTCTCCATTTCTCTCTGTCCTATCCAACAACGAACAACATCAACAATGGCAATAATAATAACCACAACGAGGCTACAACAACAAGGGCAACAAAAGGGGTGGGGGGAATGGCCTCCAGGAGCGGTGGATTCATGGTGCAGGCACCGAGCCCAGCAATAACCCTGGAGGAAAAAAAAATAAAAATTGTTGGGAGGCCTGGCAGTAGCGCAGCGAGGTAAGCACACATGGCATGAAGCACAAGGACCGGCTGGCGTAAGGATCCCAGTTCGAACCCCTGGTTCCCACCTGCATGGGGGCCGCTTCACAAGTGAAGCAGGTGTTCAGGTGTGTGTCTTTCTCTCTCCCTCTCTGTCTTTCCTTCCTCTCTAGATTTCTGTCTGTCCTATCCAGTAATAAAAACAATAATAGCAAGAACAAGGGCAACAAAAAATGGGAAAAAATGGCCTCCAGAGCAGAGGATTCATGGTGCAGGCACTGAGCCTTAGCAATAACCCTGGAGGCAAAAAAATATATATATTGGCATTTCTATAATAGGTGTAACTTTGATAACTGATGGTCTTGTGATAGTGACTACTTAGGAAAGACAGAGACCTCAGCAATACCTTTTTATTAAACAGCAAAACCATTGAAGGGGAACAATGGAATAACCAAAATAATTAGAAATGGTATTATTTCCATGTCAGGAAAGAATGAAGCATGAGCACTGAATGGAGGGTGTTGGGCTTGACAATTCAAAGTTTGTTATTGTTTTGATTTTCTCCATCAGGGATATTGCTGGGGTCCCTGCCAACATGATGAATCTACTGTTCCTAGCGACCGACCCTTCCTTCCTTTTTTTTTTCCTTTCTATTTTATTTTATAGGACAGAAAAATTGAGAGGGGAGGGAGGAAGGAAGAGAGAGATCTGCAGACCTCGTGAAGCTTTACCCCTGCAGGTGGGGAATGGGGGCTCAAACCTCAGATCCTTGCACATAGTGACGTGTGCACTCAACTGGGTGCACCACTGCCTGGCCCCCACAATTCAAAGTTCTTCAGTGACCTCTGTTAAAAAAACTTTTTTCTTCTGGGCTTAGGATAAACACAAACTATAGTAGTTTAAAATTTTGTATGGATAAGTGAGCACATAGAGACTGTATAGAGTACTATTAGTATAAATGAGTTTGGTAAAGAAAGGAGTGCAGTTTAAAGGAGAGAGTGAGTTGAAGAAGGGCTTGTGAGCAGATGGAAGAGGAGTAGGAAAAAAGGTGAAATTAGAAGAATGAAAAGTTTGCTGCAGAAAAGAGTAAATTAGCTTTCTCTGTGACATAAGAAACCTTAGAAGATGAAGCAATGATAAGCATTATAAAGTGTCTTTCACTTTCTACTGATAAGGGTACTTTCTCAGTGGGTGGTACATATTTTCCCTCAATAAGAGCCTCCAGAGGCTCTTTGTATAGATTATATGCCACTGACAGATTTTCTTCTTTCATTTTTATCATACTGCTCTACTCTACTCGACCACATCTTCACAGAATGTTTTATTTCCGTCTTATCCATTTATTCTTTTTTTAGTTAGGATATCTTCATGTCCTCCAGTAAAACAACTTTAAATTTTCCAGCCGTAGGCCTTTCAACCAGGGACCATAAACATACATAAACATGACGCCTAGACAGATTGCCCTTGTATAGGGTACTCTGCATTCCTGCTGTGAGAGGCTGTGAGTCAAGTTCTCATCACTGTTAAGTGCATCAGTGAAAGGGAAGCCATGACTAATGACCACAGCCATCCCCTTACTGCACTAGCACATAATATTTGGTGGTGTTGAATAATGAATAAGAAAATTATTAGTGATAGAAATTGGCTGTCTTACTGGCAAGAAGCAAGCCTAGTTATTTTGAAAAGCATCTTTTTGATAGCTCCGTATGTGCTCTACAGTTGTTTACCTCGTGCAAAAATGTGTTAACTCTAAAATTATATATATATACACATATATACACACACACATATATATGTATACACAAACACATATGGTCTGTGTAGAAAAAGAGAATTCTAAACATACATGATGTCTTAAGCCTTTTACCTCCATATAAATTACCTATTTTAAAATACCATCTCTATTTTCAGTTTAATGACAGAATGGCGTTTTTCTCGAGGAGTCCAAGAACAGACCAAGGCTTTCCTTGATGGGTTTAATGAAGTTGTGCCCCTTCAATGGCTACAGTACTTTGATGAAAAAGAATTGGAGGTTAGGCTCTTTTATTATGCTGTTACAAGGAATGGCAGGGGGAGGAGGGACTGGTTTTATGATTTCAGAAGAATGCCCACACTGTTTTAAACTATGTGGCACAATCTTGGATCCTTTAATTCAAGTCATTTAGATGTCTTGGGGCTATTAAAATCCTCACATTGGATGAAGGTCTTAGTAAATTCTATAAACCATGATGATATCATGGGTACATAATCAACCAGTACCAGCTGTTAGTGGTCCTTAAGAGTGAGTGAAATGTTAATATTTTGGGAACTTTCTCAGATTCTGGTTTAGTACTAAGTTCTGCCAATTATCAGAATTTTAAATACTGAAATTTTAGTATTTATAGATGTAGTGTATAAGGAATTTTTATGTGTGTAATAACATGTACAAAATTACTTTTAACTATCTAAGTGTATAATAATGTGAAATATATTCACAGTATTGTGTAATCTCTTCAGATCTTTTCATCTTGCAAAGCTGAAACTCTGTGTCCATTAAACAGTTCCTTCCCAAATCTTCCTCCCTACCCAGTCCTTTCTATTTGTGTAAGTTTGACTACTCTTGATATCTTATACAAGTGAAATCATGCAATATTTGTCTTCTTTGGACCAATTTATTTCATCTAGCCTAATGTTCTCTTAATTCATCCACATTATAACATGTAACAGAACCCCCTTTTAAAGGCTGCTTAATAACCTGTTGTATGTATATTTCACATTTTATTTATCCATTTATCCCGTGATGGACACTGGGGTTGATTCCATCATTAGACTTTAAATTGTGCTGCTATGAGCATGGATATACAGATAGCACTTTAGACAGTGCTTTCAGTTCTTTTAGGCATCTCCCCAGGAGTGCTATTATTGAATCATATAGATCAGTTTCCTTATATTATTGGATTATTCTACTTTTGACATTTTGAATAACTGGCAAGCCCTTTTCTATAATGGACACCATTTTATATTCCCACTAACAGTATGGAATGGTTCCAGCAACATGTGTAATTGTGATATTGCACTATGGTTTTGATTGGTATTGGGTTGTCAGAAAAATCATGGCATTTTTCTATGCAAAAATGTGTTATGACTTTTCCAACAATGCTTCCCTTATCAGTTATCATATCTTAAAGTCATCTTTTGCCATATACATTAGAACACAGACAGAGCATCTAGAGTATTCCTTAGCGTATTCTCTTGGCCTACTTTGAGCAAAGTATTTGAATTTTGGCCATCTTTATCTTCTATTAAGATACTTAGTTTATATGTATAATCAAACATGCATATGAAAAATTGGCACTTTAAATTTCATACAGTAGAATCCCTATGTAAAAATTCTAAATAATGGTGATAATTTTAAGTATTTCTCAATGAAATTGGCAAAAATGTCAGATTTCCCCACTTATACAAAATATTGTACCATATGACCTGGCCAGTGTATTAGGGCAAAAATAAAAAAATATAACGATTAGAAGTAATCAAGTCCCTGGTTCCCACCTGCAGAAGGAAAGCTTCACAAGTGGTGAAGCAAGGCTGCAGGTGTCTTTCTGTTTCTCTCCTTATCTCCCCATTCCTCTCAATTTCTGGCTTTCTCTATCCAATAAAAATAAAGATAATAAAAGAAAATATTAGAAGTAAAAATACATTTATTCCTATATGATAACACAGTTGTCAACTTAGAAAACCCTATGCAGTCTGCCCAAAATGACTAGAAGTTAGAGCAAATTTAATGAGACTGTAAAGTATAAGGTAAATAATATAAAAATTAATGTAGTATTTTCTGTGTATAAGCAACAGTTAAATCTTAAAAACATCAGTTACAAAAATGCCCCTACCCCCCACCACCCCAGTGAATACGTATAACCGAAGACCTCCATACTGAAAACTCAAAGCATTGCTCAGGAAAATAAAGACTTTAATAGATGGAGAGATATACTAGTTATGTATTACAGACTCAGTGTTGTAAAAATGATAGTTTTCTCCAAGTTGATCTGTAGATTCAACATAGTCCCATTCAGCATAACCACAGAATTTTTTTTGTAGAGATTGAAAGATTGTTTCTAAAATTTTAGGATTGTAACAAACTATTAATAACAAATAAAAAATTAAAAATAAATAAAACTATAGGAAATGCAGAGGTTGAAATGAGCCAGAACAGTTTTGAAAAAGGACAAACCTAACTTTAGGAACTTTTTTTTTTTTTTTTTTAAGATTTATCTATTTATTGATGAGAGAGAGAGAGAAAGAGAGAACCAGAGCATTACCCTGGCATGAGGTAGCAAGTCAAACTCAGGACCTAACATTTTATCCACTGATCTACCTCCTGGGCTGCTTCAAGAATATTTTAAAGTTACAATAGAGATAGTGTATTTGTGTAAGGACAGATACATCACTGAAACACTAGGCAATCTCAGTATGAACCCATACATACATTATCAATTAATTTTTTAACAAAAGTACTAAGATACTATAGTGAGCAAAAGAGAAGTCTTTTGAAAAAATCGTGGTGGTTCAGCTGGATATCTGTATAGATAAAAATTAACCTTGATCTCTTTCTGAGCCTTTGTATAAACAAAGATCAATTAAAAATTATAACATAAATAGTAAAGTTAAAAAGAATCATGAAAAAACTGTATAAGCAGTTTTATTAAGGGAGAATACTAAAAGGATAAATTGCATTTCATCAAAACCGAGAAAGTATCTTAAAACAACACTTTTTATAATGTAATATAATATCATTTATTTATTTATTAGGTAGGGACAAAGAAATCAAAAGGGGAGTGGGGAGACAGGGAGAGACAGCAACACACCTGAGGCACTGCTTCACCACTTGTGAAGCATTCCCCCTGCAAACAACACACTGGGAGCAACTACTAGGACAAAGTTCTTAAATCCAGAATACATTTAGAAGAAAAAAAAGAAAAAAAGGAAAGATGGGATACGAAACCAGTTAAAGTACCAATTTGTATGCCTGAGGCCTCAGGCTCCAGGTTCAATTTCCAATACGACCATATGCCAGAACTGAGAAGTGTTCTGAGAGGCCAGGTGGTGGCGCACCTGGTTAAACACACTCATTATAGTTAGCAAGGACCAGGTTCAAGCCCCTGCTTGTAAGGGGAAAGCTTCATGAGTGATAAAGCAGGGCTGCAGATGTCTCTCAGTCTCTTTGACTCTATCTCCTCCACCCCTCTCAACTTACCTCTGTCTCTGTCCAATAATAAATAAATAATTGTTCTGCCCCTTTCTACTTTTGTGTCTCTCTTTCTGTAAATAGATTTTTTTTAATTCTTTATAACTCAATTAAAAAAGGCAAGGAATTAAAATTTTATTCAGTACTTGATTTTTATGCAGTAATTAAAATTGCATATTATATATATACACACAAAAACATTTATTCTTGATATACTCTTATTTTCAATTCTGCAAAGTAATTTGTAAGAGAAATCTCTTTCAACCAATTATATTGAGAATGCATTGCAAAATCTATCAAATAGCAACAATTCGTCTAGTTTCTTAGGGACATACCTGATCTAATATTTAACATTTGTTTGAGTGGTATTGCTATTGCTATATTTCTAGAATTGTAAACAGTGTTGACTCACTATACTTGTATTTCCTGGAACACTACGTAAATATAGGAAAAGGGAAGTGTAGAGAAGGTTCTTTTACAAATAGCAAGGTAAGGCAAGGTAAAAATCTTAAGGTCTGTCATGTTCTCAGAAAAGTAAGACATACAGCAAGAGCAGATAGAGTAATGGTTACGCAAAGAGACTCATGCCTGAGGTTCCAAAGTCCTAGGTTCAGTCCCCTATACCACCATGAGCCAGAGCTGAGTAGTGCTCTGGTTTAAATAAATAAATAAGACATTCAAGCTTAAAATCTAACAAAAATTTGGCTGCCTACTTTGGGATATATTTGTTGGAACAGATATTCTTTATTGTAAATAAACATTTTCAGTTTGAAATAAACTCAGATAAAGTAATAAAGAATTCCCTACGCTAAATGGCTACACATATGGTTGAATTTGCTTCCTGTGATTGTTACTTGTAGAGCTTCTAGCTGTTGGTGTAATATATGTATATGTGTAGCTGTCATACCAAGTTATTCTTCCCACTGACTCTTGATTGGGTGATGTTCTTGTTTCCCAGGTTATGCTGTGTGGTATGCAAGAAGTTGACTTGGCAGATTGGCAGAGAAATACTGTGTATCGACATTATACAAGAAACAGCAAGCAAATCATTTGGTTTTGGCAGGTATTTGCTTTTCTTTTTGAAAGAGTAGTAAATTTTTTAAAAGAACAGTGATTTTAAATATAGTTCATTTTTTTAAAAAATGGTAATGTTTTTAGTTGTCATTTTTGCCTTCCAGCTCTAAATCAAAAGTATATAGTGTAAATAGTTAAGAGGTATTTTACATTGCTTATTTTAATTTCCAAAGTTGAGCCTGAACAGCAGGAAATAGAAGTGAGAAAAAGTCACTTTATTTTGCTGTGTCTCTTTACTACCTTTGAATTCTAAACTATTGCATAGTACATATTATAAAAAACAAATAAACAACAGCAAAAAAAAAACAGGTGGGTGGTGGCGCACCTGGTTGAGTGCACATGTTACATTGTGCAAAGACCCTGTTTTGAGTGCCTGGTCCCTACCTGCAGGGGGAAAGCTTCATGAGTGGTGAAAAAATGTTGCAGGTATGTTTCTGTCTCCCTCTCTGTCACCCCCATCCTTCTCGATTTCTGGCTGTCTCTTTCCAATAAATAAATAAATATAACAAAAACTTAGAGAAAAAGCTTTAAAAAACATAAATGAAAGCACTATGGATAAATCCATCTTTAGGCTTAAGATAGATTGCATCACATACAGACTCGATACAGGTGTCTGTGATCTTGCCCTGTATACTCTCTACTTGTCGTTTCATCACCACTTTGTGCTCCCAGACCTTCTTTGCTGATGTCTTATCAATATAGCTGAGGAGCTTACATTTTGGAGTCATGTAGACTCAAGTGAATAGTTGGGTTTTTCTGGTTGAGTTTATTTTATGGGGAGTGGTAAAGTTTATGCTAGAGCTAGTAATTAACTCTATTTTTTTTTTGTCCTGAGAAAATGTACCTCAGCACAATTCTACATAGGACTTTTGGTCAGGATTAATAGTGTTTATTTTATCCTTTTGCTAAAGTGTAGTCTTTAAAAAGATACATTCACGGGGGCTGGGTGGTACTGTAGTGGGTTAAACACACATGGCACAAAGTGCAAGGACCAGTGTAATGGTCCTGGTTCCAGCTCCCCAGCTCCCCACCTGCAAGGGGGGTCACTTCACAAGTAGTGAAGTCTGCAGGTGTCTTTCTCTCCCCCTCTCTGTCTTCCTCTCCTCTCTCGATTTCTCTCTATCCTATCCAACAACAACAGCAATAACAATAATAGTAACAACAACGATAAACAAGGGCAACAAAAGACTGAAAATGGCCTCCAGGAGCAGTGGATTCATAGTGCAGGCACCAAGCCCCAGCAGTAACCCTGGAGGCAAAAAAAAAAGATACATTTCTATTCACTCTGTTCCTTATATCCTTTGCTCTACTATCACTCACACCAATTCAAATCAGTACTTAGTCAAATTGCCCATTTATGTTTCTTTGTAAAAACTAGTGAAATAGGTATTTTTAAGAGAATACACACATTGAATTTGCCATTATGAAGAACAAGTTATGAAAAGGGTGTTTAGTGGGAGAAAAATACTGTCAGTTACTGAGTGGAAATTAAGACATGATCACTGGTTTTGGTAGCTTAAACAGGAAAATGGGCTCAGCGGCTCAGGTCAGGATAATGCCACCAGATTTGAGTTCACCTATGAGTTCTATTATTGATTTTGCTATTATTTGAGAAGTACAAATTATTTTTCCTCCCTACTCCTGTTTTCTTACATGTATAGTAGGGATACTAGTGATTGTGCCTCTCATAGTACTGTGAGGGCGAAACACATACGAAGTGTACAGCAGAGTGCTTTAACAAGAGCCGGCGGGTGATAACTATGATATAGGCCAACTACATCCATTTTGATTGTACCTTTTAATGGTACGGCCTTGGACAAATGACAGTATTTCTAAGCCTTGTTTCTTCTCTGTAAGATGAGTGTGTGTAACTAACATACAGTATAATTTTGTGGATTAAATGAAGTTAACAGTGTTATTTAACTTAATGCCTCCCCATAGTATGTGATAGCCACTTACCATGTATTTTTATAAACTGATTTTCAGTATTACATAACTTCTTCAGATGTCTTTTTTCCATTATTGAAAATAATTAAGCATTTGCCTTTATACTAAAGTTTGATTTTGTTTCAGTTTGTAAAAGAGACAGATAATGAAGTAAGAATGAGGCTATTGCAGTTTGTCACTGGGACCTGCCGTTTACCTCTCGGAGGATTTGCTGAGCTCATGGGTAAATGGTTTTACTTTTGTTTCTCTGTAGATAAGTTTGTGAAAGTGCCTTTGTCTATAAAGATTTAAACCCAAGACTGCTGTATGTTCTATGTAGAGTTCTATCAAAAGAAAGACAAGTGGTTAGTATTAAATATACTTGGAAGACAAAAGTGAAAGTCTGCTCACATAGCCTGCTTGGCCACTGCTTTGTTTCCTTTTGGTGATTGTGAAAGCAAGATTCTGCATATACTTACTTTTCCATAGGTGTTAAAATTATTCCTCTAAGTGTAGGCAACCTTATATTGTGTTATTCATATGGCCATCTGATACAGTTTTAACTAGTTGTCAAAACCAATATGCTTAAGAAACTAGATAAATACTACCTTATTTTCCTGGTTTAGGAAGTAATGGGCCTCAAAAATTTTGCATTGAAAAAGTTGGCAAAGACACCTGGTTACCAAGAAGCCATACATGGTAAGTTCAAAAATCCTAAATGGACTATGACAGTGGAGGTGATTTGTTTTTATAAAGATGCAGTATAACTGCTTGTTCTTTAAAGTAGCCAGACTTGCAATTTTTAGACTAGACTAGTAGTCATAAAGCTTTCTTTTACTAACCTTTATAGAATTACTTATTCTTGGCTAATGCAAATCATAGAGAAGTGATCCAATGATTGAGCAAATATTTATAGAGTTCCCACTATGTGTAAGATTGAAGTGTTCTGTTGTTTTCGCCAGGCTGGCTTCACGGGCAGGTAACAGACGACCCGGGACTCATGGCTGGGTTGTGCGCAGTATCTCTTTATTCATGCAGGACGCAGCGCAATCTATACCAAGCTAGGCTAAACTAAAACTACAAACAATCTTGTCCTTATAAATATACTAGCCCAGTAGGGTGGGAACAGGATGCGACGCAGAGAGGGTGGAGAGAAAAGTGACTGGTGAAAATCACTATGACAAGGAGAGAGGGGGCGGAGCAGGTAAGAATTCTACCACTAAACCACCAATGCCCTGGAGGGAAGGTGGTGCTTGTTAACAGAGGTTATGTAAATAGAATACAGTGTTATGTAAATAGAATGCAGGGGGGATTAAACCAAATGAAACAGAAGGGGTTTTTAAAGCATACCAACAGTGTTCCTTCCCTTTTATGGAGTTAATTTATGCACAAATAAACTAATAAGCACATAAGTATTCATAGACTCTAGAAAATACTTTCTGGAGGAAATAAGTGAGTATTGTAATTGTAACTGTGACCCAAATTAGGTGTTCATGTAGACTTCTTAAAAACAATAATGTTTACACTGACTTTGATAAACAGTATACTGTGTGAAGTAACAGGGGAAATACATTTTTATACTCTTTGTAAAGGTCCTGAGGTCAGAAATCATTTTTTAAGGAAATGAAAGATTTGAATATGAATGGATTTAGTGAATGGGGGAGGGAGATAAAAAGAATCTGGACATGTAGCTAGGGGCTAAATTATATAGAAGCATTTTAAAGGGATCATTTTGCCAACAAAAGAAATTGGCTACAAGAGTGAATGTAGGGAAATTTGTCATAGAACTATGAAGAGTTAGTTGTTCATGCAAAAGAATTTTTAGGGTATGCGGTTCTTTCAGGATGTCAAAACTATCTTCATATCAAGTCATATTAACGTTTTTATATTTGTACCTGTAATACACAACCAAAAGTAGTTAAGACTGCTGAATGCCTTAGTACAAATTAATGCAGCAGCCTGATGTGTGTTCAACACCTACACTTCCAGTTTAAAGCAGTTTTTTAAAAATTGACAGGCTTGGGGGTCGGGCGGTGGTGCAGTGAGTGGGTGAAAAGCACACGTGGTGCAAAGTGCAAGTAGCTCCCCACCTGCAGGGGATTCGCTTCACAGGCAGTGAAGCAGGTCTGCAGGTGTCTGTCTTTCTCTCCCCCTCTCTGTCTTCCCCTCCTCTCTCCATTTCTCTCTGTCCTATCCAACAATGAACAACATCAACAATGGTAATAATAATAACCACAACGAGGCTACAACAACAAGGGCAACAAAAGGGGGGGGGGAATAGCCTCCAGGAGCGGTGGATTCATGGTGCAGGCACCGAGCCCAGCAATAACCCTGGAGGAAAAAAAAAATTGACAGGCTTGTTTAATATTATATTTTATGAACAGTGAAAATTAATTTTATTGAATCTTAACGCCTCAGTACATACTTTTTTATAATTCACATGACAAAATATGAAGTCTTTTGTGACTCGGCATTCTAGAGGAAGTTGTCTGTCTTAAAAGGAAGCTTTCAAATGTGAATTGAAAGATGAACTAGAGTTTGTGGAAAACATTTTTATTTGAAAGAATAAAAGTACATTTATTTAGACTAGAGAATTTAGGGCTTTCTTGAAAAGTAAGCAAGTCTTGAGGCTGGGTGTTAAAACCCAAGGACATGGGTTCAAGCCCCTGATCCCCTTCAGCAGGGGAAAACTTCACGAGGAGTGATGCAGTGCTGCAAGTGTATCTCCATCAAGTAAATAGAATTTTAAAAAAGAAAAGCAAGTCTATTACTTCTAAGACAGCTGATAGAAAATTGAGGTCTAAAGCAAAAAATTAGAATTTGGGAAAACATCTCTATTTTACCATGACCGTAGGAACTTCTAAGACTTTTCTGATGAGATTGGTGGAGTAATAAACAAAGGAGATTACGTGTGTGTGTGTGTGTGTGTGTGTGTGTGTGTGTGTGTGTGTGTGTGTGTGTGATGTCTTGGTAAACAAACATTCCTAAATCAATTTTAGAAACTTACAAATTATCATGGGTAAAAAGATTCAATCAAAGTATAAGATGAATCAGTTTTACATTACAGAATACAAGAAGTTAAAAACTGATATTTTGTGGCGTAAGGATCCCTGTTCGAGCCCCCAGCTCCCTACCTGTAGGGGAGTCACTTCACAGGCAGTGAAGCAGACCTGCAGGTGTCTATCTTTCTCTCCCCCTCTCTATCTTCCCTTCCTCTCTCCATTTCTCTCTGTCCTATCTAACAATGACGACATCAACAACAATAATAACTACAACAATAATGAAAAACAAGGGCAACAAAAAAGAGAAAATAAATACTTAAAAAAACTGATATTTTGGAGCCCTTGGTATGTCTAACTATGGAATTTAGTACAGTATCTGGTAGGACTTATTTTTTACCTTCTCATCTGTGTAGACAGATTTTTTTAAAATTTTATTTATTTATTTTCACTTTTGTTGCCCTTGTCTTTTTTTATTATTATTGTTGTTGTGGTTATTATTGTTGTTATTGATGTGGTTATTGGATAGGACAGAGAGAAATGGAGAGAGGAGGGAAAGACAGAGGAGGGGAGAGAAAGATAGACACCTGCAGACCTGCTTCACCGCCTGTGAAGCGACTCCCCTGCAGGTGGGGAGCCGGGGGCTGGAACCCAGATCCTTACGCCGGTCCTTGCGCTTTGCGCCACCTGCGCTTAACCCACTGCGCTACCGCCCGACTCCCCTAGACAGATTTTCTTATGTTTATTTTTAATATTTTACTCGATTTTGGAGAGTGGGCTTAAGAATATAATGGAAGAAGTCTAAACAAAATGTTAAAATAGAAATAACCTTACAAAGAGGGAAGTTAAGTCTATATAAGATGTTGGAAAACATCTTGAAATTGTAGCATTTTGGCTTATTCTTGATGAAAATTTTATAGGGAGAAAAGACTATCCCATGCCATAAGAGAAACATCAACTAAATGTGGTTACAGAACAGAAAGACTTTTGTTGTACTTAGCATTAAGTTGATGAGACTTCCCTCCTCCACATCCCTGTAGTAATTAAAGGCAGTAAAAAGAAAATAGATATATTTTTTCAACTGGCATATAAAGATATGGACCTCTAGCAGGGTAGATTGTAAGAAGATAAAAAGTAGAAGCTGGGGCCGGGTGGTGGTGCACCTGGTTGAACGCACATGTTAATGGTGCGCAAGGACCCAGGTTCAAGCCCCTGGTCCCCACCTGCAGGGGGAGAGCTTTGCAAGTGGTAAAGCAGGGCTGTAGGTGTCTCTCCGTCTCTCTGTCTCCCCCTCCTCTCAATTTCTGGCTCTCTATCCAATAAATAAAGATAATAAAAAAAAGGTTTTTTTAAGTAGAAGTATGGGAAGTCGGGCAGTGGTGCAGCAAGTTAAGCGCAGGTTGGCGCAAAGCGCAAGAACCAGCATAAGGGTCCCAGTTCGAGCCCCCGGCTCCCCACCTGCAAGGGAGTTGCTTCACAGGTGGTGAAGCAAGTCTGTAGGTGTCATTCTCCCTCTCTCCTCTCTCCATTTCTCTCTGTCCTATCCAACAAGAACGACAACAATAACTATAACAATAAAACAAGGGCAATGAAAGGGAATAAATGAATAAATTTTTTTAAAAAAAAAAAGTAGAAGCCAAGATTCAGGTAAGGACTTCTAAGCAGTAGACCTGGTCAGGGTGGAAGAGATAGGAAATTTGATAGATAGAACTTGAAGCAGGTTATATATGAAAAATTAAAAAACTGAAAGTGACTGGATAGGAAGGACCCTTTTAAACTCTTAAGTTTTTTTCTGGCTTAGAACACCTTTAAAATGTACCTTTGGATAGGGATTGAATACATATATCCACTACAAATATATTTAACTCCTGTTTGTATAAAAGATTAAAATGAACTGAGAATAGCATTTTTTTTTATTCCGTGCCTTGTTTCAAAAGGGTCTTTGAGAGGGCCAGGTGGTAGTGCACTGGGTTAAGTGCACATAGTATAAGCATAAGGACCTGCTCAAGGATCCCAATTTGAGCCCCTGGCTCCCCACCTGCAGGGGGGCCGCTTTACAAGAGGTGAAGCAGGTCTGCAGGTGTCTTATCTTTCTCCCTATCTTCCCTTCCTCTCTCAATTTCTGTCCTATCCAATGAGGGGGGAAATGGCCGCCGGGAGCCCCAGCAATAAACCTGGAGGCAAAAAAAGAAGAAAAAAAGGTCTTGATTTTTAAGCAACTAACATAGGAGTGGGGGCAAGGGCAGATGGGAATTGGTAAGAGAGAAACTATTTGAGTCTATAGAAACATTTCACAAGATAAAGTGAAAGGTTGTCTTACTCAGATCTGTTTCACTGCACACTGGTAGCATGGAAACACAAACCTCTAAATCCCAGTCCAGCTACTCAGTGACTTTTTCATCAAATTTGTTTCATCTTTGTTAATGAAAAGTACCTGGATGGGGAGTTGGGCGGTAGCGCAGCGGGTTAAGTGCAGGTGGTGCAAAGCTCAAGGACTGACAGAAGGATCCCGGTTCGAGCTCCCGGCTCCCCACCTGCAGAGGAGTTGCTTCACAGGCAGTGAAGCAGGTCTGCAGGTGTCTATCTTTCTTTCCCCCTTTCTGTCTTCTCTCTGTCCTATCCAACAATGACAACAGCAATAATAACTACAATAAAACAACAAGGGCAACAAAAGGGAATAAATAAATAAGTAAATAACCATTAAAAAAAAGTACCTGGATGTACATAACATTTTCAGTCTTCTTCACATAGCAGCTATCAATCCTGGCAGGGCTGATATTTATTTTAGAGAGGATTATACAGTGAGCTTATTTGAAATGCACTTTAGTTTTTCATCATTTTATATCTTCAGTTTCTGGGAAGATGGCATATTCTAGAAGAGATTCTTCTAACTTAAGGGAAGTTGGGGGGGGTCATGATACAGTAGCATAGAAAACAGAAAGTTGGTGATTTAAAAAAAATTCAGTCTTTATCAGTATAACCACAGTTTTCTCTGGGAATTACTTTTTTTAATTTTATTGTTGCTGTTGTTATTGATGTTGTCGTTGCTAGATAGGACAAAGAGAAATGGAGAGAGGAAAGGAAGACAGACACCTGCAGACCTGCTTCACCGCCTATGAAGCGACTCCTCTGCAGGTGGGGAGCCCGGGCTCGAACCGGGATACTTAGGCCAGTCCTTGCAATTTGCACCACATGCGCTTAACCTGCTGCACTACCACCTGACTCCCAGGAATTGTTTTCATTAATAGATCTTAAATATGAATATAATAGACTGTGGTATTATGTTAATATATTAGCAAGCTGGTAGAACATACCTGGCAAAAATCTTTACATACTTCCTCTATCCACTTAGTTTTTCAAATGTGTTTTTAAAAATAATGTATTAGAAATCTCTTCAGTTTTTTTTTATTCTAACACACATGGTTGTCTTTATTTCTGTTTAGTTTTAATCGCTTGGATCTACCACCATATAAGAGTTATGAACAACTAAAAGAAAAACTTCTTTTTGCAATAGAAGAAACAGAAGGATTCGGACAAGAATGAATGTGGCTTCTTGTCTTGGAGGAGCTCTTGCATTTATTCACCCCTGCCAAGAAAAATTGCACAGATAGTGTATATAAATAAGCTGTTCATTCTGTACAGTGAATTTTCTGAACCTCTCAAAGTATGTTTTCCATTTTTCCACAGAAATATGCAAAACATTCATCATTTTCTACTTTATTTATTGTTCCCTTAAAGTGACTATAAGGAAAAAGATCATCCTTAAATTTTGAAGCAAGAAACTTTAAAATAAGTATATATCTATATAAGCATTTATGATAGTAGCTCTAGTTTTATAGAGCTCCAAGTGTATTAAACACGACAGCTGTTCATTCAAAACTTTGAATTTGCTTTACCTTGTTTCTATTATCCAGGGGGGAAAGTGCAAATTGTTCCATGTTGTTCTCCCTTATGTAACATCTCCTGAGGGTGTTCAGTTGCATGGCTATTCAGGAAGGTATTAAGGGCTTTGGCCAAATTTTACTCCTAAGTATGTTTTAAAAAGTGCTGCTGGCTTTTCTCAAGACAGGGATGTGAACCTGTCATTTTGTTTTAAATAAAATAGTAGAAAATTTTTCTTCTTTGTTAAGCACTAATATGGTCAAAGTAATGAATGAAACCTTAACTTAAATCAAGTCATAAACTAGATCCAGTGCCATTTATTTTATTATAGAGATTGGAAAGAATTCATAGAGCAGTATAGGAGTTGGTCACATGTTACTTTGGGATGTTGGTTATTTGTGGAATTAAGAGTAGGCACTTCTGTACTTTTTAAATCTATGATGTTCATATAATTTGACACTTAGGAATATATGAAAAATGTGAATTTTCACTTGTGTTTAAGGTTTATAAAACCAGATAAAGAATCATTTAAGCATTTGGGCACTTAAGCAAATGTGAGTCTAATGATTCTTGATTTTTATTAAATTCATGAAAATTCTGTACATCTGAATTAAATCTGTTGCCCTTAACTACTCACCCCCTTTCTACATTGTCATTTTTGTCCTAACACTTCATTAAAAATATCTGATGTGAATGATATTAATGCTGCTTCAGCAAACTGGGCTTCCTTATTAATACAGAGTTATAATTTTCACTTGTAACAATTTCAATATGCACTGTAAATTTCTTTTAAGTTTATAGCCATGGACTTGACATCTCAGAATGTTACATGTAACATTTCATTGCTTAGTACTTACTGAAATAGTGGTATACAATTTAACATCTTTGAAGATTGTTTCACCAATTTTTTTCCCCAAAATATTTACGCTGTTTTCTGCGTTTTTAGCCAAAATTCAGTGAAGATGAAATAAAGACAGTAATCCACTTGGTTGAATACATTTCTTCCCAAATTCTAACTACTGACTCTGGTTATTTTTAAGCTTAAATAATCTATGGCAAACAGGCAACTATAAGTTCTATTGCATAACGCATTATACAAAAGGAGGTTTATCTTCAACCAAATTACTTAAATTATACCATAAGAGAGTTAAGTATTAGTTACGTAGATGGCACCACAAATGTAATTCAATACAGATGAGAACACCATTTAGCAACTTAATTGAAGTCATGTACTCAAAGGTGCCAGCCTCTCCCTACCCTCACAGGAATTGTTATAAAGAAACCAAAGCAGCTTTCTGGAGAATCCTTTGGAGACCTTAACAGGGCCTTTCAATTTTGATAGGTTACAGAGGCCTAGACCCACAGGCATAAATCTACTCCATAACAAAGAGAAAATCTGAGAAAATGTGGCCCATTTTTTTTCTCCCTACCCTGTTCAGTGCTGTACTAGTTTAGCCACAGAAATCAGAAGAAACCCACTGTGCCCAAAGACAGTTCACAAAGAAAACAAGACAAGTAGAGAGGTTCAAAGATAAGTTTATACTGTTAGATCACTTTGCCACTGTCACTACCAGTAAACTCAACCTGGGGACTGGATCATAGACACAATACTAATTTCATCCATTAATAGTCTTCCAGGAGAAGCTACAAATTATACCTTTAGTACTTCCTAGGCAGTTAAGGCTGAAAGAGGATTAATAAAATCTACTACCCTGCAGGTCCGGGGTTTCTAATCCAGAATACTAGACTGGCAAGTGTCAACAAAATTATTACTCAGTTTGTTTCTATTAAAAATGAATCCTGATGGCTCTAGAAGATAGTATAGTGGCTACACAAAAATCTTCTCATGCCTGAAGCTTGGAGGTGCCAGGTTCAGTCACTCATCACTGTCAGACTGAGCTGAGCAGTGCTCTGCTAAAAACGAAAAAAAGGCCAGCAAAATAACTCACTTGCATAGCGTGCTGCTTTTGTCAAGTGTACGACCCTGGTTCCAGCCCGACCCCCACCGCTTTGGAGAAAGCTTTAGTGTGTTCTTTTCTTGCTCAGTATTTGGATGTCAGCCCAGAGTAGTAAAACTCTGGAGATGGCCCCTACATTCTCCCCCTCCCACAAAAAAATTTAAAAAGGACTCTTGACTGATGAGTTGGATCTCGACAGAGGCTGTCCATGTATTTGATAGCAAACTGTAATTGAGATTCCTGGGAATATTTTACCTCATGGAGCTGTGTAGATGCTATGCTACATAGACTGCTACTGTAAAGTTATCTCAATGAAACGAGATGTGATAGTGATCTGATGGACACCTATGGTTCTGTTCTACAGCTTCCAAATAAATTGGTGTGAAATTGAGTTAACTGTAGGCTTTTTTGAGTCTGAATTGTTGGATAACCCCAAGGACCAGTGGTGAACACGTGAGAAGTCTCTTGATAAAAAGTGGATTGAGGGGCCAGGAGGTGGCACACCTGGTTATGCGCACACATTAAAGTTTGTAAGGACCCCCAGTTCAAGCCCCTAGTCCCCACCTGCAGGGGGAAGCTTCTCAAACGGTGAAGCAGGGCCACAGGTATCTCTCTGTCTCTTTATCTCCCCCTCCCATCTCAATTTCTCTGTTTCTATCCAATAATAACAATTTTTAGAAATTAATTTTTAAAAAGTGAATTGAGAGAATAGTCTCTTGTAACATTCTACCCCTTGTAACATTTGTTTTCATCCACTGAACTTAAACCAAGTTTTTTTGTTTATATTTATTTATTCCCTTTTGTTGCCCTTGTTGTTTTATTGTTGTAGTTATTATTGTTGTTGGATAGGACAGAGAAAAATGGAGAGAGGAGGGGAAGACAGAGAAGGGGAGAGAAAGACACCTGCAGATCTGTTTCACCGCCTGTGAAACGACTCCCCTGCAGGTAGGGAGCCGTGGGCTGATCTGGGATCCCTATGCCGGTCCTTGCGCTTTTCACCATCTGCGCTTAATCCATTGCACTACCGCCTGACTCCCCTTAAACCAAGTTTTAAAGTCACCTGGAGATATGGACTCTCAAAGGTATAGTCCAGAATATATCAGAGAGGCCTTCATCTTTGTCAGGCTCCTTGTATCTAATGTATACTTTTCAGTTACAAGATAGACACAGTGCATAGCTCTCAGTAGTGCAATGGGTCAAAACAGGACAGTCATTAAGTCTCAGCCCTTGCCAAAATAACCAACCCCTCCTAAATTTCTTTCAATATTCAGCCACATAGTGCAAAATAGTTTGTGTAGTAACTGTCATAGAAGCAGAAAATACCTCCAAGATAATGTACCAACAACAAAGTCTAGTTCAAGAGTGTTATCTCCAATTTCAGTAAACATCAATCAGATAATTTTTTTAAGTACTTTTTTTTTTGCCTCCAGGATTATCACTGGGGCTCGTGCCTGCACTACAAAACCACTGCTCCTGGCGGCCATCACTTTTCCATTTGTTGCTGCGGCTACTATTATTGTAGTTTCTGTTGGATAGGACAGAGAGAAATCAAGAGAGGACGGGGAGACGAGGAAAGAAAGATAGACACCTGCTGACCTGCTTCACCGCTTGCATAGCAACTCCCCCTGCAAGTGGGGAGCTGGGGGCTTGAACCAGGATCTTTGCACTGATCCTTGTGCTTTGCATTATGCCTTGTTCTTTTTAATCCTCACAACTTCATAAAGTTGATGTTTGTGTGTGTGTGTTTACCTTTTTTGTTGTTGTAATGCTTGGTAGGTAAAAACACATCTGAGAGAAGTTATTTTTTTGCCAAATCCAAAGCTAGCTCCATCTGTAATTAAAGTGAAGAAATTTTTATCAGGAGATGGAGAGATGGCATAGTAGTTATGCAAAGACTCATGTCTGAGACTACAAGTTCCCAGATTCAACTCTTGTATCATCACAAGCTAGAGCAGAGCAGTGCTCCGATAAAGAAAACATATAGGGGCCGGATGGTGTCGCACCTGGTTGAGCACACGTTACAATGCATAAGGACGGGAGTCGGGTGTTAGCACAGCGGGTTAAGCTCACACCACGTGAGTCACTTCACAGGCAGTCAAGCAGGTCTACAGGTGTCTGTCTCCCCCCACCCCATCTTCCCATCCTCTCTCTCTTCTCTCTGTCCTATCCAGCAACAATAGCAGTGACTCAGAGGCAACCAGTGGCACAGCTATTTACAAGATACTGGGTACTATACAGCAAACCCTAACAAAAGGACTTTTCAAAGTTAACCCAATTACCAAATAATGTGATGATAACATTAACTATCCATTGTCTTTTTGAACCCTAAGACAGCAGGAACCTCACATCTCCACTAGAGCCTATATTTCCCCCAGTCCTGGAACCTTAGAATGGGGCCCACTTTCCCGCATGCCTCTCCCAATCCATATCAAATAATATTACATCAGCCGATCACAACCTAATCAACGCAACGATTGCCACCTCAACATGCTTCAGCTCAAACTGTGTCCAGAGACTTCAGGTGTGGAATGACAACCCTTCAGCTTCATTACTCGGGTGAGACCTTTCCTTTCATAGCATTCTCTAATTCCATCCCAGGTGGATTACTTTATTCCCTTTTGTTGCCCTTATTGTTTTATTGTTGTAGTTATTATTGTTGTTGTCGTTGTTGGATAGGACAGAGAGAAATGGAGAGAGGAGGGGAAGACAGAGAGGAGGAGAGAAAGATAGACACCTGCAGACCTGCTTCACCTCCTGTGAAACGACTCCCCTGCAGGTGGGGAGCCGGGGTTCGAACCGGGATCCTTGTGCCGGTCCTTGTGCTTTGCGCCACCTGCGCTTAACCCGCTCGGTGGATTACTTTCTAACAAAGTCCCAAACCCTAGATATAGACCAGTTTCTGTGAGAGAGAGTATGTTCACACGTATCCATAAACTACTGCAAAATATATACCTGAAAGCAGAAGTACACTAGAGTTTGCAGTGAGTACCCCCCACCACACACACTTCCTCTCCACTATTCTAACCTTTGGGTCCATGACTGCTCAACAATTTGTTTGGCTTTATATGTATGTTAACTCTCTTTTCAGCCACCAGGTTCCAGATGCCATCAGGATTCCGGCCAGGCTTCCCTGGACTGAAGACCCCACCAATGTGTCCTGGAGCTCAGCTTCCCCAGAGACATACCCTACTAGGGAAAGAGAGAGGCAGACTGGGAGTATGGACCAACCAGTCAACGACCATGTTCAGCGGGGAAGCAATTACAGAAGCCAGACCTTCCACCTTCTGCAACCCACAATGACCCTGGGTCCATGCTCCCAGAGGGCTAGAGAATGGGAAAGCTATCAGGGGAGGGGGTGGGATATGGAGATTGGGTGGTGGGAATTGTGTGGAGCTGTACCCCTTCTACCCTATGGTTTTGTTAATTTATCCTTTCTTAAATAATAACAATAGCAATGACAACAACAATAATAGTGACAAGAGTAACAACAGGGGCAACAAAGTGGGAAAAAATAGCCTTCAGAAGCAGTGGATTCATAGTGCAGGCACTGAGCTCCAGCAGTAACCCAGGAGGCAAAAAAAAAAAAGAATCTTGGAAGGTATCACATCCTGCAGAAGGAAGTCAACCCATAGTAAAGAGGAACATGATAGATAAAGTTTGAAGGTAACTACAAAGGACCTGGCAACTGCACTCCTGTGCATTTATCCTGGAGATGGAAATTCATATTAGCATAACCTGCATCTAACATTAATAGCAGCCAAAATTTGGAAACAAGTCATACTGCCCTCCAATGGATAGTAAAATAAACTTTTATTTCAATACAATGGAAATCCACACAGAAGGGAAGACTTGACTTTAGATGGAATTTTTAAGAGTTATGAATAAAAAGGGGCAAAGAAAGATAGACACCTGCAGACCTGCTTCACTGCCTGTGAAGTGACTCCCCTGCAGGTGGGGAGCTGGAGGCTTGAACCGGGATCCTTATGCCTGTCCTTGTGCTTTGAGCCAACTGCGCTTAACCTGCTGCACTACCGCCCGACCCCTGTAATTTGGTTTTTTTTAAAACAGCTACCAGAAGATACTGTACTGGGGATTACAAAATTTTTAATTATTTTGCCTCCAGGGTTATTGCTGGGACTCAGTGCCTGCACTACGAACCCACTGCTCTTGGAGGCTACTTTTCCCATTTTGTTGCCCTTGTTATTTTTATAGTTGTTACTGCCATTGTTGTTGCCAGATAGGACAGAGAGAGATCGAGAGTGGAAGGGAAGACAGAGGGAGAAAAATACACCTGCAGACCTGCTTCACCGCTTGTGAAGCGACCCACCTGCAGGTGAGGAGCCGGGGACTCAAACTGAGATCCTTATTCTGGTCCTTGTGTTTCACGCCATGTGCACTTAACCCAGTGTGATGCTTGGCCCCAGATTTAAATTTTGCCACTAGGGTTATTGCTGGGGCACCATGCCAGGATTACAAATCTGCCACTCCTGGCGGCCATTTCTTCCTATTTTTTTCTTTCTAATTTCTATTATTAGGACAGAGAGAAATTGAGTGCGGATGGAGAAATTGAGAGGGAGAAAGATAAGACACCTGCAGACCTACTTCACCCCTTGTGAAGTGGACCTCCTACATGTGAGGAGCAGGGGCTCAAACCCTGGTCCTTGAACTTGGTAATATTTAACCAGGTGGCACCCACCATGTGGCCACCCAGAACTGTTTCTTCATAAAAATAATCCCCTTTACAGTCATGCTTACCTACCTTGCCTTCCTGCCAATCCCTAACCCTAGCCCTGTTGTATAGAATTTTGTTGTTTCAGAGTATTGCAGGCCAGGTGGTGGTGGCACACTTGTTAGAGCACAGGCCAACATCTTAGGAAGTGCTGTTTCTGTCTCCTCCTGTCCTCTCAATTTGTCTCTATCCAAAATAAGTAAAATCTTAAAAAGTTGCGTAAGTGGAATCATGTAGCATGTAACCTTTATACATTGCCCCTTTTTATTCATAACTCTTAAAAAGTCCATCTAAAGTCAAGTCTTCCCTTCTGTGTGGATTTATTTTCTCTCCCCCTCTTCTCTCCATTTCTCTCTGTCCTACCCAGCAACAAACAACATCAACAATAATAATCACAACAAGGGCAACAAAAGGGAGAAAAAATGGCCTCCAGGAGCAGTGGATTCATAGTGCAGGCACTGAGCCCCAGCAATAACCCTGGAGGCAAAAAAACAAACAAACAATTACACTTCTGGGGACAGGAGGTGGTGGTGCACCCAGAGCACACTTTACCATGCATCAAGTTTGACCCAAGTTTAACCCTCCACTCCCTACCTATAGGGGGAAACATAACAAGAACTGAAGCAGGGCTATGGGTGTCTCTCTCCCCTCTCGATTTCTCTTTTTAAGTGTGTGGTGGGGGGATGGCGATGCAGCCCCCAGACTCCAGCAAGAACCGTAGTAGCAGTAAATTTTTTTTTTAAAGTGATAAAATAGCATGGCCTTAACACACACAGGAGCATTCAAAGTAGTAGGATGTGAGTAGTCTATAGCCTATTAGTTTCCTAGTTTTGATTTTGTAGTGGTGCAAGCAGGAAAGGTTACACAGGATCTATCTTATTTTGCAATTTTCTGTGAATATAAATTTCAGTCTTATATATTCACTAAAGGTATCACTAGTGCTTGGTGCCTACACAGCTCCACTGCTGCCAGTTTTTCTTATTTCTTTCAGGCCAGGATGAGAGGCACCTATAGCATGATTCCACCAGCTACTTGTGAACCTCGTCTCCCCCGCCCCACAGGTAGAGACCAGGGGCTTGAACTCTGATCCTTGTATACCTTAATTCATGTGCTCTAGTGGGTGGGCCATACCTGGCCCCAGTAAGAAGAAAATAAGAGCTCTAACGTCTGGGGAGGCTGTGAAACAGGTGCAGCACAGGACTTGAAAGCATGAGACCTCAGGCTGAATCCCAGGAACAATATGCAGGATTAATGTTCTCTTTTTTCAAAAGCTTTTATTATTATTTTTATTAAGTTTTCCCTTTGGAAAAGACATTATTATGGGACGATAACTCATTTTACAAAATATTTAGCAGTTAAGTAAGCTTGGGCTAATCCAAACCCCCTAATGTCTCGAGCACCTAGTATTGCTGATAACACACAATCGCATTAAGAAAAGAATTTCAGTCACTCTGGAAACTGTAAATGGGAAATTCTCAGGTGAAAATGCTCCAAATAGAACCATAGCATTCTCTTTTTTTTTTTTTTTTTTGCCTCTGGGGCTTGGTACCTACACTACAAATCCATTACTCCTGGAGGCCTTTTTTTTTTTTCCTTTTGTTGCCCTTGTTGTTTTATTGTTGTAGTTATTATTGTTGTTGGCTAGGACAGAGAAAAATGGAGAGAGGAAGGGAAGACAGAGAGGGAGAGAAAAAGACACCTGCAGACCTGCTTCACTGCTTGTGAGACAACCCCCCTGCAGGTGGGAGCCAGAGGCTCGAACCGGGATCCTTACGCAGGTCCTTAGGCTTCAAGCCATGTGTACTTAACCCCCTGCACTACCGCCTGGCCCCCAACTGTAGCATTCTGTAGCAGAGTATGCTGATATGAATTAAATACAACTATTTGAAGATATGAAGCCCCAATAAAAACTCAGAAGTGGACAAAGTAAGGATGTGGGATACAGAAAACATTTTACCTGCTGGACAAAAGGAAGAAAACATATGGTGAAAAATAAGGAACACAGAAGAAATAACAAAACTAAAGAAGTTAAAAGAAAAATCAGAAAATGAACAATATGTTCGATAAGCATAAGTCCCTGAAAGTAAGATGAAGCATTGTACCTCTGGTGTGGCGAATAAGGCCAACTTGAATTCTGGAATGAGGGACAATCAGACAAGCCTTTTCAAAAACTTAATATGATGAGAAAAAAGAAAAGAAAAGATGGGGGGAACTTTCAGATTAAAAAAAATAACAAGGGGGCTGGGTTAAGCGCACATGGCACAAAGCGCAAGGGCTGGCTTAGGGATCTGGGTTCGAGCCCCAACTTCCCTACCTATAGGGGGTCTTCGCAAGCTGTGAGGCAGGTCTGCAGGTGTCTATCTTTCCTCCTCTCTCGATTTCTGTCTGTCCTATCTAACAACAATAGCTGGACAACAATAACAACTACAAGAAGCGCAACAAGGGCAACAAAATGGGAAAAATGGCCTCCAGGAGCAGTGGGTTCATAGTGCAGGCACCGAGCCCCAGCAATAACCCTGGAGGCAAATATATGTCTCAAAAGTCAAATACAGTTTATGATTTCTTTTTTTTTAAGACTTTTGTTAATTAATGAGAAATATAGGAGAAAGAACCAGATTATCACCCTGGTATATGTACAGCTGGGGCTTGAACTCAGGACCTCATGCTTGAGAGTTCAGTGCTTTATCCACTGAACCATCTCCCAGACTACAGTTTTATGATTTTTGATTGGATCCTCAAGATAATCTCAATCCAACTTTGACAATGCAATCCCTTGTATGTAATCTCTTCCACAAAGTAAAGACATTTTGGGATATGCGGAAACTTGAATATGGCTAATAGATATTAGTTGTTAACTCCAAATTTTCTCATTAATCACAGATTTGAATTTGTTGAGGGTTCCCTTACTCTGAGACAAATACATAATGAAATATTTCGGTGGTAAAATGCTTTCCATGAGTAGTTTCAAATGTTTAGAAATAAAAAAGATATACCTGTAAAATAATGAAAAAGATGAGTAATTATTGAGTCACATGAAGTTCACTGTGTTTGAAAATATACACAATGAAGCAAACAGCACATAACCATTCACTGTGCTATTACGATTCTCTAATCCTTTAGGAAAAAATCTTACTTGTGCATACCTATTACATACAATATTGAGTATGTATTTAAGTGATACTCCTAATACTCCAGACAATTTTAAAGATTTTGTACTGAAAATACCCCCTCCTCCAGAACAGGCAGATGTACTCTTTAAAGCATCCTCTTTTCCATTTCACATTTGCCTCCTGCTCCTTTCATCTCATTGGGAAATAAGATTTAACTCTTGTCTACTGAAAAACTAAAGCTTGTGAGACATCAGACTTAAGTTAACAAATCCATTTGAGATCCCTCTCAACTCTAGGAACTGCAGGTTGGCTCCAGGATAGCCTCAATCCAACTTTGACAGTGCACTTCTCTAGATGTAACCTTCTCCACAAAGCTTTGTGTGTGTGTGAGCCTGTTTGGAGGTGTTAGCTGGGGGATGCAGCTACTTACATACCATCCATTCTGGGAAGGTCCTCCTCTTCTACTGGGAGGGACACACATGGAGCGGAAGAGGAAGAAGGGGACACCTGCCTCGCCAACCATGTCAGTCCCATCATCCCTGGTGATTAATGGGATGAGATGTTGCAGCAAGATCATTCTCACAGCCAGCTTTTCTTTTTTTTAATATTTTAATTATTTTAATGAAAGATCAGAGAGATCAGAGCACTGCACAGCTCTGGCTTATGGTGGTACTGGGGTTGAATCTGGGACCTTAGAGCCTCCGGCAGGACAGTCATTTTGCATAACCACTGCACTCTCTCCCCAGCCCAGCATCCAACTTTCTTATTGTCACTGCCTAACATAATGTGATTGATCCTTAAAATTCCATAACTGCTTTACTGATACTGTCCAGATACAAAATAAGCTACCTGAGAGTTTCTATTACCATTCATTACAGTTATTCTGTTGTTGTCGCCTTGTTATTTGTGAAGAAACTTCAAATTTTAAAAGAAACCGCCACCCTACAGAATGGCTGAAGGTTCTTTTTATGCCATACATAAGGCAAAAGGTTAATAACCAAACTATACAAAGAGCTCACCAAACTCAGCAACAACAAAAACTAGGCAAAAGTAGGGAGAGGATCTGAACAGAACATTCACCAAAGGGATCCACAGGGCCAAACACACTTATGAATATATGCTTCAAGTCACTGCTTATTACAGAAATGCAAATAAAGGCAACAATGAGATACCACTTCACTCCTGCGAGAATATCATACATCCAAAAGGATAGTAACAAGTTTTGGAGAGATTGTGGGGCTCAAGGAACTCTCCTGCACTGCTATTGGGAATATAATTAGGTCCAACCCCTGTGGAGAGAAGTCAGAAGAACTCTCAGAAGGCTAGAAATGGACCTACCCTATGACCTTGCAATTCCTCTTCTGGGGTATATCCTGAGGGACTAAACACACCCATCCAGAAAGATGTGTGTACACCTATGTTGACAGTAGCACAATTTGCTGGAAGCAACCGAGGTGTTCAACAACAGATGAGTAGCTAGGAAAGCTGTGGTGTATATACACAACGGAATACTACTCAGCTATTACGAATGAAGTCACCTTCTTCACCTCATAATAGATGGATGATGAAAATCATGTTAAGTGAAATAAGCCAGAAAGAGAAGGATGAACATGGGATGGTCTCACTCGTGGATACAACTTAAACAATAACAGGAAGGGGAAACACAAAGTAGAACTTGGACTGGCAGTTTATCGCACCAAAGCAAAGAACTCTGGGGAAGGAGTGCAAAAACGGGGCCGGGGGCCGGGGACCAGGGGCTTTCAGGATGATGGAGCTAATTTGGGACTCACAGCATTTTGCAGCTATCTTAGTGAGATATAAAACTGTACTGATGTGCCAGTAACTGTACTGTAAAACCATTATTAACCTCCCAATAAGAAACTTAGAATTTTGTATATTTAGTTTGGTAAATGGTCACAACATTTCAAGTACTGAGAAAACAGACATAAAACAGTTGTGGTTTGTATATAATCTTTATAATTTGATTATAAGATAGTAGTAGGTATTTCATGTGCTTCGTGTCAGAAATTCTCAATTCTTGTTACTGAAACCTGTCAGTAACTGAGCAGCTTCTGTCTGTATCTAAAATGGAAAAACACGTGTTATAAATAAACAGGATAGCATAAGAGGTCAGCTTCTGAAATTTAAGTTCAAAAAGTAGATTGTGATCTCAAAGAAATTCCAAATATCAGGATTGCAATCAGAGTAAAATTTCTTAAAACTGGTAACAGTCAGAGAACTCTGCCATATTTGCACATATCCTTTTGCTTTACTGATCTAGAAACATTTGACTTGCTCTACATAGCTAACAGTAATAATTCAGTATTACAACATTTACAGTATTCAGAACATCTACTTGATGGTCATTAGACATCTGCTATACAGAAAGTAATACTAATAATTCAATGAGTTCACATTTGAAAAGAATACTATTTCCAACAATGTACATTTAGACAATTATATTTTTAAAGTTCTTACTTTGCTATTATTTAATAGTGCCTTCAGGAAACCTACTTGACTAACAGTTTTTTACCTGTTTATCCTCCTCTGTGTGTGCTGGGTAGTCCTTAGCTTTCATTAACCAGAAAGCAGCAAGTTTTTTGTTATTTAACTTCAAATACGTTTTTCCTAAGAGAAGTAAGTTTTTGCTGTAGAAGTTTGGATCCACTGTACATAAGAAACAAAAACAAAGTTATCTCATGAAATAAATCTCTCATTTTTTTTAAGGTTTAATTTTTTTTGGTCTTCAATAATAAATCTGTGTGGTTGATAAACGATTTAGGCAACAAAAATTCTCTTGTTCACCTAAAAAAAAAATGGTGGTGGCCGTGGGGGAATGAATCTGAAGTATGTCTATGTCCACTCAAAAGCTTGCGTATTAATTTATTTAAAAGGATACATTTAGGAGAGTTTGGGGCCACTCCTATAAGCTGCTTCTTGAAAAAACGAATGCCATGAAATTCTTCTTCACAAACGACAGTAATTACCATATAATAAAAACTGGTCTGGTTCGAAAACTAGAGTTTACATTTAATGTTTCTAATCCTGAATAGCCAATGGCCAATGTGTCAAAGCCTCTTTTCAAAATGATGTAATCATGTCAAATAAAGAATCATGCTAGGGGCCAGGCGGTGGCTCACCTGGTTAAGTGCGCACATTACAGTGCACAAGGACCCAGGTTCAAGGCCCTGGTCCCTACCTGCAGGGGGAAAGCTTCACAATTGGTGAAGCAGGGCTGCTCTCCCTATCTCCCCCTCCTCTCTCGATTTCTGGCTGTCTCTATCCAATAAAAAAAAAAAAAAAAGAATCATGCTAGAATTGCTTTATATTCAGTAGTGATCAAAGCCTGGAAAGTGACACAATGGATAACATGCTGGCCTTAAAAGCACAAGTCCTCAGTTTGATCTCTGGTTCTTGCTTTCCCAACAATAAATCATAAAAAATATATAAATTCAAGGGGAGCTTGGTGGTAGCACAGCGGGTTAAGTGCACATGGCGCAAAGCGCAAGGGCCAGCAAAATGATCCCAGTTCAAGCCCCCAGCTCCCCACCTGCAGGGGGTCACTTCATGAGCAGTGAAGCAGGTCTGCAGGTGTCTTTCTTTCCCCTTTGTCTTCCCCTCCTCTCTCGATTTCTCTCTGTCCTATCCAACAACAACAGCTATGACAACAATAACAGCAATAACTACAACAAATGCAACAAAGGCAACAAAAATGGAAAAAATGGCCTCCAGGAGCAGTGGATTCATAGTGCGGGCACCGAGCCCCGGCGATACATACATACATACATACATACATACATACATACATATATTCAGAAGGGGAAACACAAAGTAGAACTTGGACTGGGTTTGGTGCATTTCACCAAAGTAAAGGACTCAGAGGGGTATGGGGAGTGTGCTTCAAGGTGCTGGTGCATGATGGTGGAGGAGGACCTAGACTAGGGGTTGAGTGTTTTGCAGAAAACTGAGAAATTTTTACATAGGCAATAACAGCTGGATTTACTGCAAACCAATAACCCCCCAAATAAAATTTTATTTAAATTCAGAACTATCCTCTTTGTTACTCAAATGATCTTTGCCCAAATTTTATTTATTGAAGAAACCTTAGGAATAGGCCTACCCTACAGCCAAGCAGTTCCTCTCCTAGGGATTTACCCACATGAGACAGAAACACCTATCAGAAGAGATCTGTGTATACCTATGTTCATAGCAGCAGTTTATAAATGACAGAAACTGGAAGCAACCCAGGTGTCCAACATCAGATGAGTGGTTAAAAACATTGTGATATATTTAAAAGTATACGAATGAAAATTGTGATATATATATTACTCAGCTGTTTAAAATGATGAGGTTGGGAGTCAGGCGGTAGCACTGGGGTTAAGCGCACGTGGCATGAAGCAAAATGCAAGGACCAGCATAAGGATCCCAGTTCGAGCTCCCAGCTCCCCACCTGCAGGGGAGTAGCTTCACAGGCAGTGAAGCAGGTCTGCAGGTGTCTATTTTTTCTCCCCATCTCTGTCTTCCCCTCTTCTATTTCTCTCTGTCCTAACAAAGTTGATATCAATAACAACAATAACTACAACAACAATAAAACAACAAGGGCAACGAAAGGGAAAATAAATACATATAAAATTTTTTTTTTTAAATCAAAAACAAAAAATGATGAGGTTGTCTCCTTTGCATCCTATTGGATAAAACTCGAGAACATCACATTGAGTGAGATAAGCCACAAAGAGAAGGACAAATACCAAATGATCTCACTCATTAGCAGGACTTAATGAAGTAGGGACAGGGAGGGAAGAGCACAAAGTGAAACATGGACTGAACATGGTGTATTGCACCAAAGCAAAGGATTCTGAGGGAGGGGGAGAAAGGATCAGAAGAAAACTCTGGGGAACCTATCATATAGTGAAACTGTATACCTATGTCAATGATTGCACTGTAAAGCATTAACCCCCTCAAAAAAATTGTTTCTGAATGTCTAGTGCAAACTGGGTGAAGTACACTAGAGAAACTAGTGTTTTAATAATTGTTATTATAAAATGCATTCACATTTTTAGTATGTGGTATGTAAAATTAAAAATGTATTACCTTGTTCTGCCTTGTAAAAGTAGCCTAAGGCCTGTTTAAAAAAAAAATCAAGACATAATGAAAATTGTTAAAAACAATCACTATTTTTTATTTATTTTAAATATTTTGTTTATTAATTAATTAATTTATGAGAAACATAGGAGGAGAGAGAAAGAGCCAGAGATCACTCTGGTACATGTGCTGCCGGGGACTGAACTCAGGACCTCGTGCTTGAGAGTCCGATGCTTTATCCACTGCGCCACCTCCCGGACCACAAAACAATCAGTATTTAAAAAAAAAAAATTTTTTTTCCTCAGAATTTAAATCAAGAAATTTAAACAATTTAATGATGAATTTCAGCAGTGGGTTAGCCTAGCTAAAATGGACATAAATACTACCAAATAATCACAGAACAAGACCGCTTCTGGTAAAAACATGTTTGTTATATTTACAACTTGTACCAAACTGGTATCCTATACTGAGAAATAAAAACTATATCATGTGGAACTCAACTATTTTGCTTTTTCACATCATAATATCAATGATTATGCCTAGGAAAAATGGGATAAAATTAAAAGCTGAATTTACATTTTGAACATAGGTTATACCAGTAAATTTGTAAAAGTTTTTTACTATTGAACTTTCTGCATAAAATGTTATTGTGAGTCTGAAACTCTAATTCTTTGTCCCACTTAGTGTTCTCCTAATGCAATGATACTTGATTTCTTAAAAATATTAATATTCTTTGTTTTTTTAATATTTTGTATTTATTATTGGATAGAGACAGAGAGAAATTGAGAGGAGAGAGGAGAGAGGAGATAGGGAGAGAGACACCTGCAGCCCTGCTTCACCACTGGTGAAGCTTTCCCCCTGGGTGAGGACCAGGGGTTTGAACCTGCGTCCTTGGACACTGTAATGTGATCACTTAACCAGGTGCATCACCGCCTGGCCCCAAAATAGTAGTGTGTTTTATCTTTGTTCTTAGAATGTACTGTTTTTAGTAGCAATAAGTATTTTACAACTGTGAAAAACCAAAACCCAGAAACCCCTATCAAATTTTATTTTCAGTGGGAAAAGCAAAAGACCTTGAACATATAGGGACTCTGAGGTGGCATACAGATTAACATGTATAAGGACCCAGGTTCAAGTCCTTGGTCCCCACCCGCCGAGGGGAACCTTGATGAGTAGTGGAATAATGCTGTCCATGTCTCCCTCCTCCCCTGTCTCTTCTTCATTCTCCTCTTCCTTCTCTCTCTTCCTCCTTACCCTCCCACATTTCAGTCCCTAGAAAGATGGGGGTGGGGAGGAGGGTGAATGAATGGCTACTGGGGGTGGCAGAGTCATTCAAGCACCAAGTCCTAAGTCCCAGAGATAATTTTGGGGTGGAAGGAAACCAGTGTTATAAAACAATGTTAAGTCAATAAGAACTTAATAAATTTAAATTAAGAAGACGTTGATCAAAAGGGGAAAAAAAAGTAAAAAATATGAGAGAAGAAACACGATTTTTCCAAACTCACTAAGAGCATAACAATTACTGTTCTTTCACAGATGTGAATATTTATTTTCCAGGTAAATGAGTACTACTGTGCAGAATGTATGCTTCAAATATCCTAACTGGTGCTGTATTTCTTGTTCTATATTCTAACATTTATATAGCATAGATTTCAAACAGAAAAGCATAGTAGATTTTTAGCCTTTTGGACTACTTTAGTTGACACTTACCTCGAGAAAAAAAAATCCCTCACCAGTCATGGATAATAAATATTATACCTTGTGAAAAAGACAATTGCACTGGATCATTAGAAAACTGCTGAAATCCCTCACTGTTCAGAACTGCAGATGGGTGGACAATGTAGGTGGCACTGCAGTTTAGAAATCAGTACTACCTTAACAAAGGACATCATACT
This sequence comes from Erinaceus europaeus, assembly GCF_950295315.1. Taxonomy (NCBI): domain Eukaryota; kingdom Metazoa; phylum Chordata; class Mammalia; order Eulipotyphla; family Erinaceidae; genus Erinaceus; species Erinaceus europaeus. The sequence continues at coordinate 168,921,637 of NC_080162.1, read as the reverse complement.
ACCTCCTCATAGGTGGAACTAGGAGGAGTTGCAAACAGCACTTTAGCAATTCTTCTTTGATACCAAGGCATTTCAGCAAACGTGTAACACCTATAGAGAAATAAAACAGCATTTATGCATTCAAACTGGGCCTTTTTTTCTCAAGCTAAACCTCTTAGCAGATATAAAGCAGATACAAATGAGGTCTTCAACCTTTACATGTGTCAGCTATTTGTATTTAATTAGGTAATATCAAATAGGTTTGCTCAATTATATGCTCAAATAATATGCTCAATTATCTAAACTGACATCAGGTCGAGTCATCAAGCAGGGTGTATTTTGTGATTAAATATAAATAGCAAAAGCAATTACAATACAGTATTTAACATTATGTATTATATGTACTAGCAAAATTATGCAAATCGGGTTTTATAAAAATGGAAAGGCGGTAACAGTCAAGATTATACTGTTACATTTTACATACTATGAAGATGCGAGGATCTTAAGAGTATCCTAGAGTAATCCAATCTTATATGGCCTAATAAATAAAGTCGCTCTTGACAAAGGGAATCTAAGGTCTAGCAAAACATTTTAAGAGCCCTGAGACAGTTGACCTGGGAGAGCACCTGTTTTCCTGTGCACACAACCCACATCCCTAGTACAGCTCATGGGAGGGTTATGCCATTGACGGCTCTCTGAACAAGTCTGGCCTAGTCCAAAAAGAGAAAGCAAACCAAAAAAATTAGGGGGGTGGGGCAGAGGGGAGGGGATGAAGGGAGAGTGGCGGGGCCTTGCCAGGACTTCACCACTCTACATTGACTTTTTCAGGTAAGAAAGAGCACCAAAGTCTCTCCCAGTCTGGTGGAGGCCAGGCTCATACCCAAGTCATATGCATGGACAGGCCAGCATCTTCCCAGATGAGCTATAATGCCAGTACCCAAAAGAGTCTTAATGTCACTTTAGTCTTAGTACATGTTTCTCAATCACATGAATAAAAATGTTTAACGGGAGGCCTTGGTAGCGCAGCGGGTTAAGCGCACATGACGCAAAGCTCAAGGACCGGCTTAAGGATCCCGGTTTGAGCCCCCAGCTCCACACCTGCAGGGAGTCACTTCACAGGTGGTGATGCAGGTCTGCAGGTGTGTATCTTTCTCTCCCCCACTCTGTCTTCCCCATCTCTCTCCATTTCTCTCTGTCCTATCCAACGACGACATCAATAACAACAACAATAATAATAAACAACGATAAAGCAACAAGGACAATAAAAGGGAATAAACAAATGTTTAATGTTGGTCACAAGTTTAGTCTTTTCTAATTACACATGCATAACTGATAATTTAATGGATTAAATACTCTTGATTCTGAGAAATAACATTTTAATTTTACATTTGAATTTTTAAAAAATATGTATTACCTTGTTTTATTGTTGTAGTTATTATTGTTGTTGGTATTGATGTCATCATTGTTGGATAGGACAGAGAAAAAATGGAGAGAGGAGGGGAAGACAGAGAGGGGGAGAGAAAGATAGACACCTGCAGACCTGCTTCACCGCTTGTGAAGTGACTCCCCTGCAGGTGGGGAGCCGGGGGCTCGAACCAGGATCCTTACATTGGTCCTTGCACTTTGACATCTGAATTTTATTCTCTTCTTTCTTCAGTTGCTACCAGAGTTATCACTGGGGCTCAGCTCCTGCATGACAAATCCACCACTCCTGGTGGCCAATTTTCCTATTTTTACCCCCTTTCTATTAGGGTAGAGAGAAATTGAGAGGGGAGGAGGAGACAGAGAATGAGACAGATACTTGCTGACCCCTCATGAAGTTTCCCCCCTGCACATGAGGAACGGAAGTTCAAACCTGTTCTTCGAGTATGGTACTATGTATGGTCAAACAGGTGTATCTCCACCTAGCCTCTGTACCTAACTTCTTTATGTAATAAAGGTTTTTATGCACACTGCAATTTAAGTTCATATTAAATACCACTGAAATATTTATTTAAAATTTTTTTCTTACCAAATACCCATAAGGTGAATTGAGGTAGCATCTTTTGGATTCAGTTCAATTGCTTTCTAACAAGAAATAAGAACAATCATGTTTATTTCACAAACACCTGTAATTACTATGTTTGTTAAAAGCCTATTTTAAAAATTACAACATTTCATTTTTTTCACTGCAAGTCTTTTACGATAACATCAGTTTCGTTTCCCTTTTAAAAATGTGGTTAATTTCAGCATACTAAAAGTAATTTGTACTAAGTTTACTATAAGTATTCTATAAGGTTTAGAAACTAAAAAACAAGATTAATCAAGATGAGGAAAACCTTAAAATGTGTAAATTAATTTTTAAAAGTATTAATCTATAGTTTTCAATGCTTCTTTAAAGGAAAAACGTATGGTTCAGGTTACATTACTGATTAAGGACCTGAGTTCAAGCCTCAATCCCCACCTGCAGGGGGAAGGTTTCATGAGCAGTGACGCACTGCAGTATGTATCTCTCTGTCTCTTACTCTCTTTTCTCTTTAAGTTTATTTATTTGATAGAGAGAGAGAGGAAATGAGAAGAGAGGTGGAGATAGAGAGAGGGAATCTGTCTTACTCTCTATCAAAAAGAAAAAATATGGGGTAGGGGTAGATAGCATAGTGGTTATGCAAAGAGACTCTCACAACTGAGGCTCCAAAGTCCCAGGTTCAGTCCCCTGCACCACCATAAACCAGAGTTGAGCAGTGCTCTGGAGAACAGTGGGGAAAAAAATATATATGGCCCACCAGGAACAATGGAGTTGGCGTGCACTGAGCCTCACTGATAAACATGTACGCAGAAAAAAAAAAGGAGGAGGGGAGGGAGAATGAATAGTTTACTATTTACTCACAGGCAAAATTGGAAAACAAGATCAGAAGAGAAAACACAAGTAGAACCTGAACTGGAATTGGCATGTTGCACCAAAGTAAAAGACTCTGGGGTAGGTGTGTGTGTGTTTGGGGGGTGGGGGGTAATACAGATCCAAAAAGGATGACAGAGGACTGAGTGGGGGTTGTATTGTTATATAGAAAACTGGGAAGTGTTATACATGTACAAACTATTGAATTTACTGTCAAATGTAAAACATTAATTCCCCAATAAAGAAATTAAAAAAATAAAATAAATGTCTTCTGTATGCACATTTGGTTAATATACTTCATATGCAATTACTACTATAAGAAAAAAAAACCCTGGTGAGGCAGTGGCACACAGTTATACACAACATTTTAGAGCAAAAGGACCCAGGTTCAAGCTCCTGGCCCCACCTGCAGGGGGAACCTTCATAAAAGGGTGAAACACTGCTGCAAGTGCCTCTCTCTCTCTCTCTCTCCATATATATATATCCCCCTTCCCTCTCAATTTCTGTCTTTATCCAAAATAAATAAATAAAATGTAAAAAAGAAAAAACTAGCCCAGGATACACTAGTAAATTATGAGTGATATAAAATATGTTGGTGGTCTCCCTAATTTCTATTCACCATGTAAATTAATGTGAAGCATGAATCACAGGTTAACTTTAAAGCAACTACCCCTCATTTTATTATCTATTATTTTGTTGTAAATTAACACTATTTTGTTGTAAACCTCACAGATAAATGCTAATCCTGTTAAGTTTTTTTAGATGTGTTCATTTTCAGAAGAGGCAGACCAGATAGCACTGTTCAGCTCTGGCATATGTTATTGTCAGGAACTGAACCTGGGACCTCTGGGCCTCAGGCATGCAAGTCTGGTGTACCAATGTTTCATTATCCCAGGCCCTTTTTTTTTTTTTTTTAATTGAGGCTTCAATTTCCAGGGTAAGGAGAGTACATGCTTCATCATGCACAAGGCCCCAGGTTCAAGCTCCCCAAGTCACCACATGGGAGCACTTAAACAAAGGAGGGGGCTTCACAAGAGGCAGAGCAGCATTAGTGTCTCTCCTCTCAGTCCTCTCTAGATAGAAAAAAAAAAAAGAGGAAGAAAAAGTTTACTGGGAACAGTAATCACACATGTGTGATGCCTCAACAAAGCCCTGTGAGCAAGAAAAAAAGGAGAAATTTTCTGGTACAGAGCTAGTAGCATTTTACATCACTATACAGATGAGAAAGAAAATAACTGATCACATACAGTGGATGCTTTGCGATATTAACATTTTCTTATGGGACAGGTTGAGAGGACTATCATATGGAAACTTTTTTTTTATTTTTGGTGTAATCCTTCCAGCCAGTGATTTGCGTTCAAAAACAATTCAAAGAGGGGAGCTGGGCGGTAGCATAGCGGCTTAAGCGCACATGGCGTAAAGCACAAGGGCCAGCTTAAGGATCCCAGTTGAGCCCCCAGCTTCCCACCTACAGCTGTGAAGCAGGTCTGCAGGTGTCGTTCTCCCCACCTCTCGATTTCTCTGTCCTATCCAACAACAACAGCTATGACAATAACAACTACAACAAGGGGGCAACAAAATGGGAAAAATGACCTGCAGGAACAGTGGATTTGTAGCCCACAGGCACTGAGCCCCAACGATAACCCTGGAGGCAAAAAAAAAAAAAAAAAATTCAAAGAGAACAACTGCTTATGACTTCAAGAATAGTAATGGAATTTGAAATGATAGCACAATCCTTTAAATTATATAAAAACTAAGGTTTTTTTGTTTTTTTTTTGTTTTGTTTTGTTTTGTTTTTGCCTACAGGGTTATCACTAGGGCTCGGTATCAGCACTACAAATCCACTGGTCCTGGATGCCATTTTTCCCATTTTGTTGCCCTTGTTGCGGTTGTTGTTATGGCTGTTGTTACTGCTACATAGGACAGACAGAAATCAAGAGAGGAGGGGAAGGCAGAGAGGGGGAGAGAAAGACACCTACAGGCCTGCTTCACCACTTGCGAAGCGACCCCCTGCAGGTGGGGAACTGGGGGCTCCAACAGATCCTTACATAGGTCCTTGTGCTTTGCGCCATGTGTGCTTAACCCACTATGCTACCGCCCAGCCCCTAAGTATTGTTTTTAATATACAGATTTGAAAACTTACACAATACATTGAGTTTTAAGATACAAAAATCCATAACCTTCCCTTTAAGTATGCATTAGTGTAGTGCAGGTGATTTTTTTCACATTGGAAGTCATTTGTCATGTATTTCTAAATGTTGAGTCACAGAATAAATAGGCAGTTTTCTAATACCACAAAGAAATTGTTGTACTTCATTTTAATGGAAGATACCATAAATGTTATATTTTATGTATCATTACTGTAGGGGAAAAAATGAGAAATATATCACTGACTAATACAAGTTGCCTTAACAGGAATTTAGAAAAGATAATTTTTGCACAGAAAAACAAGTCATAACTTTTCTGACAACCTAATACTCACCTGGCTATTATGCTGCTTTTCTCTGTGCACATGCCAGTTTTGAGCTAGCCCTTACTGCACTGAAGAAAGGAAGCTTCCGTGCTGAGCTCTCTTTCACACACACTCTCTCTCTCTGCCTTCTCTATCTCTATCTAAAATAACAATAATAATAAATTTAGAAAAAGGATGAGGGAGCCAAAGTCATGGAAATCCTCTCTACCTGTTGAACTATTTCCCCAACCACCCAAAGATGTTAAAATGAGGAAAATGTATAAAACTGAAATATCTGTATACACAAATACAAAAACACATAAATATTACTGGTGACTGAAGAAGTCAAATTTCTTTTTTATTATTATTATTTTTATATTTATTTATTCCCTTTTGTTGCCCTTGTTTTATTGTTGTAGTTTATTGTTATTGATGTCACTGTTGTTGGATAGGACAAAGAGAAATGGAGAGAGGAGGGGAAGACAGAGAGGGGGAGAGAAAGATAGACACCTGCAGACCTGCTTCACCGCTTGTGAAGCGACTCCCCTGCAGGTGGAGAGCCGGGGGCTCGAACCAGGATCTTTATTCAGGTTCCTGAGCTTTGCGCCAGTGCGCTTAACCTGCTGCGCTACCACCCGGCTCCCAGATGTCTTTTTTTTTTTTAATATTTATTTATTTATTTTCCCTTTTGTTACCCCTGTTGTTTAATATTGTTGTGGCTACTGATGTGATTGTTGTTGGATAGGACAGAGAGAAATGGAGAGAGGAGGGGAAGACAGAGAGGGGGAGAGAAAGATAGACACCTGCAGACCTGCTTCACCGCTTGTGAAGCGACTCCCCTGAGGTGGGGAGCAGGGGCTCGAACCAGGATCCTTATGCTGGTCCTTGCACTTTGAGCCACGTGGGCTTAACCCGCTGCCCGCCCGACTCCCTGAAGTTAGATTTCTTAGCCCCTAGAGTTCAATGTTTGTTTTCAATACTTAATGTTATAAATTGGGGAAATGCAGTCATCTGGAAGTCCATGGCCACTCCAAGCAGAATACAAACACCACTGCACTAAGTCAATCAACAGAATTTTGAGAAATAAAATGTCACTGATTTAAGCACTTAGCTTTAGGTATTTTGCTATTTAGAAAAATGTTTTTAAAATTCATCAGTACCTCAAAATGTTCCTTGATCACGTAGGCATTTGCAATTTTAGCCTTGATGCCTTCATAATCTCCAATGTCACTAATACAGATTGCATACCACTAGGAAAAAAAAAGGTATAGGAATATTATCCTGAATTCTATAGTCCACTGAATAATACAGGTAAGCTGAGTCGTCGTCGTCTTCTTTTTTAATTTCTACCAGTTATTGCTGGGGCTCAGTGCCTGCACTAACAATGTACTTCCCCCCCCCCCTTTCTATTTTATTTGATAACACAAAGAGAAATTGAGAAGGAAGGGGGATATAGAGAGGCAGAGAAAATGATACACTTGCAGACCCACTGCACCGATTGTGAATCAGCTCCCAAGCAGGTGGGGAGTGGAGGCTAAAACCCAGTCCCTTGTGCCATAGTCCTCCCCCCCTTTTTAAAGATTTATTTATTTTGCAAGGGAAAGGGGGGAAGAGGGAGAACACAAACCAGAGTAAAATGTGATGCTGGAGATCAAACTTGGGACCTCAAGCTTTTAAGTTCAAAACTCTACGACTATACCACCTTCCTGATTCCTGACTACATAACTACTATTCTTTTTTATTTATTTATTTTTTTGCTTCCAGGGTTATTGCTGGGACTCGGTGCCTGCACTATGAATCCACTGCTCCTGGAGGCCATTTTTCCCATTTTGTTGATCTTTTTGTTACCCTTGTTGTTGTCATTATTATTGTTGTCACTGCTGTTATTGTTGTTGGATAGGACAGAGAGAAATCAAGAGAGGACAAGAGACATAGAGGGGGAAAGAAAGACAGAAACCTGTAGACCTGCTTCACCACTGAAGCGAGCCCCCTGCAGGTGGGAAGCCAGGGGCTCAAACCAGAATTTTTCTGCTGGTCCTTGCGTTTCACGCCTTGTGCACTTAATCTGTTGCGCTACTGCTGGACCAACCATAACTGCTATTCTATGTCACTGCCAATCAATAAAAATATCAGACAAAGAAACAGTTAATAAATGTACTGGAAAATATACAGAAAAATTGACAGTCATCAATGAACTCAAGGTATTACAGGTCATGGGGAACTACTATACACAATCGAGTAGTGAGTCTCTATGAAAAGTTATTAATACAATGGAAAGAATGATTATGCTGATGGTATGAGCAAGAATTCAGAAAAATTTGCAGTAAACATCAGTTTATCTTCTCTTCTAAGAGCAACTTCTCTCCTACCACATCTACATTACTATAGTAGAAAAGGCTATACTTTTCAACTTTAGCCTTAACCATAAGTGAGTAAGTTATCCCATAACCATAAGTGAATAGACATAAGCTGACATAATCTGATTTTCTTCCCTAAGAACTGAATCCAAAATATCCAGGTGTTCTGAAAAGTTAACAAATGAAGATAAGGAGGAAATAAAAGTCTACAGTGACAAAGATTTTAAAGTAACATCCAAAAGGATGGTAAAGTCTCAGAAGAATTGAGTTTGTTTTATCTGAGGCCTTAAATGGGTCTTGCTCCTTTGGGTTCTGCTTAATACACCAGTTTCTTTAATAAGCTCCCTATTTTTCTATGAGTTTATTTCTGTGGGGTTTTAATAATTATAAGAAAAAATGTTAGCAGAACATGTATCTAAATCTTCAACAAAAACTTCAGTATTTTGCTTGCTCTCAAAGTAAAGTATTGACTTTGACACACACACACACACACACACACACACACACACACACACACACACACACACACCCCTCTATACACTATATTTATTTAACTCCACTGACAGTTACCCAGTTGACCAAATCCAGTAAACTACTAGCAGAGTCTGGCAAGTTTGTTATCTTAGCACTCTATCTTTCTCCCACACTATTAGGGCTCCGGCAGGGGAGGGAAGCCACAACATTTAAAGTAAACATCTTTGGAGACAAAATCTGGTTGTCTCAATAACTATTGAGAATAATCCAACATGATAAAGGGATATCATAATCCAAAATACTAACACTAAATCCAAAATACCAATATGGGGCCAGTCTCCCCATATTGTCCACTGAACCACATGGAAAATTCACAAATGGGTTGAATACCATGTGAAAAACTCTAGTAGGTCTCAGTTTTCAAGTACTATATTCCTAGCTCCAAACAAAACAGAAATTATGTGAAAAACAAAGCAAAAAGCAAGTGCTTATACTACTTGGAGTAAAAATGCAGTTAACTAATGAAACTACTAACAGTAAATGTTCAAAAACTGCAAAGAAAAAACTTCTTTTGAAATAATGACATAAAAATAAATTGCTTCCTTATTTTAAATATAGGTAAGTCTAGATCCATGCACTTCTCAGTACATAGTATCAACTTACTTTCAACACCTCACCTTATGAGCGGCAAAACTTGATTCATTTTTTTCTAGTGCTCTTTTTGCATACTCTAGGGCTTCATATACCAATAGCTTTTTCTGTTCTTCTGAGGTTCCAAACAGTTGAGCTTTATCACGTGAAGCCCGTGCCAAACGCCAGAGTAACTCTGCATCTTCACTAATTTAAAATAAATATAGAACAACCTGTTTACATCACACTTTAAAATTGTTAACGGTCATACCACTAATGAATGCATACGGTCTTTTGTGGCAGGTAGTACACAGCAAGTTACATGACAGCAGAAGCCATTACTCATAGTTGAATTTTTTTTTTACATTAGATCTTTATTAAAATTTCCCACAAAATACTCAATATTGACTTACCTATAATAAGTATCTAAAATACTTGCCTTACAAAATTTACCACATAACTAAGGTTCGACCTCATCAGCACTGTGCCTCAAAAAATTTACTAACTGATCCACATGGTACCATAAAATAAACTTTACAAGACTCATGCTCTGCATACCTAGATCCCAAAATCATTCATTGCATAAAGAGGTATATAAACCTGCTAGAAAAATAAGTAATTAAATATAATCTCAAAATAAATCCTATGTCTGAATGTGTCCTAAAACTGACCACATAGTGTATTTCAAGCAAGGTCATTAAACTCTTTGAAGAGCTGCCGCTGAAACAGTAACATGCAAAATAAGAAATGGCTAATAAAACAGTAACAAATTAATTAGAAATAGTTGCTGTCTTTGTATCTACTGTATCTATTTATTAGTGAGAGAGAAGGAACAAGAAAGCAGTGTCACTGTGCCAGAGACTGAACTTAGAACCTCAAGCTTGAGAGCCCAATGCTTTATTGGCTGTGCCACTTCCCTGGATGCAACTTTAAATTTTGCTTATTAATATTTCCCTTTATGCTTACTATTGTAAATATTTAATAACAAAGAGTATTCAAGTAAAATTTCCAAACTGAAGATAGCAATAGTATATTTGCAATTCAATGGCTATAGAGTCCTTTTTTTATAGTATGGTATAGATTTTGTATTTTTTAAAATTTATTTATTGGGGGATGTTTTACATTTGACAGTAAATACAAAAGTTTGTACATGCATAACATTTCTCAGCTTTTCACATAACAATACAACCCCCACTAGGCCCTCTGTCATCCTTTTTGGACGTGTACCCCACCTACCCCAGAGTCTTTTACTTTGGTGCAATACACCAACTCCAATTCAGGTTCTACTTGTGTTTTCTCTTCTGATTTTGTTTTTCAACTTCTAGAGTACTTTTCTTATGGGTTTAGTTTTTGAGTTATTATTGAGATTACTGCAAAAATACCAAAGCAAGCTACTTCAAGCTACTGAGGGAAGAACCCAAAAAAAAAAAAAAAGCTTTTTTTTTTTTTTTCTCCAGATGAATCTTACAGATATTTGGTCTTTGAGTGAAAACTAGTCCTAAGGATTCAAGAGTGATACCTTAAACTGTCTGAATATTTTTAAGTTTAGGAAATGAGGTTGATTAGTAATCCAGAAATTGGTTTATACCCTTAGCTTTTTTTTTTTTTTTTTCTATCATCTCCATGCTTTCACCACTCCAGGCAAATTTTTTTAGACAGAGACACAGAGAAAGGGGAAAAGCTACCAAAGCACCAAAAGTTCCTCCAATATGATGGAAGCCAGGTTCGAATCTGGGTTGAGTTTTACCAGCCATTATCTGATTTATTTGATAGGCTGACTCTCCCTTTACGAATTTCATCCTCCCAACAAATGAATGCACACTGATAATCTAGTACTACAAATAATTTTATAAGAGAAATATTTTTAACTTCTCCTTAAAAATTGAGTTCCTACAATGATACACAGATAAGCACTTGGCATCATACAATCATCCTAACTCACTTAAATATTATGCCAAAAAAGATTTACTTACAAAAGGAATGAGAATTATGGGCTGTACATGAGATAAAGATATGTTCCACAACTAGCTTACAGCTGATCCAAAGCAAAATAATAAAATGGAAAAATTATTTCAATGTTCCACTAAAATTAGAATCATCCTTTCTAAATTAATGAGACACATATAGCACTTTTCAAGTCATTTACAATTTAAAAGTGTAATAAAACTTAAAACTCTAAAAACACATTAAAGTAAAATCTAAAACACAAACCTGAAAATATTTTACACATCAAAAAATTACTTAAATAATATAATTTGGAGAATCCCACAAATTCAGGTCCATTATATTCTGCCCACCTTTCCTTATACTGGGTTAGCAATTGATAAAGCTTTTCTGTTTCTCCACTTTCATATAAGTAGTCAGCTTGTTCAAGGATTTCTTCAACTCGTAAGACTAAAAAAGAAAAAAGACACAATAAAGGAGGTCTTTCCAAGCCAGAAGACAATCCTAATTAATATAAATACTTAATGACATGAGAAAAATGAATCAGGTTCAGAAATTACCTCTACAGAAAGATTAGAAATTAAAAAAAAAAACTTATCTATAACAGAAAACTGTCATAGAAAGGGACTTATTTACGGAAACCATAGTAAAATACAAAAACCGGAAAACTGAGAGTCTGGCAGTAGTGCAGTGGGTTAAGTGCACATGGCCAAAGCACAAGAACTGGCATAAGGATCCCGGTTCGAGCCCCCAGCTCCCCACCTCAGGGGAGTCACTTCACAAGCGGTGAAGCAGGTCCACAGGTGTCTGTCTTCCCTTCTCTGTCTTCCCCTGCTCTCTCCTTTTCCTATCCAACAATGACAACATCAATAACAACAGGGCAACAAAAGGGAAAATAAATAAATAAATGGGAGTAGGGCTGCAGTGCAGCGGGCTAAGCGCAGGTGGCGCAAAGCACAAGGACCGGCATAAGGATCCCGGTTCGAACCCCGGCTCCCCACCTGCAGGGGACTCGCTTCACAGGCGGTGAAGCAGGTCTGCAGGTGTCTTCCTCTCTGTCTTCCCCTCCCTCTCTCCATTTCTCTCTGTCCTATCCAACAACGACAACAACTTAAAAACTACAACAATAAAACAACAAGGGCAACAAAAGGGAATAAATAAATAAAATAAATATATAAAAATAAATAAATATAAAAAGTATTTTTTAAAAAAACCTTAGTTCTGGTACTGACTAAATATGACACATCTTTAAAAAAAAAAAACTCTAGAGGAGGGAAAACGAATGTCCTGGTATATATATGATGATGAGAAAGGACATAAATTGGGGGTAAGAGTATTTTGCAGTTACACCTCCTATGGGAAGATAAAAAAATTATACTCATGTGTCAATAACTGCACTGTAATCAAGCATTAACCCCCCCAATAAAATCAAATTAAAAAATTAAAAAAGAAATTTCCTTGCGGAATCCATAGTATACATGCCTTCCTTACATAGCTGTTGTTGTAATCATCCATTAACATCCCGAATAAAGTAAATAAAGTTAAATTAAAAAGTCATTTACTTGAGGAATGCATAGTACACACACCCTCCATACATAGTTGTCCCTGCTGTCTAGTTATTACAGATAATGATATATCTACCTACCACAATAAAATTATTAATTGGTATAGATGGAACTATATTGTTCTCTTTATACCAGATTCTTTTTACAATCTAACTCATATAGACACAGAAAAGAAAACTTGTACGAAACTTACCTACACTGAGAGTTTGAAACTTAACTTCTCGGTGCTATACTCCAACCTACTTGCTAACTAGTTTAGACATCACTACAAAATACACAAACCTTACATGTAATGCTCTAATAAAAGCTGTCACTTGGAAAAAAAAATAAGTATGAACTTCAGTAAATAAGGGTATTGTATTACTTTGCCCTACATATAAGCCAACAATTCAATAGGTTATAGTCAGCATTATTTATCTTGGTATACTCTAATTAACCAGTGTATTTGAAGTGTTTTTTTTTTCTTTTTTTAGTTAGAAAAATTATCTAGCAAAAATATCAAAGATGAGACATACATTTGTGACATACCATATGCAGCAAAATGTTTTCTATGTTCACACTGTTAATGACTCTAGCAATGAAATTGTAAAATTAAAAAATCCTACTGCAATCTGGTTAGATATTAACAATTTAGTAATATTTACATGGCTGATTAATTTTCATAAGTTGTCTTCCACTTTATTCTATTTTATAGTTTTCATTGGTGATATATTCTCCAAATCTATTATTAACAAATCAAATTAACAACCTAAACATTCTTAATAAGTAGCATTCACAGTATTTTATTTATTTAGAGATAGAGTGAAGTTGAGAGGAAAAGGGGACTGAGAGAGAGAGACCTGCAGTACTGCTTCATTGCTCCTAAAGCTTTCCATCCCTAGGTGGAGGCTGTGGACTTAAAACCTGGTCCTTGCGCTTTGCAAGCCGTGTGCTCAAATGGGTGCAACACTACCCACCCCTCATTCTCAGAATCCTAGGCCAACATTTGTGGTAGGAAATAAAATGGCCACAAACATTCACATTTTACTCCCAGGATCATGAGAAAATGTTTGGTTACATGACAGTGAGGAATTAGGCTAGTAGGTGGAATTAGGGTTTCTAACCAGCTAAGCTTAAGAAGGTAACTTAGGTAGCTGTGTCCAATATAACCTTAAATGCCCTTAACAGAGGAAGAAGAAATCAAAAGAAAGAAGTCATGTTAAGTGAAGTGAAGTCAGAAACAGAAGGATGAATATGGGATGATCTCACTCACAAAATCAGAAGAGCAAACACAAGTAGAACCTGAACTGGAATTGGCATATCACACCAAAGTAAAATACTCTGGGGTGGGTGAGAGGGAAAATACAGGTCCAAAAAGGATGACAGAGGACCTAGTGGCGGTTGTATTATTATGTGGAAAACTTAGAAATCTTTTGCATGTACACACTATTATATTTACTGTCAAATGTAAAACATTAATCCCCCAATAAAGAAATTTAAAGAAAAAATAGAAAGAAAAAAAAAAGGTCAAGAGGAGGTATGGTAATGGAAACAAGAACCAAGCGAAATTACTGCTGGCTTTGAACTTAGAGGAAATGGATCTTCCTCCAAAAAATGAGAAGTCTCTAGAAGATGGGGAAGGGGATACAAAAAGGAAAATGACCCAACCTGGAGCTTCCCAAAAGGAGCCAACTCCTTCATTTTAGCCCCAAAGGACCTACCTCAGATTTTTTAACTACAGCACTGTTAGATAATAAATTATTGTCTTAAGTCATTAAGTATGTGAAGATTTATTACAGCAGTGAAAAAAATGAATAAAAAGTTAAATGTAGTTTGTTCTGGTACATTTTAATGTGCACATGGTAAGTATAAGCAACAAAAGTTAAACTTCAATCAATTCATTAATTATTCCCCAACTCTTAGAGAAGGAGGACTAAGAAAGGTTTCCATTCTTAACATTATCTAGGAATTCTACATATTATCATGCTAATCAGTAAAATTTACTGAATAAAAACTTGGTATTCTTTTTAACTTCTCAAATCACTTTTCTCCAATTTATTATACAATACAGTACCATGAGCTATAATATTCAAGCTTCAAATGTGTATTTTTATCCTAAATAGAAATTTCTAAGATCCTATCGCGTGCAATTTATATAAAAAAGATGCACTTACTCTGATACTACAGACTCACATAGGCACTAGGATAGGAGCATGCAGAGCACTCTTACATCAGTTAATCAGTTGTGTGTTTTAACTTGTTTACTGTTCTGTACTTTTCCTGAAAACATTTAAAAATAAGCTATGTTACTGACATAGACTATGGCTTATAAAATGGACTAAATATTTAAAGCAAATGGTTTCTCAAGTTAAATAATGAATAATTATCCCAAGATGATCTGAGATACTCACTTATCTATAATTGTGCCATAAAATAGTGAATTTAACTATATCTAAAAAATATAGCTGTAAGATAACAATTCTTAGAATTTGTCTCCCAAAATGTCAATGACACACTGCACATTTAAGTTAGTAAACTGATTTTATTTTTCTTGCTCAGTATACACTTAGCTATGTGAGTGATAGTTGGATAAGAAATATTCTACTTCAGTAATAAAATAGATCCATTTTTGAGGTTTCTCAAAAAAAAATAAAATAAAATAACAACAAGGGCAACAAAAGGGAAAATAAATAAAATATTTAAAAATAAATAAAAAATAAAAGTGAAAATTAGCATCAAGATTGTCTAGATAGCATTAAGAATTTTTTAGATGCTAAAAGGCCCTAAATAACAGCTACCTCATCAAAACTGGTCAATGCTTTCACATCAGTAATATTGTGACCTAGCAATACTACTAATCTATAAAATGCTCTGAAAGGAATATACATCTATTGCAGTGTAAATCTCAGTTCCTTAGATTCATCAATAAAAGCACATAAACAAACAGCTGAATATATGAATAGCCTCTGCTTATTTTTAGAAGATTTTTAAAATAGTAAATAATCAGTTCTGGTGGTGTAAGGGATTGAACCTGGGAGCTATGGGGTTACGGGTATGAAAGTTTGATTGGCTACCACTGCATTCTTTCTTTGGCCCTATGAAGAATGTACCTTGAGCCCTTAGAATTACATTTCTTTTAAGCATTTTACAGTAAACTTGCACACAACAGTAGGATACACAGACTGGCATTACCTTACAGTGCTTTAAGCTTTGGCCTATTTAAGGAGATATAAACACTTAGAGCTAGAATGGTTCAACTACTGAGAGATGTGTATTGAGCACTACCGCCTAAGAAATAGACATCACGAGACTTTCATGCTTGAGTTACTGGATTCGATTTCTAATATTGCACATATCAAAGTGGTTGTTGTCTCTTTCACTCTGTCTCATGGAATTTTCTCATATGTAACACATAAATTGAAACTTAAAAAATATATATATTGCTTAATACTGGAGCTAGGTGGTGGCACACCCAATAGAGCACACACATTACAGTGTGCAAGGACTCAGATTAGTCTCTGGTCCCCACCTGCAGGGGGAAGCTTCATGAGCAGTGAAATGGTGTTGCAGGTGTCTCTCTCTCCCTCCTTCCCTCTTTATCTCATCCTTCCCTCTCAACTTCTCTGTCTTGATTCTAAATAAATTTTAAAAATACTTTTTAAAAAAAGTCTCACAGGAGCCAGGCAGTGGTGCACTGCATTAAGCAAACATGGTATGAAATTTAAAGATAGGCGCAGGAATCAGGATTTGAGTTCCTGGCTCACTGCCTATGGGGGGGGGGGGGTCACTTCACAGGTGGTAAAGCAGGTCTGCAGGTGTCTTTCTCTCCCCCTCTCCATCTTCCCCTCCTCTCTCAGTTTCTCTCTGTCCTATCCAACAACAACAGCAGCAGTAACAACAATGGAAATAGATGGCCGCCAGAGCAGTGAATTCGTGGTGCAGGCACTGAGCCCCAGTGATAATTCTGGAGGCAAAAAAAAAAGAAAGAAAAAAAATTCTTACTATTCTATCTAAATGAAATCTCAGAGTATTTCCTAGACACTATTAGACAACTCACCTCACACTTTACCATGTGTGAGGACCTGGATTTAAACCTCTGGCCCAACATGGGAGAATCACACAGACGGGAAAGCTTCACAAGTGGTGCACCAGTGATGTCATCTCTCCTTGCCTTCTCTCTCTTCCTCTCCCCACTGTTCTCTGCCTCCGTTCCTATCTGGTTGAAGGGGGAAAGGAAAAGCCTCATTTTGGGGATCAATAGGAATCACAGAGGCACACCCCAGCAAATAACTAAATATATTCTTATTTTCTATAAGTGTCTTCAGAGTATGACTTAATCCCACAAATGGAAGAGGAATACAAAAATTAAATGAGTTCAATGAGTATAAAGCAAATGTAAAGAGAATCAAGCAGAAATTCTGACAGATGGAATTATTTGAAGAATAATCCCAAGGAAATGTGAACAATAGAAACAAAAAGTAAGCATAGCAAAAGGGGCATATGGCGATATAAAACTCGTAAGGACTAAGAAAATCTTGTTTTTATAGAAACATGGATCCTTGTCATATAGCTTCTATTTTATTAATAGTCCTTTAGCCAATGACTGTAGCCTACAACCTCACAAACATTATGTATACAGGTTAAATAATGACATCCTGTTCTCTAACTTAAATTTTTTTTATCTCCTTTTTAATATTTATTTATCTGACAGGACAGAGAAATATTGAGGGGGAAAGGAGAGAGATGGAGAGAAAGAAACATCTGCTACATTGTTCCCCTGCTCCTGAACCTTACCTCCTATAGGCTGGGACTGGGGGCTTGAACCTGGGTACCACTCAACCAGGTACACCACTGGCACCCAGCCCTCATTAACTTTTAAAGAGCTCAAATTGTGGTTGACAATACTTATTCTAAAAAATAAGAATTTTCATTAAAATCTATAATGAAACAATTAGGTTTTTTTTATTTATACCTGGGAATATTAAAATGTTCTTTTCAAGGTCGAATCAATGTTTTATTCAATGTTAGGACTAAAATTTAACATTCATGATTATTTTAAGTACATGGTTTTATTGTTCTGTTTTTCCACTATAGAAGATTGTAACTTTTTTTAATTTTTTTTTATTTAAGAAAGGAGACATTAACAAAACCATAGAATAAGAGGGGTACAATTCCGCACAATTCCCATAACCCGATCTCCATATCCCATCCCCTCCCCTGATAGCCTTCCCATTCTCTCTCTCTCTGGGAGTATGGATCCAGGGTCGTTGTGGGTTGAGATTATAACTTTTTAGACCTGTAGCTGTTTGATTTTATGTTGGATATCAGGGATCAAACTAAAGGCCACATGTAATGTATGTGCTCTACCACTTAGTAACATCCCTGATACCTATCATCACATAAACACAGGCAGGAAGAGACCTGATAAAATGGAACACTTAACATAAAGTTGTTTTAAAGAATTTCTGTGGCATACCTTCTTTCAGACCAAATGGCTATCATACACACAAATACACACACACACACACACACACACAATCATACACACAAAAACTTGGGCTCAAAGCAACTACTGATACAAAGAAAGTATCAAAAAGATTTCCCATGCAGTCACTTGGGAATTGTAAAATATAGCAGCCAGCATCTGAATGTTATAATGGATTTAAAAGCTAAAAGTCTGAAAAGAGTTTTTATCATTCCTTTACCTTTTTCCAACTTTTATAAATTCAAAAAAGTTTACTCAAAAGTTTGACATAAACAATTCTCTAACTACCACCTCTCTTCTTCATTAGTTTCAGAATGGTAGCACTCCACAACTTAAGTTTGAGCCTACTTCTGAATTTCCCAGTGTTTCTCCGCACTTTCTTCAAGTGAGCATTCTCAAGGGTCAGTTTTAGTTTTATAAAGCCTGAAATAATATTGTTTTCTCCCAAGCTAGAAGGAACACTTAGAAATGCTTTATTATATGGATGCTCTTATGCTAGAATTTGAACGCACTCTCCAAAGATCATTCAAAATGCTTCCCATTAAATCAGATAGACCAGTGGCCCATTAAAGTATAACCTTGCATTTCTAACTATCGATTAGCCATGTGAAATTACTTCTTTGTAGAAGTTTCCTTTACTCAGAATCTTTATCTTTACTATACATAGCAAATTCAGGCCCTTGAGAGGACACCAGCAACATGAACTCCATTCAACATAAGTATACTTGAATCCCACACTATCTAAGATATATATCCATGGCAACTCTCTGAGTGGATGCCAGGTCTTTGTCCAATATAATTACATCAGTATAAGGCTATATTCCTTCCTGTGGGTCTCAAAGGCCTAGCACTTAAAAATATTTGCAGGAAATATATACCTGAAAGCAGGATTACACTAGAGTTTGCAGTGAGTATCTCCCTAACACTTCCTCTCCACTATTCCAATCTTGGGATCCATGATTGCTCAACAAATTGTTTGGCTTTGTATGTTAACTCTCTTTTCAATCACCAGGTTCCAGATGCCACCAGGATGCTGGCTAGGCTTCCCTGGATTGAAGACCCCACCAATGTGTCCTGGAGCTCAGCTTCCCCAGAGACACACCTTACTAGGGAAAGAGAGAGGCAGACTGGGAGTATGGACCGACCAGTCAACGCCCATGTTCAGCGGGGAAGCAATTACAGAAGCCAGACCCTCTACCTTCTGCAACCCTCAACGACCCTGGGTCCATGCTCCCAGAGGGCTAGAGAATGGGAAGGCTATCATGGGAGAGGGTGGGTTATGGGGATTGGGTGGTGGGAATTGTGTGGAGTTGTACCCCTCCTACCTTATGCTTTTGTTCACTAATCCTTTCTTAAATTAAAAATTTAAATAAAAAAAAAAATATATATTTGCAGGGAGGAAGTCCAGCGGTAGCACAGCGAGTTAAGCGCATGTGGCGCAAAGCACAAGGACCATCATAAGGATCCCAGTTCGAGCCCAGAGCTTCCCACCTGCAGGGGAGTCACTTCACAGGCGGTGAAGCAGGTCTGCAGGTGTCTTTTTCTCCCGTCTTCCCCTCCTCTCTCCATTTCTCTCTGTCCTATCCAACAACAGCGACATCAAAAACAATAATAACAACTACAACAACAATAAAAACAAGGGCAACAAAAAGGAAATAAATATTTTTAAAAATCTTTTAAATATATATATTTGCAGGGAATTGAGTGGCGGGCACATCCAGTTGAGCATACATATTACAATGCATAGGGACAAAGTTTCAAAGGTGGTAAAGCAATGCTGCAGATGTCTCTCCTTCTCCCTATTTCTCTTGATTTCTCTGTCTCTATCAAATAAATAAATAATAAAAAACATGTAGTGAATATGCAATGACTTTGTATGATATCAAAACACTTATGGGGGGGGCCACGTGGTGGCACACCTGGTTGAGCACACATGTTACAGTGCACAAGGACACAGGTTCGAGCCCCTGGCCCCCACCTGCAGGCAGAAAGCTACACAAGTGGTGAAGCAGTGCTGCAGGTGTCTCTCTGTCTCTCTCCCTCTCTATTACCCCCTTCCCTCTCAATTTCTGACTATCTCTATCCAGCAAATAAAGATTAAAATATATATATTAAAAAACACTTATGGGAAGAATAGACTATGCTCATTAAAACTAAAAAGTGCCATAATTCACTACTCTGGGAAGCATTACATCTTTGCGAATATTTCTCTCTCTCTTTTTTTTTTTTAATATTTATTTATTCCCTTTTGTTGCCCTTGTTTCTTTATTGTTGCAGTTACTGTTGTCGTTGTTGTTGGACAGGACAGAGAGAAATGGAGAAGAGGAGGAGACAGAGAGGGAGAGAGAAAGACAGTTGCAGACCTGCTTCACTGCTTGTGAAGCAACTGCCCTGCAGGTGGGGAGCCGGGGACTTGAACCGGGATCCTTATGCCTGTCCTTGCGCTTTGAGCCACCTGCACTTAACCCACTGTGCTACTGACCCGACTCCCTTTGCGAACATTTCTATTATGATCTAAGTATGATTTTTAAAAGAGATTAAGATTGTCTGGAACAAAGAACAGCTTATCAGGTAGGGTGCCCACCCTTTCATCGAAGTATCATAGCACCACATGGCAGTGCTGTTGTATAGGAGACAGTTCTAGTGCTGTAGGTGTCTTTTTCTCCTTACCTCTCTATTTTTCTCTGGAGGCAAGGAAGGAAGGAATGCAGGCAGAATGGGAGGAAGTCAGGGATAGAGGAAAGGAGGGAGGAAGGGAAGAAGGCAAGAACAAAGAACTTCTTTTTAAAAATTAACTTAAGGCTGAGGAAAAAGCACAGATTTTCATCCCTGAAGCGCACGTGGTCCCAGGTTCAATCTCAGAGACTATACCACAAGCCAGAGGTGAGCAGTGCTATAGTATTTATAACATCAATTAAAAATAGAAAGAACAGGGAGTCAGGCGGTAGCACCAAGGGTTAAGCGCACGGGGCACAAAGCTGAAGGACCCGCAGAAGGATCCAGGTCTGAGCCTCCAGCTCCCCACCAGCAAGGGAGCCGATTCACAGGCGGTGAAGCAGGTCTGCAGGTGTCTCTCTTTCTCTCCCCTCTCTGTCTTCCCCTCCTCTCTCCATTTCTCTCAGTCCTACCCAGCAACGACTACATCAATAACAACAACTACTACAACAAGAAAACAAGAGCAACAAAAGGGAATAAATAAATATTTTTTTAAATAGAAATAACTTGGACAGGAGTTGGTGTTCTGCACGAAAGTAAAAGATAAAAGACTCTAGGGTTGGGGTTCGGGTTCTGGAACATGACAGTGGAAGAGGCCCTAGATGGAGGGTTACAGTGTTCATGGAAAACTGGGAGATGTTACACATGTACAGACTACTATATTTTACTATTGATTGTAAACCGTTAATCCCCCAATAAATAAAAAATTTAAAAAACAGAAATAAATAGAATTTAATATAAAGTATTTACATACCCTTAGTTACTTTACAGGGTTTCCTTGAGAATTAGAGTTAGGCTGAGTCTAGGGTTTTTGTTGGTTTTTATTCTATGCAGGGCACTGCTCAGCTCTGGCTTAGGTAGTGTTGGGGATTGAACCTGAGACACAAAGGTTTGAAAGCCTTTTTTTGCATAAGCATTATGCTAGTGGTTTGTTGTGAAATTCATGATATATTTTTCTATGTTTTACTATGTAAAAATTCATCATGACTCCCTATAACTCAGTATCTTCCCAGTTCTGGTTTTTTCCCTCTCTAAATTTAGGGGTTTTACAAAGCTCAACAGGCCAAGTACTTGCCAAAACGTCACTGAATCAGTGATAAAACCAAGTCTACCCTGTCTTTAGCAAAACTGGTATTTTATAGTAAAAAGAAAAAACAGCAATTCTCAGATATCTACTTTAATTCTAAAAATAAGAACAGTCAAGGATAAACCAATGAATAGTTTTTATCTCACACTTTTAATTCTGCATAAACCTGAACTTAAATAAAAAAAATCTACTCAATATCTTCGCCTTCTTTTCCTCTAAGAAGTGGGGGTTATGAAAGATTTTTTTAAAAAAAAATCTAGCCTATAAATCCAAGAGTTAATTCTCTAATTCGCTTTCCATCTGCATATACAAGTGATTTAACTTAATTTGTTTTTTAAAATGTCAAATTTCATTTGAAAAAAAATGTCAAATTTCACTTCGGTTTACTAATCTGTATTATGCCAATAAGACAATGGATGGATTTTTTTTTTCTACATTTCAAGTGGCTACTTGATATTTAACACTAGATTGTATTCTGTTTGTAAATAAAATATTACTATGTCAAAGTACTTGACCTTTCTAATTACATCAAGGAGAACAGAATGCCTTGGTATTAAGAAAACAAAAGAATCACTGTTATTATTATAAAGCGATAACTAGCAATTTGTTTTCCTACAAAAATCCAGAGTGGTCAGGGAGGTGGCTTAATAGAGTACACACTTTGTGTGCATGAGGCCCCTGAGCCCATACCCTGCATTGCCTATGACTGAATAGTGCTTTCATGTCTCTGTTTCTAGCTGGGGTGGGGGTTGGGGGTACAGAGAATAACTAGATTTTTGTAGGACCTAAATATGATCTCTATGGTGTGTGTGTGTGTGTGTGTGTGTGTGTGTGTGTGTGTGTGTGTGTGTGTGTTTCAACTACACAATCCCTTCACCCTTTAAAAATGGGTGGTGGGGGAGTCGGGCGGTAGCACAGTGGGTTAAGCGCAGGTGGCGCAAAGTGCCAAGGACCGGCGTAAGGATCCAGTTCGAGCCCCCGGCTCCCCACCTGTAGGGGAGTCGCTTCACAGGTGGTGAAGCAGGTTTGCAGGTGTCTTTCTCTCTCCCTCTCTGTCTTCCCCTCCTCTCTCCATTTCTCTCTGTCTTATCCAACAATGACATCAACAACAACAACAATAAGAACTACAATAGCAATGAAAAACAAGGGCAACAAAAAGGGAAAATAAATAAATATTAAAAAAAAATTAAAAAAAAAAAGGGTGGTGGAGGGACGCAAAAATTTTTTGGTCATGAATCTATAAAATAGTAGGTATTAATAAACAGAGTTTTTCTTAAAGGGGTATTGGGTGCAAGGGATTGCTAGATCTACATATAAGACAAGTAAAGGAAAGCAGGAAAAATATATTTATATATATTTATATGTGTATAAATATATATATATTTATATATAGTGGTGTTATCAACGTTTCATTATCTATTTAAAGGAACTAAGTTAATAACCAAAAAATGAGAAGTACTCTGGAAGCTTAGTTTCCGCTTACCTTTGGCAGCAGCATGAACTACGGCTGCTTGAGAAATGACTTGGTAAGTTTCAAAACCCAAATAAGACAAGGCTGAGAATAAAAGGCTTCTTTTGAAAGCACTTTGGTTTCCCATCACCTATAAAAACAATTATCATCATTTGCAAATGTAGAAAATTTGAAGAAACTGCAACCCCAAACAAACATTTTATCAATTTTCTCTCACTACAAAGCAGTCACTTATAAGACTATTGAAAAGCTTAAATTTACTTTACCAAAACCATTTCATATATTATGGAAAACATATGTTATTGGAGAGGACATCCTGTTAAGAGTACTTTTACTGTGGCTCAGAAGGTGATGGGGGTAGGGGCAGGAGGTGGTGCACCTGGTTAAGAGCACACATTACAATGCAGAAGGACCTAGGTTCAAGCCCTCTGGTCTCCACCTGCAGGGAGAAAGCTTCATGAGTGGTGAAGCAGGGCTGCAGGTTTCTCTCTGTCTCCCTCTTTATCTCCCACTTCCCTCTCAATTTCTCTCTGTCTCTGTCAAATAATAAATAAATGGTTTAAAAAAAAAAGTGATGCAGTATATAAAGCACTTCTTATAGTAAATTAATAAAGTGATTGTTTACAAGTTGGTTTTTTTTTTTTTTTTACCAGTTTGGTTAATGTGATGCAGTTCTCTGCTCATCTCTGGTAAATAAAAATCAGATTTTCGAACTCAAAAACTATCAGCTGAACCAAGAAGTCATTGACACCTTCAACACAATAGCAACTAGTGAGACTGAGACTGAATGGTGTCTCACCACTATGGAGTCTCCCCTTGTATCTTTAATACCAAGAACAATTACCTTCAAGTAATCAAAAAAAAAAAAAAAGAAGAAGCTCTTCAAATAGAACTTTTCTTCAACATTAATTACACAACATCAGGGCTAGAAGTAATTAAAAAACACAAGTGCATCACTAACTGGAAAGGAATGTTGTCACCAGTAAATCCCGGTTTGCCTCTGCATGCCATATCTACCTCTTAAATGTTACATTTCCACAGTCCAAGAAGTGGCGCAGCAATGTCTCAAGCTCCATTTGACATAATTTGGCTCTCTCTGTCGTTAAATATTCTTTAAAAATGGTATACTTCCGGGGCCGGGTGATGGTGCACCTGGTTCAGTGCACGTTACAATGCACAGAACTTGGGTTCAAGTCCCTGGTCCCCGTGTGCAAAGGGAAAGCTTTGCAAGTGGTAAAGTAGTGCTGCAGGTGTTTACCTTTTTTAAAATTTTTTTCTTTATTTCCTTTTGTTGCCCTTGCTGTTTTTATTGTTGTAGTTATTATTGATGGTGTTGTTGTTGTTGGACAGGACAGAGAGAAATGGAGAGAGGAGAGGAAGACAGAGAGGGGGAGAGAAAGACAGACACCTGCAGACCTGCTTCACCGCTGTGAAGCTACTCCCCTGCAGGTGGGGAGCCGGGGGGCTTGAACCCGGATCCTTACGCTTAGCGCCACTTGCGCTTAACCCGCTGCGCTACCGCCCGACTCCCAGGTCTTTCTCTTTCTCTTTCTCTCTGTCTCCCCCAGCTCTCTCAATTTCTGGTTGTCTCTATCCAATAAATAAAGATAATAAAAAAATTTTATTTTAAGAATTTAAAATGATATACTTCCATAATAATATACCTTCTTTTTTAATATAAATATATCTTCTTTTTTTAATATTTATTTATTTACTTATTCCCTTGCGTTGCCCTTGTTATTTTATTATTGTAGTTATAACTGTTGTTGTTGCTGTTGGATAGGACAGAGAAAAACTGAGAGAGGAGGGGAAGACAGAGGGGGAGAGAAAGACACCTGCAGAACTGCTTCACCATTTGTGAAGCGACTCCCCTGCAGGTGGGGAGCCGGGGGATCGAACGGAATCCTTACACCGGTCCTTGCGCTTTGCACCACCTGCGCTTAACCCGCTGCACAACCGCCCGATTCCCGATAGTATACCTTCTTACTTACTAAATGCTTTCAACTACCGTGGCAAAATTTACAACTGTATGCTACAAGGCTCCTGAGTCAGTAACTCTAGCCCAAACCTGAGAAGGTAAACAGCAGATCTGTCAAAGAATGTGTCTTTGCCACATGCCAACTTGGCTTTCTCTCATCACACATACCTTATTTAGTCCAGAGTATGATTTATTTCCCCCTTTAACCTCCAAATATCATTTTATAACCCCAGCCTGGGTTACGAAATAACATTACCATATATACTGCTGTTCTAGCCAGAAATCTGAGAATCCTTCACAACTCCTTCAATTCTCAATGCAAGACTATTCTTTAGGCCTACTACCTTTACATCCATAAGGCCCTTTCAATGAGGTGCTTAGAGATCCTAGGTCCTGGCACTATCATACACCAGAACTGAGCAGGTGCTCCTTAAAAAAAAAAAAAAAAAAAAGCCTTTGGATACATTCATTTATTTTCATTTTCATGACCATTACTAAAATTCAAACTGTATTTCTCACCTGTGCTACAGAAATAATCTCTTATCTGCTCTCTAGCATTCACTCTAGTGTATCCATTCTTGACACTGACTATTTTAGTGCAAACTGATTAAATAACTTCCCCATTTAAAATTATGTTGTTGCTTTCCAGTGCCTTTAAGAATAAAGCCACCATCCAGGCTCCAAACATTTTATTTATTTTAATGAGAGATACACAGAGAGAGACCAGAGCATTGCTCAGGTCTGGCTTATAGAGGTATTGGAGTTTGAACCTGGGACCTCAGAGTTTAAGCGTCTTGCATAACCATTAAGCTGTTTCCCCAGCCACAAACTATTTTTAAATATGAAATGTTGACATCTATAGCAGCTTGGATGGACTTGGAGGCAATTATGTAAAAAGAAATAAATCAGAAGATTTATCAAATTATTTCACTCATGGGGGATATAAAGAAACAAAGGGAGCCAGGCGGTGGCGCACCTGGTTAAGTGTACACATTAGAAGTGCTCAAGGATCGGGGTTCAAGGCCCTGGTCCCCACCTGCAGGGAAAGCTTCATGAGTGGTGAAGCTGCAGGTGTCTCTCTTGTCTCTCTCTACCTCCCCCTCACATCTCGATTTCTCTCTATCTAATAAATAAATAAATCTTAACTTTTTTATTATCTTTATTTACTTACTGGATAGAGACAGCCAGAAATCAAGAGGGAAGGGGGGAACAGAGAGGAAGAGAGACAAACACCCTTAGCACTGCTTCACCACCTGTGAAAATAAATAAATCTTTAAAGATTCTACAAGGTCACCAAAAGGTGGGGGCAAAGGGTGGAGGGAGTCAATGGGCAGATTAACCTCCCCACCCTGCAAATAGTGTTGTAAACCCTTACCTCTCTACTTAAAGAGTGTATTACAGAGATAAAAACACCTCGTTCAGATGCACCAATACCCACCCACACCCCATAAGCTTCCCTACAAAGAGAAAAGAGGATGCATTGAAAAAACGAGTAGAAATGCCAGCGCTAGGACTAGAGTCCAGCATCCTGACACCCTTCCTTCAAATCATGCAAATAACACAATCTCAGGAGGAGACGAAGGAACAATCACAAATCATACAAAATCCCCGCGTCCGAGTCGTGGGAATTTTAAACACACACACCACTGACAAAGCAACCATCTCCGGCAAAGCCCAGACTAAAATAAATGTTTGACATTGGTCATAAAAGTTTTCACTCAAGAAGGACAAGCGGGAGACCGTCCTTTTGGGTAAGGGCGATCCCCCTTCTGACCCCGGTTTGCAGAAAGAAAAGGATTCTTGAGGAAAGGAAAGCACCCATCCTGGAACCCCGGGACCCGAGTTCCTTCCTCCCTCGAAAGATGCCCTAAAGGAAGCGGAGAGCGCACACACGCCGCCAAGTAGAAGGGGAAGGAGAACCAGGAGGGCCACAGTACCTGACAGCCGCCGCGTAGCCGGGGATAGCACTGCCAGCTGCTGTTAGTCGACCGTCGAGGAATCCCACACGCTCGCGCCGCGCTTAGTCCCCAAAAGGGAAAGCGCCCGAGACGCGCGGGAAGCGCCATGACAGTCCACTAATTCGGGCTCTGACCTCTCACCCCATGGGGCGCCAAAGGCAAGGGCGCACTACTACTTCCGGTCCCACGCACTTACCTCCTCCAAGTCTTCCGGTTCCACTGGTTCCCGGAACCGTAAATACCGGGATGGCTTAGCATTCAACTTCCGGTCCACGTCTGCTCTGGGAAAACTAATTCCCTAAAGTGTTGTTTCTTGGTTCCTGGTCTTGTCTTATCTTGTCTGGGGCGTTGTTTGAGTTTTGCAGAAGGATCTATCACCAGAAAAGAATATGATATAGTGGTCTGAGAGGTAGGACAGTGGTTAACACAAGACTTTCATATCTGTGTCTTCTAGATCCCAGGTTCAATCCCTATAAACCAGAACTGAGCAGTGCTCTGGTTAAAAACGAAAGATATGGGGGTCCGGCGCTAGCGCAGCTGGTTAAGCGCATATGGCGCGAAGCGCAAGGACCGACTTAAGGATCCGGGTTCGAGCCCCCGGCTCTCCACCTGCAGTGGAGTCGCTTCACAGGCGGTGAAGCAGGTCTGCAGGTGTCTTTCTCTCCCCATCTCTGTCTTCCCCTCCTCTCTCCACTTTCTCTCTTTCCTATCTAACAACGACCACATCAGTAACAACAAAAGGGAAAAACAAAACAAAAGAAAAGAAAAAAAACGAAGGATAATAGAACATAGACCCACCAAAAAGACAACAGACCCACAGGTTTATGTTTGTGCTCAGGGGAAAACAAAAAACAAAAAACTTTTTGTTGCATATAATTCTTGTTGCCTTCACAGGGAGAATCTTATGTTGTTCCTTTTTGGAAGTACATGTTTGAAAAAGTTAAATTCTTCCACAAAAGAAAAGGACGAAGGTGGAAGAAGTGACTGGGAATTGGAAGAAGTATTTTCTAGGGGAAGAATATAAACCAGAGATGAACAAAAGGCCAAGCTGGTCTAAGTAAGAAAGACTATGGAGTGCAACACCAGGTGAAATAATTCAGTTGGTGGACCACAGGGATACTCTTCAAGCCCCAGCTGAAGTGGTACTCTTGTTTCTCTCATACATATAAAATAAATAAATAAATAAATAAATAAATAGGTAGGCACAGGATGTCTTGGCAGGAAGTTGATGCTGTTCAGAAAGAAAAAAATCTAGTTTCTCCTCAAAATATTCATTAATTAGTAGTTCTCCTTGGATGGAAGTATTTTAGAGGGAATGTTTATGCTACTAGATGCCATGAAATGGAGTTTCTAATGTCAGCCAGTGTGAAATTTTAAATATATATAGATATATACATATATATTTTTTAATTAGATCCTGGCGGGGAGGTGGCTCAGGGTAGAGCACAGGTTTTACATGCATGAAGTTTCAATTTCCATCCCTTGGACAGCGCATGCCCAGAGCTAGGTAGTGCTCTGGTTTGTCTCTTTATCATTAAATAAATGAATAAACCCTTTTTGTTGTTATCATGGAGACTTAACCATTCTGAATGTACTTTTTCAGATAGAGACAGATAGTGGTGCGGGTGGTGTGGAATTATACTTCTATTATCTTGTTCTTCTTCTTCTAGCGTTTGCCCTTCTTCCGTAGCCAGTCAACAGCGTCAGGTTGAGCCTGATGTAAAGTTACCTTGTAAGTCAACAATATAAATAAATATAAAAAGCAAAACAAAAACGAGAGACACAGAGATAGAATAAGAGGGGCAGATACCACAGCACTGAACCCCCTCCAGTGCACCAGGGACAGAGCTCAGATATGAGTTCTACACACAACCTGGGCAAAATTAATTTTTAATATTTTTTTAAAAACTCAAGATCATGAGACCAGGTGTGGTGTACCTGTTAGAATACACAATTTCATGGACAAGACCCAGGGTTCAAACCTCCAGTCCTCACCTAGGGTAAGGCTTCATGAGCTGTAGATGTCTCTCTTTGTCTCTCTCCCCCTCTATTTCTGTCTCTTTCAGGGGGAAATAAAAAAAAAGAAAAGAAAGGGGACAGGTGACGGTGCAACTGGTTGAGTGCACATGTTACAATGCACAAGGTCCCCACCTGCAGGGGGAAAGCTTCATGAGCGGTGAAGTAGGGCTGCAGGTGTTTCTCTGTCTCTTCCTCGCTATCCTATAGAAAAAAGAAAAAAAGAAACAAGTTACAGAGCTAAAGAGACTAAGGAAACATGAAGATAATATGACACATTAAAATGATTTAATCTTGATTTGAGAAAAATAGTTCCTACAAAGGATAGCACTGGGGAAAGAAGCAAAATTTGTATTAATGTAGTAATGTTTTGTAAACCCCAATTTCCTGAACTTGATACTTATACTCGGAATAAATAAGAGAATATTTTTGTTCAAGAGGTGTGGAGTTATGACATCAGTAATTCAATCTAAAACAGTCTACCAAAGAGTATACTAGGAACATAATATGCTTATTATATGTAACATGAAAAAAATACTAGAACACATGTGACAAAAAGTTAACAATGATTGAATCTGGATGAAACACACATGGGAATTCCTATAACTTTGTTAAGGATTTCATTTTTTTTTAATTATTTGTCATTTATATATTTGTTGATTTTGCTATCAAGGTTATCATTGGGGCTAGGTGCCTACATGATGACTCTACAATATCCAGTGGCCATTTTATTTTCCTTTAAATTTTTTTATTATCTTTATTTATTATTATTATTGCATAGAGACAGCCAGAAATTGAGAGGGGGAGGGGAGAGAGATAAAAAGACACCAGCAGGGGCCAGGCAGTGGTGCACTTGGTTAAGCGCTCACATCATAGTGTTCAAGGACCCAGGTTCAAGCCCCTGCTCCCTACCTACAGAGAGAAAGCTTCACAAGTGGTGGAGCAGGGCTATAGGTGTCTGTCTCTCTATCTCCCTATCTTCATCTCCCCTCTTAATTTCTCTCTGTCTCTATGCAGTAATAAATAAAAACATTAAGAAAAAGATATCAGCAGCACTGCTTCACAGCTTGTGAAGTGTCCTCCCCTGTAGGTGAGGACCAGGGCTTGAACTCTCCAGGGTCCTAGAACACTGTAACCTGTGAGCTCAAGCAGCTGAGCCACTGCCCAACCCCAAGTCTGTAATCGCTCTCGCTCTTGCTCGCCTCCAGTCACTGGGGCTCACT
This sequence comes from Erinaceus europaeus, assembly GCF_950295315.1. Taxonomy (NCBI): domain Eukaryota; kingdom Metazoa; phylum Chordata; class Mammalia; order Eulipotyphla; family Erinaceidae; genus Erinaceus; species Erinaceus europaeus. The sequence goes on along the minus strand of NC_080162.1, from coordinate 168,891,449 downwards.
GCCTGCACTATGATTCCACTGCATCTAGTGCAGACCTGCAGACCTGCTTCACCTCTTGTGAAGCGTTTCTGCTGCAGGTAGCAAGCTGGGGCTCGAGCCTGGAACCCTGCGAGTATCTGCGCATAGTACTGAGTATATTTAACATAGTACTATGTGTGCCACCGTCTGCCCCCCTAATATTTTTCTCTCTACTCTAGGCATATTATCTCTTTAATATACATATATGCCAATGAATCCAAAACCTCTGTTGGAATTCCTTCCCATTTTACTATTTTGACATCATTTCCCAATTCTTGCCCAACACCACTACTATTTCTGCATGTCTCTGTCAAATAAATCAATAAATAAAATAAAAAGAACAGAAAAAAGAGCTTGTATTTGTTTCTTTATGTAACTGGTTGTGCTAAAGGATATTGTATGATTTAGCCTTCTTCTGAGGTTAAATCATAAAAATCATTGATTTTCTTTTTTTTATTATTTTTTATTTATAAAAAGAAAACATTGACAAAACCATAGGATAAGAGAGGCACAACTTCACACAATTCCTACCACCAGAACTCTGTATCCCATTCCCTTCCCCTGATAACTTTCCTATTCTTTACCCCTCTGGGAGTATAGACCCAAGGTCATTGTGGGATGCAGAAGGTTGAAGGTTTGGCTTCTGTAATTGCTTCCCTGCTGAACATGGGTGTTGACAGGTCGATCCATACTCCCAGCTTGTCTCTCTCTTTCCCTAGTGGGGAAGGGCTCTGGGAAAGCAGAGCTCCAAGGCACATTGGTGGGGTTGTCTGTCCAGGGAAGGCTGGTTGGCATCCTGCTAGCATCTGGAACCTGGTGGTTGACAATAGAGTTTTAATATACAAAGCCAAACAAATTGTTGAACAATCATGGACCTAAATGCTGGAATAGTGCAGATGAAGAGTTGGGGGGGTCCACCATTTTGTAGATAGCTAGTAGGTATATTTTTGTTACATTCCAAAAGGCCTGTGGCTATACTAGTGTTTTTTTTTTTGTTTGTTTGTTTTTTTTTTTTTTGCCTGAGCCTGAAATCTGATATGCAGGTAGATCCTAATTATTGTCTGGGGAGATGATGTCATGGTTGGCAGAAGGACCTGAAAGCTGGATCAGGGAAGAGAGTAGCTCCCAAATATGGGATAGGTGTATAAATATGATTAATTGTAAGCATTGATTTTTCTTTCTCAGGTATTTTGTTTTGTTTTTTACCAGAGTGGCTCAGCTCTAGCTTATGGTGGTGAAGGGTATTGAACCTGAGACTTTGGAGTCTCAGGCATGAGTCTCTTTGCATAACCATTATGCTATCTACCTCTGCCCCTGTCTCAATTTCTTGAATTGTTCACCATGTGAGAAAGTCACAAATCATGCCATAGGATACTCAAGCAACTTTATAAAGAGAGCCACATGCAGAGACACTAAGGTCCCCCAACAACAGAGTGCCACTGTGAGAGGTAACTAAATCATCTTGAAAGTGGGTCCTCCAGCCCTGTAAGACCGCTGTACTCCTACTTAGTACCTGACCGGAACATCTTGAGACATGATGAGCCAGGACATTCCAAATAAGTCACTCCTAAATTCTTGAACAACAGAAGTCATGAGAAATAACAATTGACATTTTCTGTTTTCAGATACTAAATTTGGTATAATCTCATACAGAATAGTAAATCATTAATGAAGTACCCAAACACAGAGTAGGGAATTGGAATGCAGAGTTTCAGTGTTCGAATTTTGGTGTATTTCAGAATATAAATGAGTTTCAAAGCTGGGAGGCTAAATGAAACAAAAATTTCTAAGTGGTCTTTAAGTCCAGGAACTTAATCCTAAAGTGCTGCAATATTTTAAAACTGGAAATGTGGGAGTCGGGTGGTAGCACAGTGGGTTAAGCACAGGTGGCACAAAGTGCAAGGACTGGTGGAAGGATCCTGGTTTGAGACACCAGCTCCCCACCTGCATGGAAGTCGATTCACAGGCGGTGAAGCAGGTCTGCAGGTGTCTACCTTTCTCTCTCCCGCTCTGTCTTCCCCTCCTGTCTCCATTTCTCTCTGTCCTGTCCACAAGGACGACATCAATAACAACAATAACTACAACAACAATGAAAAACAACAGGGGCAACAAAAGGGAAAATAAATAAATGAATAAGTATAACAAAAAACTGGTAATGTGTGAATTAATAAGCAAAAGAAATAAGAAAAAATCCAGTGAGGTGGAAGTACACCTTGAAGAATATTTTTGAAACATTTAAATCCATTTAAATTTGTACCAAGTGTTAAGTCCCATTCCTATTTCATTTTTATTTCTAGCATGTTTTATGCCTAGTATATAAATTTAAATACATGTTGAATAAGTGGAATAAGAACAAAACTAGAATAGAATTTAGATTCTAAGGGAGAGTAAATTAAGTACACTGAATAGCTGTGGCGCTATGTACAGCAGATCCTAGAATAATGAAATTCCCTTCCACAAAGTTCAATTACAGTGTTGATGAGGGAGAAAAAAGGATTACTGGCAGGGGCCACTGTGTCTGCAGGGTGACCTCACACCAATTCGTTATATATGCCTCTAGGCTCCTAGCTAAATTGTTAACTGTAATCAAATGTAATAAAGACATCTGGCCCTCCCTCTAAACATTTATTTTCATGTCCCCATGTTCCAACACTCCTTTTTAAATATTTATTTTATTTATTTATTATAGAGACAGACATTTAGAGGAGAGGAGGAGATAAAGAGTGAAGGAGGGGCGGGGTCGAGCAGTAGTATACTGGGTTAAGCACACATAGTACCAGCACTAGGACCCACACAAGGATCCAGGTTGAGCTCCCTACAGTTGGGTAGCTTCACAAGTGGTGAAGCAGGTGTCTGTCTTTCTCTTCCCCTCTTCTCTCAATTTCTCTCTGTCCTAACTAATAAAAAATGAAAGAAAAAAAATGGCCTCCAGGAGCAGTGGATTCATTGTGCAGGCACCAAGCCCCAGCAATATCCCAGGTGGCAAGAAAAGAGAAGAAGAGAGAGAGAGAAGGAGGAAGAGAGAGAAGGAGGAAGAGAGAGAAAGAGAGAGAGAGAGAGAGAGACCTTTAAATCTGCTTCATCAGGTGACGCTTTCTCCCTGCATGTAGGGACTAGGGACTGGAACCTGGGTCCTTGCTCAAATCTAGTGTGTGTGTTTAAGCACAGATGCCACTGCCTGCACCCTCCGATACTCTTTTCATTTTTTAATGCCTAGCCTTTTGCTGTCAGGAGACTGTTTTTAGAAGTGCTAATTTCACCATTCTTCTACAATAAGTTTTTCCCTTTCAGAAATTTCAATCACTGTTGTCTCACCCCTCAAATAAATGAGTAATATGACTGGGTTACTGGCTAACAGTTCTCCCCATGTCAGTATCCTTGTGCTCTGGTTTACTTCCCTGACCCAAAGATACACACATAGGTTTAAGTCATTCCACTTTAGTGTGGACATGGGTGTGAGTGTGTCACATGGAATGGCACTTCATTTATGGCTGAGCTTTGTCTTGCCCCTTAAGCAGCTGAGATAGTCTCCAGCCACCTGAGACCCTGAACTGGAAAAGCAGATTGGGAGAATGACTGAATTAATGCAAATTATTGTTTAATACTAAACAGTGCTATTTAGACGTTTGCTGTTTTGTGATTAGAAATATTTATAGTGGGGCCAGGTGGCTCATATTACTGGCAAGGATGCAAGTTCGAGCCCCTGGTCCCCACCTGCAGTGGGAAATCTTCATGTATGGTGAAGCAGGGTTACAAGTGCCTCCCTGTCTCTTTCCTTCTCTATTTCCCACCCCCTCTCAATTTCTCTCTGTCTCTATTCAATAACAAAAAACCAATTAAAAAAAGAAATGGGGGTGGGAATGGGAGTGGGGCGGTAGTGCAGCAGATTAAGTACACATGGTGCAAAGCACAAAGACTGGCTTAAGGATCCCTGTTTGAGCCCTTGGCTCTCTACCTGCGGGTGGGGGGGGGGTCGAGTTACAAGCAGTGGAACAGGACTGCAGGTGTCTATCTTTCTCTCCCCCTCTCTGTTTCCCTTTCTCTCTCCATTTCTCTCTGTACTATCCAACATCAATGGCAACAATTACAAGGGCAACAAAATGGGAAAAAAATGGCCTCCAGGAGGAGTGGATTCGTTGTGCAGGCACTGAGCCCCAACAATAACCCTGAAGGCTATATATATATATATATATATATATACCTACTTTTGTTTACATCAATTATTCTATGACATAATTGGATTAATTATATCTTGTTTCTCTTAACTTTCCACTTTCCAAGAATGTACTGAAGATATTGAATGAAGAGTTCCTGTATTTAAATGAGAGCTTACTTATTAAGTACTGAAAGTATAAAACATTCTCTTGGCCCCTTTCACTCTATTTTAGTAGAAATGAAAGTCATGAAAGTTAGTTATGAATACTTAGTTTTTGGTAAATACAAAACTCATAATTAGTGGTGCCTGAACAATTCACGTGGATGAACAGACCTAATTTTTTAAAATTTCTTTATTGGAGGATTAATGTTTTACGGTTGACAGTAAATACAATAGTTTGTACATGCATAACATTTCTCAGTTTTCCACAAACAATACAAGCCTCACTAGGTCCTCTGTCATTCTGTTCCAGGACCTGAACCCTTTCCCCACACCCCAGAGAATTTTACTTTGGTGCAATATACCAACTCCAGTCCAAGTTCTGTTTAGTGTTTTCTCTTCTGATCTTGCTTTTCAACTTCTGTCTGTGAGCAAGATCATCCCATATTCATCCTTCTGTTTCTGACTTATTTTATTTAACATGATTTCTTCAAGCTCCATCCAAGATGGACTGAAAACGGTGAAATCACCATTTTGTAATATTTACTTATTTTCCCTTTTGTTGCCCTTGTTTTATTGTTGTAGTTATTATTGTTGTTCTTGATATTGTCATTGTTGGATAGGACAGAGAGAAGGGGGGAAAGGAGGGGAAAACAGAGAGGGAGAGAGAATGACAAGATACCTGCAGACCTGCTTCACCACTTGTGAAGCAACTTCCCTGCAGGTGGGGATCCAGGGATTGGAACCGGGATCCTTAGGAGGGTCCTTTAGCTTTGTGCCACCTGCGTTTAACTCGCTGTGCTACTGCCCGACTCCCAAAATCACCATTTATTTTAAAGATTTTATTTATTAATGAGTAAGATAGGAGGAGAGAGAACCAGACATCACTCTGGCACATGTGCTTCCGGGGATTGAACTCAGGACCTTATGCTTGAGAGTCCAAAGCCTTATCACTGTGCCACCTCCTGGACCACCCCAAATCACCATTTTAAATAGCTGAGTAGTATTCCACTGTGTATTCCACAACTTGTGTATTCCACAACTTGCGGGAGTCGGGCTGTAGTGCAGCGGGTTAAGCGCAGGTGGCGCAAGGCACAAGGACCGGCATAAGGATCCCGGTTTGAACCCCGGCTCCCCACCTGCAGGGGAGTCGCTTCACAGGCGGTGAAGCAGGTCTGTAGGTGTCTATGTTTCTCTCCTCCTCTCTGTCTTCCCCTCTTCTCTCCATTTCTCTCTGTCCTATCCAACAACGACAACAACAATAATAGCTACAACAACAACAACAACAAAAAAAAACAAGGGCAACAAAAGGGAATAAATAAATAAAATAAATATTAAAAAAAATTTTTTTTAAATATACCACAACTTGCTCAGCTACTCATCTGTTGTTGGACACTTGGATTGTTTCCAGGTTTTGGCTATTATGAATTGTGTTGCTATGAACATAGGTGTACATATATCTTTTTGGATGGGTATGTTTGACTCCTTAAAATATATCCCTAGGGGAGAGTCGGGAGGTAGCGCAGTGGGTTAAGTGCAGGTGGCGCGAAGCAGAAGGGCCGGCTTGGCTTAAGAATTTCTGTTTGAGCCCTTGGCTCCCCACCTGCAGGGAAGTTGCTTCACAGGCAGTGAAGCAGGTCTGCAGGTGTCTTTCTCCCCCTCTTTGTCTTCCCCTTCTCTTGACATTTCTCTCTGTCCTATCTAACAATGACAACATCAATAGCTACAACAATAATAACTGCAACAATAAAAAACAAGGGCAACAGAAGGGAGAACAAATAAATAAATATAAAAAATTTAAAAAATATATATCCCTAAGAGAGGAATTACTGGGTTATAAGGAAGGTCTATTTCTAGCCGTATGAGAGTTCTCCAGACTGCTCTTCATAGGGGTTGGACTAATTTACGTTTGGTAGCCTTCACTCTTTCTGCCTCCCTGTCTTAAAAATAAGTAAAAGAGGATAGAAGATAGCTGGTAGCAAGGAAAGAAAAGAAAAAATGATTTTGATTTTACTTGATTGTAAACATGACAACACGAGCCATCACTATTTTATTCCTCCAGAGCCTGAAGTAACCAAAGCAGCCTATATAGTGCCAAATATACTCTAGGTGTTTAATAATATTAGGATAGAGAGATGGATGGTGGGTAGATGGATGTATGACTAGACACATGACCCTGGGAATTTTCATTTTGAAAGTAAGCGAAATTGGGCTAGGCGATGGTATACCTGGTGGAGTGCACACATTATCATGCATAAGGACCTGTGTTTGAGCCCCTGGCCCCCATCTGCAGGGAGGAAATTTTGCTAGTGGTGAAGCAGTGCTGCAGGTGTCTCTCTCTCTATCTTTCCTTATTTTTCAATTTTTTTTCTGTTTCTATTCAAATAAACAAAACATTAATTAAAAGAAAGCATGCTAATTAAGAGAGGCTAGAAGTTAGTTGTTTCACTACTTTCATGCTCAGTCCAGAGAGTCATAGGAATTTTTTCACACATTTTAATTCATTTCCATTTAGTCATTTTTTTAAAAATATATTTTTATTTATTATTAGATAGGGGCAGAGAAATCGAGAAGGAGGAGATAGAGAGAGACAGACACCTGCAGCCCTGCTTCATTCACCACTCCTGAAGCTTTCCCCCGAAGGTGGGGGGGGGGGGAAGGGGGGCTTGATCCCAGGTCCTTGGGCACTGTAGTGTGTGCTTAACCAGGTGCGCCAGCGCCTGATCCCTAATTTTTACTTATTTTAGCGCATGGGGCTTTCGAAAGACAAATGATCCCATGAGCAGCATTGTAGTATCAACCAACAGCCAGGGAACAGAAATCATATTAAACGAGATAAGCCAGAAAGAGAAGAATGAATATGGGATGATCACACTCACAAACAGAAGTAGAAAAATAACTACAGAAGGGAAAACACAAAGCAGAACTTGGACTGGAGCTGGTGTATTGCACCAAAGTAAAAGATCTTGGGATGGGAGGGAGTGTTCAGGTCCTGGAACATGATGGCAGAGGAGGACCTGGAGGAGGTGGTGGTGATGGTGGTGGTGGGCGATTAGACTGTTAAGTGGGGAGAAAAAAGAAGAAGGAGAAGGAGAAAGGTGTGGGAGTCCCAGACAGGCTGTGGCCATGGTGGGCGGAGCCTCTCCATAGCCCCATCCCTCCAGTACCCGCCCCGCCCCGCCCCGCCCCTCCCAGAACAGCCCCAGGTCCTAGTGAGTCTTTGGCTGTTCCAGCGAGTCCTGCGGACACTGTCCCCCTTTGCCCGACTTCTACCTGCGACAGCAAGATGTGAGTGACTCTCTCCCGGCTTTGGGGCAGGTGTAGTGGAGACCCCGAAAGCCACCGATCTTTTGGAGAGGACAGAGCAGGGCGTGGGGGTGGGGGTAAGGGGTGGTATCCGGGCCCGCAGGCTCTGCGGAGTGGGACCCGCTCGGCCCGCGCGGGAAGGGCTCCCTGTTCCCGCGCAGCCCCAAATCTCTAGGGCCGCGAAGGCTCGCCAGCTTCTCCCAGCGCTGTCCGTGCCCTGGCAAGCCCGGGGGTTAGCCAGCACCTCCGGGAAGAGCAGCAGTTCGGGGCTCAGAGCTGGGCCTCCAGCGCCTGCTAGGCCTGGCACTGGTGCACCTGGGCGGGCAGTGCCCAGGACTCAGCAGCGTCAGGGGCGAAGCTTGGTGAGATGGGGAGGGTTGGGGATGGGCCTGCAGACCCCAGGGGACTTGCCCCGAAATCGCTTAGCAGTGGGGTCTCCGCACCACGCTGTGGGGTGAAGCAACTGTCCAGAGGAAAGGGGCGCACTGCAGAACATCCAAGGGCTCCAGGAAAAGTTGCTAGGTGGGATGGGTAAAGGTAGTTTCCAGAAGGAAGTTGTAAAAAAAAGGTATATCCTGGCAACATCAGAGTTGACTTCTTAGTGGTTTGGGCTTACTGCAGGGCGTGGAAGGAAGTGCAACTACACTTGTTTTGCAGTGCAGGAACTTCTGGGAAACCTAGCAGACAGACTGAATTTGATGATCTTGATGATGACCTACAGTTTTCGCTGGTCCTTAGTGTTTGCTGTCTTTTCATTGCTGCCTCAGTAACAGATAATCAAGTAGAAGGAAGATCTGAATTGGGTATTTGATCACACTGTTCTGGTACTTTGGTTTAATACAACTACAAACTTAAGTGGTATTGCTACACCGTTTCATACTTGTTTCAAACTCAGTTTGAGCAATGTGCCAAATTATACAAGTGGTAAGTGGTAACATTAGAATTGAAACTCAGTTCTGAGTAATTTCAGAGCCCAGGCTTTAATAGTTTAATGTTAAAAACTGATAACTCTTTGGGATAAGACTTGGGTCCAAGTCTGTGCTTTGAGGTTTGCTAGCTGGGTGACTGTGGGCAACTTACTTTACCTCTTAGGTCCTGTTTCTGCACTTGTAAAATGAAAAAAAAAATTATCTAAGTCATAGCATTTTCAACTGAGATTGATTAGTACAATATTTGTAAGATGCTTAGCAGTATGCCTGGCGCTTATTGGTAAGCTATGTTTAGCTACCTCTATCTTGCTGTTGTCATTAATTGAAGTTAGCAAACTCTTAACTTTGAGCACTACCAGCTAGTCACATAAACCTTGTGAAGGCCTGAAGTATAGCTATAAGAAAGTAGGAAAGGATAAGGAAATGGAGAATTAAGAACAGATAACATATATGATAGTAATTGCAGTGACATATTGAATAGATTAATTTCTAGTACTCAAAACCACAATTCTACTTTTGTGAGACTCTTCTTTTTCCGGTTTACTTTACTCAAGGTCAGGAGGACAGAGCTGACCTTTGAGGCCTTGCCCTTACAAGGATTCCTCCACATCTTACTCCCAACCCCCAGGGTATCCCTGGATATTCCAGACCTACCAGATTCTGCCACTCACTGGGGACTTTCTTCTTCACCTTCTCCTTCTCCTTCCCCTTCTCCTTCCCCTTCTCCTTCCCCTTCTCCTTCTTCTTCCTTCTCCACCTCCTGCTTCTCTTCCTCTTTCTACTTTCTTTTTCACTTGTGTTTAGATAGAGGTTTAGAGATATCAAGGAGAGAGAGGAGAGACAAGATTGTTGGTACCTTTTTATGGGGGAAGGGTCTAGAGCCCTGGGGGGTCACATGTGACAGAACATGCACACTACCAAGTAAGCCATCTCTTGGTGCCCTGCAAAAAATTTTAAAAAGTGATTATTTTTGCCTGATCAATTGAAAAAAAAAAGTATCTCATGTTGACTTGAAGGAAAAAAAAAATCACAGGTGTTTTTGGAACTGCACCATATTTGAGGTTCTTTGGATATGAGAGGTGGAGCAGACACCTAGCATTTAGCATTTCACATACTAAAAGGCTCATAACACAAACCTCACAATAAGATGTGAAAGGAATAAAAATTTCCTTTAGGATTTCTTTTAGCTACTAAGAAATAGAGGCAGAGGAGATTACATGTAGGAATGGGAAAAACAAGAAGATTCTTATTTGGTTATTTTTCTTTTTTAAAGATTACTTGATGAATATTCTTTTTTTTTTCCCTCCAGGGTTATTGCTGGGCTCGGTGCCTGCACCATGAATCCACCGCTCCTGGAGGCCATTTTTCCCCCTTTTGTTGCCCTAGTTGCGGTTATCATTGCCATTGTTGACGTTGCTTTGTTGTTGGATAGGACAGAGAGAAATGGAGAGAGGAGGGGAAGACAGAGAGAGAGGGGAGAGAAAGATAGACACCTGCAGACCCGCTTCACCGCCCGTGAGGCGACTCCCCTGCAGGTGGGGAGCCGGGGGCTCGAACCGGGATTCTTACGCCGGTCCCTGCGCTTTGCGCCACGTGCGCTTAAGCCACTGCGCCACCGCCCGACCCCCGAATATTCTAATTTTATCTGTAAAACATAAACATTTTATAGACAGTGACCTTCATTTCCACATACATAGCAGGAAAACTAATTACCACAAGTTTTTAAATATTAAAAATGTTATTGTCATTGTTTAAACCAAAGTACTGCTTAGCTCTGCTTTAGGTAGTGCCAGAAATTGAGTCTAGGGCCTCTCAGCCTTAGGCAAGAAAGTTGTTTTTTCTTTAAAACATTTTTTTATTATCTTTATTTATTTGTTGAACAGAGACAGTCAAATAGAGAAGGATGAGGTGATAGAGAGGGAGAGAGACAGAGACACCTGTTGCACTGCTTCAGCAAGGTGAGGACAAGGGGCTTGAACCCGGCTCTTTGCACATAGTAACGTGCACTCAATCAGGTACACCACCACCCAGCCCCCCAAAAGTTTTTTTTTCCATAGTCGTTATGCTATCTCCCGGGCCCTAAATATTTGTTTAATATGTTCTTTACAATGTTTTTTCTACTGCTCTGAATATTTCTTTTACAGCATATATTCAGATGCTATGTCCCAGCTACTTTCAATTCTTGTATAGATGTAGCCATAGTTTTCCTTTCAATTTCTTTCTTATTTATTTCCCTTTTGTGGTCCTTGTTGTTTTATTGTTGTTGTAGTTATTGTTGTTGGCTTTGTTAGATAGGACAGAGAGAAATAGAGGAGGGGAAGACAGAGAGGGTGAGAGAAAGATAGACACCTGCAGACCTGCTTCACTGCCTGTGAAGTGACTCCCCTGCAGGTGCGCTACCGCCTGACTCCCCTCTTTCTTTTTTCTTTTTTTTTTTTTAGAAATGACACTTTTTAAAGTTTTTTTTTAAATTAATTTTTTAATATTTTATTTTTGAGAGAGATGCAGAGAGAGAGAAATACACACAGAGAGAAACATCAGAACACTACTCAGCTCTGGCTTATGGTGCTGTAGGGGATTGAACATGGGACTTTGGAGCCTCAGGCATGAGAGTCTGTTTGCATAACCATTATGCTATCTCCCCCACCCCTTAAATTAATTTTTTATTATCATCATTATTTATTTATTGGATAGACAGCCAGAAATCCAGAGGGAAGGGGGAGATAGAGAACAAGAGAGACAGACACACCTGTAGACCGGCTTCACCACTGGAATCTTTTCCCCTGCAGGTGGGGACTAGGGGATTAAACCCCATCCTTAATGCATTATAACATGTGCACTCAACTAGGTGTGCCAACCACCCAGCCCCTCCTTTCAATTTCTTTTTGGTACTACTGTTTTTTTTTCCCCCCTACTTTTGCTAGAGTTCATTTTCTAACACTTTGTTTAGTCATTAATTTATTATGCTGGAAGTATGCCTGTCAGCCAAAGTTGGAAGAAAGTTAGTATTAAATATGAAATGTGGCACATGGTGCGAAGCGCAAGGACCGGCATAAGGACCCCAGTTGGAGCGGTGAAGCAGGTCTGCAGGTGTCTGTCTTTCTCTCCCCCTTTGTCTTTCCTTCCTCTCTCCATTTCTCTCTCATATCTAACAACGACTACAACAATAAAACAACAAGGGCAACAAAAGGGAATAAATAAATTAAATAAATATTAAAAAAATGAAATGTGATTAAATAACATTTTGCCCTTCATAGCTTAACAATGAACCTTCAATCACTTCAAAAACATGATCTTTCAGGTGCCTCTTTTAGCAAGAATCAATGCTGATTGAATTGATGTTAGTGGGTTTACAAGGTTTGTGGAGCTTGAATTTAGGCTTTCCTTTGATGTGTCTACTGCCTTCCCCCACAGGCTTCTTCCCGCCCATTACTCTTTGTCCTGTAGGCTTTTATTTATCAAAGAAGAGATTGCAAGTTAGGTTAAAGTCCAAACAGAATATTTAGTGGATAATTCTTTTTTTTTTTTTTTTTTTTTTTGACTCACAACAACCTTTATTCACTCTTGTACAATACCCAGGCCCCGGTCTAACGCGGCGTGCCGCAGGGCACGGCCAGGCGGACGTCCCACCATCTGCACACACTCCCGGGGCAGCTGCTAGTGATGGCCATGGCCCGTAGTCTGCTTAGAGGCTTTCAAAGCTTTACTTTTCTTATCTGCACTCCTGATCTTATAAACAATGAAGCCCATCAAGCCCATTCCTACCCAGATCTCCTGGTAAACCTGGGTGTAGTAGGGCCGCAGGGGGCTCCAAACATTTTTCATAAAGCTTTGCAGCATCTCGACGCCGGACCCGGGCTCAGGCCGCCGTTGCCGCACAGCCGACGACTCGGAAAGGTCACAGTGGATAATTCTTAAAAGTCTGACTGAGGGGGAAGGGAAGACAGCATAATGGTTATGCAAAAACTCTCATGCTTGAGGCTCCCAAGTCCCAGGTTCAGTCCCTGACCCACCATCAACCAGGGTTGAGCAGTGCTCTTGTCTCTCTCTTTCTCTTTGAAATAAAATAATCTTTTTAAAGGTTGCTTGAGAAGAGGATCTAAATTACTACTTAAATATTTTAAGTGGTTGACTTAACAGGTAGAAAACGGCCACCCAGGGTTAGAGGCCACCGAGGGTTTGAGTCCCTGCACTGCGTAGTCTGGAGCAGTGTTCAGGTAACTCTCTGTCTGTGTGTCTTTCTCTATATAAGTAAAACACTTTAGAAGGCAAATGAAGTGACTGGGGAGATACCTCAACTGGCAGAGCATCAGACTTTGATTCCTGAGGTTCTCACTTCTATCCTGAACACCACATGCATCTGAGCTTGTCTCTCTCCTCTCTGCCTTATGTGAACCTCTCATATGTAATTGATAAAATAAATCTTAAAAAAATTGAATAAGATAGTAATTAAAAGTAAGGGATCTGAGGCAGGATATTGTTCAGAAGGGAACACAGGACTTGCATGTTTTAGGCTCCCAGTTTGATCCCCAGCTTCACATATGCTATAGTGGTGCTCTCTGCCTTCTTTCTCTTCTCTCTTTTAATTTCTTTATTGGGGAATTAATGGTTTACAGTCGACAGTAAAATAAAATACAATAGTTTGTACATATGTAACATTTCTCAGTTTTCCACATTACAGCTGAAACCCCACTAAGGTCTTCCTTTGTCTTCCAGGACATGAGCCCTCTCTCTCCCTCACCCCAGAGTCTTTTACTTTACTGCATTACACCATTTCTCTCTCCCTTCTCCCTCTCTCTCTCTCTCTCTCTCTCTCTCGCTCTCTCTCTCTCTCACTCTCTCTCTCTCTCCCTCTCTCCCTCTCTCTCTCTCTGCTTTCATCTCTCTGTCTCTCTCTCTCGCTACTTAAATAAAAGCCCCCAGTTCCCAACTGCAGTGGGAAGCATCATCATCAATGGAGCTGTGCTGCAGATGTCTCTCCTTTATGTCTCTATCTATTTCTCAACCTCAAAAATAAAAAAAAGTTAACAGTGATAGTGGAGTCATGCAGACAGCAAGCTTCAATAATAACTGGTGGGAAAAAAAGGTAAAATATCATTTATGTACATTATTCAAATTCCTAATAAGACAAGCTGATATTCTATATACATTTTGATAAGATTGTAGTAACTATATCTAAGCCAAATATGCTAACTTAAGTGTATTTGAAGTAGCTGGAAGGTTTAGTATTCTTTTGTCAAGGTTGCTTATTTTAATATTTAACAGTTTATCAGAATAAGTCATCATTTTTAAAGACTTAAAAATTAATGTACTGACCAAATTCACAACTCAAAACTAAATGGATAGTATATATAAAAAGTTTTCCTCCCAAAATAAAAAGAAATATTCTAGTGGGGCCAAGTGGTGGCATACCTGGATAAGTGTACCCAGTATAGTGTTCAAGGACCCAGATTCAGACCCCTGGTCCCCACCTGCAGCATGGAAGCTTCTAGAGTGGTGAAGCAGGGCTGGAGGTGTATCTCTGTCTTCCCCCCTTCTCCATTTCTCTCTGTCTTTATCTAATAAATAAAAAAAGAGTTTAAAAAGAAAGACATGTTCTGTATTCATTTTATTAAATCATTGTGCAGTATCCTCTTACGGAGTGAGTGTATTATGTCTTCTTCCTATAAAAGCTGCTAAAGCACTAGTTTGGTTGGAACAGGTCTGTCATTAGGCTACTTGGTTTTCTTTTTTTAAATTTTTTTATATTTATTTATTTATTTCCCCTTTTGTTACTGTTGTTTTTTTATTGTTGTGGTTATGATTGTTGTTGTTATTGATGTACTCCTTGTTGGATAGGACAGAGAGAAATGGAGAGAGGAGGGGAAGACGGAGAGGGGGAGAGAAAGGTAGACACCTGCAGACCTGCTTCACCGCCTGTGAAGTGACTCTGCTGTATACAGGGGGGGATCCTCACAGCCGGTCCTTGCGCTTTGTGCCACGTGTGCTTAACCCACTGCGCTACCGCTGGACTTCCTTATGTTTGTTTTTGTCTTTATCCCTGAAATGTAACTTTGTGAGGGCTGGGATATTTGTTTTGTTCAACATTTTTTAACACCTTAGAATAATGCTTAATTCACAGTAGGTGATCTGTAAATATTTATTGAACAAGTGTTGAGTGAAGTGAATAATACTATTAAATTGTTCTTATATGGGGTATATAAAGAAATTTGTCAGTTAAATAAGCAAACCACCGCAGCTGAAATGTATGTGCTAGCAAGTCGCCCCTAAAGTGATTATTCTTTAAATCAGGAAATCACAAGTATAAACATCTCAACAAATAATCCTTACTCAACAGGCAGACTTTTTAAGTTGAGAGAAAAACAGAAAATAGTGGTGCTTATATTACAGCTTGAGGCTGAAAGAATTTATCACTATTCACCATCAACCAGAGAGGGTCACATAGTGATGGAAAGTGAAATGCCAGTTCTGCCCAGCCAAAAAGAGAAGGACCATATTTTATTTAGAAAGCGTATACTTAAGACTTGGATAATAAGGGCAGTCAGATGGGTGGATTGCTTTGGAGATTCTGGAGGGTGTGAAGTTCTTAAAGTGCTCTCAGTGCTATGAGAACCCCAAGGAACTTTGGTCCCTGGATTGAGATGCTTTCATACCATATTCAGCTTGCCTGTAGCGTAGTTGGCCAACAGCTTTATTGAGTCCTTATAATTTAAAATGTTTTTGTTGAGCATCCTGGAATTTTCTGATTTTTTTTTTTTACTTTATTATTATTATTATTTCCTCCAGGGTTATTGCTGGTGCTCGGTGCCTGCACTACCAATCCACTTCTCCTGGAGGCTATTTTTTCCCTTTTTGTTGCCCTTGTTGTTTATCATTATTGTTGTTGTTGTTGTTGTTATTGCTGTCATTATATTGTTGGATAGGACAGAGAAATGGAGAAAGGAGGGGAAGAAAGAGGGGGAAATAGACACTTGCAGATCTGCTTCACTGCTTGTGAAGCGACCCCCCTGCAGGTGGGGAGCTGGGGGTT
Source organism: Erinaceus europaeus (assembly GCF_950295315.1). Lineage (NCBI taxonomy): Eukaryota > Metazoa > Chordata > Mammalia > Eulipotyphla > Erinaceidae > Erinaceus > Erinaceus europaeus. The sequence continues at coordinate 168,875,851 of NC_080162.1, read as the reverse complement.
CAAACCCGGATCCTTAGGACGTCCTTGCTCTTTGCACCAAGTGTGCTTAACCCACTGTGCTACTGCCCGGCCCCCAATTTTCTGATTTTTATCAATGTAATTTTTGGTAAAAGCTTATTCACTTTGTAGAATACATTTTAGCTAACTTTGTTAAGATCTATGTGTCATAAAGTGAAGCAATACTGACATGTCACTGCTCTTTTATTTATTTTTTTTGGGGGGGAATTAATGGTTTACAATCAACAGTAAAATATAGTCGTTTATACATGTGTAATGTTTCTCAGTTTTCCACATAACAATTCAGCCCCCTCTAGGTTCTCCTCTGCCATCTTGTTCCAGGACCTGAACCCTCCCCACTACCTCAGAGTCTTTTACTTTGGTGCAATATATTTATTTATTTTACCAGAGCACTGCTCAGCTATAGTTTATGGTGGTGCTTGGGATTGAACCTGAGACTTTGGAGCCTCAGTCATGAGAGTCTTTTTGCATAATCATTATGCTATCTACCACCACCCACTCTTTAATTTTGTACCTCACACAGTATACCTATGTTGAGCTATTTATTTGGTAAGCTTACTTTACAATGCATGTAAGTAGCCAAAAGGTTAGAAATGTAATATAACCTGAAATACATGTTTAGTAGACACTTGATCCTGCTATGAATCAGAAAAGATCAATGCAGTGTATTTAATGGTTTCATAGAGAAATTAAAGAGGGAACTAGTAGATTGCTTACTTTGGAGTAATAAAGGCAGATAAAAACTGTACTTTATTTTTAAGGGGTGATGTGTCAACTGTTTAATACTAACACCCACTTCTTCCTTTAATAACATGTCTTGCTTTAAATACAGTTTTTAAATTTATTTTAAATATTTTGTGTATTTTGATAAAGATAAAGAGAAATCAATAGGGAAGGAGAAGGTAGGGAAAAAGAGAGACACCTGCAGCACTGCTTCACCACTAAAGAAGCCTTTTCCCCTATCGGTAGGAACAGGGGCTTTAAACCTGGGTCCTTGTGCGCTATAACATGCACTCAACCAGGTGACCCACTGCCTGACTCCTAATAACACTTTTTAAACAATCCCCATATTCAGTACAATTAAATAAGAAACATAGAACTCTACCTGGAATAAGCCTGAGAAATTATTTAAATTGAGGGTCTACAAAATAGCTCACATGGATAATGTTCCTGTTTTGTTATGAACAACCCAGTTTCAAACCCACACCCACACCCTACCTATGGTGCTGTGGTGTCTTTTCCTTACTTTCTCTCTCTCTCTGTCTCTCTATCTGGGAAATAAAAAAGAAAGAAATTATTTAAATTGATAGACTCAACTTTTAGATTTGACAATTGAAAAAACTGAGGCAGGGGTTGGGCGGTAGCATAGTAGGTTAAGTGCACATGGCGTGAAGTGCAAGAACCGGCTTAAGGATCCGGGCTCAAGCCCCCGGCACTCCTGCGGGGGGGGGGGGGGGGGGCAGGTTTACAGGTGTCTTTCTCTCCCCCTCCCTGTCTTCCTGTCCTTTTGATTTCTTTCTGTCTTATCCAACAACAAAGACAGCAATAACAACAACAATAGTAATCACAACAAGATAAAACAACAAGGGCAACAGAAGGGAAAAAAATAGCCTAGAGGAGCAGTTGATTCGTGGTGCAGGCACCAAGCCCCAGCAATTACCCTGGAGACAAAAGAAAAAAAAGAAAAAAGAAAAAAACTGAGGCACAGAGAAGTTAGACAAGAGGGTTGGGCAGGGGCGCACCAGGTTAAGCACACATAGCTCAGCGCAAGGACCCGCGAAAGGATCCAGGTGCAAGCCCTGGGCTTTCCACCTACAGGGGCGCGCTTCACAAGCGGTGAAGCAGTTCTGCGGGTGTCTTATCTTTCTCCCTCTCTCTACTTCCCCCTCCACCCTCTCTGTTTCTTTCAGTCCTTTCCAATAAAATAAAATAAAATAAAATAAAATAAAATAAAATAAAATAAAGCCACCAGGAGCAGTGGATTTGTAGTGCTGGCACCAAGCCCCAGCCATAACCATGAAGGCAAAAAAAAAAAAAAAAAAAAAAAGGCAATATGCTCACACAACGATATCTGGAACATAAAACTATATGCATGGCTTGTTTTGCTTTCTTGTGATGCAATGACACTGCCTTTAAAAAATTTTTTTTTATTTATTCCTTTTGTTGCCCTTGTTGTTTTATTGTTGTAGTTATTGTTGTTATTGATGTCATCGTTGTTGGATAGGACAGAGAGAAATGGAGAGAAGAGGGGAAGGCAGAGAGGGGGAGAGAAAGACACACTTGCAGACCTGCTTCACCGCCTGTGAAGCGACTCCTTTGCAGGTGGGGAGCCAGGGACTCGAACCATGATCCTTAGGCCCGTCCTCGCGCTTTGCGCCACCTGTGCTTAATCCGCTGTGTTACCTGCTGACTCTGACACTGCCTTTTTCCCCTCCACATTGAAAGGTAAACGAACTTTTCTTTCTTTTTTTTTATTGTATAGAGACAGTCAGAAATTGAGAGGAAGGGGCAGATAGAGAGGGGGAGAGTCAGAGAGATACCAGCAGCACTGCTTCACCACTTGTGAAACTTTTCCCCTGCGGGTGGGGACTGAGGGCTCAAACCTGGGTCCTTGCACATTGTAGCATGTGTGCTCAACTAGGTGTGCCACCACCTCTACCACCCAACCCTGACCTTTTCTTTGTACAGATTCTCTTACGATTCACCTAATTTTTCTATCCCCATTTCTAGCATTCCAGAGTAGGATTAAAAACAAGAAACTTGTGGGCATCACTTTCATACTAAAAACAGGACTACAGGACTGTTTCGGTATAAATTCCTTTAGTGTAAGTATTCTACATTCTACTCCCAGAATCTAGATGTTAAGTCTGGTATATTCTTGAGAATAAATTATGTGGCTGCCCTACAAAATTTCAGCAGTGCCCTCAAGAAGTTCAGAGATGCTGTGACTGTATGTGTGTGTGGAGACTGACTGGAAGAAAATGCTCTTAGCCTTCAGTAATTTGCAATCGAATGTACTATCCTGAAGGGAAACTGCTATGATGTAGGTTCAACTTTCATAAGGGGTCATGATTTTAACTCGTCACATTTTAAGTTAATTTGCTGTGACAGTAACTTCATCATTCAGACTTTTTCATTCAAATTGAGAGACAGTATCAGACATCACAATATCAGAGGAAGTCCCCCATAATCCCCACCTCCTCATGCTAGAGTGGTGCATTGGCTTTCATGGGTGAGAAAGAGCTTCCTCTGGTGCTGTGGTCTGCCTATAGATCTCGGCTGTGCATGTGCCATGTCCTGTGCCCTACTCAGTGTGCTTTTTCTGAAGTCACTTTCTTTATTTCTAAAAGTTTTCTTACTTTTATATGTATGTGCATGTGTGAAAGTGAGAGAAATTGTATCACTGCTCAGTGCTGGCTTATTGGGATACTGGACCTCTGACCTCTAGGGTCTCGGTTATGCTGGCCTTGTGCTCTTCATGTTGAACTATATTTTTAGCCCATCAAGTTACATCTGTAAAAACCCTATTTATGCTTTAGTTACAATTATATTTATAAGTATACCTACATTACTAATAGAAAGATCTTGATAATTCTAGTCTAAATATTCACCATGTTTTTTTTTTCTTTTTTTCTTTCTTTATTGGGAGATTAATAGTTTACAGTCGACAGTAAAATACAATGGTCTGTACACATGTAACATTTCCACATAACAATACAGCCCCCACTAGGTCCTTCTCCACCATCATGTTTCAGGACCTGAACCCTTCCCCCCACCCGAGACTTTTTTTTTTTAATTTCTTTATTGGGGAATTAATGTTTTACGTTCAATAGTAAATACAATAGTTTGTACATGCATAACATTCCTCAGTTTCCCGTATAACAATACAACCCCCATTAGGTCCTCTGTCATCCTTCTTGGACCTGTATTCTCCCCACCCACACACCCCAGAGTCTTTTACTTTGGTGTGATACGCCAGTTCCATTTCAGGTTCTACTTCTGTTTTCTTTTCTGATCTTGTTTTTCAACTTCTGCCTGAGAGTGAGATCATCCCATATTCATCCTTCTGTTTCTGACTTATTTCTTTTTTTTTTTTTTTAAATAATTTATTTCTTTATTGGGGAATTAATGTTTTACATTCAACAGTAAATACAATAGTTTGTACATGCATAACATTCCCCAGATTTCCATTTAACAATACAACCCCCACTATGTCATTCATCATCTTTCATGGACCTGTATTCTCCCCACCCACCCACCCCAGAGTCTTTTACTTTGGTGTAATACTCCAATTCCATTTCAGGTTCGACTTGTGTTTTCTTTTCTAATCTTGTTTTTCAACTTCAGCCTGAGAGTGAGATCATCCCATATTCATCCTTCTGTCTCTGACTTATTTCACATAACATGATGTCTTCAAGCTCCATCCAAGATCGGCTGAAAACGGTGAAGTCACCATTTTTTATAGCTGAGTAGTATTCCATTGTGTATATATACCACAACTTGCTCAGCCACTCATCTGTTGTTGGACACCTGGGTTGCTTCCAGGTTTTGGCTATTACAAATTGTGCTGCCAAGAACATATGTGTACACAGATTTTTTTGGATGGATGTGTTGGGTTCCTTAGGATATATCCCCAGGAGAGGAATTGCAGGATCATAGGGTAGGTCCATTTCTAGCCTTCTGAGAGTTCTCCAGACTGTTCTCCACAGAGGCTGGACCAATTTACATTCCCACCAGCAGTGTAGGAGGGTTCCTTTGACCCCACAACCTCTCCAGCATTTGCTGCTGTTACCTTTTCTGATGTGTGACAGCCTCACAGGAGTGAAGTGGTATCTCATTGTTATCTTTATTTGCATTTCTCTGACAATCAGAGACTTGGAGCATTTTTTCATGTGTTTCTCGGCATTCTGGATCTCTTCTGTGGTGAATATTCTGTCCATGTCCTTTCCCCATTTTTGGATGGGGTTATTTGTTGTCTTGTTGTTGAGTTTGGCAAGCTCTTTATATATGTTGGTTATTAAACTCTTGTCTGATATATGGCATGTAAAGATCTTCTCCCATTCTGTGAGGGGTCTCTTGGTTTGGGTAGTGGTTTCTTTTGCTGTGAAGAAGCTTTTTAATTTGATGTAGTCCCATAGGTTTATATTTGCCTTAGTCTTCTTTGTAATTGAATTCGTTTCATTGAAATGTCTTTAAAATTTATGTGGAAAAGAGTTCTGCCAATATTTTCCTCTAAGTATCTGATAGTTTCTGGTCTAACATCCAAGTCCTTGATCCACTTGGGATTTACTTTTGTATTTGGTGAAATACAGTGCTTCAGTTTCATTCTTCTGCATGTTTCAACCCATTGTTTCCAACACCATTTGTTGAAGAGACTCTGCTTTCCCCATTTAATAGTCTGGGCCCCTTTGTCAAAGATTAGATATCCACAGGTGTGGGGGACCATGTTATTTTTAAATTTTAATTTATTATTATTATTTTCACTTGAACACAGCTCATCTCTGGGTTATGGTGGTACTGAAGTTAGGCATGAAAATCTTTTTGCATAACCAATATGCTATCTCCCCATGCTTCTGACATTATTTTTAAATATCCTATTAATTTATGTCAGGCAGAAATTTATATTTGATAGCCATCAAAAAGACCATAAGGGGATTAATGAAAGAATATTGAGGTTCTACTAACTTAATTGTTGTAGGTGTCAGTGCTCTTTTTAAAAAGTATTTATTTATTCCCTTTTGTTGCCCTTGTTTTATTGTTTTAGTATTATTGATGAAGTTGTTTTTGGATAGGACAGAGAGAAATGGAGAAAGGAGGGGGAGATAGAGAGGGGGAAGAAAGATAGACACCTGCAGACCTGCTTCACTGCTTGTGAAGCCACTCCCCTGCAGGTGGGGAGCCGGGGGCTGGAACCGGGATCCTTACTCGGGTTCTTGTACTTTGCGCCACCTGTACTTAACCCGCTGCGTTACTGCCGGACTCCTTTTTTTTTTTTTTTTTTATTTGTTTTAAAGAGGACATAGTACTATTTTGAACAACATAGTTTGAGAAACACTGCATATGGTGTATACTGCCAAATTGCTAAACCCCATTCCAGCTGTCCTAAGGCTTGATTTCAGTGGAGGTCATGCAGAATGCACTATGGGATCATCGTGAATCATGGTGTTAGAATAAGTTGGAACTTTTGAAAACTTTTAATATTAGCCAGCTTCCTTTTTTTGTAAAGACTTGAAGGATTTGGAGCTATGGGAGTGACTCAGCTGGTAGAAATCTGGGCTTGTTTGTGTGAGGTACTGAGGTCAATCCTTGTTACTACAGGTGCCAGAGTGATGTTTTGATGTATGTATGTAATATACCTATCTTTGTCTTCATCATGCTCCAGGTGGGCTTTTTCAGATGGAGTCAGTTAGACAGAGACATACACAGAGAGGGAAAAAGACCACAGTACCAAAGTCTCCTCCAGTGTAATGGGAGCCGGGTTCAAAGCCAGGTTGTATGCATGGCAGACCAGGTGTGGTATCCAGGTGAATTATTTTGCTGACTCTAAATAAATAAAGGATTTTTAAAAAAGAAACACTAAAGATATTGGTGTGTGGGTACTGATTTCTCCCTCCTAGTCTTTTAAGTTAATTAACTAATTAATTAATTTACTTATTGTGGGAGAGAGAGAAGCAGAGCATTGCTTAGCTCTACCTTTGAGGCTTCAGACGTGCACATTGGTACTCTAACAGGCTAAGCTATCTCCCCAGTTCCCAAATATGAAGTTCTCCTACATAGTTTAGGATTTTTTTTTTTTTTTAAGTTGTCATTGGGTCTTCACTTCCCCAGGGCTTGCTTTTTCAGAAAGAAAGACTGAAAGACACAGAGTGAAAAAGAAAGATAATACAGCACCAAAGGCTCCCCTTCCAGGTGAGCCATCCATCCTGGTAGCTGTTAGGGGATATTTTGTGTTGTTGGTGGTGGCTTTGAGCTGCACCCCCCCCCCCCCAAACCATCAACTACATTCTGCTGGAACTTAAATAAACCCTTCTGAGAGGATTTAGGGAAATTAGAAATTATCTATAGTCATGGATGACTACTTTAGCAATTAATTTTGAATCTATTTCAGAGTTTCTTTTAGTAGCCCAAGAAGCTTTTTATAAACATGGATAAGAAGGATCCTTCATGTCTTAATATTTAATAATAAGCTACTAATACTGAGATAATTGATTAAAATAGTTGAATTGTTAATAAAATAGTTGCTATAATTCATAGAACATCTAATATGTGCTGAGAATACTACAAACCTACAATTGAGAGTTTAATTTTTAAAGTATATATGTATATATTTAAATTTTTTTGTCCTTTTAAATTGTTTTTGTAGTTATTATTGTTGTTGTTGGGTAGGACAGAGAGAAATGGAGAGAGGAGGGGAAGACAGAGAGGGGGAGAGAATGATAGGCACCTGCAGATCTGCTTCATCACCTGTGAGGCGACTTTCCTGCAGGTGGGGAGCCGGGGGCTCGAACCGGTATCCTTACCTGGGTTCTTGCACTTTGCGCCACATGCACTTAACCTGCTGCGCTACCGCCCAACCCCCCTAATTTTTTTTTTTTTTTTGTATTCTCTTATTTATTTGATAGAGACAACCAGACACCCAGAGGGAATGGGGTGATAGGGAGAGAGACAGAGCCCTGCTTCCCCCTGCTTTTCCCCTGGTTGCGATGTTTAATATTTCTAGGGGTTATTATCATTTCAGAGACGAAATAGTTAAAGTAAGAAATTTTCTAGTAAGGGGCCTGGGGAGATAGCATAATGGTTATGCAAAGAGACTTTCATGCCTAAGGCACCAAGGGTCCCAGGTTCAATCCCCAGCATCATCAGAAATCAAAGGTGAACAAGTTCTCAGATGTCTCTCTCTCTTTTAAAAAAAATATTATCTTTTATTTATTTGATAGAGACAGCCAGAAATTGAGAGGAAGGGGAGATAGAGAGGGAGAGAAACAGAGACACTGGCAGCACTGCTACACCACTTGTGAAGCAACCCCTCCTCCCCACAGGTGGGGACCAGGGGCTTGAACCCAGGTCCTTGTGCATTGTAACATGTGTGCTCAACCAGGTGTGCCAACACCCAGCGTCTGTCTCTCTCTTTCTCTTTTTACATTTTTTTGAAATTAATTATTCACTATCTTTATAATTTACTTATTGGATAGAGACCACCAGTAATCAAGAGGGAAGGGGGTGATAGAGAAGGAGAGAGACAGAGAGACACCTGCAACACTGCTTCACCACTTGCCAAGCTTTCTTCCTGCAGGTGGGTACAGGGGGCTTGCACATTGTAACATGTGCACTCAACCAGGTGTGCCACTACCCAGCCCCTGTCTCTCTTTCTCTATCTGTACCTTTCACTCTGTATCTCTCTTATATATCTTAAAATATATAAATAAAATTTAAAAAAGAAAATAAATTTCTAAAATAAAAGAGAGAGAGAAAATTTCTAGTAAGTAAAGTTTTCTATCCTCCTTCTCATTGGAGTGTAAAATACCAGCAATCATTCTGGTTTGTTTTTGCCTCCAGACTCTTGCTGGGGCTTGGTGCTGGCACTCTGAAGCCACTGCTTTTGGAGGCCATTTTTTTCCATTTTATTGGATAGGACAGAGAGAAATTGAAAAGGGAAATGTTCCCCACTTGTGAAATGTTCCTCCTGCAGGTGGGGATCCAGGGGGCTCAATACCTGGGTCCTTGTGCAGGTCCTTGCTACTTAGTACTATGTGTACTTAACTGGGTGTGCCACCGCCGGTGCTCAAGAATAATTCTGTATTTGCACGTGCATTTCTCCGCCGGGCCGTTTATCCTAGCTATATCTCCAATTTTCTATATCCAAGGGACACAAAACATTTATTTCTCATATCACAAAAGATAGCCTATTAGTCTTTCAGAAACTGTATATCCTGTTGTAGATGACTGCATAGAAATGAAATGAAGGGGTGGGGGTAGATAGTATAATGGTTAGGCAAAGAGACTTTCATGCCTGAGGCTCCAGAGTCCTGGGTTCAATCCCCTCCCCCCACCATAAGTCAGAACTGAGCAGTGCACTGGTTAAAAAAAAAAAAAAGAAATGAAAAGAGCATCTTCATGAATGTTGCTATTATAAAAATTCCAGACCTTTATATTTATTAGATTTCCTCCATTTACTATGCAATCACAATGTATTTAAAGTTATTTTCAGGGAAGAGTGCTGCTGCTAAAAGAGGAAATTTGTTTCCTGGTAGCTATGCGGTAATGTGACTGTCAGCAATTCATTAAATAACTGGCATGTTACAGGGGAAAATACTCTTCTGATGTGCTGTGCTCCTTTGCTATAAAACCAGCTTGTTACACATCTATTATCTACATTCCCTGTTCTATTATTCTTACTCTTGGAAATTTGATGACCTTTAAAGTGCTGGTAGTATTTTTATGGAACCTTAGAAATCCTTGCTCATTCTAAATTTACCCACTGGGTAGACCTGGATACTACCAACAAACAATGTACAAGTGTCTGAATGGCCTTCTACAAAAGAAAAAGAAAAAAAAAAAACCAACATGTTCTCTATAAATTCCATGTTGGATATGAAAAACAAGACTTACAGCAATTTCCAGATTTACAGGTTTACATACATTTGTTTTTATTAATGAGGAAATGTATACTCAGAGTGGAAATAACTTATATGTAATCATGCAGATGTAGTATTCACCCCCTGTACACATTATTCCAAATTTGGTATTCTCTCTATATTATAGTAACCTGTTAATATTAATTCAATAGAAATTAAAACAAGGGGTTTAGTGTGGGGTGGACAATATATGAGAAATAATGGAGTGGCATAATAGAAATACATGAAATATGGGATAGAAGCTTCTACCAAACCTTGGAGACAGGTAGTACTAAATTTAAAAAGAAAAAAGCTTTTGAACTTTATTTCCATAAGGCATTATTTAAAAGTATGGATTCATTTACTCATCACAACAACTATGGGGTAGCAACAGCTCTTATTTTATAGATGAGGAAATCAAAAAGAAACAGAGGTAAGGGCTGTTGGCAAAGGTCACTCATGAAATGAGGACTAGGATCTGCATGAGAACTGACTGAGGCAGTCTAATTCCATAGCCTGTGATACGGGGCATTGAAGATGTGACAACACAAGGAAGTTTGCTTCAGGCTAGACATTGTTCATGTAAAATTGGAAAAAGGTAATTGTGTTTTTTTTTTTTTTTGTAACTTTTAAAAAATTTACTTATATCATGGAAATATTGACAATATCATAGGATAAGAGGGGTACAGTTCCACACAATTCCCACCACCAGAACTCTGTTCATTATCCCATCCCTTCCCTTGAAAGCTTTCCTATTCTTCATTGCTCTGGGAGGATGGACCCAGGATCATTATGGGATACAGAAGGTGGAAGGTCTGGCTTCTGTAATTGCTTCTCCACTGAACATGGGCATTGGCAGGTCGATCCATTCTCCCAGCCTGTCTCTCTTTCCCTAGTGGGGCAGGGCTCTGGGGAAGCAGGGCTCCAGGACACATGACACCTGCCCAGGGAAGTCCGGTTGGCATCATTGTAGCATCTGGAACCTGGTGGCTGAAAAAGAGTTAACATATGAAGCAGAATAAATTGTTGACTAATTATGAACCTAAAGCCAAGAATATTGCAGATGAAGATTTGGAGTCTCCATTTTGGAAAAATCTAGTAGGTCTATTTTAGGTATATCCTAAGAAGCCCATGACTTTACAAGTTTTTGCCTGAGTCTGACATCTAGTATGCAGGTGGACTCATGTTATTGTCTGGGGAGATGGTGTCATAGTTGGAAAAAAGACTAGAAAGCTGCATCAGGGAAGAGAGTAGCTCCCAAATATAGGAAAAGTATATGAATAGTGTTAACTGTATGTCCCATCGGTTTGATCTGGGGCCCATATTCAGCACAAGAGCATATGTAACCTCTGCATCCCTGTAGGTCTGAGCTGGCATTCTGTGGTCATGGCTAGGAATATTCCAGGCTGTATTAATTTCAGGATTCATCTTCTTTGGGTAATAGGTAGAGTATGTTGTCCAACCTCCCTTTGGGGAATGGAACATGCCCTACTATTGTTGATCCAAATTGAGAGCAAGGTCCCATGGGGCCCCACAAAGGGGTCCATTATGTTGTTCCTAATGTAGATGACTAGTGACAGTAGAGATAGGGATCTGTTAGAGGTCTAGGCCCATTACATCTGTGTGGGATCCCAGGACTCCCTGAATAGGACCCCAGGTAATGGGGTGGACTGATAGTGACTAAAGAGTCATCATTAAAGTGTGCCAGTCTCTTTCTCTTATTCATCTATTGTAGTCCTTACTTTGTCTGACAAGGTTAGCTTTGGAGTGATTGAGGGATATATAATAGGAGGTATCTAGGTCTATTTTTTTAGGTACTTTATGGTGTTGTTTTGGGTCTTTCTACTTGCTTGCTACATTTATTGACTCACTGCAAACTATTGCGCACCTTTGATTTAAGGTACATGTTTTCCCCTAACTTATGGATACGTATACATATGCCCTATCTCATGGGTCCTTTTTTTGTTTGTTTGTTTGTTTTTATTTTCCCTTTTGTTGCCCTTGTTTTATTGTTGTTGTAGTTATTGTTGTTGGCTTTGTTAGATAGGACAGAGAGAAACAGAGGAGGGGAAGACAGAGAGGGGGAGAGAAAGACACCTGCAGACCTGCTTCACCGCCTGTGAAGTGACTCCCCTACAGGTGGGGAGCCAGGGCTTGAACCAGGATTCTTGCTGGTCCTTGCGCTTTGTGCCATGTGCGCTTAACCTGCTGCACTACCGCCAGACACCCCCTATATCTAGGTTTTGAGTTTTGTTAAGGGGTGTACCATCTGAACTGGATTTAAGGAGTTCTATGAGCTAGAAAAGGTCTCACCAGAGTAATGAAGCTGAAGGGCTGACAATCCACGCCTGAAGTCTGTGGACACAGTCTGAAGTGAAACATGCCAAGGTGGTACTGGTTGCATTGATTGGGTTAGGATAAGCAGATGCTGTATTTGTTGGTATGAACTGAGAGAAACTTTCAGGAAAGTGAGCCCCACTCAAGAGGTTCCAGGACTGTGAGGGATAATGGGCTTTATAGAAAAAGGGGAAGGTTCTTGCTGTCCTAGGGTTTAAGAAGACAATATATAGTTATTGCAATAACAAAATTATTTGTCAATTGAGTTTTAATTTTGAAAATCCCATTGTTAGGATTTGCTGTATCAGACTAGACCTCACCATAATTTATGTCCTTTTAAAAATATTTATTTATTTTTCTTTTTGCTGCCCTTGTTGTTTAACATTGTTGTGGTTATTGATGTTGTCATTGTTGGATAAGACAGGGAAAAATGGAGAGAGGAGGGGAAGATGGAGAAGGGGAGAGAAAAACAGACACCTGCAGACCTGCTTCACCGCCTGTGAAGCGATTCCCCTGCAGGTGGGGAGCCAGGGGCTCGAACCGGGATCCTTAGGCCGGTCCTTGCACTTTGCACCACATGCGCTTAACCCGCTGTGCCACCGCCCAACTCTCAATTCATGTCCTTTTTTAAAAATATTTATTTATTCCTTTTTGTTTCCCTTGTTTTATTGTTGTAGTTATTGATGTAGTTATTGTTGGATAAGACAGAGAGAAATGGAGAGAGATGGGGAAGACAGAGAGGAAGAGAAAGATAGACACCTGCAGACTGGCTTCACCGCCTGTGAAGCGTCTCCCCTGCAGGTGGGGAGCTGGGGGATGGAACCGAGATCCTTACGCTGGTCCTTGTGCTTTGTGCCACCTGCGTTTACCTCACTGCGCTACCGCCCAACTCCCAATTTATGTCCTTTTATGCTATTTACATATAGCTGTATCTTATAAAGTAACACCACCAGTTGTTTCTGTTCTCCCGGGTCTAGCTTTTAGGAGATTTAATATTTCAAAGAACAAGTCATTATTAGAAATGTATTAACAATTTGCGCCCACTGTTAAAATTCAATCTGATTACCAATTTGAAGTTTTAAGTGCTTAGACTGAAGTAGCATATACTCAGAGCTATGGTCTATTCATCAAATAGTTTGAGATATCCGATCCATTTTTCCCCCTCTCATATTAATTAAATAGTGATTTATGAGACTATAAGTTAGTAGGAGTGTATATTAACACCATTCCCACCACCAAAGGTCTTTGTCCCTCCCCCTTCCCCTTCCCACCTTTCCCCCCCAGTGAAGCTGAACACCTACCCTTACCCTCCACCCAGAGATTTTTACTTTGGTGCTGTGCTCCAAACTCAGTCAGATTCTGCTTTGAGTTTCCCTTTCTGTTCTTCTTTCTCAATTTCTGTTGATGAGTGGGATCATCTCATACTCTTCTTTGTCTTTTTGACTTAGCTCACTTAACATAATTCCTTCTAGCTCCATCCAAGATGGATCAGAGAAGGTGGGTTCATTGTTCTTAATAGCTGAGTAGTATTCCATTATGTATACATACCACAGCTTTCTCAGCCATTCAGCTGTTATTGGGCACCTGGTTTGCTTCCAGGTTTTAGCTATTATGAATTGTGCTATGAATATAGGTGTACACATATCTTTTTTGGTTGGGTGTTATGGAGTCCTTAGGATATATCCCTTGGAGAGAAATTACTGGGTCATATGGGAGGTCTATTTCTAACCTTGTGAGAATTCTTCAGACTGCTCTTCATAGAGGTTGGACCAGTTTACATTCCCTCCAGCTGTGTAGGAGGGTTCCTTTGTCCCCACAATTTCTCCAGCATTTTTTTTGTCTTTTTAACCAGAGCACTGTTCAACTCTAGCTTCTGGTGGTGTGGGGGATTGAACCTGAGACTTTGAAGCCTTAGGTGTAAGAATTTTTTTGCATAACCATTATGCTATCCACCCCCACCCAAAGGTAACTGGGTATAAGGATGGGGATAAGAAGTGTAGGTGGGGGAATACTGGATGCTAAGAAGTAAATTAATTCCATGGTCAAGAGGTTACAGAGCCTGAAGGGATGCTCATTGTTCACCAGTGGAAAAAGAGGTGGAAAAGAGATCAGGAATGGAAAAAAAATCTCTGGAAAAGATAGTGAGGATGAGACCTCCTCATGAACTTTGTGGATGTGAATAACTTTAGCCTAATTGGCCCATTGCTTCTGTATTTTGTGGTATCTATTCTCTCCTACTAGTTTCTTTCCTTCTTATATTTTTAACACATTTTCTTTTTCATATATCAAAGTAGAAAGAAATGGTGATTGTACTCACACCATTGTAGTAATTTCTAACACTTCAAAAAAAGAAATAGCCAATCTGTGTTGGATGGTGTGAAGGCTTGATCATTTTGATGCTCAAGTCTGTGTCCTGTGCACTAGACAGTGAAGAGACATTATCATGTTAGAGTGCTATGAGTTCAAGACAACTGTAATTTGAAGAAGTTTGACACAAGTGACTTTTTCAAGTCAGTCATTGTGTCTAGTGAAACTCAGTTTGAGAATTTACAGAATTCCCTTTATCAGTCACTCACTAAGACTTCCAGCCTGGCCCTCTGACATTCTAAACTTGTCCCCTACTTATCCAGTTTGTGTCTTCACTTGCATCTTAACTTCTTTTTTTTTTTTTAAATTTTTTATTTAAGAAAGGATTAGTGAACAAAAACATAAGGTAGGAGGGGTACAACTCCACACAATTCCCACCACCCAATCCCCATAACCCACCCCCTCCCATGGTAGCTTTCCTATTCTCTATCCCTCTGGGAGCATGGACCCAGGGTCGTTGAGGGTTGCAGAAGGTAGAAGGTCTGGCTTCTGTAATTGCTTCCCCGCTGAACATGGGCATTGACTGGTGGGTCCATACCCCCAGTCTGCCTCTCTCTTTCCCTAGTAAGGTGGGTCTCTGGGGAAGCTGAGCTCCAGGACACATTGGTGGGGTCTTCAATCCAGGGAAGCCTAGCCAGCATCCTGGTGGCATCTGGAACCTGGTGATTGAAAAGAGAGTTAACATATGAAGCCAAACAATTTGTTGAGCAATCATGGATCCCAAGCTTGGAATAGTGGAGAGGAAGTGTTAGGGAGGTACTCACTGCAAACTCTAGTGTACTTCTGCTTTCAGGTATATATTTTGTAGCAAACCATAACAAAGGGACTTTTCAAAGTTAACCCAATTAACAAATAATGTGATGATAATATTAACTGTCGATTGTCTTTTTGAACCCTAAGACAGCAGGAACCTCACATCTTCACTATAGAGCCCCTACTTCCCCCAGTACTGGAACCCTTGGATAGAGCCCACTTTCCCGTATGCATCTTAACTTCTTTCCTGCTTCTGTGCTTTCTTCCTGCTTCATTTGTTTAAGTGGAAACTTTAAAATCTCACGCCCAACACTCACCTACATGGTTCTTTGTCTGCTTAAGCATATAAAATGACAAAAAAAAATTTCTGATTTCATAGATAGCTTTACAAAAACCTTGGGTAAAGGATTTAGCAGGCAAACTAGGGATCTGTGAATTGTGTTGCTTATTAAGGAATAATCTGCCCAGGTGGGAAGCAGTATTGTTTTTAAAAAACAATTTCTAGTTTCTACAAAGACTAGCAAACCTACCTCATAATTTTCAGTGTCCTTTACTTTAAGGTATCTTAAATGCTAGTATTGATTTTGAGACACATTGAGAATTGCAAGAATCTGTTAGAATCATTAAAGGGTTTTTGTAAGATCTGAATTGTTTTTTGATCTTGCCGAAGGGTTTTTTAATAGTACTTGTTATTTCATAAATGATTAGGCATTTTGTACTGCACAGAAGTCCTCCATAAATATAATAGGGTGGGGAGAAGACAAGATTTAGTTCACCCAGGAAGCGATTACCGTATACCATACATGAGGCACTGAGTTTGGGTGCTGAAACCCCAGGGGAAGACCACAGCATCAGAGGACGCTCAGTGGAGGGTGGAGCCTTATTGTTATGCCTCTCCTTTTCTCTCTCTCCCTTCTCTCTCTCTTTTCCTTTATGTAAAAGTGTAAAGGTTGCCCATGGAGAAATAGAATCATGCATGCACGAGGGCTTATAATGTGCACACGCAGAAAAAGGAAGTAAATATAACAAAATGATAAATGGATTTGTTACTGTTGTGCTGGAATTCTCAGTGGAGGGCAAAAGAAATTAAATATTCTATATACAAAGGATGTTGCCAGCACTTCTGGGAGAGAAGATTCATTCTTTCCTGATTGATTTCTTTGCCCTGATACTGTGAACTTCCACTTTACTTTAAACCTTGGAGTGTCTTCCAGCTGGGGAGTGCAGCTTCTGTTTCCTCTTCGTTGTAACACTGCAGTATCTTTCTTGTTTTGGGTATAAGGAGAAAACAACTTATCCTCAAGGGTACATGACCTCTGCAGGCCAGCCCCTACATACTCCACTCTGTCTCCAGTCCTTTTATATGTTGTTTGGAGGTTGAGGCAAGGAGGGGTGAACAGAAGTAGAGCTAACTCCAGGATTTCTTTGCAAGTCGTGAGGAAAAATGAGACATGCTTTTTTGCTACATATTTTCTGGGTTTGCTAATCTTGTCTGTACATTAGAATCATCCAACTAGGAGATAGCCTGGTTGTACCCTAAACCAAACAGATTAAATCTGTGTGTGGGGATTTTGGCATCAGTAAACTCCCCATTTGATTGGAATAGGTGGATTGAGAGTCACGGATTGTCAGATGTCTGGCCTCGAGGTGATGGAAGGAGTATCTGAGGTCTTTTATTGCTTTCAAAGGACTCTTTACTGAAATTCTTTGAAAACTGCAAACATTTTCTATTTTAATTTTATTCATGATTTAATATTGATTGACAAAATTACATGTCAACAGGCAGGCGTATAATTCCATACCTTTCTCAGCACCAGAGTTCTGAATCCCCTGTCCCTCCTTTGCAAGCCACAGCAGTTCTGCTAAGGTTGCAGACATGGGTTAACTATCATCTCTACAACTATCTGTCTACATTTGTACATACTTGCCCCCCTTTTCTTCCAGGTCCAGTTCTCTCTTCCCTTCCAAACCACACATAACCCTACTACTACATCTAAATGTCACTCACCATTTCTTCTTCTCTCTGTGGGTCCTTGATGGAGTTAGAGTCAGAGCCCTCTTATCCACTTCCTCCTATCACTTCTCCCCCTCTGGGAGTATGGATCAAAATTGTTTTGGGGGTGCAGAAGATAGGAGCTCTGGCTTCTGTAATTGATTTTCTGGACATGGGCATTGGTAGATGGATCCATACACCCCCAGCCTGTTTCTATCTTTCCTGAATGGGCTAGAGCTCTGGGGAGGATACAATGGTGAGGTTGTCTGCTCAAAGAAGTCAGAATGGAGTCATGGTAATATCTGCAACTTGGTGTCTGGAGGGTGGCAGGACATAAAGTGAGACAAAATGGTTAACGAACAGGAACCAAAAAGTAGGAACAGAAAACTGCCGACATTTTACTCAGGATCTTGTTACATAAATAGTGTTGAACCTTGACTAGCACAGGCTTTATGTGGGGATCTACTTATACTCAAGTTCTTAAAATTTTTCCTTTCTAGTTCCACATTTTTGGGTTTATTCCATCATGATTGTTATTTAACCAAATCTACAGATGTCTATGAAATGGTATATAAAGAAGGTAAACAAAGAGTGATTGTCAATTTCCACTGTCAGGAGGTATTTGCTTTCTGCCCCATAAAGTTGTTTGAGAGTCAACTATACAAATAGAATGGTGCGGGAGTTGGGCGGTAGTGCAGCGGGTTAAGTGCAGGTGGCACAAAGCACAGCGTCTGGCGTAAGGATTCCGGTTCGAGCCCCCAGCTCCCCACCTTCAGGAGAGTCGCTTCACAAGCCATGAAGCAGGTCTGCAGGTGTCTTTCTCTTCTCCTCTCTGTCTTCCCTTCCTCTCTCCATTTCTCTCTCTCCTATCCAACAACGACAACAATAATAACTACAATAAACCAACAGGGGCAACAAAAGGGAATAAATAAATAAATAAATATTAAAAAACAAAATGGAGCTTATAACTCTATTTTGTAGCAGAATGCCATTCTTATCTTGATTGAAGGATGAAGATTGTACTTGGATTTTTCTGAATGGCAAACTTCATGTAAAGAGAAGAAAAAAAATTAATGTCTTATTCATCTTCTGAAAGTTACATTTTATTTGTCCTCATATAGTAAATGTACTTTATCCTGTCAAGAAAAAAGTTGATTGAATAAATATCTGGATACACATAAAAAAAAGTCTGATGCTACTAATTTCAGTCTGTTATCCTATCCTGACAATTTGTCTTAAATATTGCACTATTTTATTGGGAATGCCTATTCTTCTTTTTAAAAATTTACTTATTGGATAGAGACAGAGAAATCAACAGGAAGAGGGAAGTAGAGAGGGAGAAAGAGAGACATTGGCAACACTGCTTCATGGGGTAGGGAGTGGGGAGACCCGGGCCTTGAACCCAAGGCCTTGTGATTACAACACGTGCTATCTACCAGCTGTGCCACTGCACTGTCGGTGGAATGTATGCTATTCTTAGAGGCAACATTTTATTGACTTTCTCCTTTTCTTGATTTTCTCAGCTCAAGAGATGGCTGCCCAGTGTGTCACAAAGGTGGAGCTGAATATTTCCTGTGACAATCTTTTGGATAAGGATGTAGGGTCAAAGTCAGACCCTTTATGTGTGCTGTTTTTGAATACCAGCGGTCAGCAGTGGTACGAGGTAATGTTAAATACTACAGATATAAAAGCAATTACTTTTTTTATTCTGTAAAGAGTTTTCTAATTGTTAAAAATAATAAAACCATTTAATTTGCAAGTGCACTTTTGAGGACAGGTGTGCTCTTTATTGTGAAAATTTTCATACTCATGTAGAAACTTAATATGAAAAGCTCAGTACACCTTTGATCTGAAAAAAAACTTTTGTTTTGGGTGTGGGTATAGGTTGAACGCACAGAAAGGATTAAGAATTGCTTGAGTCCCAAATTTTCGAAGAGATTTATTATTGACTACTATTTTGAAGTGGTTCAGAAATTGAAATTTGGCATTTATGACATCGACAACAAGACTATTGATCTGAGTGATGATGACTTCTTAGGAGAATGTGAATGTACCCTTGGACAAGTAAGTATAAACTGTTCTGCTATATTTTTCCTAAGTGTTAACCAAAGACTGGGTATTTTTTTGGTAAATGAGTAGGTATACTTTTAAAGTTGAAAAGTAGGTAATCACTTTAATGTCCATATATGTATGGTATCTGAACATTATAGAATGTATCTTATTTGTCTTAAGGGAAGGAACTATGCATCTGATCTAAGCCTGTTTGTTGTTGTGTTTGAGTTAGGTATGTTTTACTAAACATTTCTAATTTCTAAGGAGAGATCAAGGTCATATCTGTATAGATTGTAGAAGATTTCAGGAGGAGGAATCATTTTGTTTTCAGTGGGTGACATTTATTGCCCAGCTTTGTTTTCTATGGGTTGATTTTTCCATGTTGACTTGTTTGATGGGTATAGCATTACCTACATCTCAAAGAAAATACAGAACTTTCTTTCTAAAACTTTGATAAATAATATTAAGGAGAAGGGCTGGGTAGTGGTGCTCCTGCTTGAATGCATGTACTACAATGTACAAGGACCCAGGTTCAAGTCACCGGTCCCCACCTGCACGGGGAAAGCTTTGCAAGTGGTTAAGCAGTGCTACAGGTGTCTCTTTGTCTCTCTTCCTCTTATCTCCCCTTTCCTTCTCGATTGCTGGCTGTCTCAAGCCAATAACTAAAGATAATAATAAAAAAAAAAGAAATAAAAATTAATATTAAGGAGAAAAAATATAAATATTTTTTCATGGAAAAATTCGTAGTGTAGCTAACATTGAAGTGAATTTATTAAGTATATTTAAGAATATGTATGACTACTTAACTTGTATTTTACTATTTTAATAAAAATGATATTTTATAGGGGTATTTATTGAAATTACGTGCCAGTTGCAAACATTGAACAGCTTTTTAAAAAAGATTTATTTATATTTATTTATTTTGAATAGAAACAAGAAGTTGAGAAGGAAGGGAAGACAGAGACACCTGCAGCACTGCTTCACTGCTTGTGAAGTTTCCCCCTTGCAGATGTTGGATTAGGGGCTTGAACTTGGGTCCTTGTGCACTATAATGTGTGCATACAACTAGGTGTGCCACCGCCCAGCCCCTAAAGATTTATTTTAATTTATTTATATTTTTTAAATCTTTATTTGTTGGATAGACACAGTCAGAAATTGAGAGTGATAGAGAGGGAGAGAGATAGAGAGACACCTGCAGCCCTGCTTCACCAGTCATGAAGCTTCCCCCTGTAGGTAAGGACCAGGGACTTGAACCTGGCTCCTTGCATACTGTAACATGTATGCTCAATGAGGTTCACCACCACCCAGTCCCTAAGATTTATTTATTTGCACCTATGACAGAATTTCACATGAGATAGGGAGAAAGAGAGAAAAGCCAGAACATCACTCCACTACATGCAGTGCTGATTGGAATCAAATCAGTAGTTTCAGGCATATGAGTCGAATGCCATTTCCACAGCTGCAGTGTTGAACAGTCTTTATTCAGTGTTATGAGGCTCCACCTTTTAGTTATTGACTCAGAGGTTAGTGTGTGTTTTGGGAATCTGACCCTTTTTTACTCTTCAAGGAAGAGGTTACTTTGAAATAGTTGATTAAAAAAAAAAGGCAGGGAGATTTTATCTGCCAGGATTGGCTCCATAGAAATCCTTTCCAGGGAGTGGGGTGGTAGCACAGCAGGTTAAGCACATGTGGCTCAAATTTCAAGGACCAGCATAAGGATCCTGGTTCAAGCCCCCAGCTCCCCACCTGCAGGGGCGTCACTTCACAAGTGGTGAAGTAGGTCTGCAGGTGTATGTCTTTCTCTCTCCCTCTCTGTCTTCCCCTCCTCTCTCCATTTCTCTCTGTCCTATCCAACAATGATGACATCAATAACAACAATAATAACTACAACAATAAAACAACAGGGGCAACAAAAGGGATTAAATAAATAATAAGAAATTATTTTAAAAAAAAGAAATCCTTTCCAGTGGGTTTTATGTATGTAAATTAAAAAAAAAAACTTTAAATCTTTAAAGAGTAGATTTAATTTTTCCATTTCTTAATGACTAAATAAACTTTATAGTAAACTTCTTTTGGAAACATTCAATTAAAAAATTGTAATAGTTCTTTGTATCACTTTCCAATTTTAATAGATTGTTTCCAGTAAGAAGCTAACTCGACCACTGGTGTTTAAAAATGGCAGACCTGCTGGGAAAGGAAGCATTACGGTAACAATTAGACTTTCATCTTTTGCTTCAAAAGAACTTGTGGTCCGGGAGGTGGCACGGTGGTAAAACATTGAATTCTCAAGCATGAGGTCCCAAGTTCAGTCCCCGGCAGCACATGTATCAGAGTGACGTCTGGCTCTTTCTCCTCCTGTTTTTCTCATTAATAAAGAAATAAATTCTGAAAAAAAAAATAAAAAAGAACTTGTCTCAAAGGACATATAGTCTAATAGAGCATACTGACACTGTTTATTATCAGCCATAACAGTTTTTTCAAGTGGATCCTAAATGTTGTCCTCCAGTCATTCTTAATTTATAGTAAACATACATTTATTATGCCAAAGGAAGGGAAATATGTAGTGTTGGGAATCACTTTGAATTTTCAAATTACCCAAAGAGCCTGGAGTATCTTGGTCATTGATTCTATCCAAGGAGAGGTAAATTCCCAATTAGACACTATTTTATAAACTGAATGGATCAGTTTGACTGACTTCACACTAAGCATAGTCCCAAGTCCCTCATTATGACAGAAGCTTTGCATGAGGAATTTTATTCCAGATGGATTTTATAATAGGATGTGGTCTTTGAACCCCTCAACTCTTAACCTTATCTTTCTTGTGGTGGCACTCTGCTGCCCTTCTTCCCACTCAGATTTTCCATCACTGATTACCGGCCCTATGACTTTATCCTATTTGAATACAATGTCTCCATAAAATACCCTATCTTGGGAGTCGGGCGGTAATGCAGCATGTGGTGCAAAGCCCAAAGACCGGAGTAAGGGTTTTGGTTCGAGCCCCTGGCTCCCCACCTGCAGGGGAGTCGCCTCACAAGTGGTGAAGCAGGTGTCTGCAGGTGTCTATCTCTCCCCCTCTCTATCTTCCCCTCCTTTCTCGATTTCTCTCTGTCCTATCCAACAACAATGACATCACTAACAACAACAATAAAACAACAAGTACAACAAAAGAGAATAAATAAATATTTTTTAAAAATCTTATCTTTTTAGTGTTTCTATTTAGGTAGTCATTTCCTAGAACAACGATTTTCTAACTTTAGTTCTTCTTGAGAGTGAAAGTTCACCTAGAGAGCCTTGTCTGAAGGTTGTTGTGATTTTTCAAACACATTTAGAGCACCTGTCTTGCTTCATTTTAAGTTGCCTGAGCACAAGAATATTTTATTTATTGAGAATTTGATTTCTGTGGGGGCAAGGAACAGTGTCAGTTGGGACCATGCTAGTCTCTAATGTATTTTTAAGTAGAGTAAGTTGTCCATCTTATAGGATAAACGATATTGATCTGATATTTCAGTTCCAAATGTTTTCTTGGTGTGGTCTATACATACTTCTGTGTATTTGGAGATTTTAACTAGTGCTATGAAGTCTTCCAGGAATTTCAGCTTTTTATTACAGTAGAGAAGATCCGTATGGGTAACAATTAAGGCATAATGCAGACAACATATTTTGTGAAAATTTTTGCCTATTACTCTCAAAGTGAGTAACTAAAGATCTTTCATTATGGTAACATATAATTAAACATGTAATAATTCATTTATATTAATATATATTTTATGTAATATTATATATTAAATAATTTGTATGCTTTCAAGTATATCAGAATCCCTATATCTTTTAACATTGACCATATCAACTTACAGATTTCAGCTGAAGAAATAAAGGATAACAGAGTGGTCTTGTTTGAAATGGAAGCAAGAAAATTAGATAATAAGGTAGGTTGGTAATTCAGATTTCAACAAGGATGTCATGCTTACCTCACATTGGTTACTTCTGGAGAAAATAATAATAAGTTAATTTTCTGAACTCCATCATTTGAATACTAATTACTTCCAAATTCTGCTTCTCTCTTTTTCTCCATGTGTTTGATTGAATTACCAGATTAAGGAAAAAGGCAAGGAAGTCCATGCTTCATTAATTGCAAATTTTCCTCTTTGCTTCAAACTTCATTATGTTTAATGAAGACTGAATGTCAGGATATAACAAAAAAACAGAAATCTTCAATCAATTTAGTATATAGTGTGCATAAACTAATGTAATCCTTTGAGTAATTTTTGTACTTAGCTCTACAATCTAATATTTGTCAACATTTGCATTTATGTTACCATTTAGTTTGCAAGAACATTAAACTAATGATGGACTTTATTTTGAAAAAATATATATAAGCATATACAACAATAGAATATTATTTTTTAAAAATTCTGTGGCATTTTAGAGGTGGCACAATGAATAAAGTGTTAGACTCTTGGAAATAGAATCCCCAGTTTTATCCCTGGCATGCATGTGCCAGAGATGACCTTTGCTTCTCTCTCTATCCCACCCCCAGTAAATAGGGACAGGGAGGGAGGACACAAAGTGAAATGTGGACTGGGCATGGTGTATTGTATCAAAACAAAAGATTCTGGTGAAGGAGAGGGGGAAGGGTGGGAGAGAATTATGGTGTCCTGGCCCATGAATGTGAAATTGTACTCATATGTCAGTGACTACATTGTAAAGCATTAACCCTGTCAAAAAAAAAAAAACATAAAAAATAAATAAAATGTTTTAAAAAATCTTTTAAAAAAAATGCTATCCCAAATACCTATTTTCAACAATTACAACTCAAGACCAATTTTATTTTGCCTTTGTTTCTCTGCTATCTCTACTTATAGACAGTGTATCATGTCATGAAAATATTTGTCAATATTTAGTGCATCTCTAAAGATGATTTAAAAATATAATAGGTTAATGTGTCTTTTCATTTATTGTCATCTCTTCACTGCTTCAGGTTACATTTTCAGGATAGAGGCAGAGAGACATAGAGAGAGGAGGGGAAAGAGAAAGAGACTATAGTATGGAATCTTTCTTCAAGGTAATGGCAAAACAGCTATCCAAGTGAGCTATTTTGCCGGCCCTTATATGACAAGTCTTTTTCATGTTTATTTTTTTTAATTTTGGATAGAGACAGAGGAGTTGAGAAGGAAGTGGGAGACAGAGATAGAGAGAGAGGGAGAAAGAGAAAGATGGAAGGAAATAAAGTGATCAAGAGACCTAGAGCACTCTCTCACCATTCATAAAGCTTCTCACCTATAGGTAGGGATCGGGGGCTTGAACCCAAGTCCTTGTGCACTGTAATGTGTGCACTCTACTAGGTGAACCATCTAGTCCCCTCTTAAGTCTCCTTTAATCACCGGTTGCTTCTGTTCTTCCTGGTCTAAGCTTTTAGAAGAATCAACATTTCAAAGAACAAGTCATTACTTAAAATGTATTAACAATTTGAGAACATTGTTAAAATTCAGTCTGATTACACGTCTGAAGTCCTTAGTGCTTAGACTGAAGGAACACACACACACACACACACACACACACACACACACACACTCAGCCTATGGTCTGTGTATTAAAAGGTTTGAGACATTCAATCAGTTTTCCCCCTCATATTAATTAAATAGTGATTTATGAGACTACAAGTTAATAGAAATGTACATCAACACTATTGCTACCACCGAAGGACTGTCCACCCCCCTCTCCCCACACACACACAGAAGCTGAACATCTGCTCTCACCCTCCACCCAGAGATTTTTACTTTGGTGCTCTATGGATTTCTTTAAATGTATTCCTTAGCACAGTCCCAAAACTTCTTTTTTTTTTTTTAAATCCCTTTTTTGACTAAGTGTTGATTTATAGAGAAAGGGGAGACTCCCTAGACTTCAAGATTTTCTTTCCTTGTTTTTTAAAGTTATTTTAAAAATATTTATTTATTTTCCCTTTTGTTACCCTTGTTTTATTATTGTAGTTATTATTGTTGTTGTTATTGATGTCGTCGTTGTTAGGTAGAAGAGAGAGAAATAGAGAGAGGAGGGGAAGACAGAGAAGGGGAGAGAAAGATAGACACCTGCAGCCCTGCTCACCTGTGAAGAGATTCCCCTGCAGGTGGGGAGCCGGGGGATTGAACCTGCCTCCTTACGCCTGTCCGCTTAACCCGCTGTGCTACTGCCCTACTTCCTTTTTAAAGTTATTTATCTGTTATGTTAGTGAGAGAGAGATTAGAGAGAGAGAGAGAGAATGCTGGAGTAGTGGTCGGCTCTGCTTTATGGTAGTGTCAGGGACTAAACCTGCACCTGTGAACCTCATACATGAAAGTTTTGCTGCTATTCTCTGTTGGCTACCTCTCACTCCAGGAGTCTTTGGGTGACTTCAGCTATACATCATGACTAATTTTAGTTCTTCTTCCCTACCTACTTTCTCTCTTCCTAAACTACTTATCATGTCTGTGGTATGACGTGTTCCAGACTTAATTTGGCTAATTTCTGTCCCCAACTGGCAGAATAGAGGAAAGTTGAGGCTCTTGTTCGTTGCTGACCACCACTGCTCATTATTTCTAGGTTTGTTCGGTAGACGGGTACAGAAAAGAACTTTTTTTTATAAAGTAAACTATTGTAAATTTGTATAAATATTTGCAATTCAAAGGAGAGTTGTAGGGCTTGGCTTTATTTCTTCCTCTTTTTAGATAGAGACAAAGAAGCAGAGAGAGTGAAAATGACCACAGCACCAAAGCTACCTTCAGTGCTGCTGGGGCCTAAGCTTGAACCTGCGTCACTCATGCTGCAAGGCAGCACACTGATCAAGTGAGCTATTTTTCTGGCCCTGATTTTACTGTTTCAATTCTGAATTTTTACCTCTCTCTCTCTTTCTCACCCCTCCCTTTCTCTCTCTCTCTCTGCCTTCCCTCCCTCTCTCTCTCTTTTGTTATTTATTTTTTTATTTTGTATATATTTCACTAATTGTGACTTCCAAGATTGGAAGATTACAGGGTATAGCTCCACAGCTCACCCACCACCAAAGTTCTATGTCTGCATCCTCCCAAAGATAACCACCATAGTTCTCACAGAGTCTTAGAAACAGTTTGTTGTTTCTTTTTTTCTTTTCTTTTCTTTTTTTTTAATTTTATGAGATTCAGTGCTCTAGATTCCACATATGAGTGAAACCATCTGGTAGTGGATTTTTATTTCTTATTTTGCTAAGCACAATCACCTCCAGTTCCAATCATTTAAAAATATGTTATTTATTTATTTATTATTGGATAGAGACAGAGAAATTGAGAGGGGAGGAGAGATAGAAAGGGAGAGAGGCAGAGAGACACCTGCAGCTATGCTTCACCACTTGTGAAGATTTCTCCCTGTAGGTAGGGACCAGGGGCTTGAACCTGGGTCCTTGCGCACTGTAATGTGAGCTCTTCAGCAAGTGCACCACCTCCTGGCTCCTTATTTTGTCCCACGCAAGGACACAATATTGTCTTTTTTGATGGCAGAGTAGTATTGCATGGAACATACGCAACATAACTTCTTTTATATTTATTTATTTATTTTATTTTATTTTCCTTTTTTTTTTTTTTTTTTTTGCCTCTAGAGTTATCACTGGGGCTCGGTGCCTGCACCACAATTTCACTGTTCCTGCAGGCCATTTTTTCCCACATTTTTGTTGTCCTTGTTGTTGGTATTGTTATTATTGCCATTGATGTTATTGTTGGATAGGACAGAGAGAAATTGAGAGAGGAAGGGAGATGGGGGGGAGAGAAAGATAGACACCTACAGACCTGCTTCACCGCTTGTGAGGTGACCACCCCTCACCCCTGCACGTGGGGAGCCAGGGCTCAAGGCGGTATCCTTACGCCTGTCCTTGCGCTTAGTGCCATGTGCATTTAACCCACTGTGCTACCGTCCAACCCCCATAACATAACTTCTTTAGCCAGTCATCTGTTGATGGGCATTTAGGCTGGTTCCACTATTTGGCTATTGTGAATAATGCAGCTATGAACACAGGGGTGCATTATGTCCCTCAAACTAGTGCCTAAGAGTGGTGTTGCTATATCATTTGGTAGTTCATTTTTATTTGTTGAAGGACTCTCCAGACAATCTTCCAAAGGGGTACCACCAGTTTGTATTCCTACCAGCAGTGTAACAGAGCTCCTTTTTCTTTGCATCTTCACTAATACCTGTAATTTCCTATTTTGTTGATGTAGCTTATTCACACAGGTATAATATAACACTATTTTCTTATACAAAAAGAAACTTTGTTCCTAAAGGATTACGATTATTACTTATCTCTGTTGCCTTACATAAAGTAGCATGCTATAAAATATTTTTACTGAAGGCAGTTTGAACTTTCTCTAATTGTTTTTTATTTTTTATTTTTCTTTTCTCTTTTTTCATTATCTTTATTTATTGGATAGAAACAGCCAGAATTTGAGAGGGAAGGAGGAGATAGAGAGACACCTACAGCCCTGCTTCACCACTTGCAAAGCTTTCCCCCCCTGCAAGTGGGGGTCAGGGGCTTGAACCCAGGTCCTGTCACACTGTAACATGTCACTCAACCAGGTGCGCCACCACCTGGCCCCGTTTTTTATTTTTTCTTTAGGATCATATATTCCACTTGAGTTGGACAGTCAAATTCTTCTGTTTTAAAGAAATAATTCTCATTCAAATTATATTAATATATAGTTTAATTTTGCTCTGGATATTTAAAATAAATTTTAGTTTTTAAAATTTTTCTTATTATTATCTTTATTGGCTAGAGAGAGCCAGAAATTGAGAGGAAATGGGGAGAGAGACAGAGAGACACCTACCTCCCTGCTTCACCACTTGTGAAGCTTTTTCCCTCCAGGTAGGTACTTGGGGCTTGAACCCAGGTCCTTGCACACTGTAATGTGTGCACTTAACCAGGTGCACCACCACCTGGCACTACTTACTTTGTTTTGTAATCATGCAAAAGAGCTACATGATCCCAAATTTAAATATACAAGACAGGATATATTTAAGAAATTTAGCTGTTTTCTGTGCCTCTCCAAGGTCCTCCCCCATGGTGGTTGTTTTTCTTTATCTGTCTGAAGGTGGTATTTTTTTTTTTCATTTGTACTTTGTGGATTCATCTTTGAATTTCTTTAAAAAAAACCTAAAATTTTCTTATGTGTATATATGTATATACTTGTGTACGTATGCATGCATAGAAATATGCGTGTACCTATATATGCTTATATGTAGTATATATAGGTTTATATTCTCCACCTTGAGTCCTTGTGTAAGTGTAATGTATGAACACATTTTTCACTTTCCTCTATGTAGGATTTTTTTACTGAACATATTGGAGGTTTAAGTTAGGGACTTTTAATTCTTATTTTAGTTCTGCTTCTAACAGCTTAATGGACTTGCAAGGTAGATTAGTATTTTGACTTTTAAAGTAGTAGTAATGATATTTTCCCTTTCTCATAGGATTATTTTTCAGGTAAATCAGACAGGGCATGCTAAAATGAATATGGAAAGGCAACTTCTCTGTGCATAATGCTACTGTTAGTTTGTAAAATAAGGCACAGAAAGATCTATTACATTTATTCAGGATTCTTCTTAGAGATTAAAGGTCAAATTTTAATAGTTCTGCACCATATATATATATATATATATATATATATATATATATATATATATATATATATATATATATTAATGAGGAAGATAGGAGGAGAGAAAGAACCAGACATCACTCTGGTACATGTGCTGCCGGGGATTGAACTCAGGACCTCATGCATTAGAATCCAGTGCCGTATCCACTGCATCACCTCCTGGACCACTGTAGTCTATTATTTTGTATTGTACTAAATATGTTACCTGATTAACATTAGACTGTGCTTAGGAGGGAAATAATATTACCCTAGTTGGACATTTAATACGAAGTGGGACTTCAGAACTCAAAGAATCATCAGTTCATGAGTCAGCAAGACAGCTCACCTGGGAGAATTCCTGCTTTGCTATCTGTGAGACTTAGGGTAGAGTCCTGGTCCCCACTATACTGGGGGCACTTTGGTGCTAGAGTGTCTTTATATGTCTCTGTCTCTCTTTTTCTACCTGGAAAATGGGTCCATGGGACTGAGTGGTGGCACACTTGGTTGAGTTCATATGTTACTATATGCAAGTACCTGGATTCAAGCCCCTGGTCTCCACCTGCAGTGTGGAAGCTTCATGAGCAGTGAAGTAGCACTGCAGGTGTCTGTCTTTTTATCTTTCTCTATCCTCCTTTCATCTCAGTTTCTCTGTCTCTATCCAGTAAATGAATAAAGAGATAAATAAAATATTGAAAAATTGGGTCCAGGCCCTGGTGATGACAAAAGCAAAAAGAAAAAAAATATCAATTTAATAATATCTGCATATGTTACTGTTAAATTAACAGGTGTCTTATTTTGACCAGATGATGATGATGATGCTACTAGTAATAATACTACAGGGGCCGGGTGGTGTCGCACAGGGTTAAGTGTACTTAGTACGAAGTGCAAGGACCCATGCAAGGATCCTGGTTCAAGCCCCCTGGCTCTCTCACGTAAAGGGGAGTCATCTCAGAAGTGGTGAAGCAGGTCTGCAGGTGTTTGTCTCTCTCACTCTCTATCTCCCCCTTCCCTCTCAATTTTTTTCTGTCCTATCCCATAAAAATGAAAAATTGCCACCAGGAGCAGTGAATTCGTAGTACTAGCACTGAGCCCCAGTGATAACCCTGGAGGCTAAAATAAATAAATAAAATAATTATAATAATACATGCTATGGAAATGGAAATTTCAAAATGAAGATAAAAAATGAAAAAAAAATCATCTATGAATTTAGTGCCAGAGGTTTTTTTTGTTTGTTTGTTTTTTAATGAAAGAAAGGAGAAGGAGAGAGAACCAGAACATTATTCAGGCTCATGTGGGGATGGAGACTGACCTCATACTTAAGAGTCCAGCACCCCATCCACTGTGCCAACTTCTTGGTTATGATCATTATATTTTAAAACCATCATAAATTTTGAAAAGTGTGAGATATATGATTATCAGTATTTGTCTCAATGTCTTAATAGCTCTTGCTAGACCTAAATAAGTTTGTAATTTTGTGAGGAAGTTGATGGACTTTGTACTTAACTGCTATCAAAAATATGTACCTGTACTATGTATAAATGTGGTTACAAATGGTAATAATCAAATTTTCATCTTTTGAAACATAGGATCTATTTGGAAAGTCAGATCCGTACCTGGAGTTCCACAAACAGACATCTGATGGGAACTGGTTGATGGTTCATCGTACAGAGGTGAATAACTAAATTTGAAAAGTAGGATTGAGGTCTACTTGGGAATAGAGGTCACCTCTTACTGCACCTTGATTTCAGTAATATGCTTCTAGTTATACCATTATTTAGAATAGTATCTGTGAATGAGTGAAGATATGAAGGATGAATAATGAAGAGTATCGCAAGAATCTAGGAAAGGCAAGAGCAAAGTCTTAATAGAGTGATTTTTTTAACTGTCCTTTTTGAATATTCATTTCTATAGGTCGTTAAAAAAAATTTGAATCCTGTTTGGAGGCCATTCAGAATCTCTCTGAACTCTTTGTGCTATGGAGATATGGACAAAACTATTAAGGTAATTTGAAATTATATTTGTGTACATATTATATATATGTGCAAACATAGTCATATCTTTTATGAGATTAATTAGATAGTATTTTCAGAGAGTAAATGACATAGTGGATACTTTTAGGGT
The DNA here is from genome assembly GCF_950295315.1 of Erinaceus europaeus. Lineage (NCBI taxonomy): Eukaryota > Metazoa > Chordata > Mammalia > Eulipotyphla > Erinaceidae > Erinaceus > Erinaceus europaeus. Next base: position 168,844,970 of record NC_080162.1, on the reverse strand, counting down.
TGATTTTTATTTCTGGTTCGTGATACTAAAATTGAGGTGTTGCTGGAAAATAGTCAATTTGAAAGAATGCACATTTTTGATCTGTTGACTTATTGATTAATCAAACACTGAATTTTCTTTTTTAAAATTTTTATTTTTATTTATTTATTTATTTATTTATTTATTATTGGATATGGACAAGGAGAAATTGAGGGGAGGGGAAGATAAAGATGGAGAGAGACAGAGGTACCTACAGCTCTGCTTCACCACTTGTGAAGCTTTCTCCCTGCAATTGAAGACCAGGGCCTTGAACCTGGGTCATTGCACACTGTAGTGTGAGTGCTTAACCAGGTGCACCACCACCTGGCCCCTATTTTCCATTTTTTAAACAGTGTCCAACTGAAACAAACAAAAAAATATTCCTTAGTTCCATAGAAACTTTATACACATTCTTTGCCTTTGATATGCCTTTGAATATAAAAAGAGATATTACTCTTAAAAGCTATGGCTCCTCCTATGTTAGCAGCAGAACAAAGTAGTGAGAGCATTATTTTTTGCTTGACATCAGAACAGGACACAATTTATTGAAAACATCTAAAGGGATTTAATTTTAGAGTGGAGATAAGGAACAGCAGAAACTGTCCAATAGTTTTTTTTAAATGCTTTTCCATATAGTCCTTTATCAAAATCTGTAGTATTTTAAAGACACTCATATTATAGTTACTTTTTTAAAAAAAATTTATTTATAAAAAGGAAATATTGACTAAACTATAGGATAAGAGAGGTACAGCTCCACACAATTCCCACCACCAGAACTCTGTATCTCATACCCTTCCCTGATAGCTTTCCTATTTTTAACCCTCTGGGAATATGGACCCAAGGCCATTGTGGGGTGCAGAAGGTTGAAGGTCTGTCTTCTGTAATTGCTTCCCTGCTGAACATGGTTGTTGACAGGTCGATCCATCCTCCCAGCCTGTCTTTCTCTTTCCCTAGTGTGGAAGGGCTCTGGGGAAGTTGAGCTCCAGGTGGGGTCGTCTGTCCAGGGAAGTTTGGTCGGCTTCATGCTAGCATCTGGAACCTGGTGGTTGACAAGAGAGTTTTAACATACAAAGCCAAACAAATTGTGGACCAATCATGAACCTAAAGACTGGAATAGTGCAGATGAAGAGTTGGGAGGGGGAGGGTCTCTTTTGTAGATAGCTAGTAGGCATATTTTAGTAGCCAAAGGGCCTGTAGCTATACTAGTGTTTTTTTTTCCCCTGAGCCTGAAATCTGATATGCAGGTGGATCCAAGTTATTATCTGGGGAGATGATATCATGGCTGGAAAAGGAACAGAAAGCTAGATAAGGGAAGAGAGTAGCTCCCAAATATGGGAAAAGTGTACAAATATTGTTGATTGTAAATCCCGTCAATTTGATGTGATCTGGGGCCTATATTCATCTTAGGAGCCTATGTGACCTCTGTATCCCTGTAGATCTGAGCTCACATTCTGTAGTCATAAGTAGGAATGTTCCAAGCTGCCCCAATATCAGGACCCATCTTCCTCAGGTGTAGCATAGAGTATATTGTCCATCCTCCCTTGGGAGAATGGAACATTCTCTACCATTGTTGATCCAAGTTGAGGGCAAGGTCCTATGAGGGCAAACAAAGGGGTCAGTTGTGTTGCTTCTGATAGAAATGACTGGTAACAATGGAGAGAGGGATTTGTTCAATATCTAGGTCCATCATGTCTGTTTGGGAATCTCAGGACTCCCCAAATAGGGCCCCAACTGATGGGGTGGCCTAATAGTGACTAAAGAGTCATCATTAAAGTATGCCAGTCTTTTGCCCTTATTCAGCTTTTGTAGTCCTTGCTTTGATGAGGTTAGCTTTGGAGTGAGTGAGTGAGAGAACTGTAATAGGAAGTGGGTGAGGAGGGTATCTAAGTCTAAGTAGACACTATTTCATTATGAAATTTATACTGAATCACTACAGACTATTGTGTATTTTTGCTTTCAGGTATATATTTTGTCCTAATTTATGGATACATGTGAACATATGCTCTATCTTATGGGACCTGGTCTATATCTAGGTTTTGTGACTTTGTTAGGAAGTGAACCTCCTGGAATAGAATTAGAGAATACTATGAAAGGAAAGGTCTCACCCAAGTAATGAGGGTGAAGGGTTGGCATTCCATGCCTGACATTTCTGGACACAGTCTGAAGTGAAGCGTACTGAGGTGGTACTCGTTGCATTGATTAGGTTGAGATCGGTGGATGCAATATCCTTTGGTATGAATTGATGAGCCACACTTTAGAGGTTCCAGGACTGGGGGAAATATAGGCTCTATAGAGGAAGCGGGAGGTTCCTGCTGTCTTAGGGCTTAAGAAGACAATAGATAGTTATTGCTATAGTCACATTATTTGGCAATTGGGTTAATTTTGAAATATCCCTTTGTTAGGATTTGCTTTATCTATAGTTACTTTTTTAAATAAATGTTTCCAGATACTAACATTTTCTTATGTTCAGATGTCCATATATTGAGGGAAGTTGTTTGTTGTGAGGTAGTGTTTGTGTTCATTTTCTCCTGGTAACTACTATGGTAAAAGCACAGGCATAGGATTTAGTCCAGCACAGTTGATAGCTTGACTTAGACTCTTAACCAGTGAAAGAATTTTGAGAAGCTCCTCGAAAGTCTCTATTTACAAAGTAGAGGAAATAATGTCTACATTGTGGGGTGTGTGGGGGGGAACTAAAGTTCAAATTAATGAAACTGGAAATCTTGTAAACTGCTACATAAAGTATAGATTATGTTATTATTGAAAACTGCTTCATTTCTTCAATCCCCCTAAAAGAATTGTTCTCAGTTTGTGGAGATCTTTAAGTCTTGTTAGTAGAGGGTCGTTCAAAAGTCATGATGCATTTTTGCATAGAAAAATGTAGAAACAGATGTCATGACTTTTCAGACAACCTACTATCTATCACATGTGTAATACCCAAGAGTGACTACCTAGGTACAGTGGAAAAGTAGGTTTAAAAATTATTTTATTATTGTATTAAATCTAGAATGCTTGTTTTTTTTTTTATTTTTAATAGTAATTTGAAGGTTCATTAGATTTGAGAAGCAAGGGAAACTAGAAAAAAAGTACTTAAGCATAACTCTTTGATTGTAACATGTTAACAATGAAACAATGTTTTTTAAACCTTTTTTTGCACACATTGGCATGCATAGAAGGTTATCTTACTATAGTAAGTAAACGATTTTCTGAGATTTTTCTGATGTCTTCCATTCTCAAAAGTTTTTAGTTTGTTGTAACTACACATAATTTGACTTGCCTTATCCTCACTGTCTTTATTTCTGTATTTCTTTGCAGTATCTGAAAGTCATATGTCTATGAATCTTGGCATTTGAGAGTTGCTTAGAGGTGTAGTCAAGAGTTACAGAGTAGAGATTAGTCCTGATCATAAATAATGTTTTTTGCTTCAGTGTGATGTGCTATTGTTAATGCTCTAGTATTTGTTGTTATTTTTATACCAAAGGAATCAGAGAAACAATCATGCATGCTGCCACCTTACTTAACATGGGAATGTCTTTGTGAATGTATTGTGTGGTGTGCATTCTTTCATGTATACACACATGTGCATATACATACATATGACATATGTATTTACATATATATGATATATGTATATAGCTACTATGTGTGCATATGTATATATGCATATATTTCATTGTCATAAGTGTTGCTGATACTGTTGTTTAAAACAATATCGTTCATAGTACTTGTTTTTGAAGTTTTTAGGAAACTAAATAACTTTATTATTGTATCTGCACTTATGCCAACTTTACAAATGTCACACCATTTTTTAGCACCAACCGTTTGCTTTTGGGTGGTGGGTGGGAGGGGCAACAGTGGGCTTTTCCTGTATGTGGGTGTATGTTTGAAATATGTGCATATATGTATGTAAGTTTCCAGAAGTTATATTCAAAAATAGTCATGCATTCCCTATTACTTTAGGCAATCTCAACACATGGCCAGTTCTAGAAAATAAATATTTACTAGAAAAATAACCTATTTATTTATGTAAATATATATGGAGAAAGAGAGAGAAAGAGAGAAGAAGAGAGAGAGAGAGACCACAGCACCAAAATGTCCTTTGGTGTGGTGCAGGTTAGTCTCAAACCTGGGTTGTGCACATGGCAAAGCAGCACACTATGCAAGTGAGCTATTTCACTGACCCAAGTCCTGATAAATTCATTTAAATAAAAATTTGTTCTTATTAAAGCTTGATCTTGTCATAGTTATAAATTGAAATTTCTTGAATAAAAAAAACCAAAGTTATTTTTTAACCATGATTTTAAAAATCCAGTTAGAAGTAAACCTATTGAAGTGTTAAGATTGTATCTTTTTAAAAAAATATTTATTTATTCCCTTTTGTTACCCTTGTTGTTTCATTGTTGTAGTTATTATTGTTGTTGTTAACTGATGTTGTCGTTGCTGGATAGGACAGAGAGAAATAGAGAGAGGAGGGGAAGACAGAGAGGGGGAAAGAAAGATAGACACCTGCAGACCTGCTTCACCGCTTGTGAAGCGACCCCCCTGCAGGAGGGGAGCCACAGGCTTGAACCGGGATCCTTACATCGGTCTTTGTGCTTTGCACCACCTGCGCTTAACCCGCTGTGCTAGTCTGACTGCCAAGATTATCTGTATCTTTATCTTTATTTTACTTTCTCTAGAAAAGAGCTATTAAAATAATTAATCTGTATCCCTGTGGCTTCTTTTCCCTGACATTTTGAAGAAGCAGATAAAGGACTCAGTTTTAAAGTAGAATAGTAAATATATAATGCATGAGTCTAACTCTGAACTGGTTGGTGGCTTGCAAAGAATTGCTTGCAAAAAATAACTCTTACCAGCACAGAAAATTTCAATTTTAGACATTTTTGCTATTAACTGATTAACAAAAACTTAGATCCTGAATAATAATGAAAATGTAAGGAATGAAATACTCCCTGTTATGCCAGGTACTCATTTCAGTTCTCATAAAACTGATAAGAAAATAAATTACTTTACCAGGTAAGCATATATAAATCCTAAGCATTTTAGCTTGATGATTAATAAAACTTTGTAAAGGATAACAGCAAAATGGAGGAATGGCACAAAATTAATGCAAGTTGCTTCTTAGTTAGAAACTTTTGGTTTAAATCATAGACTCAAGAAGGACTGGAAAGTATTGGCACAGTTTTACTTAAGTTGGTTATCACACAAGACATAGTATCTTTAGTTTCTCTATACCTCACAAGTCTAAATAAATACTGTGCTCAGTGCACATTATAAATGTTTGCAGAAAGGAAATAATCTGTTTTGAAATTACAAATCACTATTACAAATCACCAGTGATGGGCAGAAACAGCTTAGCTTTTATTAGTTTCTATTACCAAAACTTTCTTTTTCTTTTTTAAAATTATCTTTATTTATCTATTGGGTAGAGATAGCCAGAAATTGAGAGGATCAGAGGAGAGAGAGAGAGAGAGAGACCAACCTGCATCACTGCTTCACCCCTTTTGAAGCTTTCCCCCTGCAGCTAGGGACCAGGGGCTGGAACCCTAGTCCTTGCTCATTGTAACGTGTACGCTGAAGCAGGTGTGCCACCACCTGGCCCCTTACCTTAACTTTCTTATTGCAATGAATATTGAGATAATCCTATAAACATTTACTTTTAAAAAATTATTCACTTTTGTTGCCCTTGTTTTTTTATTGTTGTAGTTAGTATTGTTATTGATGTCATCGTTGTTGGATAGGACAGAGAGAAATGGAGAGAGGAGGGGAAGACAGAGGCGGGGAAGGGAAGACAGACACCTGCAGACCTGCTTCACCGCCTGTGAAGCAACTCCCCTGCAGGTGGGGAGCCAGGGGCTCCAACCGGGATCCTGATGCTGGACCTTGTGCTTTGCACCATGTGCACTTAACCCGTAGCGCTACCGACCAACTCCCATTTTTTTTTGTATCTGTCTTCCAAACATTCAATTTTTTATTAGTGACTTAATAATGATCGACAGAATTGTAGTATAAGAGGACTGCAATTCCATACAGTTCCTACCACCGGAGTTCTGTATCCCATCCCCTCCATTGGAAGGTTCCCTGTTCTTTATCCCTCTAGGAGTATGGACCAAAATTCTTCATGGGGTTTTCGAAAGTGGAAGGTCTGGTGTCTGTAACTGCTTCTCCACTGGACATGAGTGTTGACAGGTTGATCCATACCCCCAGCCTGTCTCTGTTTTTCCCACCTAGGGTAGGGATCTGGTGATGTGGAGTTCCAGGACACATTGGTGAGGTCATCTACCCAGGGAAGTCATATTGGCGTCATGGTAGCACCTGCAACTTGGTGCCTGAAAAGCATTAAGATATAAAGCAGGACAAATTGGTAAACATTTAGTTTTGACTTTATCTGTCAACCTGGCAAAACAGTATTCAAATCAAATAGCCACAGTTCTCTTTTTTGTCTGATTAAAAAAAAAAAAAGCTGCTTTAAGGAAGCTTGTAATGAAAGAGTAGAATTCCATTTGTTTTACATGGAAGCAGTTACTGTAGCTATCCGCAGTAGAACATTATTCTATTGTTCTTTTATTGTAGTTTTCCTTCTTAAAGTAAAAATTATGAGCCTCAGAATACTACACATCTAACTATCAACACACTATATCTAACTGCGAATATTAGTGTAACCTCATAAGATTATAGAAAATGAAATACACTCCTTATTCTAAATCATGGAGAATTTAATAATGCAATTTTTAGCCATCCAAGATACTGATTTCCTCACTTTCTCCACATAATGACTTTTAGCTATTGTATAGTGATAACAAGGTAAGGAAATAGTTGTGAAAGAAAGTGTAATTCCATTTTGAATTAACTTATCAGCACATACAAAGAGAATGATAAAAGAACCAGAAATTGCTTGATGTCAAATTTGAACAGTATTTGTATTTTCCACCTGCCTATACTCTGTCTTAAAATACCATTCCAAGGGCAGATGGAGTTTGAAACCTTTTTCTCCTTGAAGAAGTTCATACCTATTTTTCTAAGGACTGCTCCGAACTCAATTCCCAGTATCACATCAGAACACCAAGCAACTTCATGGATGGTGGAGTCTAGCTTGGGTGTGTCTTCCTCTATCTCTTTCTCTTAAAGATTAATATTGAACTTGGGGGGAGACTCAGTGGGATCGCATATGCACAAAACCCTGGATTCATTCTCCTGCACTATAATTAAAAAAGACTTGTAAGTCCCAGCCCTCTTAATTAAAATCATACTGATTTTTTTATGTTTTTATCATACTAATTTTAGGTTGAGTGTTATGATTATGACAATGATGGATCACATGATCTCATTGGAACATTTCAAACCACCATGACAAAACTGAAAGATGCTTCCAGGAACTCACCTGTAAGTTTCATCATTGTTATTTGGTCATCTATTTATTGTTTTATTTTGGCAGAGCCAAGATGGCGACTTGGAGATAACACATGGCCTTAGCTCTGCAAAGAGGCTGTTTCAAAACTGTGAAGTTCGGGTGAGGGTAGGAATTCTGGGTCACTAGTGGGATAGGGGTGCACTGGGTGGGCAAACAAGAACTAAAGAAGGACCCTATAATGCATATTTGGGCCGGCAAACAAAGGCCAAAAAGGCAAAAAGAAATCAGGGAGATTGGCTAGAAGTTTTCTGTTTTGCTAGTTCCCAACCCCCACACCGGCTACTCCTGGTAGGATTCCTGTGGAGGGAATTTCTTTAGCAAGATTCCTGGATTATCAGGGGTTTCTTTCAAATGTGTATCATTCAAAAGACATTGAACTGAGCTGGAGTTCTGAGTGACAGATTACCTGATCAATCAAGGCCTTGGTCTTGCCTGGTGTGTCATTCCGGTTGTCTTTCAAAAGACATTGAAAGTAGCAGGAACTCTATCTGAGTGATAGACTATCTGACCAGTCAGGGCCTCGGTCTGGCCTGGGGTAAAGTACCTGTGTTTTTGTGTTAATACTTGAGTTTGCCTGATAGTTAGTTACCTCATATTGTTTTATTTTTTCCCTTTGGTGTAGCCAACAGTTTATAGTATTTTTACATTACATAATTCTCTGAACTCTGTGTACTGTATTCATCTGTAGTTGGGTGATCCAAATTCACATTTGGGGTATTAGTTTCTTTTATATTTATAGTTTGGTTTCTTTGGTTTCATATAACATAGATGGTTTCGTTGAAAAGCTTTAGTTTTAAAGTTTTGGCATCTAATTGGTCACAATAATTAATATCTGCAGCATTGGGCGAAGATATGGCTTTGAACTAATTACATTTATGCTATTGTTGAACGGGCTTTTCCATTCTGCTTCTAAATCTTCCCTCTGCCTTGTCCCCACCAAAAGTAAAGATAAAATCATTCTTACAGCACATGAACTCAAGTAACATTAAGCTGTCTTTTAGAGATACTTACTTTGTTAAAATCATTTGTTCAACTTAGTGACATTATTTTACTATCTAAAGTCCTAGCATATTTCTAAGTGTTTCTGAAACTTTTTATTCCTAGTCAATGTGACTAAAAACTATTATAGAGCATTTTGCAAGTTAAACTTATAAATTGCTTCCATTTTGTTTGCCTTTCTAGTTTGAACAAAATTGTATTGTTAATTTTACAGCCTATTTAGAATAATATTTACTGCTTATCAACTACTTAAAGACTGGAATAGTACTCATTAGAATAGCATTTGCTTTTGAAAATGTAAATAAGGGGTTTAAGAAGTAACAGGTTTGGGGGCCGGGCGGTAGCACAGTGGGCTGAGCGCACAGGACGCAAGGACTAGCATAAGGACCTGGGTTTGAGTCCCTGGCTCCCCACTGCAGGGGAGTCGCTTCACAGGCGGTGAAGCAGGTCTGCAGGTGTCTGTCTTTCTCCCTCTCTGTCTTCCCCTCCTCTCTCAACTTCTCTCTGTGCTGTCCAAAAACAACAACAATAATATTAACAACAATAATGATAGACAAGGAGGGCAACAAAAGGGAAAAGGTGGCCTCCAGGAGCAGTGGATTCTTGGTGCAGGCACCGAGCCCCAGCAATAAACCTGGAGGCAAAAAAAAAAAAGTAATAGGTTGGGCAGAGGGTAGATATCATAATGGTTATGCAAAGAGACTCTCATGCTTGTGGCTCCAAAGTCCTAGGTCCAATCACCTGCACCAAGGTAAGCCAGAGCTGAGCAGTGCTCTGGTTAAAAAAAAAAAGAAAAAAAAGTAAGAAGTTATATTTAAATAAGCGGTGCTACTTTGACTAATTATGTAAATTTAAATACTGGTGTTTTTTTATCAAATAAATAAAGCATTTGAGTTAATTGGCTTAAATAATAAGAAATGAGTTTTAAACAAGCATAATGGGACTAGAATTTTCAGTCTACATAATCATGTAGACAGCTACCTGATGGTTTTTCTCATATGTGGAATATAGAGAACTGAAGCACATGAACTTGCAAAAAAAAAACCAAAAAACCAAAAAACAAAAACAAAAACCCAGCCAAGCAAACCTAGAAGTAAATCATTTCAGACTTTGTGAGAACTGTGATGGTTGTTGTTGGGAAGGTGTGTGGGCACAACGGTTTGGTGGTGGGTGTGGTGTCAAGCTGTATCTTGTAAGTTTATAATCATGAAAGTACTACTATTCACAAATTTAAAAAATGACTTAAAAACTCAGTAGGTCATGTAGAGATCTCCAGTTCAATTCCAACTCAAAACAAAATGATATGATTGGTTTATCTAGAAATGTCAGTGTGAAGAACAAAAGGCTTTTCAAATCACATCTTGTGGTTTAAATGCTAGAACTGAGTTGTCTTTGAACTAATAGTTTCTTTTATTATTATTATTATATTTGCTTATTGGATAGAGAGAGCCAATAGGAGAAGATAAAGAGGGAGAGAGAAAGACACCTGCTGCACTACTTCACTCGTAAAAATTTTCTACTGGTTGGGAGTCGGGCTGTAGCGCAGAGGGTTAAGCGCAGGTGGCGCAAAGCACAAGGACTGGCATAAGGATCCCGGTTCGAACCCTGGCTCCCCACCTGCAGGGGAGTCGCTTCACAGGCGGTGAAGCAGGTCTGCAGGTGTCTTTCTCTCCTCTTCTCTGTCTTCCCCTCCTTTCTCCATTTCTCTCTGTCCTATCCAACAATGACGACAACAACAATAATAACTACAACAATAAAACAACAAGGGTAACAAAAGGGAATAAATAAATAAAATTAATATTTAAAAAAAAAAGTCTTAAAAAAATTTTTTTTCCACTGGTAGCCAGGGGCTTGAACCTAAGTCCTTGCTCATTGTAACACTTGAGCTTAACCAGGTGTGCCACCACCTGGCCCCTGAGCTAATAGTCTCTTAATGAGAAATAATAATAAAAATCAACTCTAAATATTCTATTTTTTAAAATATTTTATTTATTTATTTATTTTAATGAGAGAGGTATAAAGAAAGGCACATAGGGAGGGAGAGAGAGAGAGGGAGGGTGGGGGGAGGGAGAGAGAAAGAGAGAGACATTAGAGCACTGCTCAGCTCTGGCTTATGATAGTGCAGGGGGTTGAAGATAGAACCTTGGAGCATCAGGCATGGAAGTCTCTTTGCATAACCATTATGCTGTCTCTCTAGCCCCAAGTATTCTATTTAAAGATTCTTTTTTTTTTTTTTTTTTTTTTTTTAGTTTTTTTTTTTCTCCTCCAGGGTTATTGCTGGGCTCGGTGCCAGCACCATGAATCCACCGCTCCTGGAGGCCATTTTTCCCCTTTTTGTTGCCCTAGTTGTTGCAGCCTCGTTGCGGTTATTATTGCCATTGTTGACGTTGCTTTGTTGTTGGATAGGACAGAGAGAAATGGAGAGAGGAGGGGAAGACATAGAGAGAGGGGAGAGAAAGATAGACACCTGCAGACCTGCTTCACCGCCCGTGAAGCGACTCCCCTGCAGGTGGGGAGCCGGGGGCTCGAACCGGGATTCTTAACGCCGGTCCCTGCGCTTTGCGCCACGTGCGCTTAACCCACTGCGCCACCGCCCGACTCCCTATTTAAAGATTTCTTTTGAAGGTACAACTAATGCAAATTGCTAAAAATTAGAACATTTTGGAAGCAAGCTACCTAGAGGAATTATCTGTATGTGATGGGTGAGTTCAATTGTTTCACTAATTTCAGTTTACTGTTACTTGTTATTTTCTTTTAGAAAAGAATTGACTAGTAACTAACTGTATAATACTTTATGTATCTTGTAAAATTTTCCAAAATTTTACAAACTTGATATGTTCTTTCCTTGTGGCTATACTTTGTCCTCTATTTTGTTTCTTTATATCTGCATATGAGTGAGATCATACAGGGCTGACATGGGTCTCAGAGGTCCCAGGTTTGATTGCTAGCATTACCACATGCCAGGTCTGGGTGGTGCTCTGGTCTGTTTGTCTCTCTCGATAAACAAATAAATGGCTCTTAAAAAACAGCTGCCTCTTGGAAATTTCACTGATACTTTAAGGTCACACTGGTATTTCAGATACTTCTATAAGAATTAACATTTTGTTTTGTCATCCAACAGATTGAATTTGAATGCATAAATGAAAAAAAGAAACAAAAGAAGAAAAGCTACAAGAATTCAGGTGTTATTTCTGTGAAACAATGTGAGGTCAGTTGACCTTGAGCATTTTATAGTGTAATGAGGTCATAGTACTATTCCTAACAGTATAGTCTCTACCAGGCCATCACTTGAATTTAGGCCAGCATCTGGATACACTGAGGAAAAAGAAATAAGGAGGAAATAGTAAAGGAACTTTGCCTCCAAGGTTTGCCTTTTTTTTTTTTTGCCTCCAGGGTTATTGCTGGGGCTCCGTGCCCACAAATCTACCACTCGTGGAGGTTTTTTTTTTCCCCTTTTGTTGCCATTGTTGTTTTATCATTATTGTGATTATTATTATTGTTTTTATTGATGTCATTGTTGTTGGACAGGACAGAGAGAAATCGAGAGAGGAGAGAAAGGCAGAGGGGGAGAGAAAGACACCTGCAGAGCTGCTTTACCGCTTGTGAAGTGACCCCCCTGCAGGTGGGAAGCCGGGGGATTGAACCAGGATCCTTATGCCAGTTCTTGTGCTTGGCACCATGTGCTACCGCCCGACCCCCAGTCTGACATTTTTTTTAAAGCAAAATACAAGTAATATTAGTGTTTTTCATTATTTTGGGAAATGTGAGGCATTGTGATATTTTCCTAGCACATTTGTGGGAAGGACCTGACTCAGTGCATCTACCTTGGTCATAATTTCAAGATGAAATTTTATTTATGTGTGGAGGAGAAAAAAAGTTTTAATCACTAGCAAGCAGCCTCCTTTGCTTTGCCTTTTATTTTAAACACTATGTGTATTACAGTTCTCAAGGTGGTAGGCTTATTACTCCTTTCTTAAAACTTGTATATATACACAATGGAATACTACTCAATTATTATGAGGGCAGAAAGGGGGTGGAGGGCTTTCATCCTGTTACACGATGGTGGAGCTTATCTGAGAATGACAGTGTTTTATAGACACTTGTGTCTATACTCATGTGCCAACAACAGTATTGAAAACGGTTAACCTCCCAATAAAAAACAAGGAAGCAAACAAACAGATTTATATACCAAAGCAAAGGACTCTGAGGAAATAGGGGAAGGGAATAGTGGAGAGGGCACTGGAGTCCTGGTGTGTGATATTGAAAAAGAGCCTAAGTTGTGGGTGAGAGTGTTCTGCAGACACCTATCATGAGCAGGTGATAAATTGTATCCAAGTACCAATAACCATACTGGCATACCCTTAATTCCCTAATAAAATGCTAAAAGGAAAAAGACCTGAAGTGTATTTTATTATTGGACCTTAACAAGTTCTGAACCTTGCTGTAATTATCTTAAAAGTAAAATCTTACTGATTCATAACTTGTAGGACTTGGCACCTTAAATCCAATTGTAGAGGGGTAGTTTCCACATTTTCATTTCATTTTCTGTTCATTTTACCTACTTAAAAACATAGAGTACAGAGCTATTTCTCTCTTGTAGTAAAAGAACTCAGATTTTAACAATCTGCCTTTTGATTTTAGATTACAGTGGAATGTACTTTCCTTGACTATATCATGGGAGGTTGCCAGCTGAATTTTACTGTAAGTAACATAGTGAATGTTTCAGAGTAGGCCATAACATACTACCTTTTCTTTTTTTTTTTTAAATTTTTATTTTATTTTATTTATTCCCTTTTGTCGCCCTTGGTTTTTTTTTTTTTTTATTGTTGTAGTTATTGTTGTTGTTGTTGTTGTTGGATAGGACAGAGAGAAATGGAGAGAGGGAGGGGAAGACAGAGAGGAGGAGAGAAAGATAGACACCTGCAGACCTGCTTCACCGCCTGTGAAGCGACTCCCCTGCAGGTGGGGAGCCTGGGCTCGAACCGGGATCCTTATGCCGGTCTTTGTGCTTTGCACCACCTGCGCTTAGCCCGCTGTACTACAGCCCAACTCCCTACCTTTTCTTTATTTCACTGTATTTTTACTTAATGTATTTTATTTATGTTGTGATGAAATATGCACCTTCTGTTAAGTATGGTCTCCTCAGATAGTTTGTCTAGGTTCTTCATGAGTGTTTTGACTTTGCAGATAACATCTGCTCCTGCTAGAAGCTAACTATGTACAGCCAGTGTTTTTTTTTTTGTTTTTTTTTTTTTTATCCTGCAATAATTTAAAAAAGATTCTTGGCCAAACATAAAAAACTGTGTAATAATTCATAATTTAAAGTATCTTTAAAATAGCATCAGCAAGATAGTTCATGCTGATATTTTGTTAAAATTTTTCTGTAGCCCTATTGGTGGGCCCAAGTATTTGTTAAGAATTGGCAACATCAACCAGGTCTTAGATGAATGTTTGTGTTTCATCTCCTGCAATTTTTCCTGAACATTAAGCACAGGTGTCTTTGTATTCATCTCAGTAATATCTGGGGCTGTTATTGGACAGGTTGGAGTGGACTTTACTGGCTCCAATGGTGACCCAAGGTCTCGTGATTCCCTTCATTACATCAGCCCTAATGGTGTTAATGAGTATTTGACAGCTATCTGGTCTGTGGGACTGGTTGTTCAAGATTATGATGCGTGAGTATGACTAAAATTCTTGTCCTAACTCCCCATAAAATTCAGTTTGTGTTTCACCTGCTGGTACACTGATTTCTATCTATGTGTGTGCATGTGTGCACATGTGTGTGTGTGTGAGAGAAAGAGTTTTATGTTTGATCGCTGAGGACTTAAAAAAATAGAAAATTTTCAAGTTTATTTTTTCAGATTCCTACCTGGACTCAATGACTAAGAAAGAGACAACTAAAGAAAAATTTTCATATGAACACAAAAATCGCTTATTTTTTATAGACAGACAGCTAGTTATAGCAATAATAGTCAGCCCATATCTGTGACCTTAGGAGAACCACTGCAGTTTCCAACGGAGGGGATGGGTACACAGAACTCTGGTGGTAGGAGCAGTGTAGAACTGTGCCCTTGTTATCTTGTAATTTTGTAAGTCAATATTAAATCACTAACAAGATTCTTTTTTTTTTCCTTTTTATTTTGCCTCAGGGTTATTGCTGGTGCTTGGTGCCTGCACTATGAATCCACTGCTCCTGGAGGCCATTTTTTTCCCATTTTGTTGCCCTTGTTGTCATTATTGTTATTGTTGCCATTGATGTTATTGTTGTTGGATAGGACAGAGAGAAATTGAGAGAGGAAGGGAGACAGAGGTGGGGAGAGAAAGATAGACACCTGCAGATCTGCTTCACCACTTGTGAACCGACCTCCCTGCAGGTGGGGAGTTGGGCGCTCGAACTGGGATCCTTACGCCGGTCCTTGTGCTTTTGTGCCGTGTGCGCTTAACCTGCTGCACTACTGCCTGACCCCCCCAACAAAATTCTTATACTTTTAAATAAAGAGGAAATAAAAGTAAGAGACCATCTAGAAGTAGAAGGCAATGGGAAGATTATATATGGTCCTGTCTTTAGAGAGGGAGGTTTCTAGCTTTACTTGTCTAAGTAAGAAGAAACTAATATTAATGAATTAGTTTTTCTATGGAAGGGCAAAATAAGGAAAAAATGAAGCTATAATACTAATACTGGGGCTAGAGGAATAGTTTACTGGCCAGGGTTCATGCCTTGCCATGTATGCATCCAACCCAGGCTTGACCCCCAGCATCACATGGGTGAGCTATGGCACTGAAGACAGCTCTCATGCGTCCTCTCTCTCTCTCTCCCTCCCTCTTCCTCTCTCCTCTCTCTCTCTCTCTCTCTCTCTTCCTGTCTCTGTCTCTCTAATTGAATGTAAAAGCAGCACAGGATCAGTGAAATTGTGTTTGCATGACGTCCCCACCCCCATAATATAATAATTGATGCTCCATACTTGCCAACTATTTTGTGTCAGGGACAACTGGAGGTAGTTTGTTCATAATAGTCATCTAAATAACTTTCATCTGCTCAAAATTCATCTAATACATTCCTCTGTAATAGATAGTTATTGTCTGCGTTATACAGATGAGAAAAGTGTCATATAGGTTAAGAAAACTGTTAAAGGGTACTCAGTTGGAAAATAGGCAGAGATCGAATTGGGGCTGGGCTGTGTGGTTACAGAGGTTGGATCTCATGGCCATACTATGTTTACTTCTAAACACAGAAAATAACTACTTGGGAAGTTTATAGGAAAACCACTGAATTAGTTAAATAAAGAAAAAACACTTTAACGAGTTGCATTGGTTTTCTTTTGTGGTTATCATGAGCTGTCTTTGCTTTATCTTCATATATTATTTTTTAAATATTTATTTATTAGACAAAGAAAGAAAGAGATCAAGAGAGAAGGGGGGGCAGAGGGCAGATAGCATAATGGTTATGCAAACAGACTCTCATGCCTGAGGCTCCAAAGTCCCAGGTTCAATCCCCTACACCACCATAAACCAGAGCTGAACAGTGCTCTGGTTAAAAAAAAGAGAGAGAGAGAAGGGGAGATAGGGGAAGAGAAAATACACATACCTGCAACATTGCTTCACCACTTGTGAAACCTCCTAACTACAGGTTGGGATTAGAGGCTTGAACCTGGATCCTTGTACATTCTAACATGTGTGCTCAACAAGTTGTCCCATTGCCTACGCCTAGCTTCATATTTTCTAAGGTATTAAAGTAAAAAACAAAACCAAACCAAAAGGGTTGCCATGTGTGTGATCCAGGTTACAGCACCTCCCCCATCACATTGATGGATGATGCTTCAGTGTTAGGGTGTCTTGCTCCTTCTTTCTCTGTCTCTTGTTTCTATTTGAAAAAAATGAGCTAAATCAGTAAAGTTCTGAAGATGGCAAGAAGGGTGGTCCAGGAGGTGACACAGTGGATAAAGTACTAGACTCTCAAGCATGAAGTCCCGAGTTCAGCCCCCAGTAGCACATGCACCTGAATGATGTCTGGTTCTTTCTCACTCTCCTCCTATCTTTCTCATTAATAAATAAATAAAATCTAAAAAAAGAAAAGGGGAGGGGGAAGGGGAATAAAGAAAAGGAGGAGAAGGAGAAGACGGAGAAAGAAAGATCATATTTATTGTTAGTGATGATAAAACTCTTTTTTTGTCATTGTCACCATTTTGAGCTGCCTTTTTTTTTTTTTCCAGATAGAGACAGAGACAGGTAGAAAGAGAAACCACTGTCCAGAGGTTTCACTTAGAGCTAGAAGGTTGAGGACTTGAGCCTAGATAGAATGCATGCCTTCTCCAGTGAACTATCTTATTGGCTTACGTTTCTTCAAGAAATGACCTTTCACCCTTTTTTCAAAATTTCTTTTTAGTGATAAGATGTTTCCAGCTTTTGGTTTTGGAGCTCAAATACCTCCACAGTGGCAGGTAAGAACTCTTTGTCTCTGTCTTTCTGTCTGTCTGTCTGCCTGTCTGCCTGCCTGTCTGTCATCTGTCTGTCTGTCTGTCTATCTATCTATTTATCTATCTTTCTTTCTTTCTATGTATCTATCTCCTTCCTTCTTTCCTTTCTTCCCCATTCATACTGCCTTTAATAGAAGGAAACATGGAAGTCAAGAATTTGGTATTTGCTGTATGTTTCTTGAGAATATTCTCAATAGGGTGAAAAGCTTCTCGAAGGAATTTGGACATGGAGCACTTTGGATCAGAATGGAGGGCGGTAATAGAGTATCTGGTGGACCAGACCGTGCACAAGAGAGGACTGGAAACTAGGAGAGGAAGGAGGAGATGCAGGGCTGAGGTGCTGGTCCAGCTGCTGCCTTAGGAGATCCTTCCCTGGGGTGCTCTGGAGTAAAAGTGACCTTGGGGAGTTGTTAAACTAGTCCAAGATTAGTAGTCTTTAATAGTCCTCGCAACCACACCCAGAAACTTGTCCAAAAAAAGATTTGCATGGAGTAAATGTTTGTAGCTGAAATAAGTATAGATGGGCTGAGAACAAAGACTGGTTTGGCAACTTGGGCAAAACAACAACAACAACAACAAAAAACACTTCACTGAAGGACTGACTACCTTGGGACAAGTCACAGCAAGTAGGAAGAATTCTTATCTTGAAAGATTTGCCTCAGAGAAACAGCAAAATAACCTCATCAGCTTTCCTTTTTGACAGGTTTCACATGAATTTCCAATGAATTTTAATCCATCTAATCCCTACTGTAATGGTGAGTTAAAAAGTAAACATGAACATTTTAAACTGAAAGCCTTACTATTCTTACTTGCTCCTCTTCCCCTGGTGTTTTGCTATTCAGATTTCTTCGGTAGGTTCCTTTTTGTGATATTAAAGTGTATGTATGTGGTAAAAGAATTGCCCCAAGTTCACTGTTGGAGTCCTAACAATAATCCTATTATAAGTCACAGTGACACGGAAGTTCTTTTTCTTTAAGGGACTGTATAATACAAGACTTCTCAACATTTGAATTAGATTAATATAAGCAATCATTATTTTCAAATTAATTTGATTTTAAGACTTTAAGATGAATAATACTGCATAAATGTATTTTAAGCTTTCCTCAGTTTACTGTCAATACTACTAATGTAAAACATTAACCCCCCCCCCCAGTAAAGTGGGGGGATTACAGAAATGGGGGGTGATACACCTGGATGAATACACATGTTAGAATGCACAAGGACTCTGGTTCAAGCCTCTGGTCCCCACCTGTAGGACGATAGCTTTCAGTAGTGTGGTACTGCTGCACGTATCTTTGTCTCTCAGTCCTTTTTTTTTTTTTTTTTAATATTTTATTTATTTAAGTGAGAGACCAAAGCACTGCTTAACTCTGGTTAATGGTGGTGCTGGAGATTGAACCTGGGACCTTTGGAGCCTCAGGCCTAGAAGTCTCTTTGCATAACCAAGAGGGTCTTCCCAACCTTCTTGCCTCTGTTTCCCCTTTCCCTCTCAATTTATTTCTTTCTCTACCCAAAATAAATAAATAAATAAATAATCTTTTCGTGATTATGGAGGTGACTCAGTGGTAGAGCACAGAACTTGTATGTGTCATGAAGCCTCAGGTTCAAGTCCCAGTGTTGCTCATGCTGAAGTTCTGGTCTTATCTGTATGACTCTCACTAAACAAACAGCTCTTAAAAAGGAAGAAGAAGAAACAAACAAACAAACAAAATCTTTTGAGGGAGATCTTCTTGATTTCAGCAAATATTATGGGGAATTGCTAAAGAATTTCTGGTATTTTTTTTCACTTTACTTTTGTGAGGTGGGGGGTGGGGTTAATGGCTTTGAATTCTGACACTGATTATTAGGGCCAGATTCAATAGGTGCATATGTAAGTTAAAACTGTGTCAGCAATGGTTTTACTGGAAATATCATTCAACTTTTGCCGGTTTGTGCTATTGTAGTAAATAATCTTGACTAGTATTATATTATGTAATAAAATGTTATTTATATACATAAGTATAAAATAATATTTTTCACCATATTGGTTAACTTAAGTATATACACATGTACCAGAGTTAAGCAGTGCTTTGGTCTCTCACTTAAATAAAATATTTAAAAAAAATAGTAAAAAGGACTGAGAGACAAAGATACGTGCAGCAGTACCACACTACTCTCAAAGCTTTTGTCCTACAGGTGGGGACCAGAGGCTTGAACCAGAGTCCTTGTGCATTCTAACATGTGTATTCATCCAGGTGTACCAACCCCCATTTCTAAATATATATGCATGTACATATGTACATATGTGTATATGTTTAAGTTAACCAATATAGTTTATAAAGTAATAATTTTTTTTTTTTTTGGTCTAGGAATACAGGGTATTATAGAGGCATATCGTGCCTGTCTTCCTCAGATAAAACTCTATGGACCAACTAATTTCTCTCCAATCATAAATCATGTGGCTAGGTTTGCTGCTGCAGCCACACAACAACAAACAGCTTCTGTAAGTGCTCTATTGCGAAGAGACCAGAAGAAAGTAGATAACGGATTGTTCCTGTTGTCATTTTTCTTTTCCTCCAGGGTTATTGCTGTGCTCGGTGCCTGCACCATGAATCCACCGCTCCTGGAGGCCATTTTTCCCCCCCTCTGTTGCCCTTGTAGCCTCGTTGTGGTTATTATTATTGCCATTGTTGATGTTGTTCGTTGTTGGATAGGGCAGAGAGAAATGGAGAGAGGAGGGGAAGACAGAGAGGAGGAGAGAAAGATAGACACCTGCAGACCTGCTTCACCGCCTGTGAAGCGACTCCCCTGCAGGTGGGGAGCGGGGGGCTCGAACCAGGATCCTTATGCCGGTCCCTGCGCTTTGCGCCACATGCGCTTAACCCACTACGCCACCGTCCGACCACCCCCCCCCCCCCAGTTGCCATTTTGACATAGCCATCCTTGGTATTAAAGTAGTATCTGCTGTCATTATATTAGTGATCATTAAAAACAAGATACAGCCGAATAACCATTACATGTATACTTAGAAATTTTCTTAAGGTCTACTTTTATTTATTTATTTATTTGACTCCCGAGTTATCGCAGGGGCTTACCATGAATCCACTGCTCCTGGAGGCCTTTTTTTTTTCTTTTCTTTTTAATCATTTTTGTTACCTTTGTTGTTATTATTGTTGTTGCTGTTGGATAGGACAAAGAGAAATTGAGAGAGAGGGAAGACAGAGAGGGGGAGAGAAAGAGAAAGACACCTGCATATCTACTTGTGAAGTGACCTCCCTGCAGGTGGGGAGCCAGGGTACCAACCGGGATCCTTACACCTGTGGGTGTGCTTTGCGCCATGTGCGCTTAACCCGCTGCACTCCCATCCGCTCCCCCACCTTTTTTTAAAGAGAAGGCTATTATTCACCTTTTTTTCCCCCCTGATTCACCGCCTGTGAAGCGACTCCGCTGCAGGTGGGGAGCCAGGGGCTCGAACCGGGATCCCCTTAACGCCGGTCCTTGTGCTTTGCGCCACCTGGCTTAACCCGCTGTGATACAGCCCGACTTCCTATTATTTATCTTTTAAAGTGACCTAAAAGAAACCATCAGGAGTCTTACCATTTCAGTTGCTGTTACAAAATTCTTGTACTGAAAGATTTGAATTAGAGAACTTTTTTTTTTAATTGCCACCAGAATTATTGCTTAGGCTTGGTGCTGGCACTGCAAATCCACAGCTCCTGGCAGCCATTTCCCCCCATTTTTTTTCTATCTTATTTATTTTTTTTAAAGCTGACCTTTTAAAAAATTTATTATCTTTATTTATTGGATAGACACAGCCAGAAATTGAGAGGAGAAGGGGAGATAGAGAGGGAGAGAGAGAGACAGAGATACCTGCAATACTGCTTCACCACTCAGAAAGCTTTTCCCCTGCAGGTGGGCTGAAACCCTGGTCCTTGCACATTGTAGCATATGTGCTCAAGGAGATGCGCCACCACCCGGCCCCTAATTAAACAACTTTTACCTACTGGATCTTGGCTATCAAATCGTTCTTAGCTTTAGTGTACTCAAAAGTAAGGCAGGGAATTTCCTCTTTAGCTACAACTTGGATGGAACTTGAAGGAATCATGTTAAGTGAAATAAATCAGAAGAGAAATGATTAATACTGGACAGTGTATGATCTCACTCATGGGTGGGACTTTAACAAAAACTGGAGGATACAGAATAGGTAGGTGTGCTGATACCTAGCTATCACAGGGAGATGTGAAATAGTACATCTGTGATAGCTACAGTGTTTTAAACTGATATTCCCCATAAAGTGACCTATTAAAAAAGGAAGGCAGAGGAACTACTTCATACGGTTGTTAAAAAGTCATTTTTTTTTCAAAAAAATATTTATTTTATTTTTGAGAGAGAGATACAGAGAGAAACACCAAAGCACTACTCAGCTCTGGCTTATGGTAGTGCAGGGGATTGAACCTGGGGCTTCAGAGCCTTAGGCATGAGAGTCTCTTTGCATAACTATTATGTTGTCTATCCGTGCCCATTAAAAATTCTTTAATTAGAGATGACAGACAGCATTGGAAGATTCCCTCTTTCATAAACCATGCATGTTTTTATAAAAAAGTATATTTTAGTTTGGTACACAGTTCTACTTTCTTTTTTTTTTTTTTTCTTTTTTCCCTCCAGGGTTATTGCTGGGCTCGGTGCCTGCACCATGAATCCACCGCTCCTGGAGGCCATTTTTCCCCCTTTTTGTTGCCCTAGTTGTTGCAGCCTCGTTTCGGTTATTATTGCCATTGTTGACGTTGCTTTGTTGTTGGATAGGACAGAAAGAAATGGAGAGAGGAGGGGAAGACAGAGAGAGAGGGGAGAGAAAGATAGACACCTGCAGACCTGCTTCACCGCCCGTGAAGCGACTCCCCTGCAGGTGGGGAGCCGGGGGCTCGAACCGGTCCCTGCGCTTTGCGCCATGTGCGCTTAACCCGCTGCGCCACCGCCCGACTCCCACAGTTCTACTTTCATATTTAATTTCCCCTTTCCACCCAGGTCTTTGGCCTGCATAAGGTTGACACTTTTTTTTAAAATATTTATTTATTTATTTCCTTTTAGTCGCCCTTTTTTTTTATTGTTGTTGTAGTTATTATTGTTGATGTCATCATTGTTGGATAGGACAGAGAGAAATGGAGAGAGGAGGGGAAGACAGAGAGGGGGAGAGAAAGATAGACACCAGCAGAACTATTTCACTGCCTGTGAAGTGACTCCTTTGGAGGTGGGGAGCAGGGACTCGAACTGGGATCCTTATGCCAGTCCTTGTGCTTTCTGCCACGTGTGCTTAACCCGCTGCGCTACCGCCCAACTCCCTTTTTTTTTTTTTCTTTTAATTAGATAGAGGATGAGGGAGAGACAGATAAAGGGGAAGAGAGAGACAGAAAAGGAGAAACCCCATAGTACTGCCCCACCCCTGGTGAAGCTTCCCTGTGCAGGTGCTTCCATGTAATGGCCAGAGATCTGAACCCAGATGCCCATGCAGTATATTTAATGCCATGTATATTTAATGCCATGCAGTATATTTAATGCCATGCAGTATATTTAAATGGTTTGGATGGTAGCACATCCAGTTGAGTGCTCTTATAACAATGAGGAAGGACTCAGATTCAAGCCCCCAGACCCCCACCTGCAGGGGAAGTGAAACAATGCTGCAGGTATCTCCCTCCATTTCTGTTTCCCCTTTCCCTCTCAATTTTTGTCTATACCCAGTAAATATATTACTATTTTAAAAACCAAAGTATTTATTTCTAATAAGGGAATTGAAAGCTTTATCTTTGATATTTAGATGCCCTGCTTCCATGTGTTAATGCCAGTCTTCCCCTCTCCCTTTTTTGTGATCTGTTGCACTTTTAGTGAACCTGTGCTTTTTGTATCAGTAAATGTCCTTGTCATCAGAGAATCTTAGAATATTTCATAAAGATGGTATCCTGGGTAGAGATTGGCAAGGCAAATGAGCAAGAAAGAGACTAAATGAGTCATTAAACTAGGGATGTCATTAATCATTGCTTTTATTGTTTGGGAGGTTGACCAGCTCAGTGGAAGTAATTTTCTTTTTTTGGCAGCAATATTTTGTCCTCTTAATCATTACTGATGGTGTGATCACAGACCTTGATGAGACCAGACAAGCTATAGTTAATGCTGCCAAGCTACCTATGTCCATCATCATTGTCGGTGTTGGCGGTGCTGACTTCAGTGCCATGGAGTTTCTGGATGGTGATAATGGAAGTCTTCGCTCTCCAACAGGCGAGGTAGCCATCAGAGATATCGTCCAGTTTGTTCCTTTCAGGCAGTTCCAGAATGTGAGTATAACTCTCCCCTCTTCTTTATGCACACTAAGGTGTTTAAATACAGACCTTTGCCCGTCCACAACTATGTTGTTGAACAGGTGTCCAGGATTAGAGGACATGCGAATTTTCCATTGGAAGAGTGCTGCTTAGACTTGGCAGTTTTGCTTCAGGTTGTGTATTTGGATGCCTCTTATAGTCTATATGATAAATTGTTTCAAAATGGTGTTTTGAATGTTTCCAAATAGATTTTATCTTCTCCAGTGTAACAACAGGAAAACTCTATACAGCTCTGTGATGGATTTACCAACTGGAAGCTGTTTGATGAAAATCTCTCAGGAGATTGTTTTATCCAGTTTACTATAGTGGTAATAACATCTTATAAAACTGTAGTACAAAATCACACCCAGGATATTGACACTGACACAGTCATAGTCCACCCGGACAAGAATTCTTCATACTGCCTCCATCTTCCCCTTACTCCCTGGCAATTACTTATCTGTTCTCTCTTTCTATAGTTATTTTCATTTCAAGAATGTTATGTCAATAGAATCTTAGAATATTTAACCTTTTTGATTGAGTTGTTTTTTCTTTTTAATTTTTTAACCAGAGCACTGTTCAGCTCTGGTTTATGGTTGTGCAGGGGATTGAACCTGGGACTTTGGAGCCTCAGGCATGAGAGTCTGTTTGCATAACCATTATGCTATCTACCCTCCACTGGATTTACTTCTAATTCACTCAACATCATTATCTGAGAGTCACTTAAGTTGCTGCATGAATTCTTTTTTAATTGTTAGAAAGTATGCCGTCAGGGGCCGGGCAGTAGCACAGCAGGTTAAGTGCACATGGTACAAAAACACAAGGACCGCCATAAGGATCCTGGTTCAAGCCCCTGGCTCCCCCCTGCAGGGGGGGGTCACTTCACAAGCAGTGAAGTAGGTCTGCAGATGTCTATCTTTCTCTCCCCCCTCTGTCTTCCCCTCCTCTCTTGATTTCTCAACAGCAATAACAACAACAGTAATAATAACAAAAGGGAAAAAATAGCTTCCAGGAGCAGTGGATTCATAGTGCAGGCTCCAAGCTCCAGCAATAACCCTAGACACACACACACACACACACACACACACACACACACACACACACAGTATGCCATCAGATGGGTATATCAGTTGTGTTTAACCACTCACCAGTTGAAGAATATCTTCATTTGCTTCCATTTTTTTCTTTATTGCATGTAAAAGTGCTACAAATATATTTAAAAATTTTATATTATCTTTATTTATTGGATAGAGACAGCCAGAAACTGAGAAGGGAAGGAATGATAGAGACACCTGCCACACTGCTTCACCACTTGTAAAGCTTTCCCCTTGCAGGTGGGGACGGGGGGGCTCAAACCGAGGTCCTTGCACATTGCAACATGTGCGTTCAACCAGGTGTGACACCACCTAGCTCCACTATAAATGTTTTTCTACAGGTTTTTGTGTGGATGTAACCCCCCCCCCCCAGGATAAATACTCAGGAAGTACAGTTGCTTATTCCTATTGCTGCATGTAAAATTATTAAAGCAACTGCTGAGCATTTCTAGAGTGGTTATGCCATGTTACATTTCCACCAACAATATATGTTTGGGGGGAGAATGTGTGATTAAAAACTGATGGAGTGAGGTGTGGGTGTGTCTACTTGTAGGAGATAATTTACCCAGTAGAATTTGTCACTTACCATAGATGAGAATTGGGCTTCAAGTCCCTGGCCAACACGTGGAAGTACCACACAAAAGGGAGGCCTCAGGATAGCAGAGTAGGCCTGGGTATGTCACCGCCCCTCTCTGCCTCTCTCTCCCTCTCTCCCTCTCTATCTCTATGTGGAATAAAAGGGGAGAAGAGACTACTGTGAGTAGGATCATGTAGAGTACAAAAACTAACACAAACCAGAAACCAAATGGGCATTGTCAGGACTTTTTACGGTGATGAGGCAATTCTGTATCTTGACTGCAGTGGTGGCGACACAGATCTATACAGAACACAAAGATACAACATACACAAATGAGTATGTATAAAATTGGTGAACTCTGAATAAGTTTTGTAAACTGTACTAATGCCAGTTTCCTGGCCTTGATATTGTGCTATTAGTATTTGTTACTTTGGGACTGTTATTATTATTTTGCCTCCAGGATTATTGTTGGGGCTCGGTGCCTGCACCATAAATTCACTGCTCCTGGAGGCCATTTTTTCCCTTCTGTTACCCTGGTTGTTCTTTTTTTTTTTTTTTTTTATGGTTCTTGTGATTATTATTATCATTGCTATTGATGTTGTTGTTGGATAAGACAGAGAGAAATGGAGAGAGAAGGGGAAGAGAACGACAGATACCTACAGACCTGTTTCACCACCTGTGAAGCGACTCCCCTGCAGGTGGAGAGCCGGGGGCTTGAACTGGGATCCTTAAGGCAGTCCTTGCACTTTGCGCCACGTGCGTTTAATCCGCTGTGCTACTGCCCGACCCCTATTATTATTATTTTTTAAAGATTTTATTTATTAAGGAGAAAGATAGGAGGAGAGAGAGAAAGAACCAGACATCACTCTGGTACATGTACTGCTGGGGATTGAATTCAGGGCTTCATGCTTAAGAGTCTAGTGCCTTAGCCACAGCGCCACCTCCCGGACCACAGGGACATATATTATTATTATTATTATTATTATTATTATTATTATTATCTCGGGAAGAAACTGTGGAAGGTATTTGGTATTTCTTTATATTATGTTTGTGAATTTCTATAAGTCTGTAATTCATTCAGAAGAAGAAGTTAAAAGAAAAATTAATACCAAATGTGCATACTTAAAAGTTAAAAGTACAACAGTAACATGCCAAATGGCAAAATGCTAGCACCAAAACAGCATAATAATGCTGGAGGACAAAGAAAATAATTATTAGTAATACTGTTTGCTTAACTTATTCTGTATTTCATGGACTAGTCCTAATTAATATAAGACAGTAGACCAGAAATTGGGCACTATTTCTTTTTACTGACTGGTAAGGTATTTCCTGTCTCAAATGAAGATGCTAATAAATTTTGGTTATTTTGGTTACTAATTAAGTTACTTTTATTTTGTTCTTCACAAGTCTCCAAAAGAAGCACTTGCTCAGTGTGTCTTGGCGGAGATTCCCCAGCAGGTGGTGGGCTACTTCAACACATACAAACTCCTTCCTCCCAAGAATCCATTGACGAAATGAAAGGATTGGTGGCCGCCTG
The DNA here is from genome assembly GCF_950295315.1 of Erinaceus europaeus. Taxonomy (NCBI): domain Eukaryota; kingdom Metazoa; phylum Chordata; class Mammalia; order Eulipotyphla; family Erinaceidae; genus Erinaceus; species Erinaceus europaeus. The sequence goes on along the minus strand of NC_080162.1, from coordinate 168,818,531 downwards.
GAGTAGAATTCTTTTGTGTCATGTGGAGAAGTGAATTCAGCTCTCACCCTAAATCATGAGCCTGTCATTTTATGTACTTCACCCCCAACATATATGATGTAAATTTATTTCTCTAGTGAGTCATATCTATTTAAAGAATTCTTTTTATAACTTGTTTGTTGAGGAAAGTACTAAATTCGTCTTTGCCTGATCAGTTCAGTGATTACTAGTGTTTTATAGTAGTTACAGTGAGGCTGTTTTGAATTTGAAGGTAGTGTAAGAATAGCTGTGTGTGTGTGTGTGTGTGTGCGCGCGCACATGTGTTTTTTTCTTTTTTGGTGTGGCTGTTTATTTTCATATGATGAAGTTTCTGTTTTTGAATGTTTCTTAACATAGAGAATGAAATTTGTTAGACTGATGTGATTCTTAACTTTCTGTACTATATTTACTATAGGGAGTGTAAATTTTACAAGCCATGCCTACACCTGACGATAAGAGCTTCTTAAATTACATAATACTGAATGTGTTTCTATAACTGTATTCAGTGCTTTCTCAATGGAACAAAAGTACCTTCACTTGCCCCTGAGTTTTGTTACAGTTTACGAAACAGCATATATTTGCATAGGACTTCAGAAAAAGTAATGAATGAAGAGGGAAGGCACATATTCAATTCTTTAAATGTACGGTTGTCTCCACCTGATTGATGAAGCAGGTCTGCAGGTACCTATCTTTCTCCCCTCCAGCCCTATCCTCTCTCTTTCCCTCTGTCCTCTCAATTTCTCTTTGTCCTATCTAGTAAAAATAGAAAGAAAAAAAAAGAAAGAAGGAAAAGGAAAAAAAAATCATGGATTACCACTAGAAGTGGTGGATTCTTAGTGCTGGCATCAAGCCTTAGCAATAACCCTGATGGCCAAAAAAAAAGTACAGTCTATAAGTAAAAGGAATGTCATGTCATTAAATTATTTTATTTGTCTTTCTAGATATTTTCTCTTTTTACTGTGGAATAAATACTATAATCATGGTCAATTTCAAATCTTTACATTGACTGTGTGTGACACTCAGGACTCAGGATCTGCATGGATGATAGGCTGTCCAAGAGTCAGCATTATTAGATTTTTTTAAATTAACATTTGTTAAAATGGCTAGGAATGCATTGTTTATGAAAGCCATGAAGACCAAAATACAGAAGATAAAATTCAAGATTCTGTTTTCTTCTCAATAATGAAAGATTTTAATTATTTAAAAAGACTGCTTTTATACTTCTCTTACTCAGGTCCAATCTACTGATTTGTACAAATTCATTTGAATATGTTCTCCTTTTTCTTAAAAAAAAAAAAAGTTTAAGTCTGATTTCTGTATTTCTGAGACTATTATCTATTGATGAAAGTTGTATTTTGACAGTGTACCATTTCCTAACCTACATAGTTCTGTATTAAATAAATATTACCTGTTGTAAAGATCCTTATTCCTAGGTCCTAAAGATAGCTCATCTGGGTAGGTACTTCCTTTGCCATCCACACAGAGTTGGAACAGGACCTCCACTGCACTTGGAAAAGCTTTAGTGTTACGGTGTAATTTTTTTTTTCTCTCTTTACTCTTCTATCTCTGTCTCTTTCTGTCTGTCTGAAAAAGTTAGCTTGGAGTAGTGAAGCCATGGCAATGATAAAAAAAAAAAAATTCTCTCTGCTGAATTCATTAGTATAAAATGGACATGCTTTTTTTTTTTTTTTTTAAGAGCAGAATCTTTTTCTGTAACTGTACCCTAACATATTATCTAGCAAGCATGGCAGAATACATTTATTAAGGAACAGTGTGCCAAGGGCTATGCATATTCACATATGGACCAGTCTTCTTAAACAACATTTAAAATTGCTTGCTTGTCACATATCATTAAGTGTATATATCCAGTGCCATGTTGATATGCTTTTCAATCTTACTGAAATTTGTGCCACACTCCATGTCTCTTACTCTCTGAAATGAAATGTCTGAAGGAAGTGAATTCTTAGCCAGGAATAGCTTTGGCTTCTCAGAAACAATGCATTGCAGAGAGCAGGATGAGAGACCTACCTGCTATCGTCACCTCACCCAGGCAAGCAATCTGACTTAGTCAGCTGATCTCTAAATATTAACCGGAAGGCACTAACCTAGTATTCTATTACTCCACGTATGTCTTATGAGTTGATGTGTCATTTTGACATCAATCAGGAGAGAGAAAAACAGACCATTTCCCATGACCAAATTTCAATTTCTCCTTTATTTGCTTGGGAACAGCAGTAATGTGCTGCTGTGATTTTCAGAATCTTCTTTTATAATAAATGCACGAAATCTTTTTTAAAATTCCTAAACACATATTTTCAATGTACGGTAAGGTAGGCAGAAATGGAGCTTTTCTGTTTGAAGTTAGGGGAAGGTCAAGAACCCCACTCATAGTCTTCTTACTTTCCTTAACCAACCATTCTAACACCTAGTTGCTTGCTCAGAAACTTGGAAGCCACTGTTCATGAGCATTGATTCCCCCCCCCCCATTGGTCAGATAGCAGTATTGACATCACTGTTGATTTCACCTTCCTTCTTATTTTTTCTTCAGTGCCAAGACCTTGAGTCTATTTCACCAATCCTGGTCCATCTCCTCCCCACCCCTTCAGAGACAGAAACAAGAGTGGGAGAGATACCACAATATAATCAGAGCTTCTGGTACTGTGGTACTCACAGATGGTGCTGGGACTAGAAATAAAGTCAAATACTTGGTAAAGCATGAACCCTACTGGGTGAGCTATCCTGTGGCCCCTGGTGTTCATGACTTCACATTCTTGTTTTTACTAGAATTGTTTCCTTAAAAGAATTGTTTTCCATTCTTGAGCAGGTTTATCAGTAGATAACTATGATACATTAAGAGTTGTGAATCTAGCAAATTAGGCTACTTGTATCCGTTTGCACTTTTGAATAATAACGTGTACAATTTCTAGATTATTGTTTTATAAAACTCTTAGAATTTTAACACTTTGCCTCATGACATTGATTTAATATTGTTTTATAGTAATACAGCTGTTTCCTGTTGTACCACCATTCATTCAAGTGCTAAAGTTCTTAAAATTAATTTGAAGAAGAAAATAATCAAGTTAACTTTCATGTTGTATGTAATCAGACATAATAAAAATATATGTTGGACTGACAGTGCCCTGAATATAGTATTTCTCACATCTGACTTGAAAAAAATTATATGCCAACTGGTATGATCTTATTACCTTCTAGTTATAATTGAACTTTTGAGATCATGAAAATTTAAGGTCAGATTAGAAATTTATAACTGTTCTCTTTGGTAGTCCCTGAGGGAAGCTTTCTGGAGTAAATTCAGGACCTTATTACTGTCAGTGTTATATTTTGACATATTGGGTTGTTGGAACAGTCATAATGTATTTTTCTATGCAAAAATGCATCATGACTTTTTCAATAACATAGTATTTCCCTTTTGCAAATTTTGTGGAACACAGTTTTTACTAAAGTCTCTCCTGATTTCTTTTATATATTCAATTAAAATCACACTTGATAGTAAGTGTATACTTTATTATATTAATATATTAATTGATGTTAAATATATCTTCCATTTATATTCCCTTTGGATAAAGTTATTTCTTGATGTAGTAGTGTCTTATTTTCATTTTTGTTCTTTCTCTAAATGCTATGAAGATCAATAGAAAAATAAATAAAGAAATCAACAGTGTGTATGGCTTTAAACCAGAAGCAAGATGGTTGTGAATATTGTTAGTATAGGCAAATGGCTCCTTTGTTTCAGACTAGATTTGAGCTAGCATCTCACACTTTTAATTTAGTAAAATCTGTGGTTAACCCTACCTAGAGGACAAAATTAATCTGGAAAAAAAAATCTCCTTAATAAAAAGTAATTTTGCCCCAGAAAAAAAAAAAGTAGTTTTGCCAAATTTGGCTATGATCTACTGGTTTGTAAAGCAATGCAGGACACCTTGATCTTGGGCTTCCAGCTTCCAGGACTTTGAGAAGTAAATGTTTATTTTAGAAAGAAGAAGAAAAGAAAAGCAATATGGCATCATTGACCTTGGGCTCTTCCATACTCCAGTATGATCTTGGACACAAGCCATTGCTTTGTGTTTCATAAAACTGGGGCTCAGAGTCAGACACTCCAAGTTTCAAGTCTAAGATTCTGATATAAACAACAGTGTAATTTAAAACTGGATTCAGGAAACTATATCACAAGCCTGGTTAATAACCCTTAGCATACACTGTGTACTGAATTCTGTATTACTTAGAACTCTTTGCAGAGAGAATTGTCATAAATTTGTAGCAAAATTATTGTGTGCATTGAGTAGAGATGACTTGAGGTGCAAAGGGACTGTGAGAGAGGCTGTGACCTTTCAGGCATGTCTCCCTTTCTTCATTCCAGGGAGTTACTGTCTAGAAATGTCAGGTTGTGTTGCTTAATTATGCACATTTATTTGATCTCTGCACCATCACTTCTAGTTGCAAAAAGTTACAATTGGAAAAATATAGCTAGCCATAAAACCTCATAGAGGAAAACATCAAATTTTACTACAGTATATGGATAAGGTTCTTAAAACATGAATTTCAGGGGAGTTGGGCTGTAGCGCAGCGGGTTAAGCGCAGGTGGCGCAAAGCACAAGGACCAGCATAAGGATCCCGGTTCGAACCCCAGCTTCCCACCTACAGGGGAGTTGCTTCACAGGCGGTGTCTATCTGCAGGTGTCTATCTTTCTCTCCTCTTTCTGTCTTCCCTTCCTCTCTCCATTTCTCTCTGTCCTATCCAACAATGACAACAATAAAACAACAAGGGCAACAAAAGGGAATAAATAAATAAAATAAATATTAAAAAAACATGAATTTCAAATACCTTTGGTCTGATTAGGTATAATACATTCCAGAATAGCATAATGATTAATAACTTCTAAAGATGGTTAAATATCTCCATAGGATGCTATGAGAATTATTGTAAACAGAATAGAACTAAAAATGTAGAAAAGTGGAGACTCTTCTCAGCTCATGTTGATGTTCTAAGTAATCAATTTTCATCTAATGCATAAGGTATACTATGTATAGTCTATGTTATTTTAAGATTATTTAATAGCAGCGTTAAGTCAAACAACACTGGAGAGGGTCAGTTTACTCATTTTATATAGTATCTTTTGGTTGATTCTGTCTAAAAAATATTTGGTGTAGTTGTACACTAGTAATTTCATACTCAAAGTTCTCTCTGATAAATATTTTACTTTGCTATGTTCCATATGTAGGGTTGCTAGAAATAGTAAAATATGAAAGTATGGAGTGTATTATTTTTAATCAGTCCATGCTGACTATTCCTTCGGTAATTGCTTAATGACAATAATGAGTATCTTTTCATAGGCATGTTGTATATGTGGCATAGAACATACAAATTCTAAGGAATTATTCACTGAGTGTTGTGTATTGTGTACCTGGCAATATTACCTGTCAAGTATTGCAATAAGGACCATGACTCTTTTACCTTTTGTGTTTCCTCTTCTCTCTCCCTCTCCCTCTCTGTGTGTGTGTGTGTGCGTGTAGTGTTGAGGCCTCCTGATTGTGCAAAGCTACTGCCCGTGGACCAACTTTTTTATTCTTTTTATTTCAAAGAGACAGAGAAAGAGGGAGAGAAGTCACAGCACTGTTCCACCTTCTGTGGAATTTCCAAATAAGTACCATGCACTAACTAATTGCACAATTGGAGTTCCCACCATCCACAGAATTTCTTTCAAAATACAAACCTGGAGCCCTCAACAACCAGACAGACTTATCTCCCAGTACCAGGGTGCATCTTTTTGAGTCAATCTCTTCTAAATTATAATAATCCTTTGGCAGTAGTTTACTAAGGCCAGATCCAGGTGTGGTTGGGAGAAGTTTTGTATATCTTGCCATCATTAAATAACCAATTAGTAAGACATTTCTGAGTGCTGATAAAAATAGCATAAAAAGTATGTAAAAAGGCGTTCATACTTTAAGCTCCAAAGTCCCAGGTTCAATGCTCAGCACCACCATTAGCCAGAGCTGAGCAGTGCTCTGGTCTCTCCTTTCTCTTTCTTCATATTAAAATAAATCAAATAAATATCTGAAACAGAAACCCAACATTACTGACTGATTAGGTGATTAATAAACAGAGGTCTAGAAAAGAGAGGCATGAGGGTGAGTGATGGTAGGGGTAGTGGGGAGAACTCAAATCTTTATCTCTGGGAATCACTGGATATTTGGGTATTAACTCCTGGCTAGGATAAGGATGATGGAGTTTATAATGCGGTAACTACAAGGCATGACTCCTCTGGTGACGCCCAGAGTCATTTTGAAGAAAATGACTGAAGATTTTCTAGTGGTCTGATTAGTCATCCTGCCTTTATTGTGTGGCCTGCGGGGATATACGACCCCCCACTGGAAACCTCTGCTTTGAGTTCTTTTAAAGCCTAAATTGCTTTCACAGTTGTTGGTGATTCAGTCCTGAAACAGAAAGTGGTAAAATCCTTGTGTGACTAAATAGTCTGGAAGTTTGTTTGTGGAATTTCAATCAGACTCTTTTATATTTATCTGATTTTTCTTTTTTTTTTTCGTTCCTTGCTGCATAGTACCGAATGCTTTGAAAGAAAATACACACAGAAATATGAGTATGCTTTGTAGATGGTGGCAAGCCCCTTCCAATATTCCATCTTGGGAATCTGCATTCTGGGATAACTAGAGCAAGTTAATGATTACTATGTCTTATTCCCCTCATCGCAAAACTGTAAAGGTGATTAAGAAGCATTCCATTTGGATACTAAAATTAAATGAGTAGAAGTACAGCAACTCAAATATTAACTGGCACATAGTAAATCTAAGTTTTAAAGATACTATTATTTTGAACCTATCTGAAATTTTATCATGCGTAACTTACTTTTTGCCTCTACTTTATTTTTGGTGTTTGTATGTTAATTGACCCCTTAATAAAAAAAAATCTAGTTTTTTTAAAGTCTTCTTGTCCCTTTTTTAAAAATTAATATTTATAAAATGGAAGTATTGACAGGGCCGGGCGGTAGCGCAGCAGGTTAAGCGCAGGTGGTGCAAAGCACAAGGACCAGCAAGGATCCCGGTTCGAGCCCCTGGCTCCCCACCTGCAGGGGAGTCGCTTCACAGGTGGTGAAGCAGGTCTACAGGTGTTTGTCTTTCTCTCCCCCTCTCTGTCTTCCCCTCCGCTCTCCATTTCTCTTTGTCCTATCCAACAATGACAGCATCAACAACAACAATAACTACAGCAATAAAACAAGGCAAACGAAAGAAAAAATAAATATTTAAAAAAATGGAAATACTGACAAGACTATAAGATAAGGGGGGTACATTTTCACACAGTTCCCACCCCCAGAGCTCCATATCCAATCACTTCTGTTGATAGCTTCCCTATTTTTTATCTCTCTGGAAGTATGGACCCAGGATCATTATGGGGTGCAGAAGGTGAAAGGTCTGGCTTCTGTAATTGCTTCTCTACTGAACATGGTCATTGGCAGGTCGATCCATACTCCCAGCCTGTCTCTCTCTTTCCTTAATGGGTCAGGGATCTGGGGAGGCAGGGTTCCAGGACACATGGTAGGGTCATCTGTTCAGGGAAGTCAGGTTGGGGTCATGTATCATCTGGAACCTGGTGGCTGAAAAAGAGTTAAGATATAAAGTAGTATAAATTGTTGACTAATCATGAACCTAAAGACAAGAATATTGCAGACGAGAATTTGGGGGTCTCTGTTTTGGAAAAAGCTAGTAGGTCTATTTTAGGTATATCCTAAAGAGCACATGACTTTACTAGTTTTTGCTTGAGCCTGACAGCTAATGTGGTGGATCCTGGTTATTGTCTGGGGAGATGGTGTCATAGTTGGAGAAAGGACCAGAAATTTGGATCAGGGAAGAGAGTAGTTAGTTCCAAAACATGGGGAAAGTATGTAAATATTGTTAACTACAAACCTCATCATTTGGATCTAGGGCCTATATTTAGCACAGGAGCCTATGTGATCTCTGCTTCCCTGTAGGTCTGAGCTGGCATTCTGTGGTCACGGCTTGGAACATACTAGGCTGCACTAATTTCAGGACCCATCTTCCTTGGGTAGTAGGTAGAATATGTTACCCAACTTCCCTTCAGAGAACGGAACATTCCCTACGATTATTGATCCACATTAAGGGCAAGGTCCTATGAAACAGTTTCTGCTTAGACCTAAATACCTTTCCTCACCTACCTCCTATTACATGTCCCTCAATCACTCCAAAGTTAACCTTGTCAGACAAAGTAAGGACTACAAAATAGGGCAAGAGATTGGCATACCTTAATGATGACTGTTAGTCACTATCAGGCCCTAGGCCCATCACCTAGGGCCCTATTCATGGAGTCCTGGGATTCCCAGACAGACATAAGGGGCCTAGACCTCTAACAGATCCCTCTTGCCACTGTCACTGTCATATCAGGAACAACATAATGGACCCCTTTGTGGACCGCTATAGAACCTTGCCTTCAAAAATCTAGTTTTTAAAGTCATTGGTCTTTGAGCTGGGGGGGGATAATATAATGGTTCTACAAAAAGATTTTCATGCCAGAGGCTAAATTTCATAAGTTTTCTGGAACTACCATAAGCCAGAGTCAAGCAGTTTCCTGGTTAAATTTAAAAAAATAAAACAGTTGGTTTTTAATTGTTCATATTAATGGGCCAAGCTATGATGGGATTCATTGCCCCCCAAAAATATGTATCTATAACTCAAAATTTGATTTTTAAAAATGAGGTACATTAAAATGCTCTTGATATATGTTCAGAGTATTGTAAGGTAAATGTTTTGCCTTCTTAGTGATTGATATAAGCTAATATTAGCTTTTGTTTGCATTCCCTGTAGCTAGCTCACTTAGGCAAGAAAATGGAAAGGGGGTAGAAAGAGGTTGTGCATGAAAAATGTCAGTGTAGACTCCAGTCATGGCAAGTAGAAACTGGACTGTATCATGAATGATTAGACAGGAAGCAGCATTAGGCAGGAGGCAACATGCTCTTGAAAGATTGGGGACAAGATTGGGTGTGTGCTCTGTATCAAGAAAATTTGGAAGCTTTCTCAGTAGCAGTGAGACTTACTTGAAATGGAGAATAGAACATAGGAAGATAAACGCTGCCGTCTTGAGGGAAATCTGAGTGAGGAAAAGAGAAAGTCTGAGCAAGCACTTCCTAGGAATTTATAAATCCTCAGCTGAGAAAAGTTAACCGAATACAGAAGAACAAGATCTGGAGTGCTTAATGTATTGTAGAAGTAGATTATTTCAGCAAAAATCTCTATAGTAACAGTGTGGCCTGCCAGAAGATAAAGGTCAAGGAGATGGGTTGGCTGCAGCTCTGAAAATGAGAGATTCATGTTTAATTTGAAGAGTTCATTTCAGCTACATTTTTAAAAACACCTATTTATGCCATCTTGAGTGTGGGAGGTAACTATCCACCTAAAAAAAAGTTTAGTCAAAAGACATTTAAGGGGGTCGGGTGGTACTGCAGCGGGTTAAGTGCATGCGGTGCAAAGCTCAAGGACCTGGAACTGGGTTCAAGCCCCCAGCTCCCCACCTGCAGGGGAGTCAAATGGTGAAGCAGGTCTGAAAGTGTCTATCTTTCTCTCCCCGTCTCTGTCTTCTCCTCTCTCAATTTCTCTCTGTCCTATCCAACAATGAATGACAACAACAACAATAATAATAACCACAACAAGGCTACAACAAGGGCAACAAAAGAAAAAAAAAAAAGGCCTCCAGGATTCATGGTGCAGGCACTGAGCTCCAGTAATAACTCTGGAGGCAAAAAAAAAAAAGACATTTTAATTCATTGGGGAAAATATTCCCCTTAGCCATGTTTTACATATTTTAAAATTATCTTTATTGATAGAGACAGTCAGAAATCAAGAGGGAAGGGAGGCTGATAGAGAGGAAGAAAGAGAGACACCTCCAGACCTGCTTTACTGCTTCCAAAGCTTTCCCCCTTCAGGTGGGGACTGGGGGCTTGAACCTGGGTCCTTGAGCACTGTAGCAGATGCACTCAACCAGGTGAGCCACAACCGGGCCCCCATGGTTTCCTTTTTTTTTTTTTTTTTAAATTCTTTATTGAGGGATTGATGTTTTACAATCCACAGTAAATACAATAGTTTGTACATGCATAGCATTTCTCAGTTTTCCACATAACAATGTAACCCCCACTAGGTCCTCTGTCATCCTTTTTGGACCTGTACTCTATCTGCCACCCACCCCAGAGTCTTTTACTTTGGTACAATACACCAACTTCAGTTCAGGTTCTACTTGTGTTTTTTCTTCTGATGTTGTTTTTCGACTTCTGCCTGAAAGTGAGATTATCCCATATTCATCCTTCTTTTTCTGACTTATTTCACTTAACATGATTTCTTAAAGCTCCATCCAAGATGGTCTAAAAATGGTGAAGTCACCATTTTTAATAGCTGAGTAGTATTACATTGTGTATATATACCACAACTTGCTCAGCCACCCATCTGTTGTTGGAGACTTGGGTTGCTTCCAAGTTTTGCCTATTACAAATTGTGCTGCTATGAACATAGGTGGACACAAATCTTTTTAGATGGGTGTGTTGGCTTCCTTAGGATACATCTCCTGGAGAGGAATTGCGGGATCATAGGGTAGGTCCATTTCTAGCCTGCTGAGAGTTCTCCAGACTGCTCTCCACAGAAGTCGGACCAATTTACATTCCCACCAGCCATGCAGGATGGTTCTTTTGACCCCACAACCTCTCCAGCATTTGTGGCTGATACCTTTCCTGATGTATGACATTCTCACAGGAGTGAAGTGGTATCTCATTGTTATCTTTATTTGCATTTCTCTGGCAGTCAAAGACTTGGAGCATTTTTTCATGTGTTTCTCAGCCTTTTGGATCTCTACTGTGGTGAATATTCTGTCCATGTCCTTTCCCCATTTTTGGATGGGGTTATATGTTTTCTTGTTGTTGATTTTGGCAAGCTCTTTATATATTTTGGTTATTAGCTTCTTGTCTGATGTATAGCATGTAAAGATCTCCCATTCTGTGAGGGGTCTTTTGGTTTGGGTAGTGGTTTCTTTTGCTGTGAAGAAGCTTTTTAATTTGATGTAGTCCCATAGGTTTATACTTGCCTTAGTCCTCTTTGTAATTGGATTCGTTTCATTGACGATATCTTTAAAATTTATGTGGAAAAGAGTTCTGCCAATATTTTCCTCTAAGTATCTGATAGTTTCTGGTCTAACATCCAAGTCCTTGATCCACTTGGAATTTACTTTAGTATTTGGTGAAATATAGTGGTTCAGTTTCATTCTTCTGTATGCTTCAACCTATTTTTTCCAACACCATTTGTTGAAGAGACTCTGCTTTCCCCATTTAATAGTCTGGGCCCCTTTGTCAAAGATTAGATGTCCATAGGTGTGGAGGCTTACTTCTGGGCTCTCAGTTCTATTCCACTGGTCAGTGTGTCTATTCGTGTTCCAGTACCAAGCAGTTTTGATGACAGTGGCCCTATAATACAATCTGAGATCTGGGAGTGTGACGCCTCCAGTTCTGTTCTTTCTTCTCAAGATTGTTTTGGTAATTCTAGGTCTTTTCTGGTTCCAGAGAAACATTTGTTTCATTTGTCCTATTCTCCTAAAAAATGTGGTTGTGATCTTGATGGGGATAGCATTAAATTTGTATATGGCTCTGGGTAGTATATTCATTTTGATGATGTTAATTCTTCCAGCCCGTGAATATGGAATATCTCTCCACTTCTTTGTGTCTTTTTCAATTTCTTTGAGTAGTGACTCATAATTTCAGTATACAAGTCTTTCACTTCTTTGGTTAGGTTTTGTCCTAGACATTTTATTGTTTTGTTGCTATAGTAAAAGGAATTGATTTCTGGATTTCATCTTCTTCTAACTTAGTGTTTGCATAGAGGAATGGCACTGTCTTTTTAACATTAATTTTGTAGCCTGTTACCTTATTGTATTGCCTGATGATTTCCAAAAGCTTCTTGGTGGATTCTTTAGGTTTTTCTATGTATACTATCATGTCATCTGCAAATAGGGAGAGTTTGACTTCTTCTCTTCCAATCTCTATCTCCTTAATTCCTTGCTCCTGCCTCATTGTTATGGCAAGAACTTCCAACATAGACTATGTTGAATAGTAAAGGTGATAGTGGGCAGCCCTGTCTAGTATCTGATCTGAGGGGAAATGCTCCCAGTTTTTCACCATTGAGTATGATGTTAGCTGTAGGTTTGCTATATGTAGACTTCACTATCTTGAGGAATTTTCCATCTATTCCTATTTTTTTAGCGTTTTGATCATAAAGGGATGTTGTATTTTGTCAAATGATTTAGCTGCATATTGATATGACCATGTAGTTTTTGATTTGCTTTTATTGATGTGGTGGATCACACTGATTGATATACGTATATTAAACCAACCTTGCATGCCTGGGATAAACCACACTTGGTCATGATGAATAGTCTTTTTAATATACAGCTATATCTGGTTGGCTAAGATTTTGTTCTTTTTTTTAGCATCTTTGCTCATCAGAGATATTGGTCTATAGTTTTCTTTTTTGGTTGTGTCCCTTTCTACTTTTGGTATCAGAGTGATGCTGGCTTCATAGAAGCTAGAAGGGAGTATTCCAGTCTCTTCAATCTTCTGGAAGACTTTTAAAAGTAGAGGCAATAGTTCTTCTTTGAAGGTTGTGTAGAATTCATTTGTATATCCATCTGGTCCAGGAGTTTTATTCTTGGGAAGGCTTTTGATGACTGTTTCAATTTTGTTAGCTCTGATGGGCCTGTTCATATTATCTAGTTCCTCTTTATTTAATTTTGAAGCTTGTAAATATCGAGGAAACCATCCATTTCTTCCAGGTTCTCTAGCTTGATAGCATATAGTTGTTCATAGAAGCCTCACATAATATGTTGATTTTCTGTGGTGTCTGTTGTGATAGTTCCTCTTTCCTTTACAATCCGATTTATTTGGTTCTTCTCCCTTTTTTGTTTTATGAGTCTGGTTATAGGTTTGTCGATTTTGTTCACTCTTTCAAAGAACCAACATTTACTTTTGTTGATCTTTTGTATGGCTTTCTTATTTTCAATGTTATTTATTTCTGTCCTAACTTTAGTTATTTCTGTCCTTCTGGTTGCTTTAGGGTTCATTCGTTCATCTTCTAGGTCTTTAAGGTGTACAATCAGGTTGTTTATTTGTGCTTTTTTCTTGTTTCCTAATGTGTGCTTGTCTGGCTATGAACTTCCCTCTCAGTACTGCCTTAGCTGTGTCCCAAATATTTTGATAGCTTGTGTCTTCATTTTCATTAAACTCTTGAAACATTTTGATTTCATCCTTTATTTCCTCTTTGATTAGTAGTTGTTTAGGGTGCATTGGATCGACCTTCCCATGGTGCATCTTGTGAGTACCCATTCATTGGGGAAACTGACGATCCTTCCTAGCCGACTGAATCCACATGGATCCCAGTCACTTTCAAAGCCAGCAACAAGCAGCTCCTGACAGCTTTCAAGCTGTTGGTCCTGCTCTTCGAGTCCTCCAACTTAATGTTGAGGGGCTGTCCTTTGCCAAACGCGTTCTTATTGGTCAGTTGGCGATACAGCATCAGGCAGATGTTATCTGCCTACAAGAAACACATATAGCAGTCGATGAAGCTGCTCGATTCACCATCAGTGGATTCGATTTAATATGCTATAATCTCCATCCTAAACACGGCCAAGCCATCTACGCCAAATCGTGTCTTGCGAACGTTTACCATACGGCCTCTTTGACCTTCTACGACTCCATTACTATTGGAACTATTCAGCTCGTCAATGTATATAAGCCTCCCAGTGCCTCATGGGATAATGAGGTCCTGCCTAGCCCGAATCACCCAGCCGTTTACGTTGGAGACTTTAATAGTCATCACCAAGACTGGGGATATTCCTCCACTCGTGCTGATGGCTCTATCTTAGCCGACTGGGCTTCAGCTAATGACCTCTCCCTATTATACGATCCCAAACAGCCAGGCTCTTTTCACAGTGCTAGATGGAATAAAGACTCGTCACCCTGTGCTGGATTAGCACAGTCAACGGCCAATCCTTTCCCGCTACAAGACAAGTTCTCAAGATCTTCCCGCACAGTCATCACCGCCCAGCTATCATCCACATTGGTCTCCAGCTCCCACTGATTCTGTGCTCAAAGAAACTAAGATGGAACTTTCGGAAAGCAAACTGGCGTCTGTTCAGTGATCTTACCAACAAATCTATTCCTGCAATTCCAATTAACTATATCCCCTCTGAAGATTCCTACAGGCGCTTCCGCCAAGCCATCTTCAAAGCAGCTTCCCAAGCCATTCCTTGTGGGAGACGTGCTAACTATACGCCTTGTCTTGATGCTGAATGTGAGCAACTACTAAAGCAGTATGATGAGTCAGGCGACCCAGATGTGGCTGACCATCTCATTGCCTCCCTGGATGCAGCACGCCAAGCCCGCTGGCAACAACTCACGGAAAGTCTGAACTTCACCCACTCAAGTAGGAAGGCCTGGAAGCTTCTTCACAGACTGGGTGCCGGTAGCCAACCCCTTCCCGTCTCCCATCCCCCCATATCTCCAAACTCAGTGGCCAGTCACCTAACTCAAATTGGACGTGCTAAGATCGACCCAATCTGGAAAAGAGAAATTTCCCAAGAGTGGTCATCCCACTTCCGGTTATCTTGTCCATCTCCAAAACTCTCTCCCTTTACACTGTCTGAACTGGAAAACGCTTTGAAGAGGGTTAAACCGGGAACAGCTGCTGGCTATGATAACATCACCCCAGAACTCATTCTTAACCCGGGTCCCGCGGCAAAGAAGTGACTCGCTTCATTCCTGTCCCACATCTTGGAATCTGAGTCTATGCCCAAAGTTTGGCATTGTGCGAAGATAATAGCGGTTTTGAAACCAAAGAAAGACCCAACACTGGCCGCCAGCTATAGACCAATTTCTCTCCTTTCCGTGTGTTACAAACTCGAGAGGCTGCTTCTGTCACGTATTTCTCATCTTACAGAGAAATTCCTATCACCCGCCCAAGCTGGTTTCCGCCCAGGAAGATCTACCTGCGAACAAGCCCTGGCCCTCTCAACTTACATTGAAAATGCATTCCAGAAGAATTTAAAGATGGGTGCTGTCTTTGTTGATCTCACAGCAGCCTATGACACGGTCTGGCACCGTGGTCTCCTAGTCAAGATCTCAAGATGCCTGCCTCCATGGGTGGCCAACACTATATCGTTTCTTCTCCAAAACAGAAGATTCCGGGTGCATCTGGGTGACAAGTCTAGCAGATGGAGACTTGTCTCAAGTGGCCTCCCCCAGGGCTCTGTCCTGGCTCCTACGCTATTTAATATTTACATCAATGACCTCCCAGAAACTTCTTCAAGGAAGTTCATCTACGCCGATGACATCTGCTGTGCAACTCAGGCATCCAAGTTCAACATCCTCGAGGAAACACTCACGAAAGACATGTCTCTGATATCTGATTACTGTAAAAAATGGCGACTAATCCCTAGCACTGCAAAAACGGTATCATCTGTTTTCCATTTACACCATGCCTCGGCCTCGCGTGAGCTTAATGTGCAGCTTGGCGATACGAGAATCCGGCATGAAGCCCAGCCAGTCTATCTTGGCGTTACTCTCGATCACACTCTGTCATTTCACAAACATCTCATAAAAACTGCAGCAAAGGTGGGCTTGAGGAATAACATCATTGCAAGACTGGCCAGCTCCTCATGGGGCGCGAGTGCTTCCACACTACGATCATCATCTCTGGCATTATGCTATTCCACTGCAGAATACTGTGCCCCAGTATGGTTCCGTAGCCCCCATGCCCACTTGGTCGATTCCAAATTATATTCCTCCATGAGGATAATTTCTGGAACCATCCGTTCAACCCCGGTTCCATGGCTGCCAGTTCTTAGCAACACTGCCCCGCCAGATATTCGTCGGGATGTGGCATCATCTAAGTTCATTTCCCACGTCTACGCTCCACCGGACCTGCCAATATACACGGATATCTTTGCCCACCCTGTCCAACGCTTGACGTCTCGTCACCCAATCTGGTCCCCTATGCCTACTCTGAACTTCTCTGTTCCAGTCTCTTGGAAACAGAGTTGGCAGTCAGCTCAGGTAAAGAACAAACACCTCATCACAGACCCCTGCAAGTGTCAACCCGGCTTTGACCTAGCACGTTATGATTGGGCCCTCCTCAATCGCTATTGAACAGGCCATGGCCGTTGCGCCGCTATGTTCCATTGCTGGGGAGCCAGAGACGACCCGAACTGCCCCTGTGGCTACAGACAGACTATGACCCACATAGTCAACGACTGCCACCTCTCCAGATTCAAAGGAGGTCTCGAAACTTTACATCAGGCTCAAACTGACGCTGTTGACTGGCTACGGAAGAAGGGCAAACGCTAGAAGAAGAAGAAGAAGTAGTGTACTGTTGAGCTTCCACATTTTGGGACTATTACTAATCCTTTGTTGATTGTTAAGTGTTAGTTTAATTCCACTGTGGTCTGAGAAGATGCTTGGGATGATTTCAATGCTCTTGAATTTGCTGATGCTGTCTTTGTGGCCTAACATATTGTCTATCCTTGAGCATAACCCATGTGGACTTGAGTAAAATGTATATTCCAGTTTCTTGGGATGACTGACTCTGAAAATGTCCAATAGTTCTAGTTTATCTATCTCCTCATTTAGCTCCCTCATGTCTTTACTGATTTTCTGCCTGGATGATCTGTCAACTTGAGAGGGTGGGGTGTTGAATTCCCTTACTGTTACTGTGTTGCTGTTAATATATTGCTGTAGCTCTTTCAGAAGATGTTTGATGTGTTTAGTTGGCTTCACATTGGGTGCATAGATGTTAGTAATTGTTAAGTCCTCTTGACTCACTGATCCTCTGAGCATTAAGTAATGTTCATTCCTATGCTTTTAAATTGTATTTATTTTAAAGTCTATTGTGTCAGATATAAGAATAGCTGTTCCTGCCATTTTTTTGTTGGCCATTGGCTTGTATGATAGTTTTCCATCCTTTCACTTTGAGTCTGTGTTTGTCTTGTTGAGTTAGATGGGTTTATAGGAGACCTTTCAGAACTTCTTTCAGGGCAGGCTTGGTGATAGTTGATTCAACTGTTGCTTGTCTGAGAAGGTATTTCTGCCTCCATCTGGTCTGAATGATAGTCTAGCAGGATACAGTAGTCTTGGTTGAAAACCTTTCTCATTGAGCACTTGATAGATATTTTGCCATTCTCTTCTGTCCTGTAGTATTTGTGTGGAGAAGTCTGCTGATAATCTTATGGGTTTCCTCTGTAGGTGACTCTTCATTTTTTCTTGCAACCTTCAGGATCCTTTCTTTATCCTTATTCCTTTCCATTCTAAATATGATGTGTCTTAGTGTCTTTAAGTCTGGGTTAATTCCATTTGGGACCCTCTGGGTTTCTGGAACCTTTATGTCTTTGATGTTGTCTAGGCTAGAGAAGTTCTCAGCTATTATGTTCTGAAGAATGCTTTCTTCCCCTCCCTCTCTTTCTTCCTCTGGTAAGCCAATAATATGCATATTATTTCTTTTTTTTTTCCTCCAGCGTTATTGATGGGCTCAGTGCCTGCACCATGAATCCACTGCTCCTGGAGGCCATTTTCCCCCCTTTTGTTGCCCTTGTTGTTGTAGCCTCGTTGTGGTTATTATTATTGTCATTTTTGATGTTGTTCCTTGTTGGATTGGATAGAGAGAAATGGAGAGAGGAGAGGAAGACAGAGAGGGGGAGAGAAAGACAGACACCTGCAGACTGCAGACCTGCTTCACCACCTGTGAAGCGACTCCCCTGCAAGTAGGGAGCCAGGGGCTCGAACTGGGATCCTTACACCGGTCCTTGTGCTTTGCTCCACATGCGCTTAACCCACTGCACCACTGCCCGACCTCCCGCATATTATTTCTTTTGAAGTCATCCCCTAGGTGTCTGTTGTTGTTTTCAGTATCTCTTAGTCTCTTTTTGAGATGTCTTACTTCTTTTTTAGTCGTCTCTAATTCGTCCTCGATCTTGCTAATTTTGTCTTTGGCGTCATTTATCCTATTGTCTCTCTCCTGTACTGTTTTCTGTAGTTCATCTATTTTGCTACCCTGTTTGGATACTGTTTTAGCTTGTTCAGCTAGTTGTGGTCTTAGCTCTGCTATTTCAGCTTTCAGCTCTCTAATATCCTTGAGATAATTAATGTTTTCTTCCAGAGTCTCATTTATTTTTTCTGCATTTCTGATGACAATTATTTCAAACTCTTTACTCACTCCTGTGACTATTTCCTTAACTAGTGTTTGGATGTTGACCTCATTATTTTGTGCTTCAACCTTTGGGGCACTTTTAGCTGGAATCTTGTCCTGGTTCATTTCTCCAATATTTCTTCTTGTTGGTTTAACCATTCTATATAGTATGTTATGAGGTCCCACTCTCAGTACTTTTCAAATTACTGATCACTCTTGCCTGGTTTGACTTGTGTCTAAATAAGGTAATTAAAGAGTTCACAGTTGTGGAAATTGACGTTTGTTTAAATATTATTTCAATCCCTGAGTTGGAGCACAGGGGCTGTTAAAAGTCTCTCTTCTTTTTCCTTCCCTGTAGGCTATGGGAGCCTGAGGGCTTTTAAACTATAAGTAGGCTTCTTAGCTTAATCACTCCTGACCAAGAGATAAAGCAGGGTAGGGGAGAGATAACACAGTGGTTATGCAAAGATACTCTCACATCCCAAGCATCCAAAGCTCTGGGCTTAATTCTGCTTCTCTGCCATGCCAGGCAGCACTGCTGGGCCTATGAATTTCTCAAGAAGTTCCGTTTATAGTCTATAGGTTCTGAGGCAATTATTCACCATGTTCTCATCAGGAGAACAATGTGAAAAGGCTCCCACTATACAACCCCACTGCTAGGCCACTGAGGTGTAGCTCTTCTCCTGAGTTTCCTGGTCAGTTCTCTGTTTCCAGATGTCAGCACAGGGCCTGCCCCTGCTGCTCCAGTCTCTGAGAGCAGTAGCAATGGAGACTCACAGTTGCATTTGGTCAGTTTTAGGGGAGTCCTCTCATCCTTTCAGCTATCTTTTTTTGATAAAACAGACTGGAGGTGTTTCCTCAACTGGTAAACTGGCGGACAGTTACCAGCTGCTCAATCTCTCCTTAGGCTCCTCCCTGTCCAAGAGCCACATGTGTTCGCACTACTGGTGGTTTGGTGGTTTCCTGAAGTCATTCTAGTCCTGCTTGTTGTGGTCCCAGGTGGTCTCCTTTGGTATTCCTAGTTGATCTGGGAGAGGAGAGGAGAGAAACACAGCTGCTGCTGCTGCTGCTCTGTAGCCCTGCCTCCAGAAGTCTCCCCATTTTTTACTTTTTAATCTTTGTCACCATACAGATAGTTCACACCTTCTAACAAAAAGTAGTTAATATTCCAAGCATGGATTCAAGGGTCTGTTAGGAACTAGTATTTTTTTTTTTTTTGCCTCCAGTGTTATTTTTTGGGCTTAGTGCCATCACAATGAATCCACTGCTCCTAGTAACATTTTTTCTCATTTTATTGAATAAGACAGAAATTGAGAGGGGAAGATAAAGAGGGAGAGAGACACCCACCTCCCAAACCACAGGCTCAAACCCAGATCCTTGTGTGGGTCCAACCTGACTTCCCTGTGCAAATGACCTCACCAATGTGTCCTGGAATCCCACCTCTCTAGAGCCTTAGCCCACTAGAGAAAGATAGAAACAGGCTGGGGGCATGGGTTGACTTTCCAATGCCCATGTCCAATGGAGAAGCAATTACAGAATCCAGACCTCCCACCCTCTGCACCCCATAAAGATCTTTGGTCCATATTACCAGAGAGAAAAAGAATAGGGAAGCCTCCAATGGAGGGGAGGGGAAAGGGAACTCTGGTGGTGGGAATTGTATCTCTTGTAGATCATTATTAAATCACTAAAACAAACAAACAAAAATATATATGAGAAAAAAAAGGGGAAAAATTAAGGGTTGACCTTGCAAACTCATTATTTATCACAAATAAAAAATGAAAAAAAAGTACAACTCAATATTTTTTTTCATGGTTGTTCTCCACTTGTCTACTCTTGTACACTTCCATTCACTTCTCACTATTACCTTTTGAATTCCCAGGTTACCCTCCTCATCCCCATATCACTGGTCCTTTTTTCCACTTCTCTAGCTAACAGCTTTTCCCCACCATGATTCATTGAAATAATCACAAAGTACTACAGTCTGAGTAGCTTAAATAACCAATAGTTATTTTTCTCATAGTCCTGGAGGCTGGAAGTTCAGGATCCAGGTGCCAGGGTGCTGATTTCTTCTGAGGCCTTAATTTTCTGACTTGCAGACAGCTCTTCCCTTGCTGTGTCCTCACAGTATTTTCTTGGTGCATGCATGATGTCTCTTTTTTCTTTTCCTAAAAGGACAACAGTTCTACTGGATTAAGTCTCCACTTGCATACCCTCATTTACCTTCCATTAGCTCCTTTAAGGCCTGATATCTAAATATATACACACTGGGAATTGGGATTTCAACAGCAGAAGGTGTGTGGGTGGAAGTCTATGATAACTTCAGTCTATGATAACTAGTATTCTCGCTATATTCAGTGATGATCAGGCTTACATGCAGAAGAAAAGCCTCACTGGCAGGACAGGCAGGCCCATATTAACAGTGGAATTAGCAGCTTTGTCTACAGAAGTTGCCTTGTGTGGCAAATCTAAAGGAATGATCATGGTGTTTGTGAACCCTCCCTTCTTAACTGGTTTGCTAACTGACAGAGCCCTGAAAGTCAATCTATTTTCCTAGTGGAAGACACTGAGTTAGCCTCCATTTCTTCTGTATCTCAAATAATATATTTCTTAATGCATTTCCTTTTGTGTATCCTCATGCTTTTTCCTCTCATGATCCTGTTGGAGAATTTTCCTTTGGTGATGGGAGTGGTGGGAAAAAAATAAATAGATAAATTAAAAAAAAAAGGAAAAGAGAGATAGAAAGAGAGAGAGAAAGAAAGAGAAAGAGAGAATTTTCCTTTCTGGAGTTTATAGTTTAAGTACTGCTCCAAGGTATAGTACTTTAGAGTTATGCCAAGTACTGCCAGGATAGGAACCCCAATTTTCTACCTTGCCAGCTTGATATTATTGCCTGCTTTCAAATGCTTTCTATTTGATTGTTACAAAGTGCCATTCCACTTTTGTCTAATTTGCGTTTCTTTGAGCAGAAGTGAAATCAAGCATCTTTTCTATATTGATGACTATTCATTTTGCTTCATGAGTCACCAATTAATTTTCTAAAAGAAACTGGGCTTTTAGACCAGTAAGGTAGTTCACCTGAGAAGGTGCATGCTTTGTTACATATGTGACCCAGGTGCTTGCTGGCCTCCACCCCCTTTCTATCTGAAAAAGTTAGATTGGAGCAGTGATGCCCCAGCAACACAATAATAAAAACCAAAAGGGGGGGAGGAAGAAGAAGAAGGAGGAGGAGGAGGAGAAAAATTTGGATTTTTTGTTTGTAATAAATATAAATGAATAAATAAGCCATAACAGTTATTGTTTTGTTATGATTTATAATTAAGTAGAAATAAATTACATAATCAGAATTAGAGAACACCAGAATGCTGTACAGTGTGGTAATTCTTGAGAGGGCAAATAATAATAATAATAATAATAATACCCTGAGATTAGAACCTTCATGTGCTTATATTTCTATAAAGGAAACTGGGAGAGATTTGGAAGCACAGGAGAGGTAATACCAGAGGACAGACAACATTCAAAACATACTACACCTGGGCTGGGTGATCACATGGGGATAAGCACACATAGTGTGAAGCACAGGGATGGGCACAAGGAGCTCGGTTCGATTCCCTTGGAGGCACCCCACCTGCACAGGGGTTGCATCGCAAGGTGAAACAGGTCTTCAGGTATCTATCTTTTGCTCCCTCTTTCTATCTTCCCTATCTATCTCAATTTATCTCTGTCCTACCCAACAACAACAGCAACAACAATAACAGCAGCAGCAATGACAACAACAATGGAAAAAGATGGCCGCCAGGAGCAGTGGATTCATAGTGCAGGCACAGAGCCCCAGTGATAACCCTGGAGGCAATAAACAAACAAACAAATAAATAAAAGAAAGAAGGAAAGTATTTTTAAAAAAGATACTATACCAAGAAAACATGGATAAATGCTAAATTACCAGTAAAGAATAAGAAGTCTAGCTTCAGGGAGGGTATTGTTGGGAGTGACAATTAAATTTGAACAATTTAGATTTAATCAGGGAAAAAGATGAATAAATTTTTAAGCAGAGATTATGGTCAAAAGTAGTTGCTATCTTTCAAATATTTCTGCTCCTCCTCAAACCATATATTGAAATCCTAATCTCCAAAGCTGAAAATATTCAAGTATGGGACCTTGATAGGTACTTAGGTCATGAGATTAGAGTCCACATGAATGCAATTAGTACCATCAGAGAGGATGCACCAAAGATATCCCTTCTACTATATGAGGACACAATAAGAATGTACCAGATAGAAAGCGTTCATGGAAATAAGATCAGGATAGTGTTTGATCTTTTTAAAATTTTATTTATTTATTTATTTATTTTTATTTAAGAAAGGATTAATTAACAAAACCATAGGGTAGGAGGGGTACAATTCCACACAATTCCCACCACCCAATCTCCATATCCCACCCCCTCCCCTGATAGCTTTCCCATTCTCTATCCCTCTGGGAGCATGGACCCAGGGTCATTATGGGTTGCAGAAGGTAGAAGGTCTGGCTTCTGTAATTGCTTCCCCGCTGAACATGGGCGTTGACTGGTCGGTCCATACTCCCAGTCTGTCTCTCTCTTTCCCTAGTAGGGTGGGTCTCTGGGGAAGCGGAGCTCCAGGACACATTGGTGGGGTCTTCAGTCTAGGGAAGCCTGGCCGGCATCCTGATGACATCTGGAACCTGGTGACTGAAAAGAGAGTTAACATGCGAAGCCAAACAAATTGTTGAACAATCATGGACCCAAAGCTTGGAATAGTGGAGAGGAAGTGTTAGGGGGATACTCACTGCAAACTCTAGTGTACTTCTGCTTTCAGGTATATATTTTGCAGTAGTTTATGGATACATGTGAACATATGCTCTCTCTCACAGAAACTGGTGTATAATTTCTATACAGGGTGGAAGAGTGAAATATATTATTCACAGGATTCTTCCCCCTATATTTCTTTCCCTATTCTCAGACTCTTAGGTGATATGTTAACCTTTCCTTTCTGTCCACAAACTACCACTTATCACATAGTAAGCACTGCTTGGACATTTTCCTATATTCCCTAAGATCTTGAAAAATACAACCAACCTTTTGTAAAACTTGCTATATTTTCATAATACTTGAGCACTGTAATAAAACAAAGCGACACTACCAAGTGATAATGGTCCTTTTATACATGATTCTCTGAATCTATGTTGTGGTCTTTTTGGTTAATATAATTGTTAAAATCCTCTCAACCAAGTACTGTTATAGTGACTGTCCTCTGGGATTTGGACAGAGAACTCTATGTCATACTTTAAAGGCATTTTGACATTTATTAGAATGCAATTCTATATGTATTATTAATTCCAACATCAGTCTGGATTTTTTAGCCTCCTCACAGCAGGAAACTTTGGTAATTATGCTAATGATAGCTGATTCATTAGGGCAACTTCCTAAAGTACACTTAATTAACTTGGAGATTTTATAAACAGCTGTACATGTAGGTTCTACAAATTGTAGAGATATGTCAATCTGACATGTATACAGTCTGCCTCCCTAACCTCATCACTTTTTACTATAGGCTGAAAATGAGAAACTTATCTCTGGCACATTTTTGAAACAAGTGTTTGGAAAGGATTCTGAGAAATTTCACTTTACCTTGTACAAAGATGAAGATGATCTGATCCATCCTGGCTGACTCAGAGAAGTTAGTCAGAGACTTGTGTTTTTAAGTTGGTATGAAGGAATGTTTATTAGTTTTCTTTTTAGCAAAGGGTACAACTGTACAACTTGTTCCTATAGTATGATTTTACCCATGGGTGTGTTAGTCCTATTACTAACAGTGTTTTTCATAGGACTCTTCTATAAGTCAAATTTCTCACACCTAGTCTCCAGGAACTCTGCTGCCTTTAGTTCCAGCTGCTGGGATGATGTGATATTTGCAAGCCTGGTCACTCTCTATGAATGTTAGTTACCTACGTTCTGACATATTTTGTTCAAACTTAATTTCCTCTTTCAAGTTAAAAGTAATGTACACAAACATGCCATTCAACCAAGACAGTACCATAGAAGACTACACACACACACACACACACACACACACACACACACACACACACACGAAACACAAGGTCTGGTGTAAGGATCCCTGTTCTAGCCCCTGGCTCCCCATCTGCGGGGGGGGGGGGTCGCTTGACAAGTGGCGAAGCAGGTCTGCAGATGTCTTTCTCTCCTCCTCTCTGTCTTCCCCTCATCTCTCCATTTCTCTCTGTCCTATCCAATAACAACGGCATCATCAACAACAACAACAGTAATAACCGCAACAACGTTAAACAACAAGGGCAACAAAAGGGAAAAAAATAGCCTCCAGAAGCAGTGGGTTTGTGGTGCAGGCACTGAGCCCCAGCTATAACCCTGGAGGCAAAAAAAAAAAAAAAAAAAAAAAAGGTAAGAAAATTGCAATAGAACCTACATTAAGCTAACCAAAATGGAAAGAAAAAATATCAAGACAATGGAATAAAAACATTACTGCATACAGTTAGGAGAAATACCAATTGCACAGAGCTAATGTGCAAAGGAGAATAAGGATGACTTTTTAATAATCTTCTTATTACCATTGTATAAGATCACACACTCAGCTAAGTCCCAGAAACTAAGCTAAGGATTTATTTATTGTTTCTCCAGGGTCCCAGCGAGATCTTTTTCCTTTATTAATTTAAGCTATAGTCTTGAGTACAATCTCTTTGGGAACGAGCTTGATTACATCTAGCCACAATCAAGCACTTATTGCTTAACCTTTTCCTTGACTTCGATTGTCAGCACCTCCTCCCCATTTTCAGCAGAGGGAGCCATACTGATGATGAGTGATTGATGGGTAGTCCCTCTGGGGAAAAATGCTCTTGTAGCCAGCTGGGGTGGTTCCTCTGCTGTAGAGGAAGTTGCTGTAAATTTTGATCTCTCCTCTGATTTCTCTGCTGGCTCACTTCCTTTGTCTTCATCCTTTGCTGGAGCAGAACTTTCTCTGTGTTTGTATCTGTCTACAGGTTTCTCTTCTGGCTCTTTTCCTTTATCATCTTTTCCTTTAGCTTTTCTGCCTTCTGAGTTTTCACTTTTCTGCAAGAGGCAGTTACAAAGAATTGGTAGTGAAATCATAATCAAGGACATTAAAATCTCTTGTTAATATGTAATGACTAAGGATCACCACTCAGAGAAAAACTTTGAATTAAGTCAGTCTGGGAATCATGCCTGCCTTTCATTTGACTCTCATTTGGCTAACTTTTCTCATGTGGTGAGAATGGAGATGAGTGCTACATTTGACTTGCAGAGTGCCTGGATTGCAGTTTTCTTAGTACCTAAGAATTCACCTACTTGTCTTCAAGCTCTGATTTACCAGATTCAGTGCTCAGGCCTATTTATATTTCTTTTAAAATATGTGCTCATTTTATTTTCTTTATAAAGATGAACTTTATAGGGACCAGGCAATGGCACAACAGGTTAAGGGCACACATTACAGTGCACAAGGACCCAAGCTCAAGCCCCTGGTCACCACCTGCAGGGAGAAAGCTTCACAAGTGCTGAAGCAAGGCTGCAGGTCTCTCTCTCTCCCTATCTCCCTCTCCCCTCTCAATTTCTTTCAGTTTCTATCCAATAATAAATAATTAAATAAAACAAAAAAATGTTTTAAAGATGAATTTTACAAATATTTATATTTAAATAAGAAGTATTAACCAAATAGTGTAAAAAGTGCAGAAAATATGAGCTTCCTCTTGCATAGACTCATGGAAGAACTTTAGGAAGAAATTCATCTCTTTTGTCTACAATTCTCTCCATTCCCCTGACAGAAGCTTCAGTTGTAGTTTTAGAACCCTTTATGTTAATGTTGTCTGCAGAAACTTCAAATTAAAGGAGACTATCCTTTCTCATGATTGGTCATGCTTGGAATCAGTTTGATAGAGACTAGTATAGGGTATGAGTATGCACATAAACGTTGAGAAACTCACTCAACAAATTTTCTTATATGTTTATCAATCTTAATTTGTCTTTTATATATAATTGATCATTTCTGTGATGAGATAAAGAAGATATTTGGTTCATACTGTATTTTTAACAGCATGTGTAGAAAAGGAACAAATTCTAGTCTTTTTTGAGTATGACTGACTTTATAATATTTGCTTTTCCAGTTGTCTGAGAGAAATACAACTACCCATTTACTGTAGTTTTATTGACAAAATAGTGGTAACATTGAGAAAACATAAATTCTTACTCTAGTTCTTTGTACCTACCTTCATAGGCTTCTTATGAGAATAAAAATAAGAAAAAGAAAAATTAACAACATTTGAGTTTCCTGATACTTCTAGGAATTTAGAAGATAGCTTAGAATAGGTCTAGACATTTGGATACCTGAGAAGTAGCTTTCACTCTGCTACTGATGTGATTTTATTCAAATTCATTGATTTTAATCTTAGTTTGAAGGGCTTCAATGAAATCTACAAAGCCATCTTCATCTTTAGACATTTGTGACCTAGGACTGAATATTTCTGAACATGTTTGCTAACTAGGTAAATTGTACTTGTACTATGTATTCACAAGCATATATGTATGTTCATACACACACCATTGTCTCTTATTAGTCATGGTTGTTTTGTTCTACATAGCTGCCCACATACTGAATCAGCAATTACTGAACCATTGCTCTTAGGGCTAATGCAAGATTAGGTTCTTCTAATCCGATTTTATGTATATTGGAGTTTTGAGGCTACTTATTTAATATATTGTTCATTCATTACATTGAACTCATAGTCAGTAACTCTATAACTCCTACCTAAATGAAGCTTATCTGACCCACATTTGCTCTATAAGGTACACCACAGCATTTGTGGTAGGGAGCACTGGACAACTTTGCCAGTATTATACTTGGGGATCCTTTTTAACAACAGGGCAGAAAAGCAGAACAAACCGCTGGGGGAAAAATAACTTGATACTAAATAGATCATGAAAAGATAACATTATGATTACTGAAATATGATATAGAGTGTTCCAGTTCATCCTCAGTTGGGCATATGAGCATTATATCATCCTTTGTAATTTCACATGTACATATCAAGACCAGAAAAGCAGTGCACGTATTAACTTTCGGCTTACATTTTAGTGAGCAGGAAAAGATGCAAATACAAAATTCAAAAATGATGAGTGTCAACTGGACTCAAGTATTTCATAACTATACTAAAGTCATCTGTAGTAGATTTATGAAGATTAAGTGTGCTAATTTCTAGGGGTACAGATTAAATAATATGTTCTTTATATAAAACAGTATTATTTAGATGCAACTTGTTCTGGTATCAGGAGTGGGGTAAGGTAGGAGCCTGTTTGGCTTTATTTAATCCAGTGATCTCTCTCTCTCTCTTTTTTAAAGATTTTATTTATTCATGAGAAAGATAGGAGGAGAGAGATAAAGAACCAGACATCACTCTGGTACATGTGCCGCCGGGGATTAAACTCAGGACCTCATGCTTGAGAGTCTGCTGCTTTATCCACTGCACCACCTCCTGGACCACAGTGATCTCTCTTTTACAGCTTTCCATTCACTTTGATTTATTACCTGAACTGTTTGTTCTCTCTTCAGTTTGAGTAACCTTGCAAGACCTCCTTTCCCTGTGCCTTTTGAAATAACTTTAAATATTTGGGGTGTGTCTTGTTTTGATGGGACAAGAAAGCCGAATCCTTTTCTTGGAGGGGTTGCCTCTGTGGCTGTAGTCTTGTTTAGAAGTTCTCTGTGGATAGGCGATAAAGGCTATTTTAAATGGCAATGTGAGTTTTTTATTTTCATTTTTAAACCTACCAGAATGTAATACTTTCTTCTAATATATGAGCATTTCAGTGGATAACAACACAAACAGTTGGCTGTTAATTAACTGTCACGGAGCAAGTTGATCACTGACGTTATAATACAATTCTTCTCTTAGATTTTGGACTTCTTTCTAATGGGATTTTAAGGGTTGTACCTGGCTTTCTTCATAAGGAGCTTTTCAGCATCTGGGTAATGCACCAGAATTTGTTGGAGGGTTTTTTTGTCCAGAATTAAAAGATTAGCAAATCCATGGGCCACCACATCGGCAGTTCGACGACTTCCTCCTCTGGGTGCTAAAAGACTGTAAGCAGGAACAGTTAGTCTTTGCCACCAATTTCACTTTTCTGTCGCTGAAATATCTTTTATTCTGTTTAAGTAAACATTATTACTATTAATGGTGTTTCAGAGATTATTCCCTAAAGGTGAGAGTTCAGGTCATGGTTAAATGTGGTAGTAATGAATTGGCATCTCATTTTCTTCTTCTTTTTTTTTTTTAAATTTGGTTGTTTTAAAAATTTACTTATTGGGTAGAGACAGAGAGAAATTGAGAGATAAAGGGGAAATACAGAGATAGAAAGAGAGACACCCACAGTAGTGCTTCACTGCTTGAGAAGATTTCCCCCTGCTGGTGGGGACAGAGGCCTAGAACCAGGGGTCCTTTCACACAATAGCCTGTGTGCTTAACTGGGTGCACCACCACCTGGCCCCAGCATTTCATTTTTCTTATTTATTTATTTATTGACTGTTTTAATAATGATCAATAAGATCGTAGGACAAGAGGGGTACAATTCCCACTACCAGAGTTTTCCTATTTTTTTATCCCTCGGGGATCATGGGCCCAGGATCATTATGGGGTGCAGAATGTGTGGAGGTCTGGCTTCTGTAACTGCTTCTCTGTTGGAAATGGGCATTGGCAGGTGGATCCATACTCCCAGCCTGTTTCTATATTTCTCTAGTGGGATAGGGCTCTGGAAAGGAGGGGTTCCAGGACACATTGGTGAAGTCATGACCAGGGAAGTCAGGTTGGCATCATGGCATTTCATTTTTCAGCCTATTTTGCATCTAACTTCCACTTCAAAGCAAGAATATATGGATATCAGTGCCCTATGATAGTCTTCATCTGATATTCAAGAAGTCCAGAATCTCTTTGGACTTGGTGTTCTCTATTCACTCCCTAAATTCATGTTTCATCCTCCTCATTCCCTCTCTCTTATATTTACTTGTTTTTTTTTTAATTTTTAAATTTCTTTATTGGATAGAGACAGAGAGAAATTGAGAGAGGAGGGGGGGATAGTGAGGGAGAGAGAGATACCTGCAGTCCTGCTCTACCACTTGTGAAGCTTTTCCTCTGCAGGTGGGGACCAAGAGCTTGAACCCTTGTCCTTGTGCACTGTAATGTGTGTGCTTAACCAGGTGCTGCCACTGCCTGGCCCCTCCTTCCCCATTCTCTTTGCTCTGCAAGAACTAGCACTGTGGACTTGCCCTTTGGGTCATTTGGATTTGGCCCATGGGGAATACAGTGAATAATAAGAAGGTCAGAAAGCAGGATAGAGGGGTTGAGTTTTTATTTCCCTTTCATTTCACAGATAGACTTTAGGTTAGCATTGGCTGCATTTCTCTTTCAAAATCCTGGTTCCTGACACATGTACATTTGCAGACTCGCTCTGGGTCCAGCTGTCTCCCCAGGCATTGGAAGACAGAGGTCAAAAGCGGCCTTCAGGGGTCCTGGGGTAGCTCAGCGTGTTGAGGGCAAACTATGCAGAGAGACAGGACAGTCAGCTCTGGGAAAAGCCTCAGAGGGAAATTCATTTATTGAAAGAGAAAGCAAGTACATATACCCATTGCCCAGGTAGAAGGTCAAGGTAATCATTTACCCAAGCACAGAGCAACATAATGCATAGCCACATGTTGATCTATAAACTATTTGATCACAAATGAAGAATTACCACACAAGGTTTGATCACAAGCTTCACAATGCATTTTTCCTCGGGGGTAAATTACAGGTACCTCAGGGTAAATTACAGGCATTTCTGAGGAAGGGGGAGAAGGAGGGGGGCAATTGAGCAAGAATGTATGTGGTGGCTTTCAAGTTAGTCCAAACACAATGTACAGTAATTCATGGCCTTTGTTTTAAGGGGAGAGGAGAGGCATGTGCAGAAAGGTAGCCCCTATTCTGGAGAAGCCATCCATCATTAGTTCAGGAGGTCAGGGGGACCTGCCCTCCTCTCTACTTGAAGGGAGAGTTGGGGGTCAACTGGCTTGGACCTCATGGAAACAATGGCCTGGACTTCCTGGGACAGTGGGCCCCATTCTCCAACATACATCTATCTCCTAGAAGTACAATGTTCACAGCTCTTTCTGGGTGGTATTAATGTGCTCTTCCCCCTAGACCCCTTCATTCCTAGCTGTGGAAAACTTTCCCTTGCTATTGCCAACCTTAGGATGCATCATCATCCTTCACTGGGTACCCTTATATTTTCCTTCATTCATTACTTTAATTATTAAAGTTCTACTAATGGTCTTGCTTGATTTTTTAAAAATTTCTTTATTGGGGGATTATGGTTTACAGTTGACAGTAAAATACAATAGTTTTTATATTCGTAACACTTCTCAGTTTTCCACATAACAATTCAACCCCACTAGGTCCTCCTCTGCCATCGTGTTCCAGGACCTGAACCTTCCCCCCCTTCCACAGAGTCTTTTACTTTGGTGCAGTACACTTACTTGATTTTTTCCCCCCTGACCACTCACAGATACAGCTCTGGCATTCACTTCTAACGATGACCTGGTTACTTCAGGTGAATCCAATTTCTTTCTCTACTTAACTCCTAAATCACCTTGTTTCTCAGTACCATACATTTCTCTATTATATAGTTATTCATACAGCTTCCTACTAGGCCAGTAAGTGAATTTTAAAAAATATTTATTTATTTATTTATTTATTTATTTATTTTTCCCTTTTGTTACCCTTGTTGTTTAACATTGTTGTGGTTATTGATGTTGTTGTTGGATAGGAAAGATAAAAATGGAGAGAGGAGGGGAAGACAGGGGGAGAGAAAGACAGACACCTGCAGACCTGCTTCTCCACATGTGAAGTGACTCCCCTGCAGGCAGGGAGCTGGGGGCTAGAACTGGGATCCTTATGCTGGTCCTTGTGCTTGGCGCCATGTGCACTTAACCTGCTGCACCACCGGCCAACTCCCTAAGTAAGTGAATTTTAAACTTTAAAGTTCTTAGAGTCATTGCTGGGGATTTTGCATTTAGAACTGATTTTTAAAAAGTCTCAAATAGCACACAAATGATAAAAAAAAAGTAGATAAAAATTATATCATTTATCAGTAATCTTCAGAATAAGAGCTGAAAAAATCTGAAAAAAACTATAGAAAAGAAATAGAAAAAAAGCACTATAGTCCACATTGTAACAATGACATGATAGACTGCATCTCTTGGGGTTAAAAATGGAGAAAGAAGACTTACTTTAATAATAAAAAAAATCTGTAGTGGGGGAAGGACAGAGAAAATATCCTGGTAGTAGGAACACACATTTACAGTCTTGACTTTGGGTTAATGAGATGTAAGAAACTATGTGAGTTCTATATTAAAGATTTATGTTAGATAATGAATACCTCTACTATTGTTGCAAAAGAAGGAATATTTCCTTTATCAATTATTAAAACACTAATATGGTTTAGCTCTGACATGTAATGAACTTAGATGTTGTCATTCCTGTCATTAACAATAAGAAAATAAAAACAAAGATGAATAAACTGAAAATCAATGATGTTTATTAGACCCAATAGGTTTTACGATAAACTCCCAGTCAAATCTGGATGGATAGATGACTCTAGAAAGAAATAAAGTTATTTACTGAGAACAGAACCACCATGAAGTATAATTGATGGGGCTATTTAAATGGTAATTTGGGTAAATTGCTATAGACAGAGTAAACTTATTGTCAATGACTTGGAGAATTTTTTGTATATGTTTATTGGCCTTTTGGATCTCTACTGTGGAGAATATTTTGTTTCTATCCTTTCCCCATTTTTGGATGGGGTCATTTGTTTTCTTGTTGCTGAGTTTCGTGATGTGTGATATTTTTCCAGTAACTTAAAATTTTTTTTGTTTATTATTGGATAGAGACAGGGAGAAATAGAGAGGAAGGTGAAGGGGCAAGATGAGAGAGACACCTGCAGCCCTGATTCACCACTCATGAAGCTTTCCTTCTGCAGGTAGGGGCTAGGAGCTTGAACCTGGGTCCTTGCACACTGTAATGAGTGCTTAACCAGGTGTGCCACTCCCTATCCCCAATGAGAAACTCTTGATGCCATGGTTGAGGAGACACTGACACTTTTACTTCGAGGAACCTTATTAGAGAAATGATAAGAGTAAATAATGGTCTACATTGTGCTCTCATAGAGATGATGGATGACTCAGACAGTGGAAGGTCACATTTCAGGGCACATAAACACCAAAAGACTGAAATTTAATCATATGATTATAGATTTCTGTGATACCTAACTATTAGTTCAACAGAGCTCCAGTTGCAGATTTTATTTGAAGAAAATTAAGGGAATGTCAAGGTTACAAGGAGTGACAAAACTCATATTTATGGATATCTATTTTTTGATAAGTGGAACAAACTATTAAATAAAGGAAGGAAGGTCTCTTCAACAAATGGTACTGGGAAAACTGGGTTGAAACATGCAGAAGAATGAAACTGAACCACTTTATCTCACCAGAAACAAAAGTCAACTCCAAATGGATCAAGTGTCCTGGATGTTAGACCAGAAACTATGGAATACTTAGAGAAAATATTGGTGGAACACTTTCCCATCTAAATTTCAAAGGCATCTTTGATGGTACAGACCTGATTGCAAGGAAGACTAAAACAAAAACAAATCAGTGGGACTACATCAAATTGAAAAGTTTCTGCATAGCAAAGGAAACCATTACCCAAACAAAGAGACTTCTCACAGAATGGGAGATCTCTACATGCCATACATCAGACAAGAGACCAATGACTAAGATATATAAAGAGCTCACAAAACTTAGCAACAACAACAACAACAAAAAAAAATGACCCAATTCAAAAGTGGGGAGGATATGAACAGAATATTCACTACAGAAGAGTTACAAAAAAATCCTCAGGGGTCGGGCGGTGGCGCAGTGGGTTAAGCGCATGTAGTGCAAAGCCCAAGGACCGGTGTAAGGATCCCCACCTGCAGGGGAGTCGCTTCACAGGCGGTGAAGTAGGTCTGCAGGTGTCTATCTTTCTCTCCCCTTCTCTGACTTCCCCTCCTCTCTCCATTTCTCTCTGTCCTATCCAACAACGAACAACATCAACAATGGCAATAATAATAATAACCACAATGAGGCTACAACAACAAGGGCAACAAAAAGGGGGAAAAAGTTGGCCTCCAGGAGTGGTGGATTCATGGTGCATGCACCGAGCCCAGCAATAACCCTGGAGGAAAAAAAAAAAGTCCTCTGTCTTCCCCTCCTCTCTCCATTTCTCTCTATCCTATCCTACAACAATGACAACATCAATAACAACAATAATAACTACAACAATAAAAAAGGGCAACAAAAGGGAAAAAATAAATATTTTTAAAAATCCGACAGACATATGAAAAATTGCTCCAAGTCACTGGTTGTCAGAGAAATGCACATAAAGATAATGAGATACCACCTCATCCTTGTGAGAATGTCATACATCAAAAACAGAAGCAACAGCAAATGCTGGAGAAATTGTGGGGACAAAGGAACCCTCCTGCACTGCTGGTGGGAATGTAAACTGGTCCAGCTCCTGTGAAGAGCAGTCTGGAGAACCCTCACAAGGCTAGAAATGGACCTTCCTTATAACACAGTAATTCCTCTCCTAGGGATATATCTTAAGGAGTCAAATACACCCATCCAAAAAGATGTGTACATCTATGTTCATAGCAACACAATTCATAATAGCCAAAACCGGGGAACAACCCAGGTGTCCAGCAACAGATGAGTGGCTGAGAAAGTTGTGGTATATATACACACAATAGAATACTACACAATTATTAATAATATTAATATCATTAATGATATTATTAATAATTATTAATAATAATGAACCCACTGAATTGTACCTTTCTTATCCCACAATATTGTCAATCACTATTAAATCACCAATAATAAATAAAAAAGAAGTTGAAAAATAAGAAAACACAAAGCAGCACAGACTGGGTTTGGTATATAGCACTAAAGTAAAGGATTCTGGGCATCGGGGGAGGGTTCAGGTCCTGGAATATGATGTCAGAGTATCTAGAGGCAGTTGAATTATTGTGTGAAAAACTGAAAAGTGTTATACATGTACAAACGACTGTATTTTATTTTTGTTACTATATTTTATTATTGACTGTAAACCATTAACCCCCCCCCCCCCCAAAATGAACCCACCTTTTGACTCATCTTGGATGGATCTAGAAGGAATTATGTTGACAAGTATGGAGTGATCCAACTTAGTAGCAGAATTTGTGAAAGAAGAACAGAAAGGGAAACACAAAGCAGAATTTGACTGATTTTTGGAGCAAAGCACCAAAGTGAAGAACTCTGGGGAGAAGGGAAGGCTAGGGTTAGGGACACAGATCTTTGGTGGTAGGAATGGTGTTAAAAATACTATTAAGACTATTAAATTATAGTCTTATAAATCACTGCTTAATCAATATGAGAGGGGACAAGTAGATTGAATGTCTTGAACTTTTTAATGCAGTGGAGGAGAAGGGATGTGGAACTCTGGTGGTGGAACTGTATGGAACTGTACCCCTCTTCTCCCACAGTTTTGTCAATCATTATTAAATCACTAATAAAATTATTTTTAAAAATGAGTGACAAAAACAAGGATACTAGAGAGATTTGGAAGTTCTGGAATCTACAACAAACATTATACACAGTCAAATTCTTTTTAAAAAACATTTATTTATTTATTCCCTTTTTGTTGCCCTTATTTTTTTATTATTGTTGTTGTAGTTATTATTGTTGTCTGTCTTCACTGTTGGAGAGGACAGAGAGAAATGGAGAGAGGAGGGGAAGACAGAGAGGGGAAGAGAAAGATAGACACCTGCAGACCTGCTTCACCACCTGTGAAGCGACTCCCCTGCAGGTGGGGAGCCGGGGGCTCGAACCGGGATCCTTACACTGGTCCTTGCGCCTTGCACCACGTGTGCTTAACCCGCTGCACTACTGCCCGACTCCCACACAGTCAAATTCTAATCAAATGAATCATCACACTAAAAATTCACCTAACATTTCACACTGAAGATCTATTTACCCCAGCTCTTACTGTCCATTTATATACTATGTACCACTTTCAAGACAAAGCAAGGACTAGGACCAGCCTGAATTAGAACGCAAATCTTGGGATTATATAACAGAGAATTAAAAACTATGATTAATATATTTATTAATATAATATTTAAAACTATAATAAAATATTTATTATATTTTATATAGTAAAAAAGTAGACACCCTACAAGAACACATAGATAATTTAGACAACCTAAGAAACATTCAGAAGGAAAAGTGAGATATCGAAAACAGTGTAACAAAATTGAAGAATGACTTCACTTTTTTTTTTTTTTTAGATTTTTTTCATTCATGAGACAGGTAAGAGGAGAGAGAGAAAGAACTAGACATCATTCTGGTACATATGCTTCCGGGATCAAACTCGGGACTTCATGTTTGAGAGTCCAATGCCTTATCCACTGCACCACCTCCTGGACCACTGACTTCACTTTTTTTTTCAAATTATTTTATTAGGGAAGTAATGATTTATGAGACAGTTACTAACAGAAGGGTACTGTCTCTCATCTGCCCATGGTAGGTGTGTGTACACCACTCCTTCCTCTCACCCAAGTCATTTTCCACCATTGTCCAAATGAACTTCCTTCCTTTGCCCCAAAGTCCCTGATTTTGCTGCAATACGTCACGGCCAGTTGAGGTTTCATCTTGTGTTTTCACTATCTTTGGCTTTTTTCTCAGCTTCCACCAATGATTGAGTTCATATAGTATTCATTCTTCTTCTGACATAACATAATGCCTTCAAGTTTCATCCAGAGTAGACAAAGGAGAACATTTCACCATTTTTATGGTTTTATATAGTATTTCACTGTATACATACACCACAATTTTCTTAGCCATTTTTCTATCTTTGGACATCAAGGTTGTTTTTCAAGTTTGAGCTACTACAAATTGTACTGCAATGGACATAGGTGTACATAATTCTTTTTGCTTGGATGTTTCTGTGTTCTCTAGGTAGATTCCTAGGAGGGGGATTGCTGGAACATAAGGTAGGACCGTTTTCAGTGTTCTGAGGATTCTCCAGGCTCTTTTACACAGAGGATGAACCAATTGACGTTTCCCT
Source organism: Erinaceus europaeus (assembly GCF_950295315.1). Lineage (NCBI taxonomy): Eukaryota > Metazoa > Chordata > Mammalia > Eulipotyphla > Erinaceidae > Erinaceus > Erinaceus europaeus. The sequence continues at coordinate 168,782,036 of NC_080162.1, read as the reverse complement.
CAGCAGTGTAGAAAGGCTCCTCCCCCCCCCCCAAATCCTCACAGTTTGTTTTTTCCTGTCCTTTTAAAAACATATATCATTCTCGCATGTTTGCGATGGTATGTCACTGTTGTTTATATTGGATAATCAGGGGCCAGGTGGTGGCACACCTGGTTGAGTGCGCTGTGCATATTACAATGTGCAAGATCCTGGTCCCTACCTGCAGTGGAGGAAGCTTCACAAGGGTGAAGCAGGGCTGCAGTGTCTCTCTTTCTCTTTCTCTATCTCCCCTTCCCCTCTCAATTTTCCTCTGTCTCTATCAAATAAATAAATAAAATATTAAGAAAAAAGATAATCAGTGACTTTGAGCATTTTTTCAACGTGTCTGTTGGCTATCTGGAGATCTTCTTTGTTAAGATTCTGTTTATATCCTCTTCCCATTTTTTTTTTTTAGTGGAGATCTTTGTTTTTATGTTCTTAAAGAGTCAGTGAGCTCTTTATGGAGAATTACTTTAATAGACTCTTCAAAAGATCAGACATGACCAAGAAAAGAACAGATTAACATGAAGATAAGTCAAAAAGAAGTTCCCAAACTGAATTGCAAAGAAGAGAAAAAAAGAATAAACTAGAAAACAGAAAATAACATCAAGAACCAGAGGGACAGAGATTATATATATCCTGCTGCTATGCATATGAATACATTATTGCTATTTTGAATACATCTTATGGTAGATCAATTAAGAGAAAAATAATATGTCATTTTCCACTACTGATTCTTTCAATAATTTTCCTCTATTTATGCAAATTTGAGTTCTGATTTGTCTTATTTACCTTCTTGAAAGACCTCTTCATACATTATTATTATTATTATTTTGCAAGACAGGTCAACTCGCAACAAATTACCTAAATTTTTATTGACCTATAATTTCTTTCACCTTTATAGAAAAATTTCCTAGGGTACAAAATTCTAGGCTGGTGGGATTTTTTTTTTCCTCTCAACATTTTTAATACTTCACTATACTCTCTCACTTGCTTGGGTTCTGAGAAGTTAGATATAATTCATGTTTTTATTCATATATATATATATAGTACATTTTTTCTCTTTCCTTTCATATTTTTTTCTTTCTCATTGATTTTCTGTAATTGAAAATTATCTGCTGAGATATAATTAAAGCATTATCCTGCTTGGTTTCCTCTGAGTTTCATATGAGGTTATTATTTGCTGTAAATTTGTGAAAATCCCTAGCCATAATTGTTTCTAATATTTCTTTTATTTCATAGAAATAATTCCTTTTTGTTCCTCTTCTATGTTACACCTGTCCCACAATCAGTGAATATTTTGTTATTTACTTTATTTTTTTTAGTTTTTAAGCATAACTGCTGATATTCTTCCCTTCTCTTAACAGCTTCTAAATGTGTAATGAAGTACTGTTAAGCATACTGTAATATAAATCTCAGCAACCTCACCACAGCACTACTAAAGTTCTACTGCCATCATGCTATCAAAATGAACCCATCTAGCACCTATTTCCATCCCTTTTCCTCTGGTCAATATCATGTATTGGTGGTGGTGGGGGGCGGGGGCAAAATCTAATATAAGGTCATCTCAAACAATCACATAGGACCTACCACATGCACTTAACATTTACCTCTGGTCCAGAAATATCCAAAATAAGAGTGGAATAACTTCCAAAATAAAAAGTATTTACTTGGAATTCATAATGTTGCTCATATTAATTCCTGCTTATTTAGCTTAATGATTTCACATTTTAAATTTCTCCTTCCTTTTTTTTTAAAATAAAAAAAGGACTATGAATTTGTCCTTTTCTTAGCTTATCCCCAGAATAAACTTTGACTTCACCTTCTTTTTTTTAAAAACAGAAATGAATTTTGGTCTGTTCACGCACCCCCCCCTTCCCAAATTCACTTCTCTTTCTCCCTCTGTCTTTTTCTCACTCAATCAATACAATTAACCTCGTTAGTCATTTTTTAAATATTTATTACTGGATAGAGATAGAGAGTAATTGAGAGGGGAGGGAGAGATAGAGAATGAAAGAGACAGAGAGACACCTGCAGCAGTGCTTTACGACTCATGAAGCTTTCCTCCTGCAGGTGAGAGCCAGGGGCTTGAATCCAGGTACTTAACCAGGTGCACCACTGCCTGCCCTCCGCCCCCATCAGTCATTTATATACCTAACTTCCTGTGTACCTTCCTACCTATCTCTGTATGAAATGGATGCTTATATTAGAAGGACAGTGACTGAATGAGGCTATTTCATTCACATTCCAGTAGCCTTGCACACAGGGTAATCCAGCAGTTAAGCAGAGCAAGATGGCATTAGGAGCTTAATTTGAATCTGAGAGTGGCTCTCTGTGTGTCAGGCTATGAGAGCAGAACGGAAATAACATATTTAAATGTCAGGTTATTTTGAGACTTCTCAAGCTTTAATTAAACTTGCCTACAGGTTACACGTTTGGAGTGCTTGATGAGTTTTTGAACGGAAGAAATAGTCTGTCTGCCAGATGGATTTTGCCCAAACTCTCTCAGCAATGTTTAAAATAGCACCCCCCATCCACTAAATGCTGCTCCAGCATTCCACCAACGGAAAGTTTTGCTCATTAAATTGCTTAGTAAGAAGATCTCTAAATATCCTTAAGCCTGTATCAAGTTTCTGAAAGAGCACCTGCTGGAGGACAAACGTTGAGGTTAATGATAATTGTTCCCAGGTCAAAAAAGAGCAGTAGCCCAGGAGACAAGGGACTGGTTTCTAATTTTAGATCCACCTCTGTTTGTTGTGACATTAAAGAATACTTTTAAAGACTTTTCTATTTTAATTCCAATAAGATAAGTACTTATGAAACACCGAATATGAATTAGCACAGTGAGGTAAAGTAGCACAAAAAGGGAATTAGTAGAATATGGTAGAGTTTTGTGTAAAGAATATAAGCTTTAAAATATGAATGTATAATATTCATTGTATTTTTCCTGAGCAAGTTACTTAGTCTCTTTTTTAGCAAAGAAGACCATCCTTTTATACCTAGTATAGATACCTGATTATCCTGAGGGAGAAATAGATGTTTATAGATACATGATGTTTAATAATGAAGAAGGTGCTCTCAGGTAAACTTTTTAGGTAAAAAGTTTTAAGTCCTGGTTTGTGGTATGTATGTAGTTGTAGAAAGTCCAGAGCTGGCAAGCTAGCTCACCTGGGAGGTGCTCATTTTGCCATGCATGCAACTCAGGTTTGAACTCAATCCCCACTGCCCTGCGGGAAGCTTCAATGTTGTGGTGTCTTTACCTTTCTCCTCTTGTCTCTATGTGCTTGTATTTCTTTTTTATTTATTTATTTACTTTCCATTTTATCGCCCTTGTTTATTTATTGTTGTAGTTATTATTGTTGTTATTGATGTCATCGTTAGATAGGACAGAGAATTGGAGAGAGGAGGGAAAGACAGAGAGGGGGAGACAAAGAGAGACAACTGCAGACCTGCTTCACCGCCTGTGAAGCGACTCCCCTGCAGTTGGGGAGCCGGGGGCTCAGACCGGGATCCTTAAACCGGCCCTTGAACTTCGCGCCACGTGTGCTTAACCCGCTGCTATACCGCCCGACTCCCTGTGCTTGTCTTTCTATATGAAAAAGTCAACCTAGAGCTTTGAAGCCCTCTTAAAAACAAAAAAGAAACAAACAAAAAGGAAAAGTATACTGATTATATTACTCAAATCTGTTTAACGCTAATGAAGCAGAACTAGTTATCATCTATCAATCTATCTAGAGCATCTGACCAAGATAACTAGAAAAAAAAAATCAGTATTTTAACAGTTTATTTTTATTACCTTTTCCCTTTTTATTGCCCTTGTTGTTGTTATTATTGTTATGCTGTTGTTGGGTAGGACAGAAAAATCGAGAGGGAAGGGGAAGACAGAGAGGGGGAGAGAAGGATAGACACCTGCAGACCTGCTTTACTGCTTGTGAAGTGACGTCCCTTGCCTGTGGGGAGCCAGTGGCTAGGAGCCAGTGGCACAAACCCAGATCCTTGTGCTCCACACCTTGTGCACTTAACCCACTGTGCTACCCCCTGACCCCCTTAATATTTTATTTAATATTGCTGTTGCTGGGGCTTCACTGCTTTTGGCAGACTTTTTCAGATAGAAAAAGAGGGACAGAGAGGGAGAGACACCACAACACCAATGCCTTGGGGAACCAGTAGATCAGATCTGGGCCATGCACATGGCAAAGCAGGCACCTTCCCCAGTGGGCTAGCTCATGACTCTAAATATATTAAATGATAGTCACACTATCCAAAGCATATAAGGATATATTTATCACTAAATTCTACTCAAAAATTTATATATGATAAAGGAACGTAGAAGGCAAATGATTACATTTATGAAAACTAGCAGGGCAATAGGAAATTAATTCATTTAGCAAGTATTTATTGAGAATCTCTTATTTTCTAGGCACTATTTAGAGAAATTCAAATTAAGACAACCTATTAAATTGCAAAGCCAATGAATAAAAAAAAGAGTAATATTAGTGTTGGGAAAATAGCTATACATTGCTGTTTGTATAGTAAATTGGTTTAATTCTTCTGGAAGATAATGTGCTCACATATTATAAGCTTTATAGAAGTATTTTTTACCTTTTGACCTTTTTATTTCTCCTTTGGGGATAAACCTCTAATAAATAACATAAAAGAAAAGCAAAACATCTTTACAAAGATAAGCATAGCAATGCTATTTTTGATAATGAAAATTGACAAACAGGGTACAAGGTTGGGTATGCATATTCATGACAAATATAAATGTGTATTTTTCCACATTTGCAAAGACAGAAAGATAATTACATTCACTTACTTATTCAGTAACTATTTATTAGGCATGCATGTGGGTCAGGCACTGCCCTAAGAACTAGGCATGGCATGCAGAACAAACTCATGTGGCATCTGCTGATATGTCTGTGAGTAGTGTTTTCATATGAAATGGACAAATGTCCTCTGAGGGCTTCCATAATCCCATGAGTGCACAGCCTGGCTAGAAAAGTGACCTCTTGGGAGTCGGGTGGTAGCGCTGTGGGTTAAGCGCACATGGCGCAAAGTGCAAGGATCCATAATGTTTGAGCCCCTGGCTCCTCACCTGCAGGGGAGTCACTTCACAGGCGGTGAAGCAGGTCTGCAGGTGTCTATCTTTCTTTCCCCTTCTGTATCTTCCCCTCCTCTCTCCATTTCTCTCTGTCCTATCCAACAATGACGACATCAGTAACAACAACAATAATAACTACAACAATAAAACAAGGGCAACAAAAGGAAAAAAATAGTTTTTTAAAAAAAGTGACCTTTTTTGTAAGATAAAGGATACCCGTGCCTGAGAAAGAAGAAGCCTCAGGGCTCAAGACTCAGGACTGGAATATGAGCTGGATACCAGCCTTCCCAGTCCTTCACTGGACGTCTAGGCACAGAACACCAGTGGCACTGTCATACATAGTAGTTCTGTTCCTTATAATTTAATGAAAAAGCAAAATCTTTTTTGTTTTATTGCCACAAGGGTTATCACTGAGGTTACTGAGGGTGAGTATATGAAGGTATAAAATATGCCTCTACCCCACCCCCAGTAAAATGTGAAAAATTAAGGTTTTCCAAGACTTTTGTAACATAGGCACAAAACCAGAGACTGAAAATAAATGAAATTTATTCCCTCACAGTTCTGGAGGCCAGAATCCCTATATCAAGCTGCTGGCAGTATTATGTTTCCTCTGAAGACTCGAGGGAAGAATTCTTTCTTGCATCTTCTGGCTTCAGATGGTTCCAGGAGTTCTTTAGCTGTGACTGTATAACCCCAACTTTTGTCTTGGTGTTCATATGGGCCTTCCCTTCTTCCCTCTGTAGTGTGTCTTCTGTTTCTTGTGGAAAGACACTTGTCATTAGATTTAGGGCCTATCCAGATAATCCAGAATGGATTTCATTTTTGAGATCACTAATCTTTTTAAAATATTGTTATTGGTTTATTGTTGACAGAGACACAGAGAAATTGAGAGGGGTGGGGTAGATAGAGAGGGAGAGAGACATAGAGACATCTGCAGCCTAGCTCCACCACTCATGAACTTTCCCCTTCAGGTGGGGATCAGGGGCTTGAACCTGGGTCCTTGCACACTGTGATGTATGCGCTTAACCAAGTGTGCTAGATCATTAATTTAATTTCATCTGTAAAAATTTTTGTTTGTTTCCAAAGATAGCCATGTTGACAGATGCCAGGTGACAGAACACGCGCATATGTATCTCTGTGGAGGTCTATCATTTAATCACCTATAAGCATAATGTGAATGACCCTAGCTTTACCCCACAGTAGTGGCCACTGGTAATTATCTATGTACACACATCACAGTTTTCACATGGCTTCTATGAGCGGGCACTGAAAAGTCTACCTTCATTTCTCTAGTAACCTCAAGCAACTGCCAAATCCAAAAGACAACTTGGTTCTTTTTTTTTTCAATTTTTTTTTACATCTCTATTTTATTTATTGGATAGAGAGAGCCAGAAATCAAGAGGAAAAGAGGTGATAGAGAGGGAGAGATAGACACCTACAGCCCTGCTTTACCACTCGCAAAGCTTTCCCCTTTCAGGTGGTGACTAAGGGCTTGAACCCAGGTCCTTGCTCATTGTAACATGTGCACTTAACCAGGTGAGCCACCACATGGCCCTGACAAGCTGGTTCTTATGAAGCCTTTGTACTCCATAGTATCCTGCTTATACTTTCCATGGAGTATGCTTTATATGTCTGATCACCTGGCCCCAAAATAATTTGTTTCCTTGTTTGAGGGATGCATTGGATCGACCTTTTCGCGGTGCTTCCCGTGAGTACCCATTCATTGGGGAAACTGACCATCCTTCCTAGCGGACTGAATCCACATGGATCCCAGTCACTTTCAAAGCCAGCAACAAGCAGCTCCTGACAGCTTTCAACCTGATGCTGTTGACTGGCTACGGAAGAAGGGCAAACGCTAGAAGAAGAACTTGTTTGTAAGGTCCTTGAGGGAAACAATTGCTTCTTGCTCACCACTCTACCTTTATAGCTGGTGCCATGTAAGTCAAGGCCTCTTTGAGGCACTTTGTATTACGCTGCAAAGTAAGGGGTCAGGCGGTGACACACTCAGTTGAGTGCACACATTACCATGCACAAGGACTGGAGGTTGAGCCCCACTCCCCATTTGCAGAATGGATACTTGGCGAGTAGTGAAGCAGGTGTGTATCTCTCTCCATCACTCCCTCCTCTCTCAATTTCTCTCTGTCTTATCAAATAAAATAGAACAAAAACAGGGGGTTGGTGGTGGTGGTGTCAGGAGCAGCAGATTCTTAGTGTAGGCAACAAGCGTAGCCCAGCTGCCAATAAAAAAAAACAAACTATTATGCTGTGTTATATCACAATGATAATTTTCTGTTGTTCTTTTTATCAAATAATTTATTTATTTAATTAATTAAATTACTTATTTATTTCTTTTTCCTTCAAGGCTTTCACTGAAGCGTGATGCTGGCACCACGAATCCACTACTCCTGAAGGCCATTTTTTTTTTCCTTTTATTGGGTAGGACAGAGAGAAATTGAGAGAGAAGGGGGAGATATAGAGGAAGAGAGAAAGGTAGAAACATGCAGCACTGCTTCACTGCTCGTGAAGTGTCCCCCCTGCAGGTGGGGAGGCTCGAACCGGGTCCTTGTGCTTAGTGCTATCTGTACTTAATTGGGCATGCCACTGCCTAATTCTCGACAGTCATTCTGTAATAAATTAAATTTAATGGATAGATCCTGAACATTATTTTTAAGTGGACACTGGATATAAAAACAATCAACACTTATTGTAAAGACTTGGGGGTGGTGGTGGTGAGGGAGAGACAAAGAGAGAGGGAAAGACACCATAGTACCTACTGCCTCACCATTTATGTAACTTCTCTTGATGCTCCCATATGGTGGCAGATCTTAACCAAGGGAAATAGACATGGTAAAGTCTATGTTCTAATGAGTGAGCTATTGCCTAGCCCAACTTTGTATATATTTTATGTAGCTATTATTAACATAAAGCTGAAAAGTTGTTATATATTTTTTATTGATTTAGTAATGATAGAGTGTTATATTTTAATAGCTCAGTGTACTGAGGATTTAGTCTGACAAATTATATATTAGTGGTGACTACTCTGGTAAAATCATGTAGGAGATAATATGGAAGTCGGGAACAGGGGCAATTGGTTGACTTGAGTATCGTTATAAATGACTACAGAGAGGTAAAATTTAAATTGAGTCTTTAAAAATGCTTGGGAAGCTATTCCATAGAAACAATGAATAGGAATATTATTGAGATTATAATAGCAATAGTAGCATTAAGAATTTATATGCTTTTCAAGAAAAGCAAGATTTTAACAGGCACAGATAGAGGCTAGGAAGTAGTTAAATAAATTCTGTTAATATGACCTGGTACTAAATGTGTACATAAGGAAAACAGTGAAGTCAGAACTGTTAAAAGGCTATCTGGCAGACCCTGTGTCTCTCTTTCTTTTCAAAATGGGGTTTCTGTACTGTTCAGATGTTAATTGTAAATGTGGTCTGGGTTTTCGCCACAACAGGCTGTAAATCAATATTTTAGTCAAGACTGTACTCTTTGAGATTAATATATAATGTCTTTGAAAGTCCTCACCTTTTAAAAATTTCTTTATTGGGGAATTAATGTTTTACACTTGACAGTAAATACAACAGTCTGTACACACATAAAATTTCCCAGTTTTCCATATAACAATACAATCCCCGTTAGGTCCTCTGTCATCCTTTTTGGACCTGTATCTTCCCACCCACTCACCTCAGAGTCTTTTACTTTGGTGCAATACGCCAATTCCAGTTCAGGTTCTACTTATGTTTTCTCTTCTGATCTTGTTATTCAATTTCTGCCTGAGAGTGAGATCATCCCATATTCATCCTTCTGTTTCTGACTTATTTCACTTAACATGAATTCTTCAAGGTCCATCCAAGATCGGCTGAAAACGGTGAAGTCACCATTTTTTATAGCTGAGTAGTATTCCATTGTGTATATATACCACAACTTGCTCAGCCACTCATCTGTTGTTGGACACCTGGGTTGCTTCCAGGTTTTGGCTATTACAAATTGTGCTGCTAAGAACATATGTGTATACAGATCTTTTTGGATGGGAGTGTTGGGTTTCTTAGGATATATCCCCTGGAGAGGAATTGCAGGGTCATAGGGTAGGTCCATTTCTAGCCTGCTGAGAGTTCTCCAGACTGTTCTCCACAGAGGTTGGACCAATTGACATTCCCACCAGCAGTGTAGGAGGGTTTCTTTGACTACATAACCTCTCCAGAATTTGTTGTTGATACTTTTTCTGATGAATGACATTTTCACAGGAGTGAAGTGGTATCTCATTGTTGTCTTTATTTGCATTTCTCTGACAATCAAAGACTTGGAGCATTTTTCATGTGTTTCTCAGCCTTTTGGATCTCTTCTGTGCTGAGTATTCTGTCTATGTCCTTTCCCCATTTTTGGATGGGGTTATATGTTTTCTTGTTGATTTTGGCAAGCTCTTTATATATGTTGGTTATTAGCCTCTTGTCTGATGTATGGCATGTAAAGACTTTTCCCATTCTGTGAGGGGTCTCTTGGTTTGGGTTGTAATGTCTCTTGCTGTGCAGAAGCTTTTTAATTTGATGTAGTCCCATAGGTTTATACTTGCCTTAGTCTTTGTTGTAATTGGATTCGTTTCATTGAAGATGTCTTTAAAATTTATGTGGAAAAGAGTTCTGCCAATATTTTCCTCTAAGTATCTGATAGTTTCTGGCAATATTCAAGTCCTTGATCCACTTGGAATTTACTTTTGTATTTGGTGAAATATAGTGGTTCAATTTCATCCTTCTGGATGTTTCAACCCATTTTTTCCAACACCATTTGTTGAAGAGACTCTGCTTTCCCCATTGAATAGTCTGGGCACCTTTGTCAAAGATTAGACGTCCAGACCTTCCACCTTCTACAATCCACAATGACCCTGGGTATCCCCCAGAGGGATAGAGAGTGGGAAGGCTATCAGGGAAGGGGATGGGATGTGGAGATTGGGTGGTGGGAATTGTGTGGAGTTGTACCCCTCCTACCCTATGGTTTTGTTAATTAATCCTTTCTTAAAAAAAAGATTAGATGTCCATAGGTGTGGGGGCTTACTTCTGGGCTCTCAATTCTTTTCCACTTGTCAGTGTGTTTATTCATGATCCAGTACCAAGCAGTTTTGATGACAGTGGCCCTATAATACAGTCTGAGACCTGGGAGTGTGACGCCTCCAGTTCTGTTCTTCTCAAGATTGTTTCGGCAATTCTAGGTCTTTTCTGGTTCTAGAGAAACATTTGTAGCATTTGTCCTATTCTCCTAAAAAATGTGCTTGGGATCTTGATGGGGATAGCATTAAACTTGTATATGGCTCTGGGTAGTATATTCACTTTGATGATGTTAATTCTTCCAGCCCATGAATATGGAATATCTTTCCACTTCTTTTTGTCTTTTTCAATTACTTTGAGTAGTGACTCATAATTTTCAGTATACAAGTCTTTTACTTCTTTGGTTAGGCTTTATCCTAGACATTTTATTGTTTTGTTACTATAGTAAAAGGAATTGATTTCTGGATTTCATCTTCTTCTAACATAGTGTTTGCATAGGGAAATGCCCCTTCGCCACTTTAGAATGTTAATTTTGTAGCCGGACACTCTATTGTATTGCATGATGATTTCTAAAAGCTTCTTGGTGGATTCTTTAGGTTTTTCTTTTTTTTAAATCTTTTTTTATATGTTGTATTTATTTTCCCTTTTGTTGCCCTTGTTGTTTATTTATTGTTGTTGTTGTTGTTGATGTCGTTAGGACAGAGAGAAATGAAAAGAGAAGGGGAAGACAGAGAGGGGGAGAGAAAGATAGACACCTGCAGACCTGCTTCACCACCTGTGAAGTGACTCCCCTGCATGTGGGGAGCCAGGGACTCGAACTGGGATCCTTATACAGATCCTTGAACTTCACGCCATGTGTGCTTAACGGGCTGCACTACCGCCCGACTCCCAGGTTTTTCTATGTATACTATCATGTCATCTGCAAATAGGGAAAGTTTGGCTTCTCTTCTAGTCTGTATCCCTTTAATTCCTTGCTCCTGCTTGATTGCTATGGCAAGAACTTCCAACACTATGTTGAATAGTAATGGTAATAGTGGGCAGCCCTGTCTAGTGCCTGATCTGAGGGGAAATGTTCCCAGTTTTTCACCATTGAGTATGATATTGCCGGTATTTATTTATTCCCTTTTGTTGCCGTTGTTTTTTTTTTATTATTGTAGTTATTATTGTTGTCGTTGTTGGATAGGACAGAGAGAAATAGAGAGAGGAGCGGAAGATGGGGAGAGAATGGTAGACACCTGCAGACCTGCTTCACCACTTGTGAAGCGACTCCCCTGCAGGTGGGGAGCTGGGGGCTTGAACTGGCTTCTTTATGCCAGTCCTTGTGCTTTGCGCCATCTGCACTTACCCCACTATGCTTCCACCCAACTCCCTGAACAATCTTTTAAATATACTGTTGTATCCGGTTGGCTAGAATTTTGTTCTATATTTTAGCATCTATGCTCATCAGAGATACTGGTCTGTAGTTTTCTTTTTTGGTTGGGTCCCAGTCTGCTTTTGGTATCAAAGTGATGTTGGCTTCAGAGAAGCTAGAAGGGAGTATTCCAGTCTCTTCAATCTTCTTGACGACCTTTAAAAGTAGAGGCAGTAGTTTTTCTTTGAAGGTTGTGTAGAATTCATTTGTATAACCATCTGGTCCATTTCTTTTCTGCTTGGGAAGATTTTTGATAACTGTTTCAATTTCGTTAGCTCTGATGGGCCTGTATATGTTATCTAGTTCCTCTTTATTTAATTTTGGAAGTTCTTCGGTATCTAGGAAATCATCCATTTCTTCCAGGTTCTCTAGCTTGGTGGCATATAGTTGTTCATAGAAGCCTCACATGATATCTTCAATTTCTATGGTGTCTGTTGTGATATCTCCTCTTTCATTTATGATCTGATTTATTTGGGTCTTCTCCCTTTTTTGTTTTATGAGTCTGGCTAAAGGTTTGTCAATTTTGTTCACTCTTTCAAAGAACCAACATTTACTTTTGTTGATCTTTTGTATGGATTTCTTACTTTCAATGCTATTTATTTCTGCCCTAACTTTAGTTATTTCTGTCCTTCTGGTTGCTTTAGGGTTCCTTCTTTCTTCTTCTTCTAGGTATTTAAGATGTGCAGTCAGGCTATTTAATTTGTGCTTTTTTCTTGTTTCCTAATGTGTGCTTGTATGGCTATGAACTTCCCTCTCAGTACTGCCTTAGCTGTGTCTCAGATAGATCTGTGTCCCAAATAGATCTTCTCCTGAGTTTCCTTGTTGGTTTTCTGTCCCCTGGTATCAGCACAGGGCCTCCCTGCCACACTGCTCCAGCTTCTGAGGGTAGTAGCAATGGAGACTCACAGTTGCATTTGGTGATTCTTAGGGGAGTCCTCTCCTCCCTTCAGCCGTCTTTTTGTTGGTGAAACAGACTAGATGTGGTGTCTCAACTGGTAAACTGCTGGACTGTTATCAGCCACTTAATCTCTCCCTAGGCTCCTCACTGTCCACGAGCCACATGTGTTTTCACTCACCGGTGATTTTGTGGGTTCCTTTATTTCTTTTTCTTTTTTTTTTTAAAGGAAGAATCTTCTTTAAAAAGTTCACAATAGTGTTGAATTTAGCTCATTTGAACAAAGGTCATAGCATTTTGAGCATTAAGCATGATTCCTTGATTTTTCCAGTATCTAGATGGTTGCCACTGCAGAAATAACTAGAACTTTTGGGGCATATGACAGCCTATGGATATCTGGGGCCAGCAGGTGCATCCTGTTCTCAACCACAGCCAAGACGAGAACGAAAGCAAGAACTCCCTTTTGCTTGAAATCACCGCACTGTTGTACACGTTTAGAACTTGCCTGGTCTACTGGTTTCAATTTGGTCTTAGAAACCAAATGGATGATAGGAGATTTGTTGGAGAAGCTGCTGTCAAAAATATAAGATTCCTTTCAACTGCTACTCAGCAGCACCTGGATTCTATTTCTTGAGTATTTTCTCCTGTGATGATAATATCAGCAATTAACATGCTTGTATTTATAAAATTTTATTCTTCTGGGAGGAATCAATTCTAGGGAGAGGTCATCTAATTAATTTTCACAACATATCAGATTAGATTGCTGGCTGTTTTATGACCTTGAAGTTACAGTGATTATTAAGTCACTAAAATATTAAATCATTTTTTGCAAGTACTTTCAGTAAGAGAACCATAGAAAACTGACAAAGAGTTCAGAGTTTAGAAATTCTGAGAAGTGTTTTTCACTACTATCCCAGAGAAGGACCCTCAGAGAAGTGTCCATTCTATTTTAATCAAGGAGGAAAAGTAAAAATGGAAAGCCACATTATCAACAGCGAAATGCTCTAGCATTTTAAGCAAACACAAATTATGTTAACATGAAGCCACCTGAAATTATCCATATCTCTGGAAACCTGAAGATCTGCAGCTAAGAAATTGATTTCCTCAGCTGTGAAATGAATGCTAATAATGTGTACCCTTTCCTCTTACCTTTAGAGACAGAATTATACTTCTAGACTCCATCTTTCACTTGAACTATTGTAACTGACCTCCGGTGGATCTCCTTTATGTTATTATTGATACTATACAATCTATTCTCAACATCAATTCATGTTTTTATTTTATTTTATTTTTTCTTTATTAGGGAATTAATGTTTTACATTCAAGAGTGAGTACAATAATTTGTACATGCATAATGTTTCCCAGTTTTCCATATAACAATATAATCCCCACTAGGTCCTCTCATCCTTTTTGGACCTGTATTCTCCCCCCAACCCACCCCAGAGTCTTTTACTTTAGTGCAATATGCCAATTCCAGTTCAGGTTCTACTTGTGTTTTCTCTTCTGATCTTGTTTTTCAACTTCTGCCTGAGAAGTTGAAAATATGATCATCCCATATTCATCCTTCTGTTTCTGACTTCTTTCACTTAACATGGCAATTCATGTTTTTTAAAATTGTGGAGTTGGGTGGTGGTGCACCCAGTAGAATGCACATCTTAACACGCATAAGGACCCAGGTTCAAGTCCCTGGTTCCTACTTGCAAGGGGGATGCTTCATGAATAGTGAAGTGGTGCTCTAGGTGTCTCTCTTTCTCTCCCTTCTTTTGTCTTCCCCATATCTCTCAATTTCTCTCTGTCTACATAAATAGTGTATAAATAAAAAGCACTTAAAATATTGAAAAAATTATATCATGGTGGAAAAGGACCTAAGTTGGGGGTGAGAATATTCTGTTGCCACATATCACGAGAACACAAGAAATTGTACCCCTGTGTCAACAACTGTGTTGTAAATCATTCATCCTCCCCAATAAAATGATTTGAAGAATGTAAAGAAATAAAAATAAACATGTGGGGGACCTGATGGTGGCATATTCAGCTGAATGCATACATTATTATGTATAAAGACCTGGGTTTGAGCCCCTGTCCCCCACTTGCAGGGGGGCAGCAGGTTTGCAGGTGTCTATCTTTCTTTGTTTCCTTTGTCTCCCCCTTTTCTCTGTTCTATCAAATAAAATATAAATTTTTAAAAAGAAAAAAAAAGCAGTCAGGGAGCAGTGTACTTGTAGTGTGGGCAATGGGCCCCAGCAATAACCCTGGTGGCAATAAAATAAATAAATAAATAAATAAATAAATAAATAAATAAATAGCTCAGGCATCGGAGAAATAACTCAATGGGCAGAGTGCATTTCTTATATGTGTGAGACCCAGGTTTAATGCTCTGGTCTTTGCTCTCCTTTTCTCTTTCTTCTTAAAAAATAAAATAAGGGAGTAGCGCAGCGGGTTAACTGCACTTGGCGTCAAGTGCAAGGACCAGCGTAAGGATCTCTGTTTGAGCCCTGGCTCCCCACCTGCAGGGGAGTTGCTTCACAAGCAATGAAGCAGGTCTGCAGGTGTCTTTCTCTCCCCTCCTCTCTCCATTTTTCTCTGTCCTATCTAACAATGATGACATCAGTAACAACAATAATAGTAACTACAACAATGATAAAATACAACAAGGGCAACAAAAGGGCAAATAATAAATATAAAAAATAAAAAATAAAATAAAATTTAAAATATTTTTAAAAGAACTTGAAAAAAACACAATTCAGGTACTCGAACTATGTCTTTCTTTTGTCTAAAATCTCCACTGCAACTCCCCCCTCCCCGTCCACTTTTTAAGACCTGGGGTTCTGTGGAGTTGCTTTCTCAGCTGTCATGTAAGATTGTGCACAAGTCTTGATTGACCTCCAAGCACCCCTAGTCTTGCCATCTCTAAATCACCACTTTTATTTAAAATAGAATGCATTTCCCCCCCCCCCCCAAGGTCTTGTGTAAACTGGCCCTGGCTAATTTCTTTAGCCTAATCTTTCCATAGTGCCTCTTATTCACTGAACTCCAGCCATACTGACCTTTTCATCTTTTAACCAGAGAAGCTTGTTTTCACCTTTTGGTCTCTGTACTTGCTCTTCTATCATCCAGGTAGTTCTCACCTATTTCTGGATGACTGCTCCAGTTACTATTCCAAGTCTTAGTTCAAACACTGTCTGTTCAGAGTGATCTCTGACCTTTGTATCTAAATTAGTCCTTTTAGTTAATTTCTATTTTTGCCTCCATAGTACTTATGCAATGTGATTTTATATTGACTACTTATGTATGCATGTGTGTATTTATTGTCAGTTTCTCCCCTGAAAGGTGGGGTTTATAGTTAATAGTATTAATATACTTTTTCCATATTTGGGAGCCTCTCTCTGCCCTGATCCAGGTTTTTAGTCCTATCCTCAACCCTGACACCATCTTCCCAAACAATACTTTTAGCGCCCCCTGCATGTTAGCAGTTGAATTCAGGCAAAAATTGGTAAAGTCATGGGCTGCTTAGAATATACCTAAAATAAGCTTCCTAGCTTCTTAAAACAAATGAAGAAACAAAAATTTCATCTGCTGTGCTTTTACCTTTAGGTTCATGATTATTAAACAATTTGTTCTGTTTTTAATTCATTCAGCATTTTAATCTCAGGTCTAAATCAGTGCCTGGCATAAGGAAGATGCCCAATATATGTTCAACGAAAACTGAATGAATGAAAGAATGAATGAGAAAAGAAGAGGCTGAGAGTTAGTTGTTAGATTGTTAGAAAACTTGATAACACACCAAGAACAGTTTTGGGTAGGGGAATGAAAATGACCATCATGGTGGGATGTGAGTCCAAATTCCAGTTCCACCATATAAGAAATTTGTTCCTTGATAACATTCATAATAACAATAATGACGATTGTAGTAAATGTCGTAGGAGGTCTTGTATATGGTTTAATTCATTAAAAGAACTTAGAGGAACAGGGCAGTTGTGGCACCTGGTAAAGAGTGCCCATTACCATACTTGAGAGTTCAAGTTCAAGCCCACAGTCACAGTTCCTAAAACCCTTTTGTGGGGTGGGAAGGGAGACATAAAAATGCAATAATTGATGTCCTTTTAGCACAATCCAATCTTTGATAAACTGAGGGGGGAGTTTTACTAATTTTGTAACCTAATATTTTCCTGTGATGACAATGACAAAATTCAATATATATAATATGTCTTTTTGATACCTGATCTCTCCAAACACTGCCCCAGCTTTCAGAGTAACCAGAACTTGAACTCCATCAGAGCCTCCAAGGACTTGAACTTCTCCTTGTTTGATGATGTACATTTCCTTGCCAATTTCTCCCTATATATCAAGTACAAATAGGAAATGGTAGTTGTTTTGTTTTTTGACAGTCATGACCCAAATTGAGAAACGTACATTCTTTTAGCTTATGGAAACGAAGGAAGCAAAGTATGAATGCAAATGGAATTATATTAAAACAAAGTAGTTACAGCTACAGATAGTGGTTGAGCATGTGCTGTGAAATAAACATTTCTGTGAAAGAGATACCTTTTGATGTGTGAACTCTGTATGCTATGACTGGGCACATGAAGATATTTCAGTGAGCACACTGCCCCAAGGATTAGCACTAATAAGAATAAATATCTGTCAGCTTGGCCTCCCTGAATACGGTTACTATACTTTGAGAAAAGTACTTGGTCTATCCACTACAGATACTACGCTTCTAACTTTAACACTGAGAGAGAGAGAGAGAGAGAGAGAGAGAGAGAGAGAGAGATGAGGGAGACATAATGAGAGACACCTGCAGCACTGCCACTCTGCTTGTGAAGCTTTCCCCTGCAGGTAGGGACTGAGGACTTTAACCTAGGTCCTTCCACATGATAACTTCTGTACTCTATTGGATGCACACTGCTGCCTCTAGTATTAGCTTTTATTAGTGATTTTACAATGTTTTACAAACTTGTAAGTTTGAAGGGGTATAGTTTCACACTGTACCTACCACCAAAGTTCTTCCCCCCCCCACTTTCTTCTACCCACCAACCATCATAGTTCTCACAAAGTCTGAGAAAAATTGGTTACTTTCTGCTTCTTCAATTTTATGTGCTTTAATTACCTATTTTTCACATATAGGGATGAAACCATCTAGTAGTTGTCTTTCACTGAGGTCTGATTTTACTAACTGGAGGACAGGAGGTCTTTAAACTATTATTCTAACACTGTATTGAGAAGAACATATTAATGTTGCAGGGTTTTTATTAGTTTTTCCATAGGTCACACTTATCAGTTAATGTTCCTGTAGTCAAAGCTGTGCCCCTGTTCAGGTCCTGAGAACTAAGCTTTTAGAATTTTCAGACAGTCTGGAATTGTACCCCTCCTACCCTATGGTTTTGTTAATTAATCCTTTCTTAAATAATAAAAAAAAAAGAATTTTCACACAGTCACTAGATAATTGTGTTATTCTGTGTGCATGAGAGAGAATTGCTTATGTACTAAGCTGTCAGCATTGTTTTAACATAAACACAATTTATGTTATATCCTAGGTATCAGTTTGGAGTATAAACACAGTTTATTATGTAGCTACATGACCAACAACCTTTAAGAACTCAGATAGACTTCATTAGGTGGAAATATTTTGTTCTTGTCTCTGTGTCCATAATTTGACAGAACAGCATAAACTGTGACCATTTCAGAAGTGGGCCTCAGATTAGATTGATGAGGTCTACAGTTAATGGTATTTATATACTTTCGCCATATTTAGGAGCTTCTCTCTGCCCTGATACAGCTTTCTAGTCCTGTTCCCAACTCTGACACCATCTTTCCAGACAATACCTTCAGCCCACCTATATGTTAGCTGTTGGGGTCAGGCAAAAATTGGTAAAGTCAAGAGCCCCTTGGAATACACCTAAAATAGAGTTACTATTTTAAAGTGGAGATGCAAAATCTCATCTGCTATATTTTTGCCTCCAGGTTACTGATTACTAAACATTTTTTTCCCTGCTTTATATCTTAATACTTTTCAGCCACCAAGTTGCAGATGCTACTGTCATGCCAATTTGACTTCCTTGGGCCTTATTGGCTTTACACAGCAGCACAGAGTGCTCACTGCTAGAGAAGGAAACCTCTAGGCTTTTACTCATTACCTTAGAAGAGACAGATCACTGAACTGGGGACAAGAACACACCACAGTGGCAAGGAAAATACCTGTCCTGGTCTGTCCTGGCACTAAGGTGGATATACAGGAAGATAAACTTATCAGTGGCTGGTGGCTAAATAGAATAGTAAGCCACGTTTCTTCAAACATACTGAATAAAGCAGCCACTGCACAGCAAGCCCCTGAGTCTGGATACAGGCTGCAAGTCTACACATCACAGTGAGTTTAGAGACACATCCAGGAAATAACAAGAAACATACCCCTCCCCCACCCACATATAAACAAAGTGAAAACCAGGAGCATAACAACAGCGTCATCTTCTGGCCCAGAAATAAACAGCATGTCATATGTGCAAACAGTTAACATCTCATAGTTAACATTTGGGAATCCAAACTTTCATTTTATTTTTCCATTACTTTTATGAAGAAGGTAGAATAAGTACTTGGATTTTCAGCTTACAGAGACAGAAATAAAAGAACAGGTAGTTTTAGATGACTAGTTAAAAGTTTCATGTCAGTAACTAGAAGCAAAAGTAAGTCTATAATCCACATATTCTAACTGAGCAATGCAAGAGGTATGTTTACATTCATCATTGTACAGAGTAGTAAGCAGTTAATTATTTTCAAGTATAAATTAATGGAAGAATCCTAATGTAGGGCTGGGGAGACTGCCTAGTGGTTATGCAAAAGGTGTTTATGCCTGAGACCCTGAGAGCTTAGGTTTAGTCCCCAGCTACTCAGCACCACCATAAACCAGAACTGAGCAGTGCTCTGGTTTCTTTCTCTATACCTTCATTTAATTAAAAATAAAAAAAAATACTATGTGTGTTTAACCCGGTGTGCCACTGTCCAGCCCCCTACTAATGATGAATAAAGAATAATATGTTTAGAGCCAATAGAATATCTAAATTTGATTTAAAAAATAAGGGAAAGTGTTTGAATGAGTTTTTATTGGGAAACTTCAGAAAGTGATGGTTAAGACAGGGTTATACTTCTTTATTCTTTGTGTGAAGTAATTCTCAGGGAACTAGAATAATTTTTTTTTTCAAAGGCAGTTATTACAACTGACTGGAGGTAGAAGCACATAATGGGTACTTATATATAGTTCAGCACTTTAAATTACTTTTTAATGATCATTTCAATAATTTTCTGAGACCTGGCATAATCAACGAACCAAAACTTTCACTGTTTCTTGCATATTTCTAGGTTAATTTAAACCTTTCCTGCAAGTTTAATTAGCATTCAAACGGAGTAGACATTCTTCAGAGAACAAAGTCTGACAGCCTGTTCAAAACAAGATCAAATCAAGCACTTGTAGTTGGTTTGTGTATTAATTAGGAGAAAGTCTAGAAATGTAAGGGTTTCCCTGCAGAGTTGGGCACTTCTCAGTGAGAGAGCACTTGAAAACTTCAGGAAGCTGGCTGGCCTATTTCAATACTACAGAGGGAAATCTGCCAGTCAAGTGTACCACCTCATATAAGAGCAGTACTAATCAAAGTTGGGTTCCTGAACTGGTAATATTAGCATCACACAGGAGCTTCAGTAGACAAGCCTCACTGCAGAAGTATTGGATCATCATGTCTGGTGTAAAGCTGTAGAAATCTATGCATTTTCAAGATATTTAGGTGTTTTTTGCATTATAGGAAAGCATTCAGGGAAAATTCTCAAACATTCACTGAAGAACCACTGTAAAGATTAGGTATGTCAGCAGACTCAATCTTGAAACCTACTTTTTTTTCAATTATTCAATCAATTGTCAAAAAGGTGTGAGTCCCCCCCCCCCCCTTTTCTACAATGTTTTATGGAAATGATGAGCAAAAGCTAAGCTGAGTTCCAGTTTAGGTCAGGTCAAGTAATAGTCTTTCATTTCTGTTAGTATTTGCTATGGCTTAAATCCCCCCATATGCTATCAGTACAACAAAAACCAAATTCGTCTGTGGTTCTCATGACTTCTCACTTTTGCTCTTTTTACTCCTTGTTTTTTGTAAAGATTTATTTTCCTATTTATATCATATGATAGAGGTAAAATAATAAAAACAAAACAAAACAAAACAAAACAACTAACCGACCAACCAAACAAAAACAGAGTACCATTCTAGTACTTGAGGCAACAACATTGAATTAGGAACCTCAGGCATGCAAGTTTGCAATCTACCATTCCCCAACTGTTCTTTCTATGATTTGTTCCTCTTTCCTCATTAATGTTTGCTAGTCTGTCTTTATTATTGAGTGATGGATGCAACATGAGGAAGAGATTAGAAATGAGATGACTCCATGTACTCTACAAATCATCATATATTTTATGTTGCTTATTGGCATGGTACCTAAAGTTTATATGTTTAAAATCTTTCAATTTTCAGTTCCTGCAGTCATTAGCACAAACAGAATGACCATTTTTGGTGCATTAAGGCTAGGTCAGTCCAAAAGTACCAATGCACTTAAATTGAGCTGTGCCTTCTATTTTAATGATAATGATTTTATATTGTAAATCTCCCTACTTAAAAAAAAATCTTTATTGGAGGATTAATGGTTTATAAAATCTGTCTACTTTTAACATGAACTAATTTGTGTGGCACTATATATATTCCTGATTTCCATTATATCATAATCTAACCTCCAATTTCACCCTAATAGATAAACAAAGATCTATTTCTATTTACCTAAAACTAGGTAAGAGAGTTTCACTTGATAGAGAGATAGGGAGAGAAATCAGAGACTCAGGCATGAGAGTCTTGGGATCTACCAACTGAACTATTTCCTTTCTTCTTTTTCTTTTTTTTTAATTTATTCCCTTTTGTTGCCCTTGTTTTTTTTTTTTTTGCTTTGTAAGCATCTTATTTTATTTTTAAATTTTTTTTAATTTAAGAAAGGAGACATTAACAAAACCGTAGAATAAGAGGGGTACAGTTCCGCACAATTCCCATAACCCAATCTCCATATCCCATCCCCTCCCCTGATAGCCTTCCCATTCTCTATCTCTCTGGGAGTATGGATCCAGGGTCATAGTGGGTTGCTTTTTTTTAAAAAAACAATTTTTATTGCTATAGTCGTTGTTGGATAGGACAGAGAGAAATGGAGAGAGGAGAGGAAGACAAGAGGGGGAGAGAGAGACAGACACCTGTAGACCTGCTTCACTGCTTGTGAAGCAACTTCTTTGCAGGTGGGGAGCTGGGGGCTCGAACTAGGATTCTTTCGCTGGTCGTTGAGCTTTGGGCCATATATGCTTAACCCGTTGCACTACAGCCCGGCTCCCTTTCCTTAGCTTAAAAAAAAAAAAAATCATTAACAATAATTCTCAGTTGCCCACATGTCGGGATATTGTGAGGAGCCTCACATTCCTTAAAACATTAAGCGGGGAGTCAGGCGGTAGCGCAGTGGGTTAAGCTCATGTCGTGCAAAGCACAAGGATCTGCTTAAGGATCCCAGTTTGAACCCCTGGCTCCCCACCTGCAGGGGGGTCACTCCACAGGCAGTGAAGCACATCTGCAGGTGTCTGTCCTTCTCTCCTCCTCTCTGTCTTCCCCTCCTCTCTCCATTTCTCTCTGTCGTATCCAACAACGACGTCAATAGCAATAATAACTGCAACAACAATAAAAATTGTATGTCTCAAAGTTTTTCAAAACACAAACTGAATCTTTTTAATATGTAGGCTGTGTATTTGATATGCGGACTCTCTCAAAAGCCTAGACCAAGTAGATTAGAAGCATCCAATAGCACAGCTATATACAAGATACTGGATACTGTACAGCAAACCATAACAAAAGGACTTTTCAAAGTTAACCCAATTACCAAATAATGTGATGATAACATTAACTATCAATTGTCTTTTTGAACCATAAAACAGCAGGAACCTCACATCTCCACTATAGAGCCCCTACTTCCCCCAGTCCTGGAACCCTTGGATAGGGCCCACTTTCCCATATGCATCTCCCAATCCAAACCAAATAATATTGCATCTGCTGATCACAACCTAACCAACGCAACGATTGCCACCTCAACATGCTTCACTTCAGACTGTGTCCAGAGACTTCACGTGTGGAATGACAACCCTTCAGCTTCATTACTCGGGTGAGACCTTTCCTTTTATAGTACACTCTAATTTCATCTCAGGTGGTTCACTTTCTAACAAAGTCCCATAACCTAGATATTCACCAGTTTCTGTGAGAGAGAGCTTATGTTCACACGTATCCATAAACTAGTGCAAAATATATACCTGAAAGCAGAAGTACACTAGAGTTTGCAGTGAGTACCTCCCTAACACTTCCTCTCCACTATTCCAAGCTTTGAGCCCATGATTGCCCAACAATTTATTTGGCTTTGTATGTTAACTCTCTTTTCAGTCACCAGGTTCCAGATGTCACCAGTATGCTGGCCAGGCTTCCCTGGATTGAAGACCCCACCAATGTGTCCTGGAGCTCAGCTTCCTCAGAGACACACCCTACTAGGGGAAGAGAGAGGCAGACTGGGAGTATGGACCGACCAGTCAACGCCCATGTTCAGCGGGGAAGCAATTACAGAAGCCAGACCTTCTACCTTCTGCAACCCTCAATGACCCTGGGTCCATGCTCCCAGAGGGATAGAGAATGGGAAAACTATCAGGGGAGGGGGTGGGTTATGGAGATTGGGTGGTGGGAATTGTGTGGAGTTGTACCCCTCCTACCTTATGGTTTTGTTAATTAATCCTTTCTTAAATTAAAAAAAAAAGTTTAAGAAAAAACTTAATGAAGCCAGCTCCCCCTGCTCCACCCTGCATTCCTGATACTATGGCCTATCTACATAATCATTGTTTTGCCTAAAAGATCCCCACCCAGTCCATTCCTTTGATCTATCTTCTTTCTACCCTCCCTGCCTCTAGGGTAGTATTAATCCCACCAGCTAAAATCCTCGCAACAGTTCCTAAGGAAGTTCCTACCTTTCTGGCCTTTCTCCATCCCTTTCGTAGCCATTTCTGTTTCTGACCTGCCACTTCCGGGTCTGTCCTATAAAAAGTCACAGCTCTCTGATCAATAGATAGATATTGCATTGTCTCGCCATGTGTTTGGTTCCTGAGTCATCTCCCTCATGTCGCTGAGTGAGTAGCAGCCCAGGCTGGCTCCAGTTGAGTTCTCTCCAACCCAGAGAGTACATGCCCAGGGAGAGTTACCCCCATGCTAGCCCGGCACCCACAGATTATTTTAATTTTTATTACCAAAACACTGCTTAGCTTTCATTTATGGAGATGTTCAGGACTACACCTGAGACCTTAGAGCCTCAGGTCCAAACTTCTTAAAAAAAAAACACTATTCCAACTCCCCAGCTTGATGCTGATCCTTGTTTATACACTTTCTCCAAAACTATAAATTGTGTTTGAAATTCACAGCCTTGGGGTTTTTTTTTTCCCTCTTCTTTCTTCTTGAGCTCATGAAGTTATGCAAAGATTTATTCGCAGTTCCATCTTCTCTCATGAACCAAACTGATGTTCAATTATGCACTCTATATCCACCCAGATGTCTTGGCATATTTCACTCTATTTGATTTAGTTTTTGCAGCCAGTATCTGAGCAAATGGTTTGCATTTGTTCCTTAAAGTGACAAGCTCTATTGCACTTCATGGTTCTAAGTCTTTATCTAAAATGCTATCTCCACGTTTTTGTTAGATTCATTTTTCTCCTTAGTTTTTACAAAAGTGAAAACAAACCTTACTTTTGTAAAAGTCTGAAGAGATAATCTAACAATTTCTCCCTCTTCTGACTTTTCAAGTTAAGGTTGATGTCTTTGCCTCTACACATCCTCCTGGAAAATTAATATATTTATTTTTATTTTTTATTTATTCACTTATTGAATAGAGACAGAGAGAAACTGAGATGGAAGGGAAATATAGAGAGGGAAAGAAGACACCTGCATCACTGTTTCACTGCCTATATGAAACTTTCCCAAAGTAAATGTTAGTTCTTTGAAAGAGTGAACAAAAGAAATAGAAGAATGAATATGGGGTGATCTCACTCTCAGGCAGAAGTTGAAAAACAAGATCAGAAGAGAAAACATAAGTAGAACCTGAACTGGAATTGGCATATTGCACCAAGTAAAAGACTCTGGGGTGGGTGGGTGGGTGGGGAGAATACAGGTCCAAGAAGGATTCAGAGGACCTAGTGGGGGTTGTATTGTTATATGGGAAACTGGGGAATGTTATGCATGTACAAACTATTGTACTTACTGTTGAATGTAAAAAACATTAATTCCCCAATAAAAAAAAATCAGAAAAAAAAGAAACTTTCCCTCTACAGGTGGGTACTGGGGGCTTGAACCTGGGTCCTTGCACATGGTAACATGTATCATCATCCACACCCACTTCGAGGACAATTCCATTTTCCCTTTTATGGAATTTAGCACATTTTGTAGATGTGCATTAAAAATTATTCAATTTTTGTTTGTCTCTTCTAACAGGCCAATGATTTTCTATTTTAGCTATATTTTAGAATAATCTGGGAATTTTCATCAGACCAGTTGAATTACTGGGGATAGAATCTAGACTTCTAAATTTAGGTGACTGATTTATAGTACAAATGAATACTTTGGCAGGCATTAGACATTAACTTTTTTTTCTTTTTCTTACCAGAGCACTGCTCAACTCTGATTTATGGTGCTGGGGACTGAATCTGGTACTTTTGGTGTTTCAGGCATGAAAATATTTTTTGCATAACCATTATACTCGCTCCTGAGGTGTTGACATTAGATTTTATGCCAATCCCTCCCCCCCCCCCCCAGAGGATGAGAATCAGTTTTTCATTTTTTTACTATAAGTGTTTATATCCAGTTAGGCACAGTGTTTTCCCATAGTATTAAAAATAAAGTTGTAAAAGTATGTTTAGTTTATTATTCAATGAGGGAGAGAGAGAGAGAGAGAGAGAGAGAGAAAGAGGGAGATATTGAGAGAAACAGAACACTGCTCAGCTCTGGCTTATGATGGTGCTGGGGACTGAACCTGGAACCTCAGAGCCTCAGGCATAAAAGTCTTTTGCATAACCATTATGCTATTTTGCCAGCCCAAAATATCAAGTGTTATTAAATAAATGGCATTAAAGTTGCTCTAGAAACTTGTCATATTCCTCTGTGTTCTTTCTTGTATAGTTCTTTTTTGCCTTAGTTAATCCTTACCTCATTCTGGAATGGCTATTTCTTCTTTTACTTGGTCTTGACATAAGCCTTACTGAATATTATCTTTTTCAGATGATCTTGCCAGCACTCAACTGGGACAAATGTGCTATCTCTATTCCTTAGAAAAGCTTGTATTTACTACTACTACTTCTTCTTTTTTTTTTTTTTTTTGCCTCCAGGGTTATCTCTGGGGCTCGATGCCTGCACCAGGAATCCACTGCTCCTGGAGGCCATTTTTCTCATTTTGTTGCCCTTATTGTTACCATTGCTGCTGTTGGACAGGACAGAGAGAAATGGAGAAAGGAGGGGAAGACAGGAAGAGGAGAGGAAGAAAGACACCTGCAGACCTGCTTCACCAACGGTGAAGCCCCCCCCCCCACGGTGGGGAACTGGGGGGCTCGAACGGGGATTCTTGAGACAATCCTTGAGCTTAAGCCGCTGTGCTGTGCTACCCCCCAGCCTCCTGTATTTATTTCTATCATAGCATTTGACACAATGGTTTGGGACAATGTAAACCTTTTTTTTAATCTTCACTTGACTGTGAGACTACCATAGAGTTTTATATCAGTTTGAATTTCTCTGAACAGCTCATCTTCCACTATCCTTTATTTTTATTATTGATTTAGCTAGATATAGAACCCAAGGTTATCTCTTTTCTCATCTTCTTGAAGTAATCAGGCAAAAATAAACATCTTCATTTAAATTAAAATTATATATAACCTAGAAAGTGGTTGAACGAGAACTGAAGTCTTCATTAAGTTACACTTGTTAGAGGTAGTGAGCTGGCAGTGACAGAGGAATATAAAAATAAAACACATCATCAAGGGCCAGCTAAGCTCTGGGAGATGGTAATAGACTGGCAGGGTAAAATTACACATTGCATCAAACTCTAGGCCAAATCAGAGGAGTAGAAATAACAAAAACAAACAAAAAACCATTTATGTGTAATAATAATAACAGTGGACATTTAAAAATTAAATTTGATATGCCCATATACTAGAATATTATGCATTTAAAAATGAGATATTAGAAGATACTTAACAATACATAAAATATCACATTATCTGCTGCTACATAACAAAATATAAGTATTCTGTAAATATTATAAAATAAGCATTGTCTATCCATTAATCCAAATTAAACGATAGATTGAAATATATTACTAGTGGTTTAGCTGATTTTTCTTTTTGATTGTGGTAGAAATTTTCATCTTTGTTCTTTTATGTGTTGTCACTGTAAAACAATGAATGCATTACTTGTGAAGTCATATTAAAAGCACTGCAGTTTAAAAACTGTAGCATTGATTATTCATTAAATGAAAATAACTGATAAGTTGGAAGAAACTTTAAAAAAAAGGGCAGAACTATCCTTAACTTCTGTAATTTCCACCACCACTTTATGTATTTGAAATGTGATGATCAATACTTTACATTTACACAAAATAACTTTTCAGATTCCCTACACTGAAATTGTATAGGTAGTAAAACTCATATTGTCTTGTTCCATTTTGTGCTCTGAGAGAATGCTGGTTTACAGAATTGTATGTCATAATTAGTTCTGTATTATAAAATTCTCACTGGACAACTTTTTAAAAAAGAATCTATGCTCTTAACCTATGTCTGAACTCCTGAAATGTATTTATCTACTAGTTATGCATTTAAAAAATATGCACTCACCTTTTTGTAGACAAAGTCACCAGGTAAATAAAGAGTGGATTTTAATCTTAGCAACATGTCATATAACATCTGTGTATCACAACCCTAAAGGGAAAATAATAAAGAGAAAAATATAGACATGGTCAAAGGTCAATATAACAAATGATCTTAAAATGCAATTAAAAGAAATAGTAATAGATGTTGTCTATGTAAACATAAAATATCAGTAGTCATTAGATATAGACCTGTCTTGATCCAAAATTTAGAAAAAAATTAATAACTTTGACCCTGAACACACCCAATTTCACCCGATTTTGGAAGCTAGAAAAAAATCTGTATATTGTACAATAAAATAGCTTTAATTCTTTTTTCCTTAGTAGAAGTAATCCTAAAATCAAGCCAAAGTTTTTGTTTTCTAGAGAGTTTTGAGTGATCAGAGCACTGATTTTCAAAATGAAATTGCAGTATTAAAATGTACTGACTTGGGGGCAGCGGGTTAAGTGCAGGTGGTGCAAAGGACAAAGACCAGTGCAAACACCAGCCGAAGGATCACGGTTCAAGTCCCCCACTGCCTAGTTGCAAGGGAGTCACTTCACAGGCAGTGAAGCAGGTCTGCAGGTATCTATCTTTCTCTCCCCTTCTGTATCTTCCCTTTCTCTCTCCATTTCTCTCTGTCCTATCCAACAACAGCGACATCAATAACAACAACAATAATAAGCACAACAATAAAAATATACTGTCCTAGTAAGTCAAACATTTAAAACTACGATTCCAAATTAAGCAATTTTAAGAAAATAATGTTTGTGATTTATTTTAGAAAATCTAATAATTTATAACATATGGTAAAATACTTTATACACAACAAATGCATAACAAGGGAAGGAATGGCAAATTTCCTACCACCCAGAGGATCTTTGTGTTGTCTTTGCAAATACAATTCATATTCATTCTCAAATGATTCAAACTGTTGTAAGCACAAAAAAAAAAACTTTCTTTTTTAAAATTTCTTTTAAACCTTTTTTAATTGTTTTACTTATTTATGGGATAGAGACAGCCAGAAATTGAGAGGAAGAGGGAGATAGAGAAGGAGAAAGACAGACACCTGCAGACTTGCCACACCACTCATGAAACTTTCCCCCTGCAGGTGGAGATTGGGGGTTTGAACCCGGGTTCTTGTGCATTGTAACATGTGTGCTCAACCAGGTGGGTTACCACCAGACCCCCACAAGAAAACTTTCTAATGCTTCTTATCTTCACTCACAATTAGAATTTACCCCCTAAAATTTTTTATGGATATTAACCTAGGGTGTACAGTATTATGACTAACCACTACCACTCGTAGGTTTTCTGTTAGCTGAAAATATTACCCCAACTAGACTCACTTTCTTTCATCTTTGATTGCTCCATGGACATGATGCACACTATCTTCTTATTAATAAATGTTAGACAGTATTAAGAGAGTTATTCCTGTTGACCCTGGGATTTTTTTTTCAATCTTGTGTAATCCAAACCAATGCTTTTAAAATAAAATTTAAAAATCTTGATGCCAGGTTCACCTGAGTGCTTATCAATGACCACATCAGTCATAAATCAGTAACTTTCTTTATTAGTCAAACTACCCTAATGTCTAAATTTTATGAGGATCTAGGTTAAATGTTTGCTACTGAAATTATTGTGAAGGGAGTCAGGCGGTAGTGCAGTGGGTTAAGCGCACATGGTGCAAAGCGCAAGGACCCGCATAAGGATCCCAGTTTGAGCCCCAGGCTCCCCACCTGCAGGGTAGTCGATTCACAAGCGGTGAAGCAGGTCTGCAAGTGTCTATCTTTCTCTCCCCCTCTCTATCTTCCCCTCCTCTCTCCATTTCTCTCTTATCCAGCAATGATGACATCAATAACAATAACAATCATAACTATAACAATAAAACAAGGGCAACAAAAGGGAATAAATAAATACATATTAAAAAAAAAGGAATCATTGTGGAAAACTGGTGATTGCTAAGGGAATGATTATCCAGTTCACAGACTGGGTACAGACCTTTTACTTTTATTCCTTCTTCTTTTTATACTGGCTATGATTACTTCTCTACAAGCACACCCCCTCCAACTTCCCCACTTTTCCCATCACCCCATTCCTACCACAAGGGAGAAATACCTTTCTTCTTCTTACTTTTAAAATTTCTACTAAATATTTATTTATTGGGTAGAGAGAAAATGAAGTATTTTAAAAATAGATTTTATTTATTTGTCATTGGATAGAGACAGAGAGAAATTGAAAGGGAGATAGAAAAGGAGAGAGACAGAGAGACAACAGCAGCACTGCTTCACTACTTGTGAAGCTTTCCCCTTGTAGGTGGGGACTAGGGGCTTGAAGCCCGGTCCTTGCTCACTGTAATGATTGCATTTAACCAGATGCACCACAGCCTAGCCTGGGAGAAATTGAGAGGGAAGGGGCAGACAGAAAGGAAGAGAGAGAGACACCTGCAGCACTGCATCATCCTTGCAAAGTTCCCCCCCTTTGTGTGGGGACAGAGGCTTGTACCTGGGTCCTTGTGTTTTATAAAATGTGTTCTCAACCTGATGTGCCACCACCCACCACCTGGGCCCCGAAGAAATACATTTCTCTTTTCTATTCTTTAATTAATCTCACCAACAGAAATCCAGTCAATAGACCAAAGCAGCAGCTAAACCGTATAGTAGAGAAATAAACCATTAGCACTTTCCTTAGTGGAAATACACGTGAGTTTATATCAACAGTTTTCAGTTTATAGCTTGGATTTTTTCAGGAAAGAACATCTGAGGCACTATACATGCAAACTTTCATTAGCATAATAGCACAGAACATGGATAAAATAATATAAATGGAATTTATATGTAGTGGTATACAGTAAACACAATTTAAATTTTTCCTATTAAGTGATGTTGCCCTCCTAGCGATTGTTTTGTGAACAGGTGCTACCGGCCTTGGGGAAACTATCATTTCGGACCAGATCTTTTCCACCTGTGCTTATACCTAATGAAATGGTATATGCATTTAAAATTGTTGAATATTATGATGTGCTTGACAATAATTATCCACTCCAACAGACACACATATAAAGATTGTTTTCTTGAGATATGGTTTGTTCCATTATTGTATGATTAAGAGGAATTATAACTTAGGGCTCACTTTTTGCTCATAATATAGATCCAGTTCCGTTATTAAGAAAGTATTCTGGTTTACAGAAAGTCAGAACAGTTATTGTTTCATAAACATCCCTCCCTATCCCCCTTTTTTTTTCTGCTCAACTCTGGCTTATGGTGGTGTGGGGGATTGAATCTGGGCCCTGGGAGCCTCAGGCACGAGTCTGTTTGCATAACCATTATGATATCTTCCCCAACCCAACCCATTTTTCATAAAAACAAGAATACTTACATAAGCATCAACACTAACATTATATTAGTACATGAGATTGTATGAAATCTTACCATTTTCCTGTACTTATCTGCTTAATTCTTCCAATTCTCTTGTAATGCCTGGCTGTAACTAATGTATTTTTATCACTCCTGGTTTTCAGATGAGACATCAGAGGCTCAGGGAAGTCTACTGAATTTCCCTAAAGTCACACATGCAATAAGTATAAGTGTGTGTATATTAAGTCTGAGAAACTAGAGGGCAATATTAGTGTCTTATTCACTTACATATTTCCAATGTTTTTCAAGGGTTGGGGTGTGCTAAGCACTACATAAATTTGGGCTTATAGATAAAACGACATTGTTAAAGATCATTCCATTTTGGCTATGGGATTTCAGTGCTACATAAAAACTATGTGATACACATTTGAATAAGTATTCTGGAGATGTGAAGTGGAATTGGTAGAATCTATTTTTATTTAAGACATAACCTACAGGTTAGAAAGTGATTCATATACCTGGAGCACTTTAATAACAGCACATACTGAACACACCTGTAAAGTTAGCAAAATTTATGACTGGAAAACCTACATTCTCAGCCCTATAGAATTTCTACATATTGATGTTCATTTCTGTTTCATTCAAAACAGAATTTAAGATATTATCTGTATCCTATTGCTCACACTGACTTCAATCAGCCTCAAGTCCAAATGATGGTCATGAGGGATTTTTCCATCTTAGTCTTGTTTTATAAAGGAAAATACTTTATCCTACCTCAGTCTTCATCACTATTAAGCAATGATAGTTGATGTCTATGGCAGGGAATTCTGTGTCTAGTTGTCTATGGCACTGCTTATGTCAACTATGTTGTTGACTTGTAACCACTGAGCAGATGGGGTGAGCTCTGTGGATGATTAAATGGTGCTGTGGCACTTTTCCTCACTTTCTCTGTTTCTTCCTTTTTTCTCTCTCTTAAAAATAGAATGAGAATAGAGCCCCTACTTCCCCCAGTCCTGGAATCCTTGGATAGGGCCCACTTTCCCGTATGCCTCTCCCAATCCATATCAAATAATATTGCATCAGCCGATCACAAACTAACCAATGCAACGATTGCCACCTCAACATGCTTCACTTCAGATTGTGTCCAGAGACTTCACGTGTGGAATGACAACCCTTCAGCTTCATTACTCGGGTGAGACCTTTCCTTTCATAGTATACTCTAATTCCATCTCAGGTGGTTCACTTTCTAACAAAGTCCCAAAACCTAGATTTACACCAGTTTCTGTGAGAGAGAGCATATGTTCACACGTATCCGTAAACTACTGCAAAATATATACCTGAAAGCAGAAGTACACTAGAGTTTGCAGTGAGTATCCCCCTAACACTTCCTCTCCACTATTCCAAGCTTTGGGTCCATGATTGCTCAACAATTTATTTGGCTTCGTATGTTAACTATCTTTTCAGTCACCAGGTTCCAGATGCCATCAGGATGCCGGCCAGGCTTCCCTGGACTGAAGACCCCACCAATGTGTCCTGGAGCTCAGCTTCCCCAGAGACACACTCTACTAGGGAAAGAGAGAGGCAGACTGGGAGTATGGACCAACCAGTCAACGTCCATGTTCAGCGGGGAAGCAATTACAGAAGCCAGACCTTCCACCTTCTACAACCCACAATGACCCTGGGTCCATGCTCCCAGAGGGATAGAGAGTGGGAAAGCTATCAGGGGAGGGGGTGGGATATGGAGACTGGGTGGTGGGAGTTGTGTGGAATTGTACCCATCCTACCCTATGGCTTTGTTAATTTATCCTTTCTTAAATAAAAATAAAAAAAAAAGAATGAGAAAATTGGCCCAGGGAAGGCCATTGAGTGGCGGAAATGCAAATGTGCCAAGCCCTGGCACCATATTTAAAAGCCAAAATTAAAAGCAATACTTTGTCAATCTACAGATCAATGGAATAGAATTAATAGCATTAATAAATTCACACACATAGGTGTACACATGGGTAATTAACTTGTGACAAAGGAGCCAGCAGCATATATTAGTGAGAAGAACATTTCTTCAGTAAATGGCACTGGGAAAATTGGATAGTCATATATGAAAGAATAAAGTGAGATCATAGTCTTACACTATAAATAAAAGTAAATTCAAAATGGATTAAAAACTTGGATATAAGACTTGGACCTTAAAATACAAAGAAGAAAAAGAAAAGCAATTTCTTCCACAGTATAGCTTCAGTAATGTCTTGGTGACTCAACTCCAACAGCAAGAGAATCAAAACCAAAAATAAGCAAATAAAGTTACATAAAACTAAAAATCTGCACAATGGAAGAAATTATCATTTAAATGAGAATTAACATTGAATGGGAGAAATTATTGCATATTATGCATCTGATTGGCTAACATCCAGTGCATATAAATATCTCATTCAATTTAACAACATGAAACCAAGTAATCTTTTTTTTTAAGTTTTTAATTTAATTTTATTTATTCCCTTTTGTTGCCCTTTGTTGTTTTATTGTTGTAGTTATTATTGTTGTTGTCATCGTTGTTGGATAGGACAGAGAGAAATGGAGAGAGGAGGGGAAGACAGAGAGGAGAGAAAGATAGACACCTGCAGACCTGCTTCACCGCCTGTGAAGCGACTCCCCTGCAGGTGGGGAGCCGGGGCTCCAACCGGGATCCTTATGCCGGTCCTTGTGCTTTGCGCCACCTGCGCTTAACCCGCTGCGCTACAGCCCGACTCCCAGTAATGTCTTTCTTTCTCACTCTCTTCCTCTCTCTTTCTCTCTTGCCTCCAGGATTATTGCTGGGACTTGGTGCCGGCGCTATGAATCCACTGTTCTTGGTGACCATTTTTTCCATTTTGTTGGATAGGACAGAGAGAAATTGAGAAAGGAGGTGAGGTAGAGAGGAAGAGAGCAAGACACTTGCAGACCTGCTTCACTGCTTGTGAAGTGTCTTCCCTGAAGGAGGGGGCTTGGGGGCTTGAACCTGTATCCTTGCATGGGCCCTTGTGCTTAGTACTATGTGAGCTTAACTGGGTGTACCACTACCCAGCACCCCCCCTCCAAATAACCTCTCAGAAATAATAAAAAGGCAGAATAATTTGTTGTAGGTGAAGCAGAGCAGGGAGTCTAGGGATCCTAATTGGAGCTTTGCTGGTCAAGTCGTAAATGAATGTCACAATGAAAAATCAAAGAGACTCTATCAGACTTCCAGGGAAGGGAGCATTTACTGAAGCAAAACAGGGCTGGGAAAGAAAAAGATAAGGGCCAGGTGGTGTTGTACCTGGCTGAGTGTACATGTTACAATGCACAAGGAACCTGGTTCAAGCACCCAGTCCCAGCCTGCAGAGCGAAAGCTTTGCAAGTGGTGAAGCAATATTGCAGGTATCTCTCTGTCTTTCTCCCTCTCTATTATGCCTTTCCCTCTTTATTTATGGCTGTCTCTATTTAATAAATAAATAAAGATGATAAAAATTAAAAACAAAGAAAAGAAAAAGATAACATACATAGATATATGTAGGCACTCAAGAGTGAGTGGCATTAAGTTTCCTGTCCTACCTAGTTTTGTAGTGGGTCTAGGGTTGGGGTAAGTCACTATAAAAAAGTGAAGTAAACTATGAGGTATGTTCATCTTTCAAACCGTCAAACCCCTCCCCAATTCATAATTGTCTTAGCTCTGTGTCCTGCCATCTCTGGTTAATGTTTCACCTCTAGGTATTGAGCTCTGAGGTCAAACAATTCATAGCCTCAGACCAGATGAAAAGGGGAGGTATCAGTGCCAGAGTGTGATGTCTGGTCACTTTTTCATGTTATGTGTTGAATGTTGGGAGGGTGGTGTAGGGTTGCTCAGTCAGTTTGACCATCTTTCCCATATGTATCATCTCAACGCACATCAGGATTACTCACATGTTGCAGGCAGGGTTCCTGTTCCTAATAATATCACTCCTAACAAACTGGTTACACACTTCTTCAAAGAATGCCGGGATAGCCTGAGGGTACTTCTTCCCGAGCCGGTGCTCTCTGGGTTGGAGAGAACTCAACTGGAGCTGATCTAGGCTGCTGTGTGGGAGAGGGATCAGGAACGCGTGCTGCACCAACTTCCGCAGGAGATACACTCTGGAACTCTTGGAGCCGGAAAGCAATTTCCAAGTGTCTTTAATCAGAAGAGCAGCTGTTTTTATACTCTCCAAGTAGGGTGGAAACAGGATGTGATATAGAGAGGGTGGAGAGAAAAGTGACTGGTGAAAATCAGAGTGTGACAAGGAGGGGGCGGAACAGGCGAGAATCCTATAACTGAACCACCAATGCCCTGGAGTGCTTTATGTAAAAGTGATTTATGTAAGTAGACCAAACCTTTGGATCAGTAAATCCCTATATAGCCATATGGATAAGAAGAAGCCAGGGGGAGATGGCAACTACCCAACATCTCCCCCTTTCTTTTTAACTTTTTGCCATAGTATCAGGAGTGTGGGGCACTTTGTGAGGCAGGGAGACTGATAAGAGGCACACCTTTTTTGGGGTTCTACTGTCCCTCCTTGCTCAACCTCTCCGTGGAGAGAGAGACTAACAGGATTGACACACCCCTCAGGCTCAAGCCCTTCCAAGCTCAACCATATCCTCACAATTCCCCAACATCTTCCTCTTACTTAATGGCCATATATAACTGGGTCAATGTCTGTAAAAGGCTTCATCTCTGTCAGGGGAATAGCAGTGTAGGGGTGAACGGAAACCTGTTGGGAAGAAAGCAGAATGATAGTGTGTAAGTGTCTTTAAAAAGAACTAGCACAAGACGGAGGGATAAGTAAGAGTAGCAAGAGACAGAGTGAGCCTGATGGGTGGAGGAGTGGGGGCCTGATAAGCCGAGGGGCTAGAGGGGTGATCTGGCATTGCAAAATCCCGAGTCAGCCTGCTACAGTCATTCTTCAAGAAGTCCAGGAGTATAAAAGGAGTGTCCAGCAAGTTCTATAGAAGCATCAGTCCAATGTCAACGGCCAGGAAATAAATGCCACACGTCTATCTTGATGGAGGAGGACGGCCACCGGAACTTTTCTTCTCTGTAGAGAGTGACCTGGAACCGCCAAAACATGATGGGCGAAACAGAAGCAGGAAGAGCAGACACCGATGGTTGAGAGAAAGGCAGTAGGAAAGTCTTGTCCTTCGGAGTCTGTGAATCAGGTTCTCCAGATCGTGTCAGGTCACATCATGGGTTTCTGGGGATGGCTGTAATTGTGGGTGATGTCAGAGGTCAGGGGTCCAAGATGGATTTCTGGGGATTCTATATGAGCAGATGCTTCTTTATGCGAAGGCTTGTCATAGCTGTAGTCAATTACTTATGAAAAAACTTTGTAACAAATTAGAAGTTTACTACAATTGATAACTCAATGATTATAACTGGTTTAGGTATCTTTATAATTTTGTGTAAAGATCATCTTACGTGACCTCATGTAGCAGTCTTTATATAGCAAAGTTTTCATACCGAGTTTAAGTTACATATATTGATTCTTGACTATTTTTACATTGGGTTTTTAAGCAAACTCAGGTTACTAGAGTTAACACATTTTAGTGACAATTTTTTTTTTTTTGGTACATTTACAATATCAGATTGATGCCAAATTTGTTGTGGATTAATTTCCACAAGATAGCTTACAGGACATTTTTGGGGGCCCTCCAAAAATGACCTGTATAGAGAATTTGTATTTTAACTTAGGAGATGATGAATTGTCACATTGAATATTTAGAGTTTTACCTTAAACACTCAGTTACTTAAATGAATTGATTTTACCTCTTCTCGTAAAAATGTAACTTCGAAGTTACGATTTAACTGTCAAGTTAATGTTTACCAAACTTGAAACACGCATATTAAACATATAGTTTATAACACACAGGAGGAGAAAAACTTGTAAATAAGATATATCATTTCAAATGTGAATTTAGAACTACTGTCATAGTTGAACCATCTTTACTCACACAGTTTAAGACTAAACGTTTCATATTGATATCAAGACTTAAAAAAGAAATCAAAAGGGGGAATGAACAATTTTTGGACTGTTTCTGGATGTCTCCAGAAACCATGGCTGCGTCCAGCCGTTTGATATAAAGTCAGTTAACTTTCAGAGTACTCTGAGCACAATGGGTCATACAAAAATTTTGGTCACTCAACTCACTCAATTTTTTTTTTTTTTTCACTCACTCACTCAAAAAACACAACTGGCCAGTCATAGCATAAGACATTCATTGGGGGGGGGGGGAGAGTTCTGTGAATCAGATTTTTTTTTTTTTTTGATTCTGCCATGCTGTATTATGGATCCTGGGGTGCATCCTGTAGCCAGTCCTCTTGCAGCCAGTCTTCTTGCAGTGTTTCTTGTTCTTCAGGGATATCAGCACCATCATGTGGGTATTGCCGGACATGGTGGGCAGGAACCCAAACAGGCTTGGAGTAATTTTGTGGAAAAATACATGCGAAACCCCTCCCCATAGTCAACAGGGGGTCAGGTCCTTTCCAAATTTTATCAAGTGGGTCTTTCCATTTGACTTTAATAGCTGGGAGGGTGGGTGGTGTTTGCCAATGAAGAATTATAGGAGGTTGGTCGGAGTTTTT
Organism: Erinaceus europaeus; assembly: GCF_950295315.1. NCBI lineage: Eukaryota > Metazoa > Chordata > Mammalia > Eulipotyphla > Erinaceidae > Erinaceus > Erinaceus europaeus. Next base: position 168,744,632 of record NC_080162.1, on the reverse strand, counting down.
GTAAATATTAAAGAGATTTAATGTAGTTAAGGCTTTTGCCAGCTGGATATTAGGGGGGTACATTTCCCCTTTTTCTTTATTTAATTGAGCCTTAAGAGTTTGATGGGCCCTCTCAACAATGCCTTGTCCCTGTGGGTTATACGGAATGCCTGTAGTATGAGTAATGTTCCAGAGGGAACAAAAATCTTTAAATTGTTTGCTGGTAAAAGCAGGTCCATTATCCGTTTTAAGTTGAAGAGGTAAGCCCATTACAGCAAAACAGGAGAGCATATGGCTTATAAGCTTTTTTGAGTTTTCTCCAGTCTGAGCTGTAGCCCACATAAACTTAGAGAAGGTATCAATTGAGACGAACACATATTTTTGTTTGCCAAAGTTAGGTATGTGGGTAACATCAATTTGCCAAAGAGCGTTGGCTTTTAAACCTCGAGGATTAACCCCTAGAGTCTGAATAGCAGGTGTTTTGATTAGACCTGCACAGGAGGAACATGTAGCAAGAATACGTTTTAACTGTGGCAGAGGAATATCAGGAAATCGAGCTCGAAGACCTTTAAGATTAACATGGGTTAGGGAATGAAAGACAGCAGGATTAGAGACAGAGGCTAGGAGAATTCCTGTGGAGGCAAGGCGGTCAGCTGCAGCATTCCCTTCGGACAGGGGACCAGGAAGAGGGCTGTGGGAACGTAGGTGCTGAACATACAGTGGATGGGTTCAAGAACAGAGCATAGAGGCAATTTGAATTAAAAGAGGAGAAAGTGGGTTGTCATCAATTCTTACATAAGATCGAGCAAGCCATGGAAGTAAGTTAACAGTATACACACTGTCAGAAAAAAGGTTGAAGGATTCTGGTACAGCTTTTAATGCAAGGAAAACAGCATAAAGTTCTTTGTACTGAGGGGAATTATCAGGAAGTTCAGTAAAGAGAGGTTTGGGGTATTGCTGGTCTGGATAATATATAAGGGCAGCAGCTCCCTTTTTTCCACCATCAGTGAACACTGTAGGAGCAGAGGGGATGGGATCTCGAGAGAAAAGTTTAGGTACTAGTAGAGGCAACAGAGGTAAAGAAGCTATCAAATTATTAGAGGGAAAATGATTATCTAATTGTCCTGGAAAACCCATTAAACTTATGGCAAAACGAGAATGGTGGCGTATGAGCCATTCTGTATCAGTGAGAGAAAAGGGAAGAATGATTGAATCTGGTTCCCTTCCTAAGACCTGAACCGATCTGTTTCTTCCTTGGCGAACCATAAATGCTAAGGCATCAATCTCGGTAAGGAGTCTTGGAGCTCCGCCTACTGGCATATGAAGCCATTCGAGAACGCCATGTTTCTGCCACAATGCCCCCACTACCGTGGGGGTGGAGTTAAAGATTAGAAGATTTACTGGAGAGGAGGGGGAGAATCGAACGAGGTGCATGTCCTGGAGAGCCTGGTTAACTTTTTCCAGAGCCAAGGATGCTTCGGGGGTTAACATACGCTTTGAGGAGGGCTGTTTGTTTCCTTTTAACAGATCGAACAGTGGTTGCAGGCAGCTCGTAGGCAGATAAAGATACTGCCTAAGCCAATTCAAATTTCCAAGAAAACTTTGTAAAGAAGCAAGAGTGAGATTAGAAGGAAAAGTAACACAAGGTTTTAAAGGACGAATCTGCGTTAGGGAAATCTCTGAGCCTAAGAAAGATATTGGAGGGATTAGTTGTATCTTCTCAGGAGCTACATTAAGTCCACTTCTCTTTAAGGCAGGGATTAGAAAATCACGTAGGGCGGAGAGATCTGTATCTAATTCTCCCCATATTAACACGTCATCCATATAATGAAAAACCTTAAGGCCCTTATGAATATATGGAAAAAGGGCAGATTTAACAACCTCTTGACAAATAGTAGGACTATTAGCCATGCCCTGGGGCAGTACCACCCATTCAAATCTATCGGCAGGGCTGGCATTATTAATAGAAGGAACAGAGAAAGCAAAACGTTTACAATCTTGTGGGTGTAAGGGAATAGAGAAAAATCAATCCTGTATATCAATAGCTATGATTGGAATTCCTGTGGGAATTGCGGAAGCAAGAGGCAAACCCCTTTGGGGGGAGCCCCAAACCTGCATGGTTTTATTAACTGCACGAAGATCTTGGAGGAGGCACCATTTTCCTGAGCGCTTTTTAATTACAAAGACTGGAGTATTCCATGGGCTCCGAGAATGACGAATGTGTCCCAACGATAACTGCTCTTGGACGAGTTTTTTAAAAATTTCTAGCTTCTCCCTAGGCAAAGGCCACTGTTCCACCCAGACAGGCTCATTAGAAAGCCAATCTAAGTGGGGAGTTCTGTTACGAACAGTGGCAGTTAGTATTGGGGGTGCTGGTTGGGTCTAGCAGTCTCACAGGAGTGAGTGTGGTGTCCTGCAGAGGTGTCTGAGGATATCACTACATCTAAAGATTCCAGCAAGTCTCTTCCCAATAAATTGGTGCTTATATCAGCTATTAAAGGCTGAAAGCGTCCGGTAGTCCCTTCTGGATCTTCCCACACAAGGGAATCTCGTGTGCAGAATGCCTGAGTCAATCCTCCAACACCATGTAAGCGTGGTCCTGGGAGGAGTTCCCAACTCTGGGGAACCTCTGCTTGTCTTAATATTGTCTTATCTGCTCCCGTGTCAATCAAACACTTAAAAGGAATATTACCAATCTTTACTGTCATAGTTGGGTGACCCCTTTCTAAAACAGGGGTGGTCCATAAAATCTCAGGCTCTGAATTCGAGCTGTTCTCTTGCTCCAGCCGGTTATTTCTATGCTGGAAGTTCCCACATACCACGGGTTCCTCCTTCTGCTCACCCTCTGTTATTGTTACTTGGCGTGGTGGGTATAGCGACGGATTGGGTCCCAAGCTGGGCTTCTGTTTGTGGAAGAAGGGCACAGCACCAAGCGGGCGACCTGCTTCCTTCCCTCTTGGGGGCGGGGCTAAGGGAAGCCCCATACCTAGTTTAAATCCCTGTTTACATTTGGCAGAGGCGTGCTGTTCCTATGGAACCTTGACCAACAATCTCTCCTCCAGTGAAATCCTTTCTGGCATCTGGGACAAGGCATTCGTGGTCTCTGATTCCCTGTCTGGAGGCGGGGTTGCCCTGATTGGAGGTGGGGTCGCCCTGACTGGAGGTGGGGTCGCCCTGACTGGAGGCGGGGTCGCGGTCTATTTTCTGGACATTGGTTACGCCAATGCCCTTGGCGACCGCACTGAAAGCAAGCTCCTTTTTGCTTATGTAAGGTAGCTGCATAGGCCTGTAACATATGTCCTTGAAAAGAGCTTGATCTGAGATCCTGTGTAGCTAGAATCCAAGTATCTGGGTGTTCATTTTTAAGAGTGATACAGGCCTGTCGAAAATGCGGAAGCATTCCATCCCAGACTATGGATCGCAGTAGGAGAAAACGAGTGTCAGGATTATAAATCTTCCTTTCCAAACTCGACTGGACCCTGGCAATGAATTTAGCGAGGGATTCATCAGGTTCTTGTTGCAGGGAGAGAATGGGGGCTGAGGCTGCTCCCATGGGTGGTGTTAATCGCTCCCATGCTTTTAATGCACACAGGCGTACTTGATCAAAATACCCCGCTGGAAACTTGGCTTCCGCCTGTTGAATCCCTGTTTCTAATTGGCCTGTTCCAAACAATGCATCAAAATTACCCTCTGGCTGATTTTGAATATTTTTCCGCGATTGTTGTAAACATTCATCGCGAAAGAATGCCTCCCATTGCAGGAAGAGGGGGCCTGGGAGCGTAGCACGAGTCACATCTCTCCAATCTTGAGGGGTATTAAGGTTCTGAAGCAGGCCTTGTAAAATGGACCTGGTCCATGGGGCATGAACACCGTCATCTTTGATAGCCTGGCGTAGTTCCTTCAGGTCTGTGGCGGAATATGGATACCAGGCCTGAGGTTTTTGTCTATTGGGGGCAACATTGACCGGAAATGTGTGGACTTCCTCTGATAAGTGTGTAGCGGTAGGAGGAGTCACTGAAGTGGAAGCTTCTGGACAAGTGGCCGAAGAAGTGGTTTTGGAGGCTACAGGAGAATTCGGACATGTGTCTATCAAAACAGGGTGGGGTGAAGAAGCAGCCGTGGAGGCAGCAGGAGGTTCCGGACACGTTTCTGCCAAAATGGGGGTGGCCGAAGAAGTGGCTGTGGAGTCCAAAGGAGAATTCGGACACGTGTCTGCCAAAATAGGGGCCTCAGGGCAAGATGCCAAAATAGGGGCCTCAGGGCAAGATGCAGAGGAATTAGGGTGGGTCAAGATCACGACAGGCCTTTGCTTCTTCTTGTTTTTAAGGTGCTGGTTAAGTTCTATGATTACTTCCTTTATCTCTTGGACCTCAGCCTCTAGTTTCTTAAGCCTTTTGAGAGGTTGCCCTATATATCCCTTAAAAGCTGCTATGATGATCAACAGGATATAAGGTGAAGCCCCGAGAAAAATGTCCCAGATATATAAAAATTGTATACTGGAAAAAGAATGCAGGATTTGGAAAAGATTTTCCATGGTGGAAAGATCTCCGGAAAACAATAAAAAAGAAAAAAAAAATCACAGTGCCTTAACACAATATTGCAGATACCCAAAAGGTGTGTACTTATCTAAGATGTCTTCTTGTAAATCTGCTGCTTACGGGTCCCTGTTCCGGGCGCCAGATGCCGGGATAGCCTGAGGGTACTTCTTCCCGAGCCGGTGCTCTCTGGGTTGGAGAGAACTCAACTGGAGCTGATCTAGGCTGCTGTGTGGGAGAGGGATCAGGAACGCGTGCTGCACCAACTTCCGCAGGAGATACACTCTGGAACTCTCGGAGCCGGAAAGCAATTTCCAAGTGTCTTTAATCAGAAGAGCAGCTGTTTTTATACTCTCCAAGTAGGGTGGAAACAGGATGTGATATAGAGAGGGTGGAGAGAAAAGTGACTGGTGAAAATCAGAGTGTGACAAGGAGGGGGCGGAACAGGCGAGAATCCTATAACTGAACCACCAATGCCCTGGAGTGCTTTATGTAAAAGTGATTTATGTAAGTAGACCAAACCTTTGGATCAGTAAATCCCTATATAGCCATATGGATAAGAAGAAGCCAGGGGGAGATGGCAACTACCCAACAAAAGAAGACATGCACATGACTAACAGACATAATAAAAATACTCATAGCCAAGTATTGTTATGGAAACACATATAAAAACTACAGTTAAGACATTACCTCACAGCTGTGACAATGACCTACATCTAGAAAACAAATAACAATAAATGCTAATGGGGGTGTGGGTGAAAACAATCTAGTATATTGCTGGTGGGAATTCAAACTTATCCAAGTGTCATGGAAAACAGTATGAATTTTTGCTAAGTAAATTAAAGAAATCTACCATGTGATCTAGTGACTTATCCCATTTCTCTGTCTGTCTACCTGAAGAATATAAAAACTCTTCTTTGAAAAGATTTTTACATTTATTTTTTAATTTTAAATGTTTATAATTTATTTATTTGGTAGAAGCAAAGAGAAATCAAAAGGGAAGGGGAAGGATAGAGAGTTAGAGAGAAAAGAAAGACACCTGAAAACTTGCTTCACTGCTTGTAAAGCTTCCACCCTAAAGGTGGGAACCAGCGGCTGGAACCCATGTTTTGAGCGCTGTAGTGTGTATACTCAACCAGGTGCCCCAAGATATGTATACTTTTATAGTCACTGAAGCACTGGTTTTTTTTTCTTTTTAATCATTCCAGGAAAGATAACTTTTTGTAATTGTAATTATCAATCCACACATTTATTTTTTCATTAACTTCTTCCAAAATTCTTTAAAAATATTAATCTTTGTATTTATGCACGTAAGCATTTATTGGATAGAGACACAGAGAAATTGTGAGGAAAGGGGGAGGAAAATAGGGAGGAAGAGAGAAACTGCACTCCTAAAACACATCCAGTGTTGTAAGCCACCATAACCTTAACAAACTTAACAAACCAAACAACACTTTATTACCACTATGGCAAAAATAGAGTTAATGAAAATGACATGTAGTAAGACTGACTATAATGACATGATTTCATGCTCTCTACAGGGATACATGGTGGCCTGATTAGAGTCCTGTTGCAGAGAAATCTGTGTGAGTGCTAAAAATCATTTTACCATTCCCATTCATTCTTGACTCAGTAACTCATACAAAAATTCCCATTTCTCCTGCTACTGACATGAAAGTAGGAAACGTTTCCATGCTTGACTTGTTATAAAATGACAAGTAATGAATCACAGACCCCAGTGAAGTGTTCTGACTAGAATGGGGGGGTCTGCATTTTTATAAGAACAGGGACCAGACAGACACATTGGGGTTTTTGTTACAGATTTGACTGCATTCATCCTTTGATTCCCTAGTGTTAACCTGGGAACTTTCACAGCTTCTAATGGACATGGTTTTACTGTTAGACACTAGATGGCACAGCAGAACTTTCATTGAAATTTCTCCTATTTCTGGTAGTCAGAGGCAAAATGTTATTTTCATAACATTTAATTTGATAAAACATATTTAAGAATCCAAATCAAAATAATAAATCACTGGAAAGGAGGGGAAATGTCCCAGCCTCATGGAAATGAATCTCTCCTTGTTAGCTTAGTACTTGAACTAGGGCTAGAAAAATATGAAATCTCTAAGGAAGAAGAGCCATTTTGTAAAAATTTAAAAATATATTACTATTCATCTTTAAACTCTTTTGAAACTCTGATCATCCTAATTAACCACAATTGACTTAAGCCAAGTCATAAAAACATGTGATTTAATTCTACCTGTTTTGATTAAGAGAAAAATGCCAGATGAGATTCAGATTCTTAGGAAAGTATCAGAGTGAATGTCAATTTAGATGTACGTTTTAGCACCTCTTTCCTTCTTTCTTTCTGTCTCTTTTAATAATTGACAAGTTTGTATTATAAGAGGGGTACAATTTAATACAATTCCCACTTTTTATATTTACTTATTTTCCATTTTGTTGCCCTTGTTTTTTTTTTTTTTTTTTACTGTTGTTGTAGTTATTACTGTTGTTGTTATTGATGTCGTTGTTGTTAGATAGAACAGAGAGAAATGGGAGGTACAGGCGGTAGCGCAGCGGGTTAGGCGCAAGTAGCGCAGGGTGCAGGGACCAGCGTAGGGATCCCGGTTCGCTCCGGCTCCCCACCTGCAGGGGAGTTGCTTCACGGGCTCTGAAGCAGGTCTGCAGGTGTCTTTCTCTCCCCCTCTCTGTCTTCCCCTCCTCTCTCCATTTCTCTTTGTCCTATCCAGCGACAAACGACATCAACAGCAATAATGATAACCACAACAAGGCTACAACAACAAGGGCAACAAAAGGGAGAAAAAAATGGCCTCCAGGAGTAGTGGATTCATGGTGCAGGCACCGAGCTCCAGCAATAACCCTGGAGACAAAAAAAAACAAACAAAAAAAACCAAACAAACAAACAAAAACAACAGAGAGAAGTGGAGAGAGGAGGGGAAGACAGAGAGTGGGAAAGAAAGACAGACACATGCAGACCTGCTTTACCTCTTATGAAGTGACTCCCCTGTAGGTGGAGGGCATTGGCTCAAATTGGGATCCTTATGTGGGTTCTTGTGCTTGCGCCAAGTGCGCTTAACCTACTGCGCTAACACCTGACTCCCCCAAATTCCCACTTCTATGGTCAAATCAGTTTCATATCCCCTCCCCTGCATTGGAAGCTTCCCTATTCTTTTTTCCCTCTGATGATATGGACCAAAGATCTTTATGGGGTATAGAAGGTGGAAGGTCTGGCTTCTGTAATTGCTTCTGCTGGACATGGGCATTAGCCAGTTGATCCATACTCCCAGACTGTTTCTAGCTTTCCCTAGTAGGTTAGGGATCTGGGGAAGTGGGGTTCAGGGACACATTGTTGAGGCTGTCTGCCCAGGGAAGTAAGATTGGTTTCATGGTAGCACCTGAAACTTGGTGGCTGAAAAGCATTAAGATACAGAGCAGAACAAATTGTTTAATAATCAGGAACCTAAAGGGGTCTTTATGTTGGAAGAAGCTAGGAAGTCTATTTCAGGTATAATCCAAGGGGTCCATGACTTTACTAATTTTTGCCTGAACCTGACAGCTAACATGTAGGTTGGCTAGGAGTATTGTCTGGGAAGATGGTATCAGAGTTGAGGTTGGACTCTAGAAACGTGGATTAGGGCAGAGAGAAGCTCCCAAGTATGAGAAAAGTATATAAATACCTTTAACTGTAAACCCAATTTTCTAAGGAAGTTCCTGTTGTTTTCGATGGGCTATGTTGTTTTTGCCGGGCTGGCTTCACGGGCAGGTAACAGACGACCAGGGACTCATAGTTGAGCTGTAGGCAGTATCTCTTTATTCATGCAGGACACAGCACAATCTAAGACGAGCTAAGCTAAACTCAAGGTAAAGTACTCTAAAACTCACAATGCTGTCTTTATATATACTTGCCAAGTAGGGTGGAAACAGGGTGTGACATAGAGAGGGTGGAGAGAAAAGTGACTGGTGACAATCAGAGTGTGACAAGGAGAGGATCAGGGTGTGACAAGGAGGGGGGGTGGAACAAAAACATATCATGAAACAGTGGGGATTGAACCAATGCCCTGGAGGCAGGTGCTTGTTAACAGCGGTTATATAAATAGAATGAAGTGGTTATGTAAATAGAATAGTGTTAAGCAGGGGGGATTTAAACCAAATGAAACAGAAGGGGTCTCATGCATACCAACAAGTTCCTACCTTTCCAGCTCCCTTTTGTCTTTCAGCGACTCAAGACAATTGATCTGACGTAGGGCCCATGTCTATTCATATTTAGCACAGGAGCCTTTGTAGTCTCTGCATCCCTGTTGGTCTAAGCTCGAATTCCATGGTCATAGCTGGGAACATTCTAGGCTGCACTCATTTCAGGATCAGTCTTTCTTGAGTGGCAGAGTATGTTGATCCAGCATCCATTCAGAGAGTGGAGCAATTTCTTTTCTTTTCTTTTCTTTTTTTAAATTTTATTATATTTATTGATTGGATAGAGATAGCCAGAAATCGAGGGTCAGGGGGAGAGTGAAAGAGACAGAGAGATACCTGCAGCTCTGCCTCACCACTTGAAAAGCTTTCCTCCTGCAAGTGGGGACCAGGGGCTTACACACTGTAACGTGTGAGCTCAACCAGGTGCACCACCTGGCCCCAGGTGGGGCAATTTCTACTACCATTGTTCTACATTGAAGGCAATGTTCTGTAGAGACTCACAGAGGGTTTATGATTTTCCTAATGACCAGTGATATGATGTTCCTAATGGAGATGACCAGTGATGGTGGAGAGAGGGATCTGTTAGAGGTCTAGGCCCATCATATTTATGTGGGAATCCAAGGATAACCTGACTAGGGCTCCAGATGATGGAGTGGCCTAGTAGTGACCACTTTCTTGACTTTGACAACTTCACTGGCTCCTTAGAATCTTCTCATGTACTCAGATAAAGCTCATAGGGAACTGGAAGATAGCAGTCCAGAGTAGCTAAGTTCATAGAATGGAGTAAAAAAAAAATCCTATATTCAGGGTTTGGGTGGTGGTATGCCTGGTTCAGCTCAAATGCTACCATGCACAAAGTCAAGGTACTTCAAGCTCTAGTCCCTACATGCAGTGGGGAAGCTTTGCAAGTGGTGAAGCAGTGCTGCAAGTTTCTCTTTGTCTCTCTCCCTCCTTTCTTCATTTCTGTCTTATCAAAAAAATAATTAATCATTGTGATGTAATTAGCAAAGGCCTGATGTCAGGATGGAGCTTAAGTATGTACTAGATGGAAGAGGTTCTCTCTTCCTGTGATGCTCTCTTCCAGCTCCTGCTTCCCTATGTGCTTGAGGTGCCCACCATGGCTGCTTCTCCTGGGAACGGAACAGGTATAACTGAGCTAGCCAGTAAACTCTTAAGACTCTCCTCAACAGCCATTATGACTAACCTATATATCTGCTGATAAGTGCCTATTTTGCTGTACCTAAAATACGCTGTTCAGTACTGCTGAACTGCCATGTAATAAACCTTTGAGTTAAAGTTGCACTAAGCTGTACTTTCACAAAGTCCTTATATTTATTTATTTATTTAGCCTCCAGGGTTATCTCTGGGGCTTGGTGCCTGCACCACAAATCCACTACTCCTAGAGGCCATTTTTTCCCCATTTTGTTGCCCTTGTTGTCGTTATTGTTACCATTGATGTTGTTGTTGGCTAGGACAGAGAGAAATTGAGAAAGGAGGGGAGATAGAGAGGGAGAGAGAAAGACAGACACTTGCAGACCTGCTTCACTGCTTGTGAGGTGACCCCTATGCAGGTGGGGAGCCTGGAGCTCGAACTGAGATCCTTGAGCTTGTGCACTTAACCCACTGCACTAGCAGCTGACCTCCCTTATTTTTTAATTACAATAATTAATAAAAAGAAAATAGAAAAAACAAAGTCCTATGCTCAAACCCTATTCCATTTCTTAGTGCTCCATTGCCTCAGGTAAGTAATTTGCACCATTTATTTATGGAGGGGGTTAATACTTTGCAGTACAAGAATTGGCATATGCATACAATTTCATTGTATAATAGGCCCCCAGAGTTTACTTCCTATCCACCTTCTTCCACCAGAGTCCTTTACTTTGGTGCAACACACCATGTTCAATCCATGTTTCACTTTTGTACTTTCTATAAAAGAGGAATATTGATAAAAGTTTTTCAGAGGCTTGCTGTGAAAAGTAAGAGGTGATGAAGAAATTAGTACACTGTAGTCCATAACTTAAATCTAATAAATACAGTTATTATTCTTTTGAGAAGACATGCATCAGATTTGAAATTTGAGATAGCAACAGCTTAATTTTGTATCTTTGACTTAATTATACTCCATACAGCTTTGATAATGGGTAAGGCCTATGATGCTTAAGTTTTTCTGTAACTTGGCTAGACCTTAGTTATTTCGATCTTCAGTTGAAAACAAAACAAAAATGAAAATCACAGTGCCACGGTGAGGACACTATTATTATTATTTTAGATGAGGTTAACATATCTATAGACTGAGTAAAGTTGAGTATACTTCACTATTTGGGTGGACAACATCCAGCCAGCTAATGTCATAAGAGGAAAAAAGAAAAAGACTGAATTCTCCCCTTCCAAGAGAATGAATTTTCTTCCACATTGCTTTTTTTAAATTTAAAATTTTAATTTTGATTAATAGTGGGTCACAGGTTGTAAGGTTATAGGGAATAGGTCCATACCACACTCAGCACTAAAGTTCTGTGTCCCCACCCTCCCACCTCCCAATGAGCCACCATAGTTCACACAAAGTCTGAGAAATAGTTTTATTTTCTGGCTTTTTTTTTTTTTCACGAGTTCATGTGTATCAGTTCTCTAGATTCTATATATGAGTGAAACCATCTGGTAACTGTGTCCTATCTCTCTACTTATTTTGCTAAACATAATCACCTCCAGTTCCATCAATTTTGGGCCAGAGGACACATCTGTGAATTCATTTAAGACATTTATTTCTTCATTGATGTTTGTTGTTATTGTTGTTGTCCTGATAATCTGTCTCTTCCTGTATGTAGTGTGTTAAATTCTCCTACTACTGTCTTTTTGTTTGTTTCTTTATGTGGATGATTTTCTATGATGGTCTTGCTTATTGTATATATGTTCCTTATTTGTCTCTGTGTTATATTTTGGTTTGTGGTTACCATTAGTATTATGTCTAACTTACAATATCTACAATAGTATTTCCTTCCCTTCCCCTATTTTTTTTCATTTACTTATTTATTTTCTCTTCCCACAAATCCTTCTCCCATTTTCTTATCAGGGATTTAACACTGATTTACAAAATCATGAGATAACGGGTATAATTACATACCATTTCCACCATCTGAATTCTGTGTCCTCATTCTCTCCACTGAAAACTGCAGTGGGTCTCTCAAGGTCATAGATATGGGTTGACTATTATTTTTATAACTATCTATATTTAGATATATTTCCTCCCCCCCTTTTTTTTCCTTATGTGGTCCTGCCTTCTCTTCATTTCTAAGTCATACCTACACTAATGCTACTTCTGAATGTTTTTTCCTCTTTTCTTCTCTCTCTGGGATTTCATGGAATTAGAGTCCATAGCCCTTTCATCATCTTCCCCTAACATTTCTCCCCCTCTTGTGTTATCGACCAAAATTCTTTCTGGGGTGCATAAGGAAGGTGTTCTGGCTTCTGTAATTGCTTCTCACTGAACATGGGCATTGGTGGGTGGATTCATACTCCCAGCCTGTTTCTATCTTTCCCTAGTGTGGTAGGGCTCTACAGGGGTGAGGTTCTAGGACACAATTGTGAGGTCCTCTGCCCAGGGAAGTCAGGATGGAATCATGGTAGTATCTGCAACTTGGTGGTTGAAAGGCAGTGAGATATAAAGCAGGACAAAATGTTAAAGAAACAGGAACCAAACAGTAGAAACAGAACAGATGAGAATAGGGATCTTAGGGTGGAAAGAAGCTAAAAAGTGGCACTAACAGTGGTCTTTCTTAAGTTGGCCTCTGTTCACAGACATTTGCCCATACTACTCTATCCAATTTTGCCTTCCCCTTTCCTGTGTCTTTGTTTTCCCCTGTTGTGTTCTGGTTCTACTGTACAACTGATCACCTCATTAACAGTTGGAATTCCTTTGCTTCTTTTCACATGGGACTCCTTTCAGTAGTTCTGGTAAAGCTGGATTGGTAGTGATGAGTTCCTTCAGTTTCTGAGTGCTTAGATGTTTGAAATATCTTTAATTCTCCCTCATATACAAAAGATAGTTTAGCATGATAGAGAATTTCTGTCTGCCTCTATCTAATAAATAAAAATAAAAAATAAAATAAGATAGATATATAGATAAATAGATCCAAAATACCATAGCATGACTCATCTCTAGTACAGGCAGTGTTAGGAACTGAAACTGGGACTATACTACACAGATATGTCCTGTGCTTTACCCCCGAGTTATCTCCTTAGCTTCATTCTTATTTTTATTTTTACTTCATGCACTTAACTGTGTGCACTAATGCCTGGTCCCCTCATTCTTTTTTTCTCCACATATTTACCTATTTTTCTCCACATACTTACCTATTTAAAGCTTATTATTATTATTATTATTATTATTATTTTATTATCTTTATTTACTAGATAGGGACAGCCAGAAATAGAGAGGTTAGGGGAAGATCGAGAGGGAAAGACGACTCCAGAGATAGGGAGAGAGACAGAAAGACACCTGTAGCACTGCCTGACCACTCATAAAGCTTTTCCCCTACAGGTGGGGACCAGGGGTTTGACCCTGGATTCTTGTGCATTGTAACATGTGCACTTAACCGGGTGTGCCACCACCCAGCCCCTAAAGCTTTATGTTTATAATGTTCACATCTATTTTTCAACACCTTTTTTAAAATTTGAACTCCATTGTTCAAGTTTATGTTTTCAGTTGCATTTCTGGTCACTAAAATTAGATTCTAAATAAATCAATTTAATAGGTGAATCAATAAATCCACACACATTGTTAATTGCTACATGCAGTGTTATGCAAAAAAAGAGCATATGAAAGTTAAGAATATCCCAAATGTTATACATTTATTTCCAAAGAAAAAGTCTATAAATATGAATTTGATCACTTCAGAAGTCTAATTTTATGTGTAATGGAAGACATGATTATGCACAATCCTTTGACTGTCAAGCCAACCCAGAGCTAATCCATATGTGCCAAGGCACATTCATAAATAGGAAATGATGTGCATACTAGCAAAATCATAGAACTGTAGTGTTTAATTATATCTAAATTAATGCAAGAAGAGTCTAAACAACTCTTCTTCTTTGATATTAATTTTAAGATGCCAAAAGAATAAATCATCTGCTGAAGAGAGACCAATAGTTTGTTGTCTTTCCAAATTACTCTACTTTAAACATACACAAAAAATCATATAGGTATATAATAAGGACTTAGATTTTATAGAGAAATTGATATCATGCTCTTCTCTTAATTATAAAAGCACTTACCTTGAACAAGTCAACTTTGCTGATGATGTTGAAGTTCATATCAATGGCCAGAGATAATTGCATTGTTGTTGGAAGGTTCTCAAGAACATGAGACTCGTCTTCATAAAGACAAAACACATCAACCCAGAAAGCAGAATAAATAATGAGAAAAAGCACCAAAGTATAAGGGGAAAACAAAACAAAACAATACAATAATAACTAATGAGTAGACACCAGCTTTTCCTTTCTTTTTTTTTTTTTTTCAGCTTTTCCTTTCTTCTTTCTTTCTTCCTTCTTTCCTTCCTTCCTTCCTTCCTTCCTTCCTTCCTTCCTTCCTTCCTTCCTTCCTTCATTTCTTTCTTTCTTTTTGCCACCAGGGTTCTCACTGGGGCTCCTCCTCCTATTGGCTGACCCCCCCCATTTTATTGGATAAGACAAAGAGAAATTGAGAGAGGAGGAGGGGATACAGGGAGAGAAAAAGATACATGTAGACCTGCTTCACCGCTTTTGAGTGTCCCCTCTATAGGCGGGGAGCAAGTGGTTCAAACATGGGTATTTGTTCTTAGTAATATGTGTGCTTAACCAGGTAAGCCATAGCCCAGCCTCCCACACCAACTCTTTATATATAGTCACTTTAACTTTTATATTTTTATTATGTGGGATATATATATATATATATATATATATATATATATATATACATATATATATATATATATATATATATATATATATATATACACCTCACATCATAAAAGCACTGTTTTTTGTCATAGAAACATATTTTAATTACTGGTGATTTACTGAATAATTCCAGGACCTGTGCTGGCTGAGTTTCTAGATGTGAAGTTTAATGTTTATAAAAAATAAGCGTTTGGGTAGTCGGGCGGTAGCGCAGCGGGTTAAGTGCACCTGGCCTGAAGTGCAAGGACAGGCTTAAGGATCCCAGTTCAAGCCCCCGGCTCCCCACCTGCAGGGGAGTCATTTCACAGGCAGTGAAGCAGGTCTGCAGGTGTCTATCTTTCTCTCCCCCTCTCTGTCTTCCCCTCCTCTCTCCATTTCTCTTTGTCCTATCCAACAACAATGACATCAATAACAACAATAATAACCACAACAACAATAAAACAACAAGGGCAACAAAAGGGAATAAATAAATAAATAAATAAGCGTTTGAACAAACAGGGATGAGAAAAAGAATATTGTCTTCTAATTCTACAACTTCCAGCTTTGATAGCCTAGAGTTTTCAAATAATGAGCACCATGTGGTAACCGAAAGCTTATAGAGCTCTGTCATATCCATTATCTTATTTGATTTTGTGACAACCTTGAGGATACAATTCTCGTTCTTGCTTTACAAAAAGAATAAAGAGGAACTGTGACTCAGAGAAGGTGTAAGTGCCATGTTCAGTTGTGCATGGTTTGAACTAGACCCTTCTGGGACTGGAATGTAAAGAATGTGTTAAGTGAACAAGTCAAACATTCAAATTATTGCTATTTATTTGCTTATTAACTCAGTAGAGAATGTGATACATCAATATTCTTTCCAAGTGAGAATTAAATGATAAGCCTTTTATAGATGATATACACCATTAAAGAACTGCCAACTTTTTGTGTCTGGTGTGCTATGAATTACTAAAAGTTGATTTTTTAAAATATTTATTTAAAAAAATTTATTTACTTATTTATTTATTTATTATTGGATAGAGCTAGAGAGAAATTGAGAAGGGAGGGGTAAGATAGAGAGGGAAAGAGAGACACCTGCAGCTCTGCTTCACTTCTCGTGAAGCTAGCTTTCCTCCTGCAGGTGGGGTCCAGGGGCTTGAACCTGGGTACTTGTGCACTGTAATGTGAGCACTTAACCAGGTGTGCCACTGCCTGGCTCCTGATTTTTTAAAATATTTCTTATAGCCATTTAGAGGAGAAAAGTTCTTTAATCCCAATACTGATTCTAAATATGTTTACATCTAATTCTCTCTTTTTTGATCCATTAAGTCAGAACAGTATTCAAAATTAAGTAGTGATGCTCATCTTAGTACTCTTTCGTTTCTTAAGTATTTATTTATTGCTTTCATTTATGAGAATGGAAACCAGAGATAACTAGAATATCACTTGGTACACATAGTACTGAGGATCATACTCAGGACTTCATGACTGAGAGTCCAATGCTTTATTTACTGTGCCATCTGGACTTTGAGCCCATCATTCTTATTTTTGGTGTGTGATTTAATATTTATTTACAAGACTGTAAGGGGTATACTGTAATAAGGGTGTGATTTCATACAGTTCCCACCAGAGTTCTATGTCCCCTATCCTCCACTGGAAATTTCCCTATTGTTTATTCCTCTGGGAATATGGACTAGAATTCTTTTTGGGGTGCAGAAAGTGGGAGCTTATTGTTGCTCTTTTTCAGGATTTTAAATGCCCTAAGAAATAGCTAAGGATGACCATGATTGTTTTGTTTTTTCGGATTCACTCAGGCTCTAAATTAAAGACTGGAGTTTCAAAAATGGCATGAAAGTGAAGAAAAGTATACACTATCAATAAAGAAGTGTTTCTTTCTTATCTGGCCTTAACTTTTATGGATCCTTGAAGGGCTCACACGATGCCATGTGCAAGGACTAGGGTTCCAGTGCAAGGCTACCACATGGAAGCCCCTAAAGGGGAGAACCTTAAATGGAGTGGTATTGTGTTGTCTATCCTTCTTTTTCTGTCTCTCACCCTCTGTCCAAAAAAAGAGAGAGGAAAAAGGTCACCAAATGAGGTAGAGTTGTACTGGCACTGCACCCCAGTGATAACCCTGGTGGCAAGAAAAAAAGAGGAGGAGGGAGACTTTTTGTGATTTAAAGACCACACCTGAGATATTACTACTCCTAGGGGTCGGGCTAAGCACTTGCCTAAGCAAACATAGAACTAAGTGCAAGGACTTAGGTGAGGGTCCTGGTTCAAGTTCCAGCTCCCCACCTGCAGGGGGAAGCTTCATGAGCTACAAAGCAGGCTTGCAGGCTTGTAGGTGTTTCCCTCTTTATCTTTTCCTTAACTTTCAAATTTTCTCTATCCTATCCACTAAGATGGAAAAATGGCTGCTAGTGGACTCGTAGTGAAGGCACTGAGCCCGAGGGGTAACCCTGGAGGTTAAAAAAAAAAAGAGTTGCTACTTTCCCCTTTCCTCCTCTCTCCTGACCCCCCCCCCCATGGCACTAATTCCTTTATTTCTTTTTTTGTTTAATTTTTAAAAATATTTATTTATTCCCTTTTGTTGCCCTTGTTGTTTTATTATTATTATTGTTATTGATGTCATTGTTGGATAGGACAGAGAAATGGAGAAAGGAGGGGAAGACTGAGAGGGGGAGAGAAAGATACCTGTAGACCTGCTTCACCGCTTGTGAAGCAACTCCTTTGCAGGTGGGGAGCCTGGGGCTTGAACTGGGATCCTTGTGTTTTGTGCCATGTGCGCTTAACCCGCTGTGCTACCACCCAACTCCCTAATTCATTTATTTCTATGCTGAAGTATTAGGGAATAAAACTTTAATCTGATTTGGCAGTGAGCACATTGTCTCTGACATACTTTAATATTGTATATCCTTTAATGAAAATTATTATTTTTTAAATAAAAGTTTTTTAACTCTAGAATTGTAGTCCGCATAGTAGATACTGTGAAGTATCATTCTGTAGAAAAGGGCGATAACACAGAGCAAGGATTTAGAGAACAGAAAAGGGCAATGACGCAGAGCAAGGATTTAGAGAACAGAAAAGGGCAATGACGCAGAGCAAGGATTTAGAGAACAGATTCAGGTCTGAGTCCATTTAGACCATTGCTGACTCTGTGTCCTTGCCCAATTTTTTTTACTTAGGAATATCCATTTCTTTGTCTCCAAAAAGTGCTGATGGTACCTGATTTGTGTGTGTATGTACATTCTATGAGGCAACGTGTGTAATAAGTAGCCTCTGGTAGGCACTGAATCAGATTTAGTCATTACTCTATAAAAACTGCATAACCAGCCAATCAAGACCGTATCTTTAAGAAAAAAATATTAATCCCACAGTATAAATTTAATGCTTTAAAAACCATTTAGTTGTTTTTGAATCTTTTGTTCAAATCCAATTAGTCTCCACATCTAGAACTTTTTTTTTTTCACAGAACTTCCCTTATATGGCAAAGTTTACAGGGATTTAGTTAATAACTCACTATACTTACCTAGTATTCTCTGAGAGTCCCATGTATATTCATACCAAGTTCGAACCCTTTTCTGTACAATCCTTGGAATGGAGTAAGTATTCATATAGGCTATAGTTTGATCCATGCAGACACGGAAGTTGTTTTGATTGGCTGTGGCTGCTCCAATTATATCTCTCATCTAAAACCACAAATACAGAAGACGTGGAAGATTTTTAACACACACACACACACACACACACACACACACACACACACACACACACACACACACACACTGCCATTATATCTTAATTACAACTATTTACACAAAAATAACGGGAAAATCATTTCTTCTTTTATTTATTTTTATTTATTTATTGTTGGATAGATACAGAGAAATTGAGAGGGGTAGGGGAGATAGAGAGGGAAAGAGAGAGACACCTGCATCCCTGCTTCACCACTTGTGAAGCTTTCCCCTCGCAGGTGGGGACCAGGGGGTTGAACCCAGGTCCTTGTGCATTGTGACATGTATGCTCAACCAAGTGTATCATCACCTGGCCCCCATTTCTGCTTTCTGAGCAAAATGCGGACAACAAGATCTTACTGCAGGAGGCTTTTGCCAGAACTCAGTTATATAATGCCAACATCTGAATACACCCTCCCCCCCAAATTTGTGTATTTCTGCAAGTAAGTTAGTTGACATTTTAGAACTTAATGGAGTTTGTGCTTATGCAAGGATTGTGCAAAGAAAGCTGAACAATTATGTGGCAGAATGACTAGGCTATATTCATAAATCTCACTTTGAAAACATCCTTCATAGATTATCCAGTGTGGCTGGCTATATAGATTCAATTCATCATGAAAGTGCAACCTCTGTACTTCCCCCTCTGTTGTTTAGACAGATAAAATCAAATCTCATCGTGCTTAAGGCATAGTATTCAGGAAAAGTCGAAATGTCTTGAAATTACTGAAGCATCATCTACTGCTGTGACAATACTTAAGGAACTGTCAGGTTTTAGTTCTTAGATGTTTATAACTCAGCCATAAAAACCCACTCTAGGTTAAAAGCTGATCTTTAAGGTCTCAGCACAAAAAAAGATATATAGCTCAACTCTTTCTCTCACATAGAGGGAAGCAAGTGGCTGTAAATTTGCTTTAGCTGTGAGTTTATAATAGGGAAAGGAAAAGAACCAGGACCTCACTTGCACACTTAAAATTTACCTCATTCATTCTACTGGCTAAACCCCTTCTGTGTATTAAAAGGTACTCATTCATCTAGGTCTAACTTAAATGGTTCTTTTATTTTGATACATTTATTACTTACCATTTAACAAGTTAATAAACATCCATTTATCAAAAGTATCTGATGAAGCAACTGTATAGACAGTCAAAATAATTGTATCATTTCTTAATTTTTTATTTAATTTATTTTGGATAGATACAGAGAGAAATTGAGAGGGGAGGGAGAGACAGAGAGGAAGAGAGAAAGAGAGACACCTGCAGTACTGCTTCATTGCTTGTGAAGCTTCTCTCTTCCCCCTTCCTCATCCTTCCCACCCCCAGCACATGGGGACCTGGGGTTTGAACCCAGGTTCTTGCACATTGTAACACTGAATTCTCTACTAGGTACACCGCCACCTGACCACTGTGATTGTATCTTTTTTTTTTTTTTTTTTAGTCTTTAACTTTCTCCTTTGTGACTATTTCAGGTATTTTTCAACATTCTCAATACATAGATCTCTTTCTTCCAAGCTATTCTTGATAGGTGCTAAAAATTTTCAAATTCATCACTTGGAAATATATGACCTCTACCAGGTGTATTACCTCCCAGCACCAGTCCTCCAATTTATTGAAATAGACACAAGTTAGCAAACAAACAAAAAACATATAATGTATATGCACATATATGTATGAATATATATATATGGTAGATTTATTTTTTATTGTAAACTTTACAAAGATTTGTTTAGTCTTTCAAAAAGGACAGTATTAACTATCTATGAATTAATATTTACAACTCAATTTACCTGACCAATTAAGCTGGAAAACACAAAAACTCCTAGAAAAAAGTTCAGCAGTTGGAAAACAATTTGAAATGTTGTTTGTGGTTCTGGAAGACCCCCAATGGTAATCAAAGATCGAACTGCCCAGTAATAACATCTCAGATACCTGTGAAATGATAAGATACTTAGATTTTCATTTTCACTACAACACAAGAATACGACTATGTTTATAAGTATAAATTACTATTAAATTTTAATACATTTCTTCCTATATGTATTCTTTTCTGTAGGTAGCACTGACAAATATCATAGCTACTGGTGTGCTCACTTCTTGATAAACATTGTGAAATGATGAAATAAACCAAAGCAGGTTGTTTACTAGCTATTCTATTTATTTCTTATTGATTTGGTTGTATAAAGTAATTACTTTATTAGGTTTATAATTTTGTAGATTGGGAATCTGTACAAGACTAAACAGAGATGGTTCATTTGTGATTGACTCTCAGTTTGGGTGATATAAATGGCCAAAGATACATGAGAAGACTTGATTAAGAAACAGAAGTCTGGGGCCTTGATTCAAGCTGTTACATGGGATTTTTGGTCTCCACAGTTATATGCTAGAAATGCTAAAGGTTGCATTCCACAATGATCTTGGGTCCATACTACCAAAAGGTTAAAGAATAGGAAAGCTATTAGGGGAGGGGATGGGATATGGAGGTCTGGTGGTGGGAATCGTGTGAAGTTGTACCCCTCTTATCCTATGGTTTTGTCGGTTTCCTTTTTATAAATAAAAAAATTTTTAAAAATGCTGAGGATACCTTCTTTTCTTGTATATGTAAATCTGGCCTAAGATATTGAGATAACTGTAGGAAGTTGTTATCTCTTTCTTTTCATTCAGACTATTAATATGACTAGCTTGAACTTTTTTTATAGCACAACAGCCTCAGGGTATATAAATGCTGTTTTTTTTTTCTCAGAGAAATAAATAAATAAAGGGAAATAAATTTTAGATACACCTTTCAATCAGAGGAGCAGCAAAAAATTTGAGGCTATCTTTAAACTGCTATTGGTATGTTATGATTTATGAGAAGTATCATAGATATCAAGGATATTTATGCAGCTGGAAAACCTGTTATTACTACAGTTGAATTTTCCAATTGTTAGTGCTAGAAAACAGAGCAAGTAAACCCTTCCTTTCATATTGCTAACTGTATCTTACTACATCATTGAATATGTAAGCTGTGACACAGAGAAGAGAGCTGAACTCTGTACAATGAGGGGTTGGGATACGGAACTCTGGTGGTGGGAATTGTGTGCAGTTGTACCCCTCTTATACTACAGCCTTGATAATCATTATTAAATCAATAAAAAATTAAAAAATAAATTCAATACTGAAGAAAAGCAGGTATTCTCAGAAAATATACTTGGTGAAAACTCTATTCTTAATTTAAACAAATACAAATGGAGAGACTGAAATCATTAGAGCCTATATAAAGAGAGAATCATATATATGCATGATCAGGCAAACTATTTGGTATATTCATACAGCTATATAACATGACTGAAGTAGGTATTTCCACTAAATACTTGATGATATATGTTCTGTGTATATAGAACATCTCCAGATACTGTTAAAAAGAAAAAGTTAGATTCAGTGGGTACCAACTAGGTATTCTAGAATCTTGGATTAACATTGAATAGCTTGAAATTTTTAGATCTGTAAGTAGTAAGAGGGAATGTAAACTGGTCCAACTGTTGTCTCAGAAAACTAGAAATAGACCTACCATATGACAGCAATTTCTTTCTTAGGTATTTATACAGAGGAAACAAAAAACTTGTCAGAAGAGACCTATGTATACCTAGGTTCATAGCAGTACAATTTATAATCACCAAAACTTGGAATCAGCCCAGATGTTCAATGACAGGTGAGTGACTAAAATAAATTGTGGCATATATGCATGATAAAATAGTCCTTGGATGTCCAAATGATGATGCCATCTCCTTTGTGTCATCTTGGATAAAACCAGAAGATTTTATTGATATTGTGTTATGTGAGATAAACCAAAAAGAGGACAAATACTGAATAATTTCACTTATAAGTGGGACCTAATAAATAAAGACAAGGAAAGAGAACACAAGTGTAGTGTGATATGGTACATAGTGTAGTGGGTATGGTACATAGCATCAAAGCAAGGAACTCTGGGGAATGAGGGCAGAGGGAAGGATGGAAGAGAACTTTGGGGGTCTGGTGCATTATGATATTATATTCATGTACAATGACTGCATTAACCTCTTCAAATAAATAAATAATTTAAATCTCAAAAAAGAGAGAAAGGGAGAAAGAAAGAAACCCCCATATACCTCTAGACAACTAATTTATGGCAAGAGGACTCAGAGCATTCAGTGGAGGAGGCAGAGTCTTTTCAGTAAATGGTACTTGGAAAATTGGATTTAAATATGCAAGACAACAAAAAAAGACCACAGCTTATCATCTTGCACAGAAGTCAACTCCAAAAGGGTCAGCCACTTGGATGTCAGAACAGAAACCATAAAATACATGGAAAAAAAAAACATTGGCAGAACACTCTTTGAGATTTGTTTCTAAACCATCTTTGCAAACTCAAGTCCAGTAGCTAGGAAGACAAAAGTAAAAATAGACTAGCTGGAGCACATCAAATTGATAAGCTTGTGTACAACAAAAGAAACCATTACCAAAACAAAGAACACTTCACTGAATTCAAGAATAAAAGCAAACAGTTTTAAAAATGGGGAGAGGACATAGACTCTTCACCAACAAAGATATCCAAATGGTCAACAGAGAGATGAAAAAAATGCTTTAAGTCACTGGTTATCAGAGAAATGCAAATAGAAACAACAATGAGATACCATTTTACACCTTAGAAAGGACAGAAATAACAAATGCTACTAGTTTAACCCCTTTGGAAAACTGCCTGGAGATTTCTCAGAACATTAAAGCAGACCTATTAGGAGTTTATCTAAAGAAAACAAAAACACCTATCTGATGTACATGCATGTTCATAGCAGCACAATATTTAATAGCCCAGACTTGAAAACAACGCAGATGCCCAATGACAGATGAGGGGCTAAGAATTCTGTAGTTCATATATATAATGAAATACTACTCAGCTGTAAGAAAGGATGGAACTTGAAGGAGTCATGTTACATGAGATGAGCCAGGAGAATGACAAATATCAAATGATATCACTTATAGGAAGAATTTAAATAAGAAAAGGAAAGCACAGGGTAAAATCTGGATCAGGTGTAGCCTGTTGCAGCAAAGCCAAGCACTCTGCATGGGCAGGAGGAGGTAGGAGAGAATTGAGAGAGTTTCAGACAAGGTACATTATGGTGGAGGAGGATTCAGGTTGATGGTGAGAGTGGTGGGCAGACACTTATGATAAGTACATAAGAAATGACAACTGTCCTATAAATTATTTCTCCTTTATTTGTATTTTTTTTCAATTTATAAAAAGAAAAAAGTCACATAAAAGGAGAAAAAAATCAAATTGTTGTTAAAGTTAGTATTAAACACAAATTTGTATTACTGGACAACTGGGAAAAGAAGTTATGGGAATATGTGTTCAAGGTACTACGCAGCTATTAAGAACAATGAAACCACCTTCTCTGACCCATCTTGGATGGAGCTAGAAGGAATTATGTTAAGTGAGCTAAGTCAGAAAGATAAAGATGAGTATGGGATGATCCCACTCATCAACAGAAGTTGAGAAAGAAGAACAGAAAGGGAAACTAAAAGCAAGATTTGACTAAATCTAGAGTAGGGTACCAAAGTAAAAACCCTGTGGTGATGGGGAGGGGACACAGTCTTTAAAAATAAAAATATAATAAAAAATAAATTAAAAATATGTATTCAAGGGATTACTAATCTCCAATTAAAAGAGATAGTATTGTATTATTTGGGACAAAATGGATGGAACTGGAAGTGTTTACGTTCAGTGAAATAAGCAAAGAGATGAAAGGCAGCTACCAGATGGTTTCACTCATATGTGAAGAACAGACAGTTAATGCATATAGATTTGCAAAAAGAAAGTAGCCAAATGATCTCTTATACTTTGTGAGAACTATGGTGGTTGGGGATAGTGGTACAGAACTTTGGTTGTGGATGTGGTGTGAAGCCTTACACTTGTAATCTTATAATTTTGTAAACCATTAATTAAATCACTAATAGCAACACTAATAAATAGATAAAAAATTACCAATTTTTAAAACCAATATCTTTTGAAGTGCACAGTATTATTATTATATTTAATCTGGTAGATAAAGGAACAGAAAAACTAGTTTGTTGGTAGAATTTGAGACTATTCTGTCATGACAATACAAATATTACCACCCTGCAATTTCTTTAGCAGGCTTGATGGGATTTAATGATATTACAGTGAACTTGGTGTCAAAAAGAGTCACCTTGAAGAAGTATGGAATTAATTTTGTGCACTGCATTTTTAGTTTTCAAATTATAGCTTATAATTTCTTGCTGCATAATTTATTTTGGCCAAATGTCTTGTACATGTGAGTCTCTTTAAGTTTAGGAAATATATTAAATCTTTAAAAAAACTTAAAATATTTATTTATTTATTTATTCCCTTTTGTTGCCCTTGTTTTATTGTTATTATTGATGTTGTCATTGTTGGATAGGATAGGGAGAAATGGAGAGAGGAGGGTGCAGGTCACTCCGGGTCCCTGCCTCCCTGGCTGCAGGCGGCAGAGGGTGAAGTGGCCCCCTGGGACATACAGGGTGGCTCTGCGTGATGAGGGTGTCCTGTGTGGAGAGGAAGAAGCCATGCCAGAATTATCCAGATCTGGGAGAAGCTTCAGATGGCAGATGCAAGCAAGCAGATATACCCATGGTCCAGAAAGAAGGTTGAGGTAATCATTAACCCAAACACAATGCGCAGTTACATGTTGACTTACATTTTATCACAACTGGAAAGCCACCATACAAGGCTTGGTCATGAGCTCAACAATGCAACTTTCTCTGAGGATAAATTACAGGGACTTCAGGGCAGGGGGAAGGGAGCAATTGAGTACACAGTAATTCATGAGCTTTGCTTTAAGGGAATAGAGTGGCATGTACAGAAAGGGTGCCATGTCCGGGGAAGCCATCCATCATTAGTTCATGAGGTCAGGAGGGACCTTCCATTATCTCTATCTGAGGGAAGGGGGAGAACTTAGGGGTCTACCCGCTCAGACTCTTATGGAAATAATGGCCTGGGCTTCCCAGAGAGTGGGCCCATTTTCCATAGGAGGGGAAGACAGAGAGGGGGAGAGAAAGACAGACACTTGCAGACCTGCTTTACCGCCTGTGAAGCAATTCCCCTGTAGGTGGGGAGCTGGGGGCTCAGACTGGGATCCTTATGCTGCTCCTTGAGCTTTGCGCCACCTGCTCTTAACCCGCTGCACTACTGCCCAACTACTCAATTTTTTTTATTATCTTTATTTATTGTATATAGACAGAAATCAAGAGGTAAAGGAGAGATAGGGAGGGAGAGAGACATAGAGACACTCACAACACTGCTTCACCATTGGCAAAGCTTTCCCCCTGCAGGTGGAGCCTGGGGGCTTGAACCCAGGTCCTTGCACATTGTAACATGTACACTCAACTAGGAGCACTACCACCTGGCCCTGGAAATGTATTAAATCTAATACTACCCAGGAGTGGCAACTGGGCCACTTCCATCATAAGGACTATTATTGTTCTCTTCAAAGTTACTTTAGTGACAATGGAACAAACATGTGTAATCCTTTCTTTCAACTTGTGGATGTTAGGAAAATGACAATCGAATGTGAAACTTTGGCACTGATTTTCCCTATCTGAAGGGTTAGCCTTGAACTATTTCTCATGTATATGAAATGGCCTGTTAAGTTAATTGGAAATTTTCTGCTCAGATGCTTAAAAGTTTATTTTGGGATTCTTTCCTCAGACATATTTTAGACCCAGACATGCACAACCAAAGGTAAGATTTGTAATTTAGTTAGATGGCATTTTATTGACTTTCTAGCATTAGCTTAATTAGTCAAGTGTGTCCACCTCTAGTATTTACACCCTGGTCAGATAGCTTTGTTCAAAGAGATTCTATCTAGCTGATTTAATACATAATCTATTTATCAGGTTGTATATACACAGACATGCTAGCTCCATGTTAAAGCAACAAGGTAGAATTTGACACAATATCATAAAAACATTTAGTGTGAAATAGAAATTCTTCCTCTGTGAATCAAATATAGGAAGAAATGCCCCCCCCAATGAAAAACTCCTCCTGCTCCTTCCTTCCTTCCTTCCTTTCTTTCTTTCTTTCTTTCTCTCATCAGCTAATGGTTTTTAACAGCACTGTTGTTGATACAGGGGTACAGTTTCTTATCTCCCTGTGATATGTGTCTATAGGATATACTGACCCCCAACTTAGTTTTTTTTGTCACCATCATGTACCAGGACCATAATGATTTCTCCACCTGCTCCCCCTCCTAACCCAGAATCTTTGTTTTTCTGCAATACACTACACAGGCCCAGTTTCATTTTTTTTGCTTTCCCTTTCTATCTTTGTTTCTTTTCTTGTCATTTTTTATTGGAGTATTAATGGTTTATAGTGCAGTGGTTGACACATGGGTACAGTTTTTCATCTTCTTGTAAACATTTTTTGCAGAACAATAAAGGTTCCTTTACATCATCATAGAACAGATCCCCAGTGTTTTTTCTTCATTCCATCCCTCCCCCTATTTTCTTTGTCCTTTTCTTTTAAAGATATTTTATGAGACTATGACAACAATTGAGTTAAATATTTCTCTTTTTTTTGAGTTTGAAAAATTTATTGGTTAATTTTATTGCAGTCATTTCTCTCATCTTGACCTTAAGCTAACAGTTTATCTGAGCCAAGAAAATACTATTCAGAAGAGGTATGTTATAGTAACACAGTAAAATGGACAACAATGGAAAGGTTGCCTACATTAAAGCAAGTTAAATTCATGAATCCTGATAAAATTAAATCAAGTTAGTAAGAACTTATAACCTTGCATGCTCAGTTGAGGAGGGCCTTTCCCGAATAGAGACTGACTGGTCTTCGGTAGAGGCTATACCAGTAGCTGTGCTCCCCTGCTAGAACCTCCAGACAAGCTCTCAAGCTCTAAATGCAACGCTGTGGGAAGTTTTCAAGAAAACCATTATTATGTATTTGTCTTAATTTTTTAAAAATTATCTTTATTTATTGGCTAGAGACAGCCAGAAATTGAGAGGGAAGGGATATATATATATATCCCTTCCCTCTCGATTATATATATATAATAATTATATATAATTATAATAATATATATATTATTAGCATCGCTACATGCATACTTTAGGCCACCAAATATAGGGAGAGGGAGAGACAGACAGAGAGAGAGAGAGAGAGAGAGAGAGAGAGAGAGGAATAGAGAGATATGGGGGGGTAGACAGAGAGGGAGGGACACCAGCTTCCTCCAGAACCACAGAATATTCCAAGTGGGTTCTGGAGTTATAATAACTCTTGTCAGTGTTCATAGTGAGGCAGGAACCCTATCCAATGATATATCTCTCTGGTGAAGACCATTCTTTATTTTCATGGTAGCTTCTGAAATAGCTAAGGAACTCTAAGTGAAATATTTTTAAGCTACCTAATCTTCATAAGCAAAAAACAAGAGGTAGTGGAAGGTCTAAACTTTTCTAACATAATGGTATAGTAATTCTGATTCCTTTTTTACCCCAAGACAACTGTGCTTACTCTTTCACTCCTAGTTTATGTATTAGGGATTGTAATTAAGGATCTGTTAAATGCTTTGTGTTTGCAAGTAAAAATTATGTTAAAAATGAACATGGGTATGTATGAACAAGGGTACACTAGAAGACATTCCTGGGTATCAAGTAATTATAACTACTTCTATTTTCCTTTTGAATTAAATCTTTACTCTTTTAAATTTCACAGTTTAATGAAGGGTGATATTTATACAATTCACATGAAAATGACTTGCTATCTTCCACTGAGACAAGTAGACACTTATTCTTGAGAGGACTTATAGAAGTAATAAACTTAACTCTTTTTTAGATGTTTGCAGTGCTCTACCGGTATGCCACAATTTGCTGCTTAATTCTAACTGGGGCAAAGTTTGCAATCCAATGGATTTATAAATAGCCATCAAATTATAGGTCAGCAGAAACCATCACAAATGTTTTTTTAAAGAATACTTTAGAATTATAAGGTCAAAGAGTAATATGAAGAAACAGAAAGGTGATGTTGAAAAATTTTGATGAAAATTAAGTATGATAATAACTGCCATATACCTATTTTACTAAAAAAGAATTGTAAAAATGTAGCTTTTAAAAGCCAGTTTCTTTATGCATGTGACAACCTGTGTGCCTGGCTAGTATAATTCCAGTTTTAAGTGAGACCTGTTGTCCAAATCAGTAGAGCAGAGACAATATAGTAATGCTTATATTTTATAACCAAATAACAAAGAAAATACATTATAATGCTGGGAATATACTTAAACAGGTCTTTTAAAAATGATTTTTAATATTTATTTATTTATTTTACCTTTTGTAGCCCTTGTTTTTGCTGTTGTTGTTGTAGTTATTATTGCTGTTATTGATGACATTATTGTTAGATGGGACAGTGAGAAATGGAGAGAGGAGGGCAAGACAGAGAGGGGGAGAGGAAGACAGACACCTGCAGACCTGCTTCACCACCTGTGAAGTGACTCCCCTTCAGGCAGGTGGGGAGCCGGGGGTTCCAACCAGGATCCTTATGACAGTCCTTGCACTTTGTGCCACATGTGCTTAACGCAACTCCCTTTTTTCTTTTTCTTTTTGCATCCAGAGTTATTACTGGTGCTTGGTGCCAGCACTAGGACTCTACTGCTCCTGGAGGCTATTTTTCCGCTTTTGTTGTCCTTGTTGTTGTTGGATATGACAGAAAGAATTTGAGAGAGGAGGGGAGACAGAGAGGGGAAGAGAAAGATAGACACTTGAAGACCTGCTTGGCGGCATAGGGTGGTGGGGTGGGGTGGGGTACTTCGAGGTAATTAGAGAACTGAAAGCTGAAATAGCTGAACTAAAAGGTCAATTAGCAGAATAAGCTAATACTATAACTGAATTGAAGACTGAAGCTGAGGGAAGGGAAAGCACTCTAACAGAAGTAGAAAACAGAATTAGCCAGACAGAGAATGTGCTAGAGAAAACAAAGAAAGAGGTAAAAGAGTTCCTAAAGAGATTGAGAGATACTGAAAACAACAACAGAGACATATGGGATGCTCTCAAAAGAAGTAACATTCGAATAATTGGCCTGCCAGAGGAAGTAAGAGAAGAAGGGGAAGTAAACATACTAGAGGAAATTATAGAAGAAAACTTCCCAGACCTAAACAACAGCAAGGACATTAAGATTCAAAAGGTTCAGAGAGTCCCAAACAGAACCAACCCAGACCTGAAGACACCAAGACACATCATAGTTACAATGAAAAGAAGCGAGGATAAAGAAAGGATCCTAAAGGCTGCAAGTGAAAAACAAAAAGTCACATACAGGGGAAAACCCATAAGACTATTTGACTTCTACACTCAAACTCTTGCTGCTTGCAAGAATCCCATCTGACCCAACAAGACAAACACAAGTTTAAAGTAAAGGAATGGAAAACTATTCTACAAGCCAGTGGACCACAAAAAAATGTCAGGAATAGCCATTCTCATCTCTGACACAATAGACTTTAAAATAAATAAAGTAATAAAAGATAGTCAAGGCCATTACATAATGATTAGAGGATCAATCAACCAAGAAGATTTAACAAGTATTAACATGTATGTATCCAATGAGGGCCCATCTAAATACATAAAACATCTACTGAAAGAACTACGAAAATACATGAATGGTAATACAGTAATAGTGGGAGATTTTAACACTGCACTCACACTTGACACATCAGTGAAGCAGAGAATCAACAAAGAAACAAGAGAATTACATGAAGAGACAGACAGACTAGACCTTCTGGACATTTTCAGCATTCTTCACCCCCCAAAACACATTCTTTTCAAATCCACACAGCACATACTCAAGGATAGACCACATGTTAGGCCATAAAGGCAGTATCAACAAATTCAGGAGCATTGAAATCATACCAAGTATCTTCTCAGATCACAGTGGAGTAAAGCTAACTTTTAACAACAAACAGAAAATTACTAAAAGTCACAGAATTTGGAAACTCAACAACATGCTACTTAAGAACCACTGGGTCAGAGAGACACTCAAGCAAGAAATTCAAATGTTCCTGAAAACAAATGAAAATGAAGATACAAGCTGCCAAAATAGTTGGGACACAGCTAAAGCAGTATTGAGAGGGAAACTCATAGCCATACAAGCACACATTAGAGAACAAGGAAAAACTCAAATAAACGACCTTACTACACGTCTTAAGGACTTAGAGGAAGAGGAACCAAGGAACCCTAAAGCAACCAGAAGGACAGAAATCACTAAAATTAGAGCAGAAATAAACAACATTGAAAATAAGAGAACCATACAAAAGATCAATGAACCCAAATGTTGGTTCTTTAAAATTAAACAATATTGGGAGTCAGGCAGTAGCACAGCGGGTTAAGTACACATGGCACAAAGTAGCAAGGACTGGCTTAAGGATCCTGGTTTGAGCCCCCGG
Organism: Erinaceus europaeus; assembly: GCF_950295315.1. Taxonomy (NCBI): domain Eukaryota; kingdom Metazoa; phylum Chordata; class Mammalia; order Eulipotyphla; family Erinaceidae; genus Erinaceus; species Erinaceus europaeus. Next base: position 168,713,817 of record NC_080162.1, on the reverse strand, counting down.
CTCCCCATCTGCAGGGGAGTCACTTCACAAGCAGAGAAGCAGGTCTGCAGGTGTCTGTCTTTCTCTCCCTTTCTCTGTCTTCCTCACCTCTATCCATTTCTCTCTGTCCTATCCAACAACAACATCAATAATAATAATGACAACAATAAAACAAGAAGGGAAAAAAGGAAATAAATATAAAATATTTAAACAATATTGACAAACCCCTAGCCAGACTCACTAAAAAAAGGGAGAAGACCCAAGTAAATAGAATTGTAAATGATAGAGGATATATCACAACTGACACCACAGAAATCCAGAAAATCATGCAAAACTTCTATGAAGAACTATATGCTACCAAGCTTGATAATCTGGAAGAAAAGGAAAAATTCCTAGAAACATATACCCTTCCAATACTGAACCAAGAAGAACTATAAAACCTAAAACCTAAAATCCTAACTTCTTTGGGTAGATGACCTCACCAATGTGTCCTGGACCCTCGCGTCTCCAGACCTCTGGTCCACTACGGAGAGATAGAAACAGGTTGAGGGTATGGATCGACTTGTCAACGCCCATGCTCAGTGGAGAAGCATCTACAGAAGCCAGAACTCCTACCTTCCTCTCCCCAGAAACAACCCTGATCCATATTCCAGCAGGGGAGAAGTGGTAGGATGAAGATAAAAAGGCACTGAACTCCAGCTGCATTAGCATCCAGAGAGAGAGAAGGAAAAAGGAGAGGGACATATGGAAGTAGTTATCATGTCATGTTGGAGGGGAAGAAAGGATTAAATCAGAAAAAGAAGGGGTAACTATGTATAAATGTGGACAGATAGCTGTAGAGAAGATGGTTGGCCCATGTCTAAAACTTTAAGGGAACTGTGGTGGACTGCAGTGGGGAGACTGAAGATTCAGAACTCTGGTGGTGGAAATGGTGTAGATTCAAACCCCTGTCAACCTGTAATTCTGTAATACAAAAATACATAAATAAATAAATAAATAAATAAATAAATTTTTGTTTTTTAAAAAAGAGGAGGGAGAGAGAGAGACACCTGCTTCACCCCTTGTGAAGTATCCCTGCTGCAGGTGGAGAGTGAGGGCTGAAACATGGATCCTTGTGCTTGGTAATAAATATGTGCACTTAACAAGGTGTTTCACTACCTGGCTCCCTGAAAAAATTTTCCACATAAATCAATGGTAATTCCATTTCCAGTTGGTCATTCCTCTCTTTTTTCCTTCTAGACTTTAAAAACATATCATTTAAAGAAAAAAGATTTAATAGATAAATTTAGTTGAGTTGACAACGTGCTAGGCAATGGAAATAACATATTCCCTGGGTAAGCTGCAGAGTGGTAGTCAGACAAGAGAAAGAGTTCTACTTTTTTCTAGAAGCTAATTCTGATGCAATCCTATATTATTTCGCTAACTTGATAAAGAGAGTCATCCATCTCAGGCAACTATTAATATAAGATCGAATGCTCACTTTTAGGTGATAGTCAATATGGTTATTGTTTTACTCAATTCATTAGTTACTTATATTAAAGAGTGTTTTACTTAATAAATTAGTTACATTTAAGAAAATATACACTTAAGTAATTTCAGATTTTAAAGATAATTCCTTATAGATTTGCTAGTAAATATTTCAGGGGTCGATTTCTCCCTCTTTCTTCCTATGTCTCATTTTTATTCTCTATGTGAAAGTATGTGTGCATGTTACCAGTTTGTGAGACTTCCAACTTTTAAGTCAGCTTTGTGAAAAGTTTTAAGAAATGTTATAATCCCCCATGCAGCCCCTACTCTAGGAACTGTGTAATTTTATGAGGTATGTTGGCTCTCTTTGCTCTTTTACATAATTGCTTTCCTTCCTGAGACCTCTCTGAGCTATGCTTCAAAGTAATGCTGGGGACCTGCTCTTTTCCATTAAGAACATTGCCTTGCAATATACTCAATGTCATTTCACTGGAGCAAAAAGTTAGAGAAATCTGCTTAAAGCCAGACCCCTATATCTACCCAAAAGAAATTTCACTACTAAACAATTTAGCTGTCATTATTGAGTTCTGGCTCTGCTGCACATTTAAAAAATTACCTTCCATTTTTTTATTCCAAGGATATGTGCATATCTAATTGTCAAGTTAAATTTATGATGCTTGTAACTTTCTAAGTGTTTAATTGAGTTAGTGGTGATAGCTGACTCATAAACTCATAAAATCCTTCAGAGTTAAACCAATTAGCCACTGCACCTGCCCTCCAAATAATTAACATTGTTGATTACTAACAAGTAGCATTGGAGTTATTAAAGGTTACCTTACCATTCATTGTCTAAAGCAGAAGCTTTCATACTTTTGAGCTTGATCTAAATAAAGGAAAACTTTTCCCAGGTCAACCCAAGGTGGATGGACAGACAAGCACATGTGCATGCCTCAACTATGTGTAACGGGCCCTGACATTTTCTGTTCTATTTTCTCCTACTCATTTCACTTAAAACAAACAAACAACTTACCTACTACATAGTTCTTACTCTCTATTAATGGATTCTGACATATTTTCAAAAACTTAATCTTAAAGAAACATCTGGGGGTCGGGCGGTGGCGCAGTGGGTTAAGCGCATGTGACGCAGAGTGCAAGGACCGGCGTAAGGATCCCGGTTCGAGCTCCTGGCTCCCCACCTGCAGGGGACTCTCTTCGCAGGCGGTGAAGCAGGTCTGCAGGTGTCTGTCTTTCTCTTCCCGTCTTCCCCTCCTCTCTCTATTTCTCTCTGTCCTATCCAACAACGAACAACATCAACAATGGCAATAGTGGTGACCACAATGAGGCTACAGCAACAAGGGCAGCAGAAGGGGGAAAAGATGGCCTCCAGGAGCGGTGGATTCATGGTGCAGGCATGGAGCCCAGCAATAACCCTGGAGGGAAAAAAAAAAGGTGCAGCACTGAAGTAGAAAGTTAAAAGAATTATTTAAAAAATTAAAACTTACTGGTTTCCTTCACCATTATATACCCAGCCAGTAGTGCCAATTCCTTCATAGTCTGAAGCCCAGTAATAAATACAGGCATTAATGTGTAGAGTAAACAGCAAATATCCAGTTGTTCGAATGACTCTGTCAAGGAGAATAAATGCAAAGTAAGACTCATGTTGTTTCTAGAATACAGCCTATTTTAACACTTTTCTTTTCCTTAAGGCTTCTACTGAGCCTCCTTACTTTACATTTGTGAATTGTTAACTTTCATTAGTACAGTATAAAGTGATGGTGTCACCACAGGTTTTCTGACCACAGTGTCTTGACTGGGACTGACAGCGTGTAAAAAAAATCTTCCTCTCTTTTCACAGATGGTGTGAGTCAACTTTCTGAAAGACACGTCTCAAGGGTCACCTCTCTGCTTTGAGTACAATAAAATTTGCCATCCTGATTTAACAGGATATCTCTGAAAACCTCATGGGACTTTATGGTACGATTAACTGTGACTAGAGGTCTCTGTACAGGTGAAGATCAGAACAGCAACTGAATGAAATTCAGAGTGGAATGAATTGTCATGAGGGTAGTGTCATCAACTTGAGAGAGAACACATCTATCTGAACTTGTTAAGACTGAAGCAGGTAATTAGTCTTTTTTTTTTTTTTAAGTCCTGTGTTCTTCTAAAATTTAATATGATTTTCTCATTTTTATCTCACTTTGAACTATTCAAATCAGTTTTAGAATATAGCCTTAGATTTTTTTTGTAGTCCCCAATCAGAAATTATCTCTTTATTTGAGCAAGGAGATCACATTCTTCCCACATGCTGTCTAAAATGTTATACTTTTATACCATTACTTTCCCTCCCACTCTTTAAATATACTGAGTTATACTTTACCTGTAAATATATGCCTTTTTCATTATCGACTCTAGGTGATGATTAAACTCAAAAAATGAATTGTACTATGCAAGAAAGAAGCAGAGAAACCCAAAAGTATGTTAGTCTTAGTTACATCTACTTAAATAGAACAATATAAAATGATATTTTGTTTCTGAACATAATTTTATTAGTTTGTCTTTAAAATCTAGCACATTCTAAGGCTATTTTCTTTTCTTTTAATTAATTAATTTGTTTAGTTTTACTGGGAGGCTAGTGGCTTGTAGTACAGTTGTTGGCACATGGGTACAATTTTTCATCTCATCATAATAGGTGTCTACAAAACACTCTCAGCCCCAACCTAGGTCTTTTTCCATTATCCTGTGCTAGGACCTCAAAGACTGCCTCCCTTTACCTATCCTCCTTCCCCAGAATCCCTGCTTTGGTGCAAAACATCAAACCATTCCAAGTTTTACTTTGTGTTTCTTCTCTCTGTATTATTTCTTAAGTTCTGCCTGGGAGTGAGTGAGATCATCCCATGCTTTCTGGCTTAACTCACTTAATATGATTCCTTCAAGCTCCATTCAAGATGGGGTGAAGGGTAGCACAGCCAGTTAAGCTTAGGTGGTGTAAAGTGCAAGGATTGGCCTAAGGTTCTCGGTTCGAGCCACTGGCTCCCTACCTGCAGGGGAGTTGCTTCACAATCGGTAAAGCAAGTCTCTCTTCTTTCTCTCCCCCTCTCTGTCTTCCTCTCCTCTCTTTATTTCTCTCTGTCCTATCCAACAACGACATCAATAACCACAATAATAACTACAATAATAAAACAACAAGGGCAACAAAAGGGAATAAATAAATAATTAAAAAATATGGGGTGAAGAAGGTGACTTCATCATTTTTAATAGCTGAGTAGTAAGTATTCCATTGTGTATATATACTTTATGGTAGTACAGTTTAACATAATAACAAACTTCCTTGCTTTATTGTATTTCTACTCTCTAGATTATTTTATTTGCAATGCTTATTGAGAATCAAATGTAAAACATTTGTTTTATTTTTCTATTTAAGGCATGTAGTAGAATTCTATTTTATAATAATTAAGGATCATACTCGTCTACAAACACAACAGGAAAATAATATGACACATTGAAATTGTAAAGTGTTAGGTCTTTTGCTCCATACTAGCATTAATTTCCAGCAAGTTGAATTAAATATGTACTTATTTCTTTTCAAATTTTTTGATAAAGACCGAGTGGTAGAGGGTGAAAGAGAGAGTGAAAGAAACCACAGCACCAAAACTTCCTTCAATGCAGTGTGGGCCAGACACAAACCTGCATCACACATGACAATGCAGCACATAATCCATGAGACCTATTTTGACGGCCAAATATGTACTTATTTCAACAAAACTGAAAGCCAGTGACAGAAGTTTTAAATTTGATCCATGGTACCACAAAAAATGGAGCAGCAGTTCTGTGGTCTCTCTCTTTCTCTCACCTCAGGAAGTTTCAATGCTGTTTTTTGCTCCCCTCTTAATCTGATTTTTTTTTAAAGATAAAATGTCTACTCAGAAGCAGTGAAACCATGCATTCATGAGACCCCCAATGTCACAAAATAAGCACATAAATCAAAGAAATAATTAAAAATAAGTATAGAAAAGAACTAGAAGCATGACTAAGTAGTAACCCAAATAACTTAATAAAAGAAGAAAAAAAAAAAGCAATAACCTACATAAATGTGACCCTGGATTCAATCTCCAGTTAAAAATAAAAAAAAGTCCAGAAGGTATTAGCCTTGGCTAGGTTCTTTACATCATTCAAAAATACAGTAAATTGTTTTGTCATTGCTGTGACCAAGGTTCAAGTCCTGCCCCTCTCCACTGCAGTGAGAGAAGCTTCTTTGCTGTGGTATCTTTTTATCTATCTCTATCTCTTTCTTTCTAAAAATAAAAAGATCTGCCAGGCCGAGGAGGACCCAGAAGGGGGTTAGATTGTTATGTGGAAAAATGAGAAATGTTACCCATGTACAAACTACTGTATTTTACTGTTGACTGTAATCCATTAATCTCCCCAATAGAGAAAAAAAGAGTCTGCCTGAACTAGTGAAGCCCCAGTGATGACCAAAAACCAAACCAAATACATTGAGTTCATATGCGGTTAATCAAAAATGAACTTGCTCTTTGACTCAAGGTTTGTTGGTTTGTTTTTATAAACATCTATTTTTTTTTCTTTATTTCCTCCAGGGTTATCGTTGGGGCTCTGTGCCTGCACCACCAACCCACTGCTCCTGTGGCCATTTTATTTTTACTTTTTAAATAGGACGGAGAGAAATCGAAAGGGGAAGGGAAGACAGGGAGAGAGAAAGACACCTGCAGACCTACTTCATCCTCTGTGAGGTGGCCTCCTACAGGTGGGGAGTGGGGACTCAAACTGGGGTCCTTGTGTGGGACCTTGTGCTTTGAACTGTGTGTGCTTAAGTGCCCACCTCCCCTTACCACTTCTCCTGTCTCAACTCTTAATCCATAATGGACTATCTCCAATTTCCTCTTTATTGCTGTAGACACTGTAACAAAGGAGTGAGAGCATGAAATTCAGAGCCAAATACCAATGTTGTCCTGAAAATTCACTAGTTGTGACCTTGGAATTTTTTTTTTAATGTAATATTTCTGTTCTTTGGATTTCTCATCTGCAAAATAAGGACAATAGAAAAACATTCGCCGGGGGCGGGGGTATAGCTCAGGGACAGAGCATCTGACTGCAGAAAAATATTCCTCCAAAATGAGTTGCCTGTGTATATGGTTTAATATATTTACCTTTCAAAAGATGTGCTTACTGAAGAGGAAGGGAAAGGGGGGGAGAGAGAGAGAGAGAGAGAGGGAGCGAGTATCACTCAGGCATGTATGGCACCAGCAATTCAATTCAGGACCTCACACATGCAAGCCCATCACTCTTTCATTGTGCCATCTCCTGACACTGAGCTAATACATTTAATTGTTAAAGACCAAGAGATTGTCGTAGAGCATAGGACGTGCCTACCTGAAACCCCAGAGATTCTAGCTTCAATTTCAGCACCACCATATGGTCATATGCCAGAGTTGAGCTGTGGTCATTGTTTCTCTCTCTTCAAACATTTTTTTAAATTACCTTTATTTATTATTGGATAGAGACAGCCGGAAACTGAGAGGGGAAAGAGAGACAGAGAGGGAGAGGGACAGAGAGACATCTGCAAACCTGCTTCATCACTTGGAAAGTTTTCCTCCTGCAGGTGGGAACTATCAGCTCAAACCCAGATCCTTGCTCATTGTAACATGTGAGCTCAACCAGATGTGATACTACCCTCCCACCTCTCTCATTCTCTCTCTGGAAAGAAAATCAATATTAACTTTAGAATTTTATTTATTTATTTATTTTGCTTCCATGGTTATCTCTGGGGCTTGGTGCCTGCACTACGAATCCACTGCTCCTGGTAGCATGTTTTTTTTTTTTTCTTCCCATTGTTGTTGTTGCTGTTATTGTTGTTGATGGATAGGACAGAGAGAAATTGAGAGAAGAGGGGAAGACAGAGAGGGGGGGAGAGACAGACACCTGCAGACCTGCTTCACTGCTTGTGAAGTGACTCCCTTGCAGGTAGTGGAGCTGGGAGCTCGTACCGGGCACTGGAAACGGGATCCTTACACCGGTTCTTGAGTTTCGCACTCTATGAGCTTAACCCGGTGCGCTACCCCCCTCTCCGTGCCCTCAAATCTTCTATATTTATAAAAGTCTACTGACATTTATCCAGAAGATATGAAAACAGTAATTCAGAGGGACAAATGCACCTCTCTATATAGCTACATCATTCACAGTAGCCAAAATATGGAAGCAACCTAAGTGCTCATAAACATGACTGGAGAAAGAAATTATGGGACAGGTGCTCAATGTACAGACACTCAGCAGTTGAACTTGAAAAAATAGTCAATTCATCTGTAAGAACTTGAAAATGTTGTGGTTATTGCTGGGGGCAGGTTTAGGGCATGGAACTTTGGTGATGGGTGTGGAGTGCAACTTTGCTCCTATTATCTTGTAAATTACTGTTAAAGCACTCATGAAAAAATAAATAAGCCTACTGAATATAGAGGATGATTATAGATATGGGATGTGATATGTTTTGGGATACCTTAAAGATATAGAGATAGGCTGACAAGTTGGCATTTTATAACTTTCAATGTAATACCAGAAAAATTTCTAAATCCATAGAAACTCGAGTTTACCTGATAGTTATTTATCTCTGAGTAGGGAATCCCTTTAAGCTTCCTATAAATTTGTGAGATTAAAATTCACCAACTGTTTGGATTGTTAAATCCTGCTTCCGTCTAGAATCATAGTCCATCACCAAACCAGAGGTCTCTACCATTGTCTTGGATGTCTAACAATATTGGCTAAAGTTCCTTCAGATTTGGTAAAGTCGAGGATGAAAAGTCTTTTTTGCCTGAGATTTATTTGTCAAACTGACTAAAGACAGGTGAGTCAGAAAAATAAGTAAAAAGAAAAGATAGAATCTACTGATACTATACTCACTAGTAATGTGGCTTGGCAAATTTTTATTTTCACCCTAGTAATGTTCATTTCCCTCATCTCTAACCTGAAGTTGTTGGGAGGAATGAATGAGACAATGTGTAGCTTATAGCCCTAAGTGTGTGCACACAGTAGTTGTTGCAATACTTGTTACATCTACCATCATCAGGATCTACCCATGTTCTAATCTAAGAAATCTTTGGTTTTCTTTTAAGAAGGTTGTCTTTGGGGGCTGGGGGTTAGTGCACGTATTACTAAGTGCAAGGACCCATATTACCAGGTTCAAGCCCCACTTCCCACCTGCAGGAAGTCTACTTCATCAGCAGTGAAGCAGGCTTGCAGGTGTCTCTCTTGCGCTCCCTCGATCTTCCTGTCCTCTCTTAATTTCTCTCTGCCCTTAATATCTAATAGAAAAAAAAAAAAGAAAAATGACCACCCATCAGCCTCAGTGGATTCATAGTACCAGCACTAATCCCCAACAATAACCCTGGAGGCAAAAAAATAAAAGGATGGAAATACAAGCTATTATTGCGTTTGCTAAAGATTTACATGAAATTTCACATCCTGACTCTCCAGATTTTTTTAGGAACTCAGTGAAACTGTGAGTTATAAAATATTTATGTCTTGCAATCTTTTTGAATAGGCAATATATTCACACTGCTTAAAACCAATATAAAACACTTTCAGAAGTCTTGCTCTTACTACTGCCTCTATCCATCTAATTATTTCTCCTTTTTCAGTTCTCCAGATCAAATCACCATTATTATTAAAATTTACAATTTTCCAGTATTCATGGAAATACAGAAAACTGGGATTTTTTTTAAAATGTAAGATTTTTTTAGCAGCAAATGAATCTTTTTTTTTCTTTTTTTAATATTTATTTTATTTATTCCCTTTTGTTGCCCTTGTTGTTTTATTGTTGTAGTTATTATTGTTGTTGTCGTTGTTGGATAGGACAGAGAGAAATGGAAAGAGGGAGGGGAAGACAGAGAGGAGGAGAGAAAGATAGACACCTGCAGACCTGCTTCACCGCCTGTGAAGCGACTCCCCTGCAGGTGGGGAGCCGGGGTTCCAACCGGGATCCTTATGCCGGTCCTTGTGCTTTGCTCCACCTGCGCTTAGCCCGCTGCACTACAGCCCGACTCCCAGATTTTTATTTTTATACACTGTTCTGTAAATAGTTTTTTTTTTACTTATTAATTTATCTTAGAGATCTTTCTATTTAATAAGAAGCTTCCTTTAACTTTATGTTATTATATTTTACTTTATATAGAGACAGAAAGAGAGAGAGGAAAAGAGAGACACCAAAGCACCAGTGCAGTCTTTTTTTTCTCTATTCATTTATTTATTTATCCCCTTTTGTTGCCCTTGTTTTATTGTTGTAGTTATTGTTGTTGTTGTTGTTGTTGGATAGGACAGAGAGAAATGGAGAGAGGAGGGGAAGACAGAGAGGAGGAAAGACAGACACCTGCAGACCTGCTTCACAGCCTATGAAGCGACTCCCCTGCAGGTGGGGAGTGTGTGTGTGGGGGGCTCGAACCCAGGTCCTTAAGCCGGTCCTTGAGCTTTGTGCCACCTGTGCTTAACCTGCTGCGCTACCACCCCACTCCCATCCAGTGCAGTCTTCATGTAGTGGGGACCGGGCTCAAACCTAGGTTGTAAATATGACAAAGTAGCACACTATCGAAGGGAACTATTTCACCATTCCAAAAACTTCCTTTTAGTAATTTTAAAGTTACAAAGTATTCTCATACTTAGGCATATAATAATTTACTTAACTATTTCCTTGTTGATGAGTTTTTGAGTTACATGCAAGTATGTGCAAGATTTTGTTATGCAAAGTATGCTTGCTTTTTATCACTAGAGTTTTAGGTAAGATGACTTATAGGTCAGCTAAGTGAATTATCTTTTATAGTCTATACCCCAGGTATTTAGTGGCTCTTAAAAAACAAAAGGACAATGGTGAAGAACAAAAGAACAATAGATTTATTTTTAACTATAGTTATATTTAGAAGTACAAATGCATTCCTGAGATTATAAAAATTCCCATCATTGATGTTTCATAAAAGCAACCAATTCCATTAGTAGAAGCAATGTTTTCCTTCCTTCATTTTTAAAATTTATAAGCATTGTTCCCATCAAAGTGGGAGTAGCTTAGGAAAAATTAATATTATACTCTGAGGATGCTTTATGTTATTTCAAGATTTCCATTATTATAAAATACTATTCTTTATTTATAGTTTTGTTAATAATAGTAACGCTGCAGGATTATAAGAATACAATGTATAGTTCCATACCATACACACTACCAAAGTTTTGTATCTCTACTCTCCCAAAGAAAACCACCATAGTTCTCACAAGTTTTATAAACAGTTTACTTGCTTCTGTTTTGTTTGGATTCTTTGGGCAAGTTCATGTAAACCAGATCTCTAGATTCCACTATGAAATCATCTCATGGTTGTCTTTCATCTCTTTGCATATTTCTCTAAGCATAATCACCTCCAGCTCCACCCATCCATTTTGTCCCAAAGGATACAATTTCATCTTTTTTTGATTTGCAGAACATATCCTATAATTATATCCTATAATTTACAAGAAGACTATTAAATATAATTACCTTACCTTTAATATCCTATTTGTCCTAAATATTGGGTTAAATCCAAAGAAAAGGTAGAAAACATCAAATGGAATTACTGATGCGACATCCAACTGTTGGGAGGACACATTCACAATTATGTTACATTTATGTGTTTTCAGATATGGATAGTCTTATACTAATGTATGTAAAATTTGATCAATCACCCTGTGTTATTTGTCATGTGATGCAAAATCACATTAAATTAAAGACAAAAGTACTATTTTATAGTTTATTTCCAATGTATTTAATTTCTATCTTCTTGTATCTGATAACTCTGTAGACACTAAATGTGGGATTTTTGTCTAGCTATTATATATGCATCAGAGATGGCAAGGTTGCTAATGTTAAAATATATTTTAATTGTGTTTTACACATGGAGCTTTTGGCTGAAAATCAAGTTAGAGGTTTTTGCAAGACCACACATGAAATATTGAGTTGAAATAATTAACCATGCACCAGAAATTCAAAACCTCTTGTTATTGAAAGGATGTGGCACTTTCAGTCTGAATTAACCAGATTGGCAACTGTAAACAAATTAATTACTAAAAGTATTGGATTAGAAATTGCATATCATCAAAATTAGATTTTACTCTATAGATCACTGCCAGTTCCATCCATTTATTTCTAAAGGACACATTATAATCTTGTTCAACTGTTGAGTAGTACTCCATTGAGTATATGTTTCATGATGTATTTTTTTTTATATCTAGATGTTTCAGATTAGTGATTTTTATTCTACTGTTAAAGGTCCACCACCCCCAACTATATCTAAGTATTTATTACAAGGTCACCCTCATCCCTTATATTTTAAACCTTTAATCAGGAAAAAGAAAAGACATACAACAGAGAAACATGGGCCACAAATGGTTGACTATATGAGGAATCCGATGTTCATTTTTAAGAATAATAATTTTCTTTGTATATTTCATCAAAGTAATTAAGAACATTTATGAGTCTTTCTAGCACTTTTTAATTTTACATAGAGAATTCTTTGGTGATTCAAAAAAAGTTGAAAGGGAGTATAATCACCACAGTCATCAAGAAGAACACTTTGGCACCTAAAGGAAAATTATTATCATTATTATCTATTACCAAAGTACTGCTTACCTCTGACTTATGGGTAATGCTAGGGATTAAATCTTGGGTGGTGAAATCTTTTATACTAATCATTTTTGCATAGCCATTATATTATCTTTCCTGCCTTGTATTTGTATTTTAATGAAAAATTGAGGTCACTAAAGTATTGTCCTTTGATGACTATAGGTAATTCCCAATCTCTGCCTATTTCTAAGAGCGAGGAGTAACAAAATGGCTGACAAGTACTTAGTAATTTTATCCAGGTGATAATTTGTAAATAATTGTAGATGAAAATAAGATTATATTGCTATTAGCAGGAGAGAAGTAATAATATCTACCCAGTTGCTTATACTTATTTTTTATTTTTCTTATATGAATAAGAAACAGGATTCCAAACAACTCTTTTGAAAGATTTTTTTTTTTTTTTTTGCCTCCAGCATTATTGCTGGGACTCAGTGCCTATACTATGAATCCACTGCTCCTGGAGGTCATCTTTTTATCATTGTTGTTGTTGTTGCTGTTGTTGTTGAATAGGATAGAGAGAAATTGAGAGAGAAGGAGAAGATGGGGGGGGGGAAGATATAGACACCTGCAAACCTGCTTCATCACTTGTGAAGTGATCCCTCTGCAGGTGGGGAGTCTGGGACTGGAACTAGATGGTTACTCAGGTCCTTGTGCTTAGTACTTTGTGTGCTTAACCCAGTGTGCTACCGCCCGGCACCCTTGAAAGATTTTAAAAATATTTTATTTTTCTTTAATTATCTTTTTATTTATTTATTGGATGGAGACAACCAGAAATCAAGAGGGATGGGGGTGATAGAAAGGGAGAGAGATGGGGGAGTCTGGTAGTGCAGCTGGTTAAACGCACGTGTTGCCAAGTGCAAGGACCTTTGTAAGGATCATAGTTCGAGGCTCCCCACCTGCAGAGGCGTTGCTTCACAAGTGGTGAAGCAAGTCTGCCGGTGTCTCTTTCTCTCCCCCTCTTTGTCTTCCCCTCCTCTCTCCATTTCTCTTTGTCCTGTCCAACAATGACAACATCAATAACAACAACAATAAAACAAGGGCAACAAAAGAGAATAAATAAATAAATATTTAAAAAAAAGAAAGGAAGAGAAACAGAGAGACACCTACAGCACTACTTCATCACTTGTGAAGCTTTCCCCCTGCAGGGGGGGACCAGGGGCTCGAAGCTGTGTCCTTGTGCACTGTAACCTGTGTGCTCAACCAGGTGTGCCACCACCCGGCCCCTTATTTTATTTTTATTATATTTGGTGAGACAGAGAGAGTGAGAAGGTAGGAGGAAATAGAAGAAGAAAGAGACACCTGCAGCACAGCTTCACCACACCTGAGCCTTCCCCCTGGTAGAAAGGGTTGGGGAGGGGCTTAGATCTGGGTCTCTATGTATGCTAACATGTGTGCTCAACCAAGTGAACCAATGTCTGGCTTCTTAAACTGAACTATTTAACTTTTATAGGCACATGATTTGGAGGTTAGAATTTTGTATGAATAAGACAAAATACATATTCCTTTATTGGTGTTTAAAATAGAATTTTGTTCTGCAAATTGCTACTATCTTAGTTTGCTTAGCAAAGACCTATATGATAAATTACTAAGCACATATAGAAGCAAGTGTATCATGTAGTTATTAAAAAGTAAAAATCACATGCCTTTGTCTAATTAAACTTTATCTGTAAAGACTGATGCTTAAAGGAAGCAGACTTCTTTTTTTTGCAATGTACGCTTGGAACTTAATGTGAGAAGTATAGTAATGGACTACTTGAACAATTTTGTAATTTTAAATCACCCTTCACTCACCTGAAATTTTGTAGAGCTCCTGTAGTGTCTCTTTAGCTCATATGTGTCCACCTGAAATATATTTACATTTCACATAAATTTTAGTCAATTTCATCAGTTATTATCTTACTTTAAATACATTTATAGTTATTTCTCTCTACTAGTTCCTTTCAATTTTATTCTTTAATGACCTTATTATGTCATTCTCAAAGGCTGTCTTCTTTATTACTATTATTTTTTGTTATTTATTTTTTATTTATATATAAAATGGAAACACTGACAAGACCATAGGATAAGAGGAGTACAGTTCCCACCACCAGAGCTCCATATCCCATCTCCTCCCCTGATAGCTTTCTATCATTTCTCCCTCTGGGAGTATGGACCCAGGGTCATTATGGGGTGCAGAAGGTACAAGGTCTGGCTTTTGAAATCTCTTCCCTGCTGAACATGGGCTTTGGCAGGTTGATCTGTACTCCCAGTCAAAAGCTGTCTCCTTTGATAATTTTTGTAGTTATTGCTTTGCCATGATTTTTACACTCAAAATTCTTAAGAGTCGTCTACATCACTTAAATATATCTTCCCTCATACTTATTTCTTAGCTCATGGCAATTTACAACAACTTATATATATTTTTTCCTTTTTTAAAATCAAGGTTACTGATGTGAAAGCTACCAGTGGCCTCTTTATAGTCACACCTAGGAAGTCATTATTTTTTAAAAATTTCTTTATTGGGGGATTAATGTTTTACATTCTATAGTAAATACAATAGTTTGTACATGCATAATATTTCTCAGTTTTCCACATAACAATACAACCCTCACTAGGTCCTCTGTCATCCTTTTTGGACCTGTGTTCTCCCCCCCACCACCAGTCTCTGGTTTGTGTTAAATCATATGACTCAAAGAAAACAACAACTAAACTTTATTTTGTTGTATATAAGACTTCATTTTCTACTTCACTTGCCTCATTAAGTACTTTTTTTTTAAAATAATTTATTTCTTTATTGGGGAATTAATGTTTTACATTCAACAGTAAATACAATAGTTTGTACATGCATAACATTCCCCAGATTCCCATTTAACAATACAACCCCCACTATGTCATTCATCATCTTTCATGGACCTGTATTCTCCCCACCCACCCACCCACCCCAGAGTCTTTTACTTTGGTGTAATACTCCAATTCCATTTCAGGTTCGACTTGTGTTTTCTTTTCTAATCTTATTTTTCAACTTCAGCCTGAGAGTGAGATCGTCCCATATTCATCCTTCTGTTTCTGACTTATTTCACTCAACATGATTTTTTCAAGGTCCATCCAAGATTGGCTGAAAATGGTGAAGTCACCATTTTTTACAGCTGAGTAGTATTCCATTGTGTATATATACCACAACTTGCTCAGCCACTCATCTGTTGTTGGACACCTGGGTTGCTTCCAGGTTTTGGCTATTAAAAATTGTGCTGCCAAGCACATATGTGTACACAGATCTTTTTGGATGGATGTGTTGGGTTCCTTAGGATATATCCCCAGGAGGGGAATTGCAGGGTCATAGGGTAGGTCCATTTCTAGCCTTTGGAGAGTTCTCCAGACTGTTCTCCACAGAGGTTGGACCAATTGACATTCCCACCAGCAGTGCAGGAGGTTTCCTTTGACCCCACACCCTCTCCAGCATTTGCTGCTGTTACCTTTTCTGATGTATGACATTCTCACAGGAGTGAAGTGGTATCTCATTGTTGTCTTGATTTGCATTTCTCTGACAACCAGAGACTTGGAGCATTTTTTCATGTGTTTGTGGGCCTTTTGGATCTCTTCTGTGGTGAATATTCTGTCCAAGTCCTCCCCCCATTTTTGGATGGGGTTATTTGTTGTCTTGTTGTTGAGTCTGGCAAGCTCTTTATATATGTTGGTTATTAAACTCTTATCTGATGTATGGCATGTAAAGATCTTATCCCATTCTGTGAGGGGTCTCTTGGTTTGGGTAGTGGTTTCTTTTGCTGTGAAGAAGCTTTTTAATTTGATGTAGTCCCATAGGTTTATACTTGACTTAGTATTCTTTGTAATTGGATTCGTTTCATTGAAAATGTCTTTAAAATTTATGCGGAAAAAAGTTCTGCCAATATTTTCCTCTAAGTATCTGATAGTTTGTGGTCTAACATCCAAGTCCTTGATCCACTTGGAATTTACTTTTGTATTTGGTGAAATACAGTGATTCAGTTTCATTCTTCTGCATGTTTCAACCCATTGTTTCCAACACCATTTGTTGAAGAGACTCTGCTTTCCCCATGTAATAGTCTGGGCCCCTTTGTCAAAGATTAGATGTGCATACGTGTGGGGCCTCATTCCTGGGCTCTCAATTCTACTCCACTGGTCAGTGTGTCTGTTCATGTTCCAGTACCAAGCAGTTTTGATGACAATGGCCCTATAATACAGTTTGAGATCTGGCAGTGTGATGCCTCTGGTTCTGTTCTTTTTTCTCAAGATTGTTTTGGCAATTCTAGGTCTTTTCTGGTTCCAGATAAACATTTGTAGCATTTTTTCTATTCTCCTAAAAAATGTGCTTGGGATCTTGATGGGGATAGCATTAAATCTGTAGATGGCTCTGGGTAATATATTCATTTTGATGATGTTAATTCTTCCAACCCATGAACATGGAATATCTTTCCACTTCTTTGTGTCTTTTTCAATTTCTTTGAGTAGTGACTCATAATTTTCAGTATACAAGTCTTTCACTTCTTTGGTTAGGTTTACTCCTAGATATTTTATTGTTTTTGTTGCTATAGAAAAAGGAACTGATTTCTGGATTTCAATTTCTTCTAACTTAGTGTTTGCATAGAAGAAAGCCACTGACTTTTGAATGTTAATTTTATAGCCCAACACCTTACTGTATTGCCTGATGATTTCCAAAATCTTCTTGCTGGATTCCTTAGGTTTTTCCATGTATACTATCATGTCATCTGCAAATAAGGAGAGTTTGACTTCTTCTCTTCCAATCTGTATGCCTTTAATTCCTTGCTCCTGCCTGATTGCTATGGCAAGAACTTCCAACACTATGTTGAATAGTAATGGTGATAGTGGGCAGCCCTGTCTAGTACCTGATCTGAGGGGAAATGCTTCCAGTTTTTCACCATTGAGTATGATGTTGGCTGTAGGTTTGCTTTATATAGACTGCGCTATCTTCAGGAATTTTCCATCTATTCCCATTTTTTATAGTGTTTTGATCATAAAGGGATGTTGTATTTTGTCAAAGGCTTTCTCTGCATCTATTGATATGA
The DNA here is from genome assembly GCF_950295315.1 of Erinaceus europaeus. Taxonomy (NCBI): domain Eukaryota; kingdom Metazoa; phylum Chordata; class Mammalia; order Eulipotyphla; family Erinaceidae; genus Erinaceus; species Erinaceus europaeus. The sequence goes on along the minus strand of NC_080162.1, from coordinate 168,696,687 downwards.
CCATGTGGTTTTTGGTCTTGCATTTGTTGATGTGGTGGATCACATTGATTGATTTACATATATTAAACCAACCTTGCATGCCTGGGATAAACCCCACTTGGTCATGATGAACAATCTTTTTGATATACTGTTGTATCCGGTTGGCTAGAATTTTGTTCAATATTTTCGCATCTATGTTCATCAGAGATATTGGTCTGTAGTTTTCTTTTTTGGTTGTGTCCCTGTCTGCTTTTGTTATCAGGGTGATGTCGGCTTCATAGAAGCTGGCAGGGAGTATTCTAGTGTCTTCAATCTTCTGGAAGACTTTTAAAAGTAGAGGTATTAGTTCTTCTTTGAAAGTTTTGTAGAATTCATTTGTAAAACCATCTGGTCCAGGACTTTTATTTTGGGGAAGATTTTTCATAACTGTTTCAATTTCATTAGCTGTGATGGGCCTGTTCATGTTATTCACTTCCTCTTTACTTAGTTTTGGAAGTTGGTAGGTATCTAGGAAATTGTCCATTTCTTCCAGCTTCTCTAGCTTGGTGGCATATAGTTGTTCATAGAAGCCTCGCATGATATGTTGAATTTCTGCAGTGTCTGTTGTGATATCTCCTCTTTCATTTACTATCCAATTTATTTGGTTCTTCTCCCTTTTTTGTTTTGCGAGTCTGGCTAAAGGTTTGTCGATTTTGTTTACTCTTTCGAAGAACCAACATTTACTTTCATTGATCTTTTGTATGGTTTTCCTGTTCTCAATGTTATTTATTTCTGCCCTAACTTTAGTGATTTCTGTCCTTCTGGTTGCTTTAGGATTCCTTTGTTGTTCTTCTTACAGGTCTTTAAGATGTGCAATCAGACTGTTTATTTGTGCCTTTTCTTGTTTCCTAATGTGTGCTTGTATAGCTATGAACTTCCCTTTTAGGACTGCTTTAGCTGTGTCCCAAATATTTTGATAGCTTGTGTCTTCATTTTCATTGAACTCTTGAAACATTTTGATTTCTTCCTTGATTTCCTCTTTGACCCAGAAATTGTTAAGAAGTGTACTGTTGAGCTTCCACATTTTGGGACTGTTACGAATCTTTTGTTGATTGTTAAGTGTTAGTTTAATTCCACTGTGGTCTGAGAAGGTGCTTGGGATGATTTCAGTGCTCTTGAATTGGCTGATGCTGTCTTTGTGGCCTAACATATGGTCTATCCTTGAGAATGATCCATGTGGATTTGAGTAAAATGTGTATTCCAGTTTCTTGGGATGAATGACTCTGAAAACGTCCAATAGTTCTAGTTTATTTATCTCTTCATTTAGCTCCCTTATGTCTTTACTGATTTTCTTCCTGGATGATCTGTCAAGTTGAGATAGTGGGGTGTTGAAGTCCCCTACTATGATTGTGTTACTGTTAATATATTGCTGTAGCTCTTTCAGTAGAAGTTTGATGTATTTAGATGGCTTCTCATTGGGTGCATAGATATTAATAATTATTAAGTCCTCTTGATTGACTGATCCACTGAGCATTAAGTAGTGTCCATTCCTATCTTTTTTAATCTTATCTATTTTAAAGTCTATCATGTCAGACATGAGAATAGCTGTTCCTGCCCTTTTTTGTGGGCCATTGGCTTGTATGATAGTTTTCCATCCTTTCACTTTAAGTCTGTGTTTGTCTTGTTGGGTTAGGTGAGTTTCCTGTAGACAACATATTGTTGGATTGTGTTTTCTGATCCATCTTCCTACTCTGTGTCTTTTAATAGGTGAATTCAGGCCATTGACATTTATTGATATCAAAGATTGAAGATATTTTAACGCCATTCTTGTAGAGTTTTAGAGTGTTTTGATATATGTCCTATTTGTGGTGGTCTGGTTGTTTATAGGAGACCTTTCAGAACTTCTTTCAGGGCAGGCTTGGTGATGGTTGCTTCCTTCAACTGTTGCTTGTCTGAGAAGGTTTTGATGCTTCCATCTAGTCTGAATGACAGTCTAGCAGGATATAGTATTCTTGGCTGAAAGCCTTTCTCATTGAGCATTCGATAGATATCTTGCCATTCTCTTCTGGCCTGTAGTGTTTGTATGGAGAAGTCTGCTGCTAATCTTATGGGTTTTCCTTTGTAGGTGACTCTTTTTTTTCTCTTGCAGCCTTGAGGATCCTTTCTTTATCCTTCTTCCTTTCCAATCTAAGTATGACATGTCTTGGTGTCTTTAGGTCTGGGTTAATTCTGTTTGGGACCCTCTGGGCTTCTTGAATCTTTATGTCTTTGGTGTTGTCTAGACTAGAGAAATTTTCAGCTATTATGGCCTGGAGAATGCTTTCTTCCTCTCCTTCTCTTTCTTCCTCTGGTAAACCAATAATGCGTATATTGTTTCTTTTGAAGTCATCCCATAGGACTCTGTTGTTGTTTTCAGCATCTCTTAATCTCTTTTTGAGATCTCTTACTTCTTTTTTAGTTGTCTCTAATTCATCCTCAGTCTTGCTAATTCTGTCTTCAGCCTCATAGATTCTATTCTCTCTGCCCTCTACTGCTTTCTGGAGTTCATCTATTTTGTTGCCCTGCTCTGATACTGTTTTAGCTTGTTCAGCTAGTTGCCTTCTTAGCTCAGCGATTTCAGCTTTCTGCTCTCTAATAACCATGAGATAATTAGAATTTTCTTCCATATTCTCATTTGTTGCTCCTGCATTTCTGATTACAATTTTTTCAAATTCTTTACTCACTCCTGTTATTATTTCCTTAGCTAATGTTTGGATGTTGAACTCGTTGTTTTGTGCTTCACCCTCTGGAGGACTTTTAGCTGGACTCTTGTCCTGGTTCGATTCTCCAAGATTTCTTCTTGTTGTTTTAACCATTTTATATATTATGTTATGAGTTCCCTTTATCAGTACTTTTCAAATTATTGATCACTATTGCCTGGATTGACTTGTGTCTACGTAATTTAATTAAAGGGTTTACGGTGGTGGAAGTTAACAGTTTTTTCAATCCCTGAGTTGGAGCTCAGTGGTGTAAAAGCCTCTTTTTTTTCCTTCCCTGTAGGCTATGGGAGCCTGAGGGCTTTAAAACTATCAATAGGCTTCTTAGCTTAATCACTGACTCCTGACCAAGAGATAAAGCAGGGTGTGGCAGAGATAATCCAGTGGTTATGCAAAGAGACTTTCACAGCCCCTCAGCTATGCCACCAAGGTATAGGTCTTCTCCTGAGTTTCCTGGTTAGATCTCTGTCCCCTGGTGTCCCTCCCTATTGCTGCTCCAGATTCTGAGGGTAGTAGCAATGGAGACTCAGAGTTGCACTTGGTGAGTCTCTGGGGAGTCCTTTCCTCCCTTCAGCTGTCCCCTTGTTGTGGAGCAGACTGGAGGTGGTGTCTCCACTGACAAACTGTTGAACTGTTAGCAGTCACTTAATCTCTCCTTAGGCCCCTCTCTCCTCTCTGTCACCAGCCACGCGTGTTTGTACTCACAGCTGATTTACTGGGTTCCTGTGGTCATTCTAGTCCTGTCTTGTTTCGGTCTGGGTGGTCTCCTTTGGTATTCCAATTTTCTTTTTTAAATCACACATCCAGAATGTCACAAACAACATGGTATTCGGACTCATTCATTCTTGCTTATGCTGTCCTTCCTTCCCTCATTTTGTTGTGGTTGCTTGAAAGCTGCAAGACATCCCTCACTAAGTACTTTTAATTTTTGTTGTTTAGCAATTAAAAAATTTTTTATTAATTTAATCATTGGAAAGAGACAGAGAAATTGAGATGGAAGGGTAATATTAGAGAGAGAGAGAGTGAGAGAGAGAGAGAGATAGAGATACCTACAACACTCCTTATCCACTTGTAAAGCTTCCCCCCTGTTAGTGTAGACAGGGGCTTGAACCCAGACCCTTGTGCCTTGTTTGTGGTAACAGGATGCACCACCACCATGTCCCTCTAGAAGTTTCTTAAATGTAGCAGGTAACTTAACGATATGCAGAGAACTTAAATTTGTCCATCAGGATTTGGACCAGGTGCCCCTTCTTCACATAGCTTTCTTTATGACTCATAGCATTAGGGTTCATACTTTATGACTTATGTCACAAAACTCTCATTTTTCCTATTCAAGTAGACATACTAAGTTTATAGAAGTATACTATATGTCATGTCCATTTAAAGATTTTGTGGAGGGTTGGACGATGGTGTATTGGCTTGAGCACATAATACACAGCGCAAGGACCCACTCAAGGATTCCATTTCGAGCCTCCAGCTCCCCACTTGCAGGGGGTTGCTTCAATAGCAGTGTTCCAGGTTTTCAGGTGTCTATCTTCTCCTCCTCTCTCACTCTCTCTCTGTTCTATCCAATAAAAATGAAAAAAAAAAAAAAAGGCCTCCAGGAGCAGTGGATTTGTAGTGCAGGCACCAAGCCCCACCAATTACCCTGGAGGCAAAAAAAAAAAAGGATTTTGTGAATTGTCACAGGTAGACATGCTTACAAGTTTTGAAATAAAGGTTGATTCATATTTCAGTCTTATGTAAAATCAGTTAACTTCTTCAATGCTTATATGTGATTGATAGATATCTCAGATGTGAAGTTAAGTCAAAATATCACCCCTCCTCCTAACCTGGAAGAATGCTCTTTAGCAGTTATCCCTTTACCTCCAAGTTTATCTATGATTTTTTATTGAGCAAGTGTAAATAGAACTAAAACTTGCTATATAGATTAAGTGAAAATGCCATTGAATGACTTTAAAATCCCTCTTCTTTCGAGCGCTAAATAAATTTGGTGTTACTAGCATTAGGAGGATCAACATGCTTACCGGTAACAATTAGGCACTTATTTTTTAAATGTCACCCTATTTAGTTCTTACTTTCTAAGCCTCATCATAATGCAGGAGCCATTTCTTTAGGAGAGACTTATTTTAGGAATATGCTAATTGCACTTAAATCTTTTATTCCCAAAGATAATTTTTAAAATGCTAAAGCTCTACCCAGGTATTGTTACATTTACTTATTATTTGCTGTTTCTGATAAATAACTCATACACACTCCACAATTTCACACATGAAAAAAATGCTTCAGAAACAATATAATTTGAAACAACTGCCACTGATATTGAATAATTATCCAATGGAGGAAAAAAATCCTTGAACCAAGATTCAAGGATGGAACTAACTATTCATTCAGTCTTTCAAACATATCTTGAGGGAGTCAGGCGGTAGGGCAACGGGTTAAGTGCACATGGTGCAAAGAGCAAGGACAGCATAAGCATACCAGTTCTAGCCCCTGGCTTTCCACCTACAGGGAAGTCGCTTCACAGGTGGTGAAGCAGGGCTGCAGGTGTCTATCTTTCTCTCCCCCCTCTGTCTTTCCCTCCTCTCTCCATTTCTCTCTGTTCTAACAATGGCGAAATCAACAACAACAATAATAGCTACAACAACAATAAAAAACAACAAGGGCAACAAAAGGGAAAATAAATAAGTATTAAAAATTATTTAAAAAGAAATTAAAAACAAGGAAACAAACATATCTTGAGTATAATCTGAGGTAAGGAAAATGAATATTGTCCTTACTTCAAGAAACTTATGAGGTTAGAAAAAGATCTTCATATACAGGTAGGAAATGAGAGGGGGAATTACATGTGTGGACTTCCATTCAATGGACTAATTGAACAATTTAAACACTACTTATTTATGACTTATTATTGTTTTTTAATTGTCACAAGGGTTATCACTGGGCTTGCTGCTAGCACTCTGAACCCACTGCCTGAGGTTCCCCTTTAATCCCTGCACCACACTTATGAGAATGGTGCTCTGGCTTGTGCCTCATTCTGCTCCATTAAAAACTCTTACACACATAGTGTATTTTTTTCAAAGATGGATACTACAATTACCACTTTATAAGATGAAATATTGTTCAAGTGAAAGAATAAAATGATTTTCTTCAAGTAGTACTGTTTGTGAATTTCAGAAGCAAAATTTAGCCTTGATCTGTGTTTATAGTATCATAGTTTATAGGCATTTTATAAATGCTTTTGAATGAATGAATGAATGAATGAATGAGTGAGTGAATGACTTGGTAGTGCACATCAAAAGTAGCATAGGTAGCTAAATGTAGTGAGGCATACAGGTTAGGTACTTACTTGCAAAACTCTCTCCCCAAAATGTAATCAAATTTCAAAGGCTAACGCTGCCTATTCTAAATTAAAGGAATCACTAAATGCATTTTGAACAAACAAAGCAATTAGTTCCTGCTCTATTATTTGCAGCTTGTGATAATGCATTTTAAATAGAGCCTGTTGAATGTGTTTTATTGGGTATTTTTCTTGGTTGTAACACTCCATTGTATGCAAAGGCCTCTAAGAAAATTGAAAATAAAACTCTCCCCTTACTGATTTTGTCATTTTCCATTTGTCAAACATTGATTTTCTCCCCTCTTGTGCATCTAATGGAGGTTGAAATTAGCGTTCTTTTTTGGTGTGTGTTGTTTACTTCTTATTTGTACACCACCATCATCATTCATCAAACTGCCAGTGAGCTCTGGGAATAATGCTGGTGAATTAAATAATGCTCTGAAGTCCACATAAGGAATATTTTGAATAGGTCTTTTTGTTCATTTAGTTTGTTACAGTTTTAGCTGTTACCTTTTAAATTTATTTTCAAGGAAGACATTCAAATATAGGAAGCATTTCCCGGCAAGTAATACATTAAAAAAAAAGAAAGAGTTCTTTATATTTTTGATAATTTAAAATATTCATTTTTGTAAATTAACAGCATGGATTTTATTCTATTAGAAATAAATCAATATATTAGAAAGTAAAGAAAATATTTTGGAAATTAAAAAATATTCAGGAGCTTCAGTAACCTATTTTTCTTTTCAGAAAAAGCATATATGAACTCATGGTGCCACACACTTGGTCATTATACTTTTCTTTGTGACACAGGAGGACCTACTCTGTGTAGCCCTGGCTGATTCTGTCAGGAAATATAATGGGCGTGAGTTTGAAAGAAAACATGTTTCAGGCTGGGGTTATGGATTGATCTGCCAACACCCATGTTCAGTGGGGAAGCAATTACAGAAGCCACAACTCCCATGTTCTACACCCCCAAAATAATCTTGATCCATACTCCCAGTGGGGGAGAAGTGATAGCAGGAAGATCAGAGGGCTCTGAACTCCAGCTCCAACAGGAACCACAGAGAGAGAGGAGGAAAAAGGGAGGGACATTGGGATGTAGTAATAGGGTTATGAGGACTGGAGAGAGGGCTGGACTTGGAAGAAAACGGGGGTAACTATGTACAAATGTAGACAGATAGCTGCAGAGATGATAGTTAACCCATGTCTGTAACCTTGGGAAAACTGCTGTGACTTGCAATAGAGGGACTGGGGATTCAGAACTCCAATGAGATGGTATAGAATTATACCCCTGTTGACATGTACTTTTGTATATCAATATTAAATCACTGATAAAACAAAACAAGCAAAACAGAACAAGTTTCTAGCTAATTGAAGGTGGGGGTGACAGATTAGTGCTGTTAAGATTTGAGTATGTGCTTGTGACAGCCTCATGCTTTTGTTAAGAATGGCTATAAAAATTCTCTCAAATTTGAGAATAAATAAAGGGAATTTATTAAGATAATTTCTTTTCTAAAAACTTCTTTATTGGGAGACTAATGTTTTGCAGTCAACAGTAAATACAATAGTTTGTACAAACATAACATTTCTCAGTTTTCCACATACCAATACAACCCCCACTAGGTCCTCTGTCATCCTTTTCTAGGACCTGTATTCCCTGCCACCCCCTCCCCAGAGTCTTTTACTTTGGTGCAATACACCACACAAACACTACAGGCCAGAAGAGTGCTCAATGAGAAAGGCTTTCAACCAAGACTACTGTTTCCTGCTAGACTGTCATTCAGACTAGATGGAGGTAAAAAGCCTTCTCAGACAAACACAGTTGAAAGCATCAACTATTAACAATCCTGTCCTGAAAGAAGTTCTGAAAGGTCTCCTATAAACAGTCAGAGCACCATAAATATGCCATTTATCAGAAAACTCTAAAAATCTACAGTAATGGCATTAAAATATCTTCAATCTATGGTTTTGGTAAATGTCAATAGCATGAATTCACCTATTAAAAGGCACAGAATAGGAAGATGGATCAGAAAACACAATCCAACAACATGCTGTCTACAGGAAACCCACCTAACTCAACAAGACAAATACAGACTCAAAGTGAAAGGATGGAAAACTATCATACAAGCCAATGGTCCACAAAAAATGACAGAAACAGCTATTCTCATATCTGACATGACAGACTTTAAAATAAATAAAATTTAAAAAGAATAGGGATGGACATTACTTAATGATCAGAGGATCAGTCAACCAAGAGGACTTAACATTTTTAACATCTATGCACCCAATGAGAAGCCATCTAAATACATCAAACATCTACTGAAAGAGCTACAGAAATATGTAAACAGCAACACAGTGATAGTAGGGGACTTCAACACCCCACTCTCTCAACTTGACAGATCATCCAGGCAGAAAATCAATAAAGACATGAGGGAGCTAAAGAGATAAACTAGAACTATTAGACATTTTCAGAGCTATTCACCCCAAGAAATTAGAATAAACATTCTACTCAAGTCCACATGGGTCACTCTCAAGAATAGACCATATGGTAGGCCACAAAGACAGTATCAACTACTTCAACAGCATTGTAATCATCCCCAGCATCTTCTCTGACCACAGTGGAATTAAAATAATAGTTAACAATCAACAAAAGTTTAGTAATAGTCCCAAAATGTAGAAGCTCAACAATACACTACTTAACTACTACTGGGTCAAAGAGAAAATAAAGGAAGAAATCAAAATTTTTCTAGAGCTCAATGAAAATGAAGACACAAAATATTTAGGACACAGCTGTGGTACTTTTGAGAAGGAGGTTGATATCCATACAAGCACACATTAGGAAACAAGAAAAAGCACAAACAACCTGATTGCATATCTTAAAGACCTGGAAGAAGAATAAAAAAGGAACCCTAAAGCAACCAGAAGGACAGAAATAACTAAAGTTAGGGCAGAAATCAATAACATTGAAAATAAGAAAACCATACAAAAGATCAATGAAAGCAAATGTTGGTTCTTCAAAAGAGTGAACAAAATTGACAAACCTTTAACCAAACTCACAAAACATAAAAGGGAGAAGACCCAAATAAATCGGATTGTAAATGAAAGAGGAGATATCACAACAGACACTGCAGAAACTAACACGTCATGCAAGGCTTCTATGAAGAACTATATGCCACCAAGCCAGAGAAACTGGAAGAAATGGATGAGTTCCTAGATACCTATGGACTTCCAAAATTAAATAACGAGTATCTAGGTAATATGAACAGACCCACCACAGCCAAAGAAATTGAAATAGTTATCAAAATACTTCCCAAGAATAAAAGTTCTGTACCAGATGGTTATACAAATGAATTCTACAAAACGTTCAAGGAAGAACTAACACCTCTACTTTTAAAAGTCTTCCAGAAGATTGAAGAGACTGGAATACTCCCTTCTAGCTTCTATGAAGCCAACATCACTCTCATACAAAAAGCAGACAGGGACACAACCAAAAAAGAAAACTACAAACCAATATCTTTGATGAACACAGATGCTAAGATATTGAACAAAATTCTAGCCAGCCAGATATAGCAGTAAGTTAAAAAGATTGATCATCATGACCAAGTGGGGTTTATCCCAGGGATGTAAGGTTGGTTTCATATACATAAATCAATCAACGTGATCCATCACATCAATAAAAGCAAAATCAAAAACCACATGGTTATATCAATAGATCCAGAGAAAGCCTTTGACAAAATACAACATCTCTTTATGGTTAAAACATTACAAAAATGGGAATATATGGATAATTCCTCAAGATAGTGGAGTCTATAAAAAACAAATCTACAGGCAACATCATACTCAATGGTGAAAAACTGGAAGCATTTCCCCTCAGATCAGGTACTAGACAGGGCTGCTCACTTGTTGGGAAATTGTGCAGATGTGGTTGAACATTGGCAGGGCCCACAAACCACCATATTTCCATGCAAGTATTATTATTTACATACTAATCTTCTCTTTGTCTTAGAAATGACTAAAGGTCTCCCCACCATGTTATCCCCTCAGGGTATTGCTAATTCCCACCAGTTAAAACCATCACAACAGTTGCTAAGGACACTTTCACCTTCCCAGCATGCCTTTTGCCTCTCTCCACCCCTTTTCCTAGCCATTTCCGTTTCCAACTTGCCACTTCTGGTATTATCCCATAAAACCACTTCTGTTCCTGGTTTTACTCTCTTTTCTCCCCCACGTCCCGACCTGGAGAAGGGCTGGCATAGTGGCGTTAGGCCATTGTGGTTTGGCACCACGTGGCCTAATCCACTATGCTCAGCCCGACTCTGGGGCCCCACAACACTAAAGAATTGTCTTACCACACTGCCAAGAGTCCCTGGATCCTCTGTCCAACCTGCAATACTAGCCCAGCACCCACTATCACCATTACTGTTCAAAATAGAGTTTGAAGTTCTTGCCATAACAATCAGGCAGGAGCAAGGAATTAAAGGGATACAGATTGGAAGAGAAGAAGTCAAACTCTCCCTATTTGCAGATGACATGATAGTATACATAGAAAAACCTAGAGAGTGGGGCAGAGCCAAGATGGTGGCTTGGGGAGAACACCTGGTGTGAGCTCTGGATAAAAGCAGCTTTCAATCTGGGACTCTTGGGGGAAAGAAGGATTTCTGACCATCAGTGCTAAGGGAGAGTAAGGCATGGTCAGGATAACACCAAAAAAAGAATCCTATAACTCACTTTTGGGCTGGCAAACAGAGGCCAAAAGGACAAAGGAAATGAAGATCTTTGTCTTGGCTATTTATGAATTCACCCTGAACCCTCACCCCAAAACCAGCCCCCACAGGCTGGCCAGCTGCTCCTAGGAGGCTTCCTGCGGAGATACTATCTTTACCAATATTCCTAGCCCAGCAGGGGTGGAGTGTCATTCCTAGCCTTTTTTTTTTTTTTTCCTTTTTCTTAATCCTTTTCTTTTTCTTTTTCTTTTTGAAGGGGGCTGGAGCTCTATTTGAGTGACAGAATACCTGGCCAATCAGGGCCCCAGCCCTGCCTTGGAAAGACTAGCTGGAGAGTTTTTTTTTTTTTTTTTTTTTAATATTTCTTATAATTGGCTGTCTTTGCATTGTTTTGTTTAGTAAGGGGACCAGGCTGTGTGCAGCCAATCTCTAGTGGTCAAAGATGCAGATTGACTTTTAGGGTTTTATGCTCTATTTGATTTAATTATTACTTTTATTATGTACACGTGTCCCTTTTCCCTGTTCCTCAGGCTGAACAAAATTAACTGTTGTTGTTTATTCCATTGATAAGTGACTGGGTGTGCTATCCATTGTGGGAGGAATTTGTTTCTCTCCCTTCCTTCCCTCCACCCTGATTATTCTCTCCTGCTAGGTAATTTAAAAAAAATCTCTTTCCTTTCACTGCTCTTTTTTTTTTTTTTTTTTTTACCTTCTTCTTCCTTCTTTTGCTTTATGAATTCACTGACACTCGTTTGTGATTTATTTTGTGGATAAAATCTCACTCAGCGTGGACTCTCTCTGTGTCTCTATTTCTCCTTTCCTATATATATATATATATATACATATATATATATATATATATGTATATATATATATATATATATATATTCCATTTTGTTGCCCTTGTTTTATTGTTGTAGCTATTGTTGTTGTTGCATAGGACAGAGAGAAATAGAGAGAGGATGGGAAGACAGAGAGGAGGAGAGAAAGACAACTGTAGACCTGCTTCACTGCTTGTGAAGCAACTCCCCTGCAGGTGGGGAGCTGGGGGCTCGAACTGGGAGCCTTCTGCCAGTCCTTGTGCTTTGTGCCTCATGCAGATGGACAGGCTGGACCTCCTGGACATTTTCAGAGTTCTTCAACCCAAAAAACTGGAATATACATTCTTTTCAAATCCACACAGCACATCCTCAAGGATAGACCACATGTTATGCCACAAAAGCAGTATCAATAAATTCAAGAGCATTGAAATCATCCCAAGTATTTTCTCAGAACACAGTGGAGTAAAGCTAACATTCAACAACAAAAAGAAAGTTACTAAAAGTCACATAATTTGGAAACTCAACAACTTGCTTCTTAAGAACCACTGGGTCAAAGAGGCACTCAAGGAAGAAATTCAAATGTTCCTGGAAACAAATGAAAGTGAAGATACAAGCTGCCAAAATAGTTGGGACACAGCTAAAGCAGTATTGAGAGGGAAACTCATAGCCATACAAGCACATATTAGAGAACAAGAAAAAGCTCAAATAAATGACTTTACTGCACACCTTAAGGACTTAGAGGAAGAGGAACAAAGGAACCCTAAAGCAACCAATCAGGCAAGCCAGAAATCATAGAAATTAGAGCAGAAATAAATAACATAGAAAATAAGAGAACCATACAAAAGTTTAATGAATCTAAATGCTGGTTCTTTGAAAAATTAAACAAAATTGACAAATCACTAGCCAGACTCATTAAAAAAAGGGGAGAAGACTCAAATAAATAGAATTGTAAATGATAGAGGAAATATCACAACTGACACCACAGAAACCCAGAAAATTATGGGAAACCAATTACGAAGGACTATATAACACCAAGCTAAAGAATCTGGCCTTTGGTGGTGGGAATGGTGTTTATGTACACTCCTAGCAAAATGTAGACATATAAATCAGTAGCTAATTAATATGAGAGGGGGAAATCAATTGTATGTCTCAAAGTTTCTCAAAAGACAAACTGAATCTTTTTAATATATAGGCTATGTATTTGATATGCAGACTCTCTCAAAAGCCTAGACCAAGTAGATTAGAAGCTTCCAATAGCACAGCTATATACAAGATACTGGGTACTGTCCAGCAAACCATAACAAAGGGACTTTTCAGGGTTAACCCAATTAACAAATAATGTGATGATAATATTAACTATTGATTGTCTTTTTGAACCCTAAGACAGCAGGAACCTCACATCTTCACTATAGAGCCCCTACTTCCCCCAGTCCTGGAACCCTTGGATAGGGCCCACTTTCCCGTATGCATCTCCCAATCCAAACCAAATAACATTGCATCTGCCGATCACAACCTAACCAAAGCAACGATTGCTACCTCAACATGCTTCACCTCAGAATGTATCCAGAGACTTCACGTGTGGAATGACAACCCTTCAGCTTCATTCCTCGGGTGAGACCTTTCCTTTAATAGTACACTCTAATTTCATCTCAGGTAGTTCACTTTCTAACAAAGTCCCATAACCTAGATATACACCAGTTTCTGTGAGAGAGAGCTTATGTGCACACGTATCCATAAACTAGTGCAAAATATATACCTGAAAGCAGAAGTACACTAGAGTTTGCAGTGAGTACCTCCCTAACACTTCCTCTCCACTACTCCAAGCTTGGGATCCATGATTGCTCAACAATTTGTTTGGCTTCATATGTTAACTCTCTTTTCAGTCACCAGGTTCCAGATGCCACCAGGATGCTGGCTAGGCTTCCGTGGATTGAAGACCCCACCAATGTGTCCTGGAGCTCAGCTTCCCCAGAGTCACACCCTACTAGGAAAAGAGAGAGGCAGACTGGGGGTATGGACCGACCAGTCAACTCCCATGTTCAGCGGGGAAGCAATTACAGAAGCCAGACCTTCTACCTTCTGCAACCCTCAACGACCCTGGGTCCATGCTCCCAGAGGGATAGAGAATGGGAAAGCTACTATGGGAGGGGGTGGGTTATGGGGATTGGGTGTTAGGAATTGTGTGGAGTTGTACCACTCCTACCTTATGCTTTTGTTCACTAATCCTTTCTTAAATAAAAAATTAAAAAAAAAAAAGAATCTGGAAGAAATGGAAAAAATTCCTAGAAACATATGCCTTTTCAAAACTGAACCAGGAAGAACTAAATAACCTAAATGCATCAATCACAGACAAGGAAATTGAAACAGTTATTAAAAGTCTTCCCAACAACAAAAGTCCTGGACCAGATGGCTTTATAAATGAATTCTACAAAATCTTCAGGAAACAGTTAATACCAATACTTCTAAAGCTTTTCCACAAGATCGAAGTAACAGGAACACTCTCTTCCACCTTCTGTGAAGCCAACATCACCCTGATACCAAAAGCAGATAGGGACATAACAAAAAAGGAAAACTACAGACCATTATCTCTGAACATTGATGCCACAATATTGAACAAGATCCTGGCCAATTGGATACAGCAGTATATCAAAAATATTTTTCATCACGACCATAATCCAATACCTATTCATTCTCAAAACACTAAAAAAATAGGAATAGATGAGAAATTTCTCAAGATAGTGGAGTCTGTATATACACAGCAAACCTACAGCCAGTATCATACTCAATGGAGAGAAGCTGAAAGCATTCCCCATCAGATTGGGGACTAGACAGGACTGTCCATTATCACCATTACTCTTCAACACAATATTGGAAGTTTTTGCCTTAGCAATCAGGAAAGATAAAGAAATCAAAGCAATACATATTGGAAAGGAAGAAGTCAAGCTCTCACTATTTGCAGATGATATGATAGTATACATAGAAACACCTGAAGAATTCAGCAGAAAGCTACTGGAAGTTATTAGGCAATATAGCAAGGTGTCAGGCTACAAAATCAATGTACAAAAATCAGTGGCATTTCTTTATGCAAACGCTAAATCTGAAGAAGAGGATATCTAGAAAGCACTCCCACTCACTGTTGCAGCAAAATCAATAAAATACCTAGGAATAAACCTGACTAAAGTAGTGAAAGACTTGTATACTGAAAACTATGAATTCAAAGAATTCAAAGAAATAGAAAATGATATCAATAAATGGGAAGACATCCCATGCTCATGGATTGGAAGATTTATTATCATCAAAATGAATATTATCCCCAGAGCCATATACAAATTTAATGCAGTACCCATCATAGTTCCACCAAGCTTCTTTAGAGGATAGAGCACAAATTACAATCATTTACCTGGAACCAGAAAATAGATAGAATTGCTAAAACTATTCTGAGGAAAAGAAATAGAAATGGAGGCTTCACACTCCCAGATCTCAAACTATATTATAAGGTCATCATCATCAAAAAAGACTGATACTGGAACAAAAATAGGCACACAGACCAGTGGAACAGACCTGAAAGTCCAGAACTGAGCCCCCACACCTATGGACATCTAATTTTTGATAAGGGTGCCCAAAGTATTAAATAGAGGAAGGAGGCTCTCTTCAATAAATGGTGCTGGGAAAACTGGGTTGAAACATGTAGAAGAAGGAAACTGAACCACCTTACCTCACCAGAAACAAAAGTCAACTCCAAATGGATCAAGAACCTGGATGTTAGACCAGAGACTATCAAATACTTAGAGGAAAACATTGGTGGAACACTTTCCCACCTAAATATCAAGGACATCTTTGATGAAACAAACCCAACAGCAAGGAAGACTAAAGCAGAAAGAAACCAGTGGGACTACATCATATTGAAAAGCTTCTGAATAGCCAAAGAAACCATCACACAAACAAAGAGATCCATTACAGAATGGGAGAAGATCTTCCCATGCCATGTAGCAGACAAGAGACTCGTAACCAAAATTGTTGGAGAATGGGGCCCATTGTCCTGGAAAGTCCAGGCTATTGTTTCCATGAGGTCCAAGCAGGTTAACTCCCAACACTCCCTTTTAGGGTGAGAGGAGGGCAGGTCCCCCTGACCTCTGAACTAATAATGGATGGCTTCTCTGGAATGGAGGCTACCTTTCTGCACATGCCTTATCTCTCCCCTTAAATACATGGGAGTCGGGTGGTAGCACAGTGGGGTAAGTGAACATGGGGCAAAGTGCAAGGACCCATGTAGGGAACCTAGTTTGAGTTCTGGCTCCCCACCTGTAGGGGAGTCACTTCACAAGTGGTGGAGCAGGTCTGCAGGTGTCTATCTTTCTCTCCCCCTCTCTGACTTCCCCTCCTCTCTCTATTTCTCTCTGTCCTATCCAACAACGACAACATCAATAATAGCTACAACAATAAAACAAGAAGGGCAACAAATGGGAATAAATAAACAAATATTTAAAAAAAAACCCAAACAAACAAAAATAAAAGCCATGAATGTACATTGTGTTTGTGGCCTAACTTGAAAGTCACCACATATGTTCTTGGTCAACTGCCCCATCCTCTTCCCTCTTCCTCTGAAGTGCCTTAATTTACTCTGAGGTGCCTGTAATTTACCCCCAGGGAAATATGCATTGTGAAGCTTGTGATCAAACCTGTGTGGTAATTCTTCATTTGTGATCAAATAGTTTATAGGTCAACATGCGGCTATGCATTGTGTTGCTCTGTGCTTGAGTTAATGATTACCTTGACCTTCTACCTGGGCAATGGGTATTGCTTTCTCTTTCAATAAATGAATTGCCCTCTGAGGCTTTTCCCAGAGATGACTGTCTTGTCTCTCTGCGCATGTTGCCCTCGCTGAGCTGCCTGAGGACCCCTGGGGTCCACTTTTGACCTCTGTCTCCCAATGGCCTGGGAGATGGGTGGGCGGATCCAAAGCGAGCCTGCTAAAATATACGAAGAGCTCAGCGAATTTAGCAATAAAAAAGCAAATGACCCCATCCAAAAATGGGCAGAGGGTCAGAGGATATGAAGAGGAAATTCACTACAGAAGAGATACAAAAGGCTAAAAAACACTAGAAAAATTGCTCTAAGTCACTGATTGTCAGAGAAATGCAAAAAAGGAAAACATTGAGATACCACGTCACCCCTGTGAGAATGGCATATATCATAAAGGATAGCAACAACAAATGCTGGAGAAGATGTGGGAACAAAGGTACCCTTTTGCACTGCTGGTAGTAATGAAAATTGGTCCAACCTCTGTGGAGAGCAGTCTGGAGAACACTTACAAGGCTAGACATAGACCTCCCATATGACCCAGTAATTTCTCTCCAAGGGATATAGCCCAAGGACTCCATAATACCCAACCAAAATAATATATGTACACTTATGTTCATAGCAGCACAATTTGGAAAACCTGGAATCAACCCAGGTGCCGAAAAGCATATGAATGGCTAAGAAAGCTGTGGTATATATACACAATGGAATATTATGCAGCTATTAAGAACAATTAGCCCACCTTCTCTGACCAATCTTGGATGGAGCTAGAAGGAATTATGTCAAGTGAGCTAAGTCACAAAGAAAAAGATGAGTATGGGATGATCCCACTCATCAACAGAAGTTGAGAAAAAAGAACAGAAAGGGAAACTCAAAGCAGAATTTGACTGAGTGTAAAGCAGGGCATCAAAGTAAAAATATCTGGTTTGAGGGTGAGGGTGGATGTCTGGCTTTACTGAGGAGGCGGAGGGGTGGGGGAGGATGGGATGGGACACCATCTTTTGGTGGTGGGAATGGTGTTTATGTACATTCTTATTAGCTTGCAGTCATATAAATCTAATTAATATGAGTGAGGAAAAATTGATTGAATGTCTCAAACTTTTTAATGCACAGACCATAGGCTGAGTCTTTTAAATGTTACTTCTCTAAAAAGTTTAGACCAGAGAGGACAGAAGCAACTGGTGCCATTACTCTATAAGACACAACTATATACAAATAATGTCAAAGTACATAAATTACAGTGATGTTGTGTATGATACAGCAAATCCTAACAAACGAATTTTTAATGTTAACCCAACTCCCAAATAATTTGATTACAGCAATAACTATCTATAGTCTTCTTTACCCTAAGACAGCAGGAACCTCCCGCTTCCTCTACAGAGCCCAGTCCTGGAACTTCTAGGGAGGGGCTCACTTTCCTGCATGCTTCTTTCAATTCATATCAAATGATATTGTATTTGCTGATCTCAACCTAATCAATGTAACGAGTACCACCTCAGCAATCTTCACTTCAGACTGTGTCCAGAGATATCAGGCATGGATGGAATGTCAGCCCTTCAGCCTCATTACTCAGGTGAGACCTTTCCTTTCAAAGGATTCTCTAATTCCATTCTAGGTGGTTAACTTCCTAACAAGTCCAAAACCTAGATATAGACCAGGTTTCATGAGATAGGGCATATGCTCACATGTACCCATGATTTAGGGCAAAATGCACAATAGTCTGCAGTTTATCAGTATATGCAGCAAGCAAGTAGAAAGACCTAAAAAGATACCATAAAGTTCCTAATGAAGTAGTGTCTACTTAGAAGTAGATAACCTCCTCAGCTACCAATTCACTTTCCTTAGTCACTCCAAAGCTAACTGTATCAAAATAAGGACTATAAAAGCTGAACAAGAACAAGTGACTGGCATATTTTGATGATGACTCTTTAGTCACTATCAGGCCACCCCGTAAGCTGGGGCCCTATTTGGGGAGTCCTGAGATTCCTAAACAGACAAGATGGGCCTATACCTTGAATAAATCCCTCTACCCATTGTTATTGGTCATCTCTATGAGGAACAACACAATAGACCCCTCTGTAGGCCCCCATAGGACCTTGCCCTCAACATGGATCAATCATGGTAGAGAATGTTCCATCCTCCGAAGAGAGGCTGGACAACATACTCATCTTCCACCTGAGGAAGATGGGTTCTGAAATTGGGTCATCTTAGAACGTTCCTACTCATGACCACATAATGTGAGCTCAGATCTACAGGGATGCAGAAGTCACATAGGTTCCTAAACTGAATATGGGCTCCAGATCACATCAAATCGATGGGGTTTACAGTCAACAATATTTATACACCTTTCCCATATTTGGGAGCTATTCTCTTCCCTGATCCAGCTTTCTGGTCCTTTTTCCAGTCATGACATCATCTCCCCAGACAATAACTTGGATCCACCTGCATATCAGATGTCAGGCTCAAAACAAAACAAAACAAAACAAAACAACACTATTATAGTCATGGGTCCTTTAGAATATACCTAAAATAGGCCTATTAACTATCCCCTCGATTGACTGCAGGCAGCCTGAGCAAAGACAAGCATTTCTGTTTTTAGGATGAGGAAATGGAGGCACAGTAAAATGCATGGTCTGCATCATATTGCTGCCATTATTACTGATATTATTATTATTTCTATTTTTTAACATTTTCTTCATTTTATTGAGAGAGATACAGAGAGAGACCAGGAACCTCAGAACCTCAGGTATGAAGAGTTTTGCATAACTGTTTTGCTATATTTCCGGCCCTTTTCTACATCTTTCTCTTTCTTTCTTTTTCTTTCTTTCTTTCTTTCTTTCTTTCTTTCTTTCTTTCTTTCTCTCATTCTTTCTAGTTGTTTCTAATGGTTAAAGACGCATGTTTACAGTCAAACAGCAAATAAAATATTATTAATTTATACATTTTGTAATTCAATCTCATATTCATTTATCAGTATATCCTTCTGAATCGCACTTACTATTATGTCTCCCCCTCTTACAAACTGGAGTCTGGGCTGGATAAGTAGCATGTCGCAAAGGTAGATGGCATCACATATGATGTCTGTAATAATCCAGTAGCGTGTGTTGTCTGGTGTTTGATATGGAAAGACGAGGCGCAGTGGTATAAGCCAACAGTTCCAGTTATAGGTAATGGTGACAAGCAAGAGCCATAGGAGATAGAGCCGATCTAGAAAAGCAGCAATTAAAAGTAAACCTAGTGGCATGTAACAGTCATTAAGATAATTATCCATCTTAGTCTGGTAAAGTTAGAACACTCAGCAAATTGCTACAAGAGGCTCTAGTAAACATTCAGCACAATTCTACCTCTTGAGCAAGAGGTATTTGGCATTTCAAGTGATAGGAATGTCAACTCTCCTGAAGTGGAGAGTGTTCACTAGAGAAGTGATTCTTTCCCTAGAGATGACTGTACTACTTGGGTCCAGTTAAGAAAAATCAGGGGGAACTGTAGGATATTTCTGTCATACGCCTTTTCCCTAAGATCACTGGAAGAGATGGATTAAAGGCCACATTCTGTCTGAAATGGTATTGACTGAAATGGGAAGAAGGCAAAGAATTAGCCCTTCCAGGCTAATTCCCTTCATGTTCCTTTGCATATTGATATGTTCTTTAGACTGGATATAGATTTGCTAAACTAGAATAATTAATGGTTGTGAAGCTGTTGAAAGAGATAAATACTTCATGCAAATATGTTTACAAACATATATATTTACTATTTTTTTTAAATTAAAAAAATCCAGGGCACCGACCAGCTTTGGCATATGCTGGTGCTAGGGGTTGAACCTAGGAACCTGGAGCCTCAGACATGACAGTCTTTTGCATAACTGCTAAGCTACCTACTCACCATTACCCCTAAATGTGATTTATTAGTTTTCTTTTTTTGTGTGTGGGTGTCAGTGTACATATACTTGAGTGCTTCTGACTTCTTTTTAAAAGTTACCATGTACAAAGTAGGTTCTAGACTTAGTTTTCATAAATGGCAGGATAAGAGTTTTATCTATGTCTTCACCTGAAAGGAGAAAGGATTCACTGCAGCCTACATAGTTTGTATTCTGCTTTTGAGATAGATTTAAAAGTATACTAGGGAAAATAGAAGCCATCTGTGATTTTAGGTTCTGAGTAATAACCAGTCCTTCTATCGGGATAGTCCACCCTTTGATGGTACCTGTATGAGAATCTATGCTTCTTGGAAGTCTAATTAGCTTTAAGTACTCAGTTAGAGGCCGTTTTTGGAATTTACAACATAACACGCTGTAATACCGTTCTTCTTTTACTTCAGAACTGCTTTCTTTTGTTGATGATGCATCTGTGGGTTTTGCTTAATAAGAAAGAAAGAAAAAAAAAAGAGGAAAATATTTGAAAAGGTTAACTTAAATTAGCAAGAAGCTTGGGCATCTGGAAGTCGGAACTTTCCAGAACCTTCCCCTTTCATTGCAGTCAGATGAGGCATTTTATGACATTTTAAATAATGACATTTATGAAAATATCCAGGTAATGAAAACATTGGAATTTGGAAATAAATAGCAGGTTTAAAGTTCACTAGTAAATTGTCACAAAGGTATTTTGAATAGAAAACTCTAAATACACATTTGGGTCTCATATTTTAGGGCCATAAATAATGTCAGTACTTTGGTCTTACACTGAGCAGAAATGCTATCAATTTACACCATTACTTTAGCTTCACACGTACACTAAGTTATAGGTAAATAAAACTCAGAATATATATTTTTTCAATTTATGTCCCAAACTATAAAAATTATGATTTATTTTAGCACTTTCTCTTTAAAAATAAGCTATTATAAATTTTCTTGGAAAATATGACTTTACTTCTACAAAATTATAAGGAAAATCTTAACACCATAACATGCAATGAATAGCTTAGTTTAATATTTTTTTCAAGTCAATTTTTACATTTGTGATTAATAGTGGTTTACAAGATTATGAGAGTACAGGGTATAATGCCACATACACCCACCAGCAAACTTTTGTGTCCCCACCTTCATAACAATAACCACCACAGTTATCACAAAGACTTTGAGACTTTTTTTTTTGGGGGGGCGGTTATATGTTTAGTTCTCCAGATTCTACATATGAGCAAAACCATTCATTCAGTAGTTGTCTTTCACCTCTATTTCACTAACTGGAAGCAGACTAAATGTTCACTGAGAGATTACTGGCTGAAGAAGTGATGGGACATATGCTCCATGAAATACTAGAGGTGAGGGGGGAGACATGTGGGGCTTGGGGGAGGGCGGAAAGAAAGACAGAATAAGAGGGAACAGACACCACAGTACCTTTTCACCATCATATGAGGGTTCCCTACTCAGGGTGCTCCCATGTGGTGCTGGGAATCAAATCTAGGACTTTGCAATTGGGCATGTTTAAACTGGCCTATTTCCTAGCCCACTCTAAGGATAACTCTTTTTCTCTCTTTTTTAGCCTGAGCAGTGCTCAGCTCTGGTTTATGGTGCTGTGGGAGCTTAAACCTGGGGTTTTAGAGCCTCAGGCATGAAAATCTTTTGCATAAGCATTATGCAGTCTCCCTTGCACTCTAAAGATAATTCTTAAGTGTGCTACACATTGATTTTTAGATAGATCAACCTTGGTTTGCCTAGACATACCTTTATTGTCTTAACTTTCATCTGTTTTTTTTTTTTTCTCCTCTCTCTCTCTTCTTTGCTTATTTAGAAAGCAGTGAGTGAAAGGCCATCTGTGTTTCTTTATCCACTCTTATCTTTTTGAATTACCCTCAAAAAACAAAAACAAACAACCCAACAACTATTTGCAGTGAAATTATTGTGTAAGGATCTACTATTTGAAAGCCTGAAATAAGACGTTTATAAAGTATATCCCCGCTCTCTTTAGAACTTTCTTATTCCCGGTACCTTGAAGCAATTTTACTTACTAGTTTGGGGACTGGCCTCAGGTGAAGTGATATCTCCTTCCACCAACTTTCTTTTATAGAGTGCTGTTCGTTGACGCATCTTTTTCACCAGCTTGTGCAGCTGGGCATCAGCACACTCATTTATAACAGGAGTTCCAAATGGTATGGTTTTTGGACTAAATGAGGGAAAATTTACAATAGAGATGAGCAGGTGAGAAAGACACTAAGTCTTTCTATATATATATTTTTTGGCCTCCAGGGTTATTGCTGGGGCTCTGTGACTACAGTACAAATCCTCTGCTCCTGGTGGCCGTTTTTTTTCTTACATGTATATGTGTATGTGTATGTGTATGTGTATGTGTATGTGTATATGTATATGTATATATATATATATATAACAAAGAGAAACTGAGAGGGGGAGGAGGAGATAGAAAGGAAGAGAGAAAGACGCCTGCACCGCTTATGAAGTGCCCTCCCAACTCCGGCCTGCAGATGGGGAGCCAGAGGCTTGAACCGGGATTCTTGTGCAGGTCATTGCGCTTGGTACTGGGTGCATCACTGTCTGACCTCACATCAATTTCTTCTATACCAACATTCTGAATGCTATTTTTTCTGCAGTTAAACACAACAACCCAATAATTAAATTAGATAAAAAGGTACTGGTGGAATACAGACTTACTACCAAAACATTATAATTCAAAAATATTTAATGACCTTTCTTGACCATATTAATAACAATTACGTCATTAAAATATATACTTAGAAGGAAAAAGTTATAGGTAACTTTTTAAGGCAGAATAATAAAATAGTTCTCAGTATATATGTCCCCCCTTCTCATCCTTGAGGCAATTATTGTGGTCAATTTTACTTCCCCAAATTAGTACAAGAAAACTTGATGTAGTCAAATGAACTTTTTAAAGTAGAGAAATCCTCCAGCTTCTGACAAAGGAGAAAGTCAGAGATTTGAACATCAGGGGCATTTACTCAAAACCTTATCTTTTAAAAAATCTGTTTTCATTGGGGGGAGGGGTAGTGTCTTACAGTACAGTTGTTGACATATGGGTGCATTTTCTTTTCTTTTTTTTTTTTTTTTACCAGAGCACTGCTCAGCTCTGGCTTATGGTGGTGCAGGGGATTGAACCTGGGACTTTGGAGCCTCAGGCACGAGAGTCTCTTTGCATGACCATTACGCTATCTACCCTCCGCCATGGGTGCATTTTCTAATCTATCCATGATAGGCATCTGCAAAACTCTCTCACCCCCAACTTAAGCCCCTTTCTACCATCATTACTAGAAACCCAAAAAATTCCTCCAGCATTCTCTATTCCCTCAAACTTTCCATTTTTTGATTTTGGAGAAGAAAGAATCCCTTGATAAGAGTTCATGAAGCCCTTAGCAACTGAGAGTGATCCCTGGCAAGCTGGTAACAAGGAAACAAAGGTATCAGTCTCACAAATCTGGGAAAATGAATTTTGCTAATAGCTTGAATTAACTTGGAAGGAGATTCTTCTCCAGTAATTCTGATAATATTATAGTCAGGATTGGTTGACACATTGACATTGTCTGTTGAGTGAGACGTTAATTATGGAATCCAGCCAAGTCCGCTTAGATCTGATCTGTGGGACTGAGAGCTAATAATTAGATGTTGTTTTGTCACTAAGCTTGTGATAATTTGTTATGTAACAATAGAAAACTACTATGGTCAGTATGATTTATTGATTTCTCCTTCTAAAAATATGTGAACAAGTTAGTACAGAGTAGAAGAAGGAAAGTTAGAATACCTTAAAACAAAAAACAAAAACAAACAAACAAACACAACTCTTAGTTTCCGTAAAGGACACGTGCTCTGGGTCATTGCAAAAGCAAATTCTTTGTCTTATCAAGCTTGCTAAAATTCACTGCCAGGCCCATGAGAAATGAAACTTTTGGTCATGTTCCAGGTTTATTCAACTCTGTGACTTTAGCAATTGTAAGGCAGAATCATGAATTCCTGATATCTCCATGCCCATGTGAACACGGCACACAGGTGTTTCTAGACATTTTTAACTGTGAGTCCTTGTTGCTGCCCAGGACCACTCATGCACTGATCTCTCTCTCTCTCTCTCAGGCATTCATGGAGCACCAGATATAGTGAAGGGAGTGAAGAACCCTCCTGTGCCACCAGTGCCAATCAATCAAGACAATAGTCCAGGAAATATCTCAACTAGAACAGAGTTAGGTAAGCTAACAGATGAGCATATTAAAAAAAATCCTAAAGATGTTCACTGAACGTAGGAGATCAATGGAAGAGAAAATCACCAAGGCCAAGAAAGTGTGAGAAAACCCCAGACATGCTATAGAGCTTAAATAATATGGTGACTGAACTAAAAAAAAAAAAAAAAAATAGAGGGACTCAACAGTGGAATAGTAGAAAGGTCAAACTGGTTCAATAGAGGATGATGTAGAGAGAAATCACATAAAAGACCAAAACAAAACAAAACAAAACAAAATCCCCAAAGAAGTTTAGTCCAGATTTCCAGAGAGGGAGAAATGTTAGAGGAATACGACCAGAGGGCTCTGAAACCCAAGTCTATCAGGCTCCAGAGAGAGAAGAGATAAAAAAAGATCAGAAGTAGTAATAGGAGTAGGTGTGACTTAGAAAGGAAGAGAAGGCAAGGCCATAGAAAAATGGCATACAGTACTCACGTATACAAATAGTTACAGAAATAATAGTCAACCCACATCTGTGACCTTACGAGAATCACTGTAGTTGCCAATGGAGGGAATGGGACATAGAACTTTGATGGTGGGAAAGGTGTGGAATTATACCCCTGCTGTCTTGTGATTCTATAAATCAGTATTAAATCACTACTAAAACACAAACAAACAACATAAAAAATCGATGGGGTGACATCAAGAACAAAGAGTTTCCATTAGAAAGTAAGAGAGAAAGGTGAGGAACTTTCGTTTGAAGGCTTTTATAAGTCTTCTCAGGATAGTGAAGACTGAGTGTCAGTGGGAGAAAACTTTATACATATGAAATAATACAGAAATTGGCATTAGGCTCACAAAATCCTTTTTTCTCTTATTAAGAAATTTTGTAATACGTATTATTTCAGTGATTTCTTCTTTAACATCTTATGTCTAGAAGCACATTCACTTATCAAGCAGCTAAATTTCTACTTTGTGAACTGAAAATAAAAAGCTGTGGGTTAAGGAGCTGACTCAGTAGTAGAACACATGCTTTGCTTGTATGGGACCCTAGGTTTTATTCCTAGCACTACATATTTTATATATATGAGAGTGAGTATTCCTATGAATGCTCATAGTCAAATGAGGAAGACATGTATTAAAATAAGTAGCTAGTAAGAAGCAATGAAGATATATGCAAAGGGTTACATTCAGTCTGAACTCAGCCTGCTATATCAAGAAAGGGTTACACAGAAAAAGTACCATAAGTCTGATAGGTTTATAGGGTATTTGATGGATAAATGAAAAAAAAAAAAGCTTTCTAGGCCTTGACAATTATTTGTTCAAAAATGTGGGATAAACCACATACCCATTCAGTAAGTACCTTAGTTTGATTGGGTAAGGATATGCACATGGAAGGGGTTAGAGGAAGGAGTGATGGTGGTTAGGATTTGAAAGGCTAGTAAAGTCAGATTATTATAGTTCCTACATGGCCTGGTTAGTAGTTTAGGCATTAACCAGTAGTATCAGAAATGGAGCCTATATAGAGTCCTAAGTAAATGAAGGACACAAGCAGATAATAATTTTTTGGATAATAGCAGTAGTGCGAGAGTTGAAGAAGAATAGTTAAAATATATGGAAGAAAAAAATTAATAGGTTAGATCTAGTGGGGATAGAGTGACTAAAGAAATATTTCGGTCAGGCGGTAGTGCAGCGGGTTAAGCGCACCTGGCACAAAGCGCAAGGACCAGCCTAAGGATTCCAGTTCAAGTCCCCGGCTCTCCACCTGCAGGGGAGTCACTTGACAGGTGGTGAAGCAGGTCTGCAGGTGTCTTATCTTTCTCTCCTTTTGCCTGTCCTCCCCTCCTCTCTCCATTTCTCTCTGCCCCTATCCAAACAACAACGACATCAATAATAACTACAACAATAAAACAACAAGGGCAACAAAAGGGAATAAAAAAAAGAAAAGAAATGTTTCAGAGGTAGAAGTGAAGAATTTGAACTTTGGGATTTATTTTTTGATGAGCCAAATAAGGAATTAAAAATAATTGAAATATTTATTATGAGACTAGATTGATGAAGGCTATATTAATATAAAGTGGAATTCAGAGAGCAGATATTTGCAAATAGTGACCATGATTAAAACATTTTTTGGGGGTTGTGGTCCTTTCCAGGGCTTTATCATTCTGAGCTGACAAAAAGACATCATACTTAAGCATCCTTCAAACTAGTAGAGGCTGGTATTGAACTTGGATTCCACAGCTGGCAAAGCAGCAAACTATTCAAATGAATTATTTTTCAGATTCATATTTTTTTAACTGTATGTTCTATTCAAGGTGTTAGTATGGCTGTATAACAGAACCTTGCTTATGATACCCAGGAGACATTCAGAAATATAATTATAACAGTATTATCAAGATCAGTGCATGTGGGATATTTGAGGTATTATGTGGAAATGACATTATTATGGACTGATGTTTTCTTATCTTTCTCTTCTTCCCTTTTTTCCCTTCATTTTATTGGGGACTGAATGATCTAAAACACAGCCTTTGGCACATGGGTACAATTTCTTATCTCTCTGTGATAAGTGTTTGCAAAACATGCTCTGTCAATTTAGGTCCATTTTCACTTTCATGCACTAGGACTCCAGTGCCCTCTCAACCTCATTCCCATTCCCCCAACCCCCAGAGTCCTTTACTTTTCTGTAAAACACTACACCCAATCCAAGTTTCATTTCGTGCTTTCTCTACCTTAGACTGAAGTTTTCAAAGTTGGTAATATTCTTTTTTTAATACTCTATGTAAGACCTAACAGGAAATATTTTAATAAATGCTTATTGAATAAACTCACTATTTCTAACCTTTTGTTTGAATTTATTTGATGTGCCTTGCTGCACTTAAAAAAAATTCTAGTCTCCTTGCTTGAAGGAATCATGTGAAGTGAGATCAGCCAGAAAGAGAAGGATGAATAAAGTATCATCCCATCTGTGGAGAGAGTGGAGAAATAAAACAGAAGGGAAAATAGAACTTGGACTCGAGTTGGTGTCTTGTATCAAAGTAAAAGACCCTGGGATGTGGGTGGGGAGTGTTCAGGTCCTGGAACATAATGGCAGAGGAGAACCTAGTTGTGGGGCTCGAGTGTTACGTGGAAAACTGGGAAATGGTACACATGTCCGAATGACTGTATTTTACTGTCAACTGTAAATCAGTAATCCCCCAAATAAAGAAAAATAACCTCTTCTTAAAAAAATCTATATACAATGAAGTCAGTGTTGGTGGTTTATCAACTGTAAAGACAGGTATTTAAACTGTTAAAATGCCTAATTCAAGGTCTGAGGCCTCGGGAGAATGATTTTTTTCTTTTCCCAAATTGTCAATACGCCTGTTTAGCCATATAATTATGCTAAATCATATCAGTTTGTACTGTAAAAATCTACTTTATAGTTAAAATAGTAAACATTTTATTAGAAAAGAATAGCATTTCAAATATGTAATTATATTTAAACTACTATATATTTCCCTTTTTGTATTATATGAACATTAATATGTCAGTCTATTTCATTTTATCTTTCCAGTTTTTTTTTGGGGGGCAATAGCTCTTGTTTATCATCTTCCTTGCTTATAAAGTAAAGTAGTCATGCATAAAAATTATGAATGTTGAAAGCGATAGAACTAAAATCTGGTCCAGTTTTTAATGTAAGCGGTATGAAAATTTCCTAGGTAATTTAAAAATAGTTCTTTTATTGGAACCAGCAATTTCTTTACTGGGATATTTCCAAGGAACACAAAAACATTAATCCAAAAAGATATCTGTACCTGAATGTCCACTGCAGTATCATTTACAACAGTAAAAATTTGCAAATAATCCAAGTTCCTAAAACAGATGAGTGGCTAAGGAAGGTATGGTATACATACATTATGGAACATACTGTTTATCTTTAAGAAAAGATAAAATCTTGCCTTTGCTACAATCTAGACAGGATTATGAGGATCATGCTAAAAGCATCAGGTCATAGGAAGGGCAAATGATGAATGATCTTGCTTATATTAAGATAATTTTTTTATTTATTCACCACTCCTATCACCAAAGGCCTGTGTCCCTGTCCCCACCCCCACAGATAACCTCTATAAGTTAGTTCTCTCACAGTCTTGAAAATAGGTTGACATTTTTTTTTCCACATTTGTATATTAAGTTGTCTATATTTGGCATAAGAGTGAAACCATTTTGTAGTTGTCTTTCACCTCCTTACTTGCTTCACTGAAAATAACCTTCTACAATTCCATCCATTTTATCCCAATG
Organism: Erinaceus europaeus; assembly: GCF_950295315.1. Classification (NCBI taxonomy): domain Eukaryota; kingdom Metazoa; phylum Chordata; class Mammalia; order Eulipotyphla; family Erinaceidae; genus Erinaceus; species Erinaceus europaeus. Next base: position 168,667,898 of record NC_080162.1, on the reverse strand, counting down.
GACACAATATCATCCTTTTTGTTGCTGTACAATATTCTGTTGAGTATATGCCCCATAACTTTTTTATTCAGTTATCTGATGAAGGGAATTTTGGTGGTTTCCAGGTTTTTGCTATCGTGAGCTAAGTCGCTATCAACATGGGGGTGCATATGTTCCTTCAAGTCAGTGTTAATATATCTTTTGGGATTGTTGAATCATATGGCAGTTTCATTTGTATTTGTTTAAGGATTTTCCCTTACTGTTCTCCATAGTGATTGTACCAGTCTACATTCCTACTGGCACTATAGTAGAGTTTCTCTCTTTCTTTCTCCATATCCTCTCCAACACTTATCTTCTCTTGTTGTATTGATGGAGCCCATTCTTAAAGGTGGCTCATATTAAGATTAAAAATACAAAGTTAGGGACCACAGAGCATGAAACCTATACAAGCCCTGGACAGAGATATGGTACCACTAAAGGTGTGGGGTAAAAGGTACTTTGAAGATGGGAGAGTTATACTAACATATATTTTGGGGTTGTGTAAAACTGTACCCCTGAGATAATAACTTGTAAAACATTTCTCCTATAACAATATTTTTTGAATGTTCAACCCTCAAGAAAGTTTATTAAAACATTGCTCATCTCTTTGATTTCATACTTAATAGATTAAAAATACATACTCTCAGCTAGTAAATTGAGAAAAATTTCTTTCCTTCTTGTAATGATAAATGTAGGCCCTTGTTCTGGGTTACCTTAGATGAAAATCTTCCTTTTTAAAAAGGCTTAATTTTTACTTATTACATAAAGAGAAAGTTTCTCACAAAGCAGTGAGAGGGGAGAGAAAGAGAAGAGGAGAGGAGGAGAGAGGAGGAAGAGAGAAGTTAGAGCACTCCTTTGCTATATGCAGTGCTGGTAATTGAGCTGTGGTATAAAAGTATTTTTAATCCAAATTATTAAAAAGTAAATAATAGTTATACATATATTTTCTTTAGGCAATTTTGAGACTGAATAGAATATAAAACGTGGCAATGAGCAAATATTTCAGGAAATATAACCCTGAAATTAGGTAAGAGAGGGAACCAGTGGATATGTCTTATACAACTGTGTTTCATTTGAGTTATATTTGCTATTTCTAGCTCAATATCTAATTGTTAATGATTAAGAATGTAGTTATATGGGAACTTGCAGTGGCGCAGCTGGATAAGTGCACCTATTACCAAGGACTGGGCTTGGAAACTCTGCTCCTCAGGGGGTTCACAGATGTCTTTATATCCCTCTCTCTCTCTTTTTTTTACATTGCATGCAGCAGAATTTGGCTTTTATTTTATTTTTTTATTTAAGAAAGGATTAATTAACAAAACCATAGGGTAGGAGAGGTATAATTCCACACAATTCCCACCACCCAATCTCCATATCCCACCCCCTCCCCTGATAGCTTTCCCACTCTCTATCCCTCTGGGAGCATGGACCCAGGGTCATTGTGGGTTGCAGAAGGTAGAAGGTCTGGCTTCTGTAATTGCTTCCCCGCTGAATATGGGCGTTGACTGGTTGGTCCATACTCCCAGTCTGCCTCTCTCTTTCCCTAGTAGGGTGTGTCTCTGGGGAAGCTGAGCTCCAGGACACATTGGTGGGGTCTTCAGTCCAGGGAAGCCTGGCCGGCATCCTGATGACATCTGGAACCTGGTGACTGAAAAGAGAGTTAACATGCGAAGCCAAACAAATTGTTGAGCAATCATGGACCCAAAGCTTGGAATAGTGGAGAGGAAGTGTTAGGGGGATACTCACTGCAAACTCTAGTGTACTTCTGCTTTCAGGTATATATTTTGCAGTAGTTTACGGATACGTGTGAACATATGCTCTCTCTCACAGAAACTGGTGTATATCTAGGTTTTGGGACTTTGTTAGAAAGTGAACCACCTGAGATGGAATTAGAGTATACTATGAAAGGAAAGGTCTCACCCGAGTAATGAAGCTGAAGGGTTGTCATTCCACACCTGAAGTCTCTGGACACAGTCTGAAGTGAAGCAATATTTTTAGAAACTTGAGTATTTTTTGATGGGAATGGTAAGGTAATGGTGGTTAGGCAAAAGTTCATGCTGGACTTGTTATTTGTATTTAATCTTGAAAAATGAATGGCACTTTGATAATGTAAAGGAAAGAAACTCAAGGTAAAGGATGCAGTATGAAGAAAACTTGTATCAGTTTTGGTCTTGTGGTGTAGGACACAGTATAAAAGAATTAAAATAGGGCCTAAAGTTACAATTTGTCTTGAAAGGGCAGTTTAGATGAAGGGAGAATCAGTGCAGAATTCTGAACAAAGAGGAATATGTTTTACCTACTTTAAAAAATGTTTCAAAAAAAAAGGGCAAAGCTGTGTGGAGAAAGTATGACTTGAAGAAGGGATAGCAGTCAAGTTGAAATATGTGGGTGAAAGTTATAGAGAGAAACTACAAGTTTTTTTTGGGTTCTACATTGAACATGTCCTGCAAAAATTCAGATCTACTTGGAATCTCAGCACATGAATTTTTTTTTTTTTTTTTTGGAAACGGGATTTATAGATAGAACTAGTAATGTAGAGTCATTTCAGGGAAGACCCTAACCTAATGACTGATGGATGTCCCTATAGGAAGGCCAAATGTATACCTTCTCTTGTCATGTGGTAAAGTGTCAGAGCCTGGTTCCTAAGTCATCTATCTCCCGCATCACAGAGTGAGTAGCAGCCCAGGCTGAGTCCAGTTCTCTCCAATCCAGAAAGCATGCACTCTGGGAAGATGCACCCCACACTAGCCCAGAATGGTGGGAGTAATATCATGGGTCAGGTTTCTGGTAATAGTTTGCATATAACAAGAAAATATTGGGAGGTCAAGACCACAGAATTTGCTGACATTTTAAAGAGCACCATGTGGAATAGGTTTGAGTAATTAGAGGTAGATCCGAGAAAGAAAAATGTCACAGAAGCCAAGGAAAAGGAGGCCATATTATGAACACAGTGAGTTGAAAGCATCTTAGAAGACTTCAATTGCAGGAAGTTAGGGTTCAACAACAATAAAATTAGTTGGAGAAATATGTTATTAAATTTTGTTATCCCCTACCCTTATTTTAACATGCACTTATTGAAAAAAGTACTTAGAATCTGCCCTTGTGCTCTAAAGAAATTTTAGACTTCCATTTACTGGTTCACAAAATCATTTAAAAGTAGTTTTTATCTCCTCTAACATGATTATCTTCAACTATTATTATTATTTTTTTGCAGATTTTACCTTTCTAGATTCCTCTTAATGCAACTAGAAGTTAATTGATTTTTCAAAAATTTAACTCATTAAATATTTAGTTGGTTAAAATTGATTAAAAACTTTTTTTCTTTCTTTTTTAAAAACATATTTCTAATTACTTTTTATTATTGAATAGGGACAGGGAGAAATTGAGAAGGGGAGGGGAGATAGGGAGAGAAACAGAGAGATACCTGCAGCCTTGCTTTGCTACTCATGAAGCTTTTCTCCTGCAGGTGGGATCATTGGCTTGAACCTGTGTCCTTGTGCGTTGTAATGTGTATGTTTAACCAGGTGTGCCACCACCTGGTTCCCTAAAACCTCCTATTTGTGTCCTGTTGAATAACAGACATGGACTAGGCAAAGAATATTATTACATTACAAGGTGGGAAGCTTTGGGAGAGTATAGGAGCAGATCTATTTTCATTTGCTGTATTTTCACAATAATTGATGGTATATTCAGGCAAAGTCCTTAAATGTTATATTTGAAAGAAAAGGAACATTTTTTGATGAAGTGAATTTTTTTGTAAAAGTAAACACTTCTGAAAGAAAATATTTGAAATTATCATAATTATTATTCTAGTGCACCCATCCAGAAACCAACTTTAAGCAATTTGAGTCCATTTTGATCAAACTCAACCAAGTGTTAGTTCACTCTCTTCTCACATTCACCTTTAAATGCTGTGAATATTCTGAGTTGTTTGCTACATTTCACTTATGCATATGGTATTGTTTGTACACATTAGTGTGTACATATGGTGATGTACATATGGATATTATAATTCACAATTTTCTATCCTAAATTATTCTAGAACTTGATACTATGATTTTATGATCCTTAAAGCTTTTGAAAATCCTTTTAAAGCAGTTTTCTTATTATCTAATTAATTTTGTTAAAATATTAGTATTAGACAGAAGGGAAAACATAAAGCAGAAGTTGGACTGGGTTTGGTGTATTGCACCAAAGTAAAAGACTCTGGGGTGGCGTTGGTGGGGGGGAAGAGGGGAAGGGTTCAGACCCGGGAACATGAAAGCAGAGGAGGACCTAGTGGGGGTTGAATTGTTATGTGGAGAACTGAGAAATGTTACACATGTACAAACTACTATATTTTACTTTCCACTGTAAACCATTAAGCCCCAAATAAAGAAAATAATAATAATAAAATTGAAAATAACTGATAGTGTTGTTTAAAATCATAAATACAGAAACACTTGTAGAGTGACTTACTGGAAGATCCGGTTATCAAACAAACTGTGGCAATACAGGTCACCAAAATTTTCAATGTTCCCATATCAGAATGAGGATATAATTATGAAGTCTGGTATATATTACTTCCCCCCCATCTGGTTGTATAATTAAAGTCATGAATAATGCCAAGTAAACAATTTGACACATAAAAAACCCCAAAAACTAGCACTAGAGATTGTGTTCAATCTGTATTATTATTGTTAGTGAATTACATTTTAATGGCTCATAAATTATTAATTCTATTACAAGTTAAATACTGGGGCTGGGCGGTGGTACACCTGGTTGAGCACACATGCTACAATACTCAAGGACCTGGGTTCAAGCCCCTGGTCCCCACCTGCAGGGGGAAAGCTTTGCAAGTGGTGAAGCAGGGCTACAGGTGTCTCTCTGTCTCTCCCCCTCTCTATCACCCGCTTCCTTCCCGATTTCTGGCTGTCTCTATGCAATAAATAAATAAGGAAAATAAAAAATAAAAAGAAGTAAATACTTATTTCAAGGTGAACATGAAACTAAAGCTGTAACAATAATGTCACAAAGTTTATAGATTTATGTCCATTTCACCTATATATACAAATGCATATATATATATATATATATATATCAACATATGTAAGAAAAGCAGCTCTTCCTAAATATTAAGCCAGTTGGAAAAGGAATGAATAATCATCTTATTATAAATACACAATAGCCATATTTATGATACATCTCCTTTCAATAAACAAACACTTTAATGTCTTTTTCTTTTTATTAGTGATTTAATATTGATTTACAAAATTACAAATAACAGGAGTAAAACTCTGCACTGTTTCCCACCAGAGTTCTGGATCCACTAGTCCCTCCACTGTAAGCTATAGCAGTTATCCTAAGGCGATATGTGTTAACTATTATTTCTATAACTATCAGTCTATATTTGTCCATTTTTTAAGGTCCCATCTTCCTTTCCAAGTCACATATACATTTATTACTACATCCAAATGTCCTTCCCTTTTTTCTCCCCTCTCTCTGGCTCCTGATGGAGTTGGGGTTCAGAGGCCTCTTGTCATCTTCCCCTTATCACTTCTTCCCCACTGGGAGTATGGATCAAAATTATTTTGAGGGTCCAGAAGGTAGGAGTTCTGGCTTCTGTAACTGCTTCTGCTTCTCCACTGAACATAGGTGTTGGCAATTCATTCCATATACCCAACCTGTTTCTATCTTTCCCTAGTGGTGTAGGGTTCTGGAGCCATGGTTCCAAGATGCATTGGTGAGGTTGTCTACCCTGGGATGTCAGCATGGAATCATGATAGCATCTGCAAGTTGGTGGCTGAAAAGTGACAAGATACAAAGCAGGACAAAATGTTCAATTAGCAGAAAACAAAAAGTAAGAGTAGAGCAGATGAGAATAGGGACCTTGGGGTGAAAAGAAGCTCGGAAGTCCATTCTAGGTATTTTCCTAGGGTCCAGTACAATCATAGTTTTTTTTTTTTTTTTTTTTTTGCCTGAGTTTGATATCTAACATGGAGTTGGACAAAACTTGTCTGAGAAGATGGTGTCAGAATAGAGGAAAGGGCTAGAAAGTTGGAATAGGGCAGTGAGTAGCTCCCATTCTTGAATAAAAAAAAAAATCTATGAATAAAATTAACTATTTACCCCATTCACCTGACCCAGGGCTCATATATATTTATATTTATTTATTTATTTATTTTATGAAATCTTTCTTCTTTACTGCTCAAAAATCATCTTTGCTCCCCAGAAATCGGAGTATAACTACCTAGGAAGACTCTGTAAAGAAACCCATTGCAGATTAATATATAGTGAACATGTAATCCATGACCTCCAACAAATATGGACATCAAAAAGAAATGACATATCATTAAAAACTTTGGTCTTAAGAAATAAATATTATGAACAGATATGGGCCCTTGGGCATATCAATAGGGTCTATAGTTAACAATATTTATATACTTTTACCATATTTGGGAACTACTCTCTGCCCTGATCCAGATTTCTAGTCCTATTTCCAACTCTGACACCATCTTCCCAGACAATACTTTTAGTCTGCTTGCATGTTAGCTAGCTATTGGGCTTGGGAAAAAATTAGTAAAGTCATGGGCCCATTGATAAACTTAAAATAGATTAACTTAAAATAGACTTCCTAGCTTTTTCTTTCTTTTTTTTTTTAAATTTTTTAAATATTTATTTATTTTCCCTTTTTGTTGCCCTTATTGTTTAACATTGTTGTGGTTATTGATGTCATCATTGTTGTTGGCTACGACAGAGAGAAATGGAGAGAGGAGGGGAAGACAGAGAGGGGGAGAGAAAGACAGACACCTGCAGACCTGCTTCACCGCCTGTGAAGCGACTCCCCTGCAGGTGGGGAGCCGGGGCTTGAACCGGGATCCTTACGCCGGTCCTTGTGCTTTGCGCCACGTGCGCTTAACCCGCTGCGCTACAGCCTGACTCCCTATTCCTAGCTTTTTCTAACATGAAGACCCCCAAATCTCATCTGCTATATTTTTACCTTTGGGTTCCTTATAAGTAAGCAATTTGATCTGCTTTGTATTTTAATGCATTTCAGCCACCAAGTTGCAGATGCTACAATGCCAACCTGACTTCCTTGTCACTTCACCAATGTTTCTTGGAGCCTCACCTCCCCAGAGCCCTACCCCAGTAAGGAAAGATAGAAACAGGCTGGAGGTATAGATCAAGCAGTCAATGTCCATATCTAGTGGAGAAGCAATTACAGAAGCCAGACTCCTACCTTCTACACCCCATAAAGAAATTTGGTCTATACCCAGGAAGATAAAGAATAGGGAAACTTCCAATGGAGGGGATGGAATACGGAACTCTAGTGGTGGGAATTGTATGGAATTGTACCATTCTTATCCTACAATCTTGTTGATCATTATTGTATCACTAATAAAATATAAAAAATAAAAAAGAGGGAGTCGGGCTGTAGCGCAGCGGGTTAAGCGCAGGTGGCGCAAAGCACAAGGACCGGCATAAGGATCCCGGTTGGAACCCCGGCTCCCCACCTGCAGGGGAGTCGCTTCACAGGCGGTGAAGCAGGTCTGCAGGTGTCTATCTTTCTCTCCTCCTGTCTGTCTTCCCCTCCTCTCTCCATTTCTCTCTGTCCTATCCAACAACGACAACAACAATAATAACTACAACAATAAAACAACAAGGGCAACAAAAGGGAATAAATAAATAAAATAATAAATATTAAAAAAATAAAAAGAAAGTATTTAATTTACACCTGTTAACATTAGTAGTGGGAAATTCTTAGTATTATTTTTCTGTCCTTTTTAGAGATATATGCCACTTATCTTATTATTTTTATCTAATTTTCACCAAAAAAGTTATCTTTTTTTCCTTGCTTCCCCCACCCCTGTCATTTTATTTGGAGGTTAATTAGTATACAGTACAATTGCTGACATATGTATACATGCATACAATTTCTTATCACCCTGTAATCGGTGACTGAAAAACACTTATCACTTTCCGACTTAGGTCCTTATCAAGCACTGGAATCCCAGTGCTTCCCCACCTACTTAAACTTTTGGTGCAATAGACCAAACCCAGTGCAAGTTTTATTTTCCCTTTCTGTTCTTGTTTCTTTTCTTCCTTTTCTTTTCTTTTCTTTTCTTTTCTTTTCTTTTCTTTCTCTTCTTTCCTTTCCTTTCCTCTTCTCTTCTCTTCTCTTCTCTTCTCTTCTCTTCTCTTCTCTTCTCTTCTTTTCTTTATTGCTGGGGCTTGGTGCCTGCACTATGAATCCACTGCTCCTGGAGGCCATTTTTTACCTTTTGTTGCCCTTGTTATTGGTGGTGTTACTATTATTGTTGTTGTTGGATAGACAGAAATCGAGAGAGGAGGGGAAGACAGAAGGGAACAGAAAGATAGACACTTGCAGACCTGCTTCACCGCCTGTGAAGCGACTCCCCTTCAGGCAGGTGGGGAGCTGGGGTCTCCAACTGGGATCCTTGGGTGGGTCCTTGCGCTTTGCGCCACATGCGCTTAAGCTGCTACGCTAATTCTTAAATTTCACCTATGAGTGAGATTATCCAGTATTCATCTTTCCAGTTTTGGCTTCTCTCATTTAACGTGATGCCATTAAGCTTCATCCAAGATGAAGCAAAGGAGACTATTTCATCATTTTTAACATCTGAGTAGTATACTCTTAAAGAGTAGAAAACATTCAGAATACATGGCTCACATGAATGAAAATTAAATCACTTTGGTCCTATTTTAATGTGCATTGGAAGGTGAATTTATTAAAATTAAGGACATAGTATTACTCATATGCAATATAAAGCTAATAGTTTGCAGAAAAATTAATATGATGCATTTCTAAGAGGAAAATGTGGGAAACTGAAAACACCATATGGCACTCTAACATAAATTTTCAGGCCTTTCACTAAGGTAGAACCCTCTCCTGATGAACATTGTCATCAAATTTTATGGTGAAAATTACTTACCATGTCTTGTGCAAATAATTTGTATAGTCTGTCACATTCTGTATTACATTGAATACTCAATTCAAATAACCTAGTTTCTGAAGGGCATAACAGCATATAGCAATAAAATTTACTCATAAATCATATGGGCATGGTTGAGGGAACTCAGTATTTCATCTATTTGTAGTCAGTACAGATCTTGGCTGTGCATCACAGCTTTTTATGTAAATCAGGGACATTGCTAGTCATATAAATTTGCATTTGCAACTTGATTCTTCTTAGTGAATGTGACAGATTATTCTACTGGCTACAAGCAGACTAAAAAAGCAATGTGAAAGTGTTTACGGTCTTAAAATATTGCAGACATCCTGTGACTCTGTTCTTTTTAATTTGCTATTTGAGAAGAAGAGGTAATTATCAGCAGAACTGTGTATGAACTTTTTGTGAACCATATTTTGTTTGTCTTTCTAGTGAAAATCTGGACTTTGGATGCTCTGTAATTGATATGTAGCTGGGATTAGTATGGTTCCTGCCATACTATCTGAATACTGAGCTCTTAAATTATAACTCATGTGATAAAATATTTTTCATAAAAACTTTAAGTTTGGTGGCCTTGAAAGCAAAAGAATATAGCAACATAGCTTGAGATAAGCATACTTCAGTTGTACATATGAACAGTGGATATTCATATTTGCTTGCATGCAAAGCAAATTTAAGACTTGTGAAGCTGAAAGTTTAAATAATTTATAGGAGTCTTTTTAAAGAAAGAAGATAAAAGATCATTAATTCTAACCCAAAACTTACAATATGAACAGAGTTGTGTGACATTTGCTGTGAGTGAAGAAAGGATTGTCAATCACATGAAGCAAATGACCCCATCCAAAAGTGGAGAGAGAATATGGACTCAATATTCACCAAAGAAGATATCCAAAGGGCCAACAGACAAATAAAACATACTCAGAATCACTGATTACTAGAAAAATGAAAATAAAGACAACAATATGATACTACTTTGTTCTTGTAAGATTGACACACAGCAAATATTGTAGAGGTTGTGGAGTAAAAGAATCTTCCTACACTGGGATGTTAATTGGTTCAACTCCTGTGGAGAACAGTCTAGAGAACTCTCAGAAGCCTAGAAATGGACCTACCCTATGACCCAACAATTTCTCTTCTGGGGGTATATCTTAAAAGAATCAAATACATCCATTCAAAGAGATCTATGGACATCTATGTTCATAGTGGCTATACAGTTTGTAATAGCCCAAACTTGGAAGTGTCCAACAATAGATGAATGACTTTACCAAGCCACCTCATCACCTGGGGCCCTAGTCAGGGAGTCTTGGGATTCCCAGACATGATGGGCCTAGACTTCTAACAGATCCCTCTCACCATTGTCACTGGTCATCTCCATCAGGAGCAGCATAATGGACCTCTCTGTGGGCCCCTATTGGACCTGGCCCTCAATGTGAATCAACAATGGTAGGGAATGTTCCATTCTACAAAGGGAGGTTGGATAGCATACTCTGTCTATCACCGGAGGATGATGGGTCCTGAAATTGGCACAGCCTGGAATGTTCCTAGTTGTGACCATGGAATGTAAGCTCAGACCTACAGGGATGCAGAGGTTACATAGGCTCCTGTGCTGACTATAGGCCCCAGATCAGATGGATGGGGTTTATAATTAACAATGTTTATATACTTTCCCCACATTTGGGAGCTACTTTCTTCCCTGATTCAGCTTTCTGGTCCTTTTTCCAACTATGACACCATCCTCCCCAGACACATGCACATTAGGTGTCAGGCACAGGCAAAAACTAGTTGAGTCCTGGGCCCCCTGGAATATACCTAAAATAGACCTACTAGCTTTTTCCAAAATGGAGACCCAAAATCTCCATCCACAATATTCTTCCCATTAGTCAACAATTTGTTCTGCTTTCTGTCTTAACTCTTTTTTTAGCCACCGAGTCCCAGATGCTACCATGATGCCAACCTATCTTCCCTGGGCAGGATGGCATCATGGTAGCTTCTGGCACCTGGTAGCTGAAAAAGAGTTAAGCTAGAAAGCAGAGCAAATTGAATTCCCTGGGCAGATGGCCCCACTATGTGTCCTGGAACCCCACCTCCTGAGATCACTGCCCCACTAGGGAAAGAGAGAGACAGGCTGGGAGTATGGATTGACCCGTCAACATCCATGTTTAGTGGGGAAGCAATTACAGAAGCCAGACCTTCCACCTTCTGCACCCCATAATGATCCTGGGTCCATGCTCCCAGAGGGTTAAAGAGTAGGAAAGCTATCAGGGGAGGGAATGGGAAATGGAATTCTGGTGGTGGGAACTGTGTGGAATTATACCCCTCTTATCCTATGGTCTTGTCAGTGTTTCCATTTTATTTGTTTATTTATTTTTAATTTCTTTATTGGGGAACTAATGTTTTACATTCAACAAGTGTTTCCATTTTATAAATAAGAACTTAAAAAGAAGAAAGTTGTGGCATATATACACAATGGGATACTACTCAGCTATTAATAATGATGATGTCATCTTTATCTTATTTTAGATAGAAGTTGAAGTTATCATGTTATGTGAGATAAGCCAGAAAGAGAAGGATGAAGAAGGGATGATCTCACTCATAGGCAGAACTTAAGAAACATGAACAGAAAGGGGAAACACAAAGCAGAGCTTGGACTGGGTTTGGTGTATTGCACCAAAACAAAGGACTTTAGGGTAATAGGACAGGGGATGAGGTGAGGGGAGGGAAGACTTTCAGATTCTCATACAGGGTGATGGAATGATGGGCCTAATTTGGGGCTAAGAATATTTTACAGACACCTGTCTTGGTGAGATGAGAAATTGTACTCATGTGCCAATAACTGTACTGTAAACCACTAGCCTCCCTCCCACAAAAAAGACCAGAAATAACATAGGCAAAGGTAGAGTAGGAACTGTCAAGTGATGAATTAAACATGGGAATTCTAAACTTAGGATTTACTGGTTATTTAAAGCTCTTATGTTTCAATGAACCTTTGAAATACATAGAAATAATGCACATTTTTTCTGGAGAAATGTTTATTTTTAGATTTCTCAAAGTGAAGCACCTTGAATTTTAGAATTATAGCTAAGTTCATGCATTGCCAGAAAAAATGATTTAGCAGATGCTATTTTTGTTCATATTATGAACTCTTGTTCTTCACTTAAGCAGATTTTTAACTTTGAGCATAAAATATCAGAAGTGCCTTATTTAGGAATCAACTTTTAAAAAATATTTATTTATTTATTTATTTTTTTTTTCTCTCTTGGGTTATTGCTGGGGCTCAGTGCCTGCACTATGAGTCCGCTGCTCCTGGGGGCCATTTCCCCGCTTGTTGTTTGTCATTGTTGTTATTATTATCATTGTTGTTGTTGGATAGGACAGAGAGAAATCGAGATAAGAGAAGACAGAGAGGGGGCGAGAAAGATAAGACACCTGCAGATCTGCTTCATCACTTGTTAAGCGACCTCCCTGTAGGTGGGGAGCCGGGGGCTGGAACCATGATCATTTAGCCTGCCCTTGCGCTTTGAGCCATGTGAGTTTAACCCGCTGCGCTACAGCCTTCAGGCCTTCCCATCAACTTTTAAAAAAAAAAAAAAAATTATTATTACTTATTTTCCCTTTTGTTGCCCTTGTTGTTTTATTGATATTGTAGTTATTACTGTTGTTGTTGTTGATGTCGTTGTTGGATAGGACAGAGAGAAATGGAGAAAGTAGGGGAAGACAGACAGGGGGAGAGAAAGCCCCCTGCAGACCTGCTTCACTGCCTGTGAAGCGACTCCCCTTCTGGCAGGTGGGGAGGCAGAGTCTCCAACCTCGATCCTTGGGCAGGTCCTTGCGCTTTGGGCCAAGTGCGCTTAACCCGCTGTGCGACCGCTGGACACCCTGAGTCAACTTTTTAAAGTAGACTTTATCTTAAATTTTTTTAAAAGTATAGCATCGTAACCAAACAGGTGAACTAAATACTAGTGATTTATTTTCTTTTATCTTTTCAACCAGTGATTTTTTACTGTGGCAGAAAACGATAGCAGTTTATAAGGAAAATGAAACCGGTGCACAATTTGCTATCACAGTCGCACAGAATCTTCTCCCTCCCTCTAGTGTTATGAATAAGACTGATAGAAATACAGGCATTCCTAGTCTTCTTAGAGGCAGTGAGAAGCAAAGGAAATTGATGACATCTATATCCTGAATATTTATAACGTAATAAAAGGGACAGCATTTTTAAGACTTTTAAGGGTCATACAGTCAAAGAATCCTCTATGTCTATTTCAGGACTTAAGGGCACTTGTTATTTCTTTGAAGTTTTTCAGTTGTAGTTACGCCTCATAGTAAGTGGCCCATGTGATATGGATGGCTTATATTCTAGTGAAGATTATAAATAGTTAATACTTTACTGTTTTAAAAGGAATAGATTTAGGCTGTCTCTCTCTCTCTCTCTCTATCTCCCACTCATCTCAGTTTCTCAGTCCTGTCCAGTAAAATGGAAAAGTATGGTCATCAGGATTAGTAGATTCATAGTGCTGGTACGGAGTCCCAGCGGGATAAGGAAAAAAAAAAAAGGTAGAATCAAGTTTTGCTTTGTTTGTTTTGATATCTTAATCCATCCCTCAAATATATTGATTCTATTTTACTGTTTGTTGTCATATCTTATTTCAGCTTATTGACTTAGTAACTTTGTCATCTATAACTTTATCTTAGCCACTGAAAAATATCCTTTAGCTGATCTATTAAAATTCACTAGTTGTATTCAAATAACTATAAATTCTCTGAACATATTCATCCTCTTGTTTGAGAAGACAAAATATAATATCAAATTCTGTTCTAAAGTCAGGTTAACTGGATTTGTTTATAAGCAACTTGATTTGTTACCCCAGGAACCAGTATTTTGTTTCAAATGCTCAAAAATCATGTTCAACAATCAATTCTAGAATTTCATTAAAGATTAATATAAAACTGTATGATACATAGTTTCCAGACTCTACATTACATCCCTCTTTGCAAATTAATGTCTGCTCATTTAAAAAATTATCTTTATTTATTTATTGGATAGAGACAGCCAGAAATCAAGAGGGAAGGGCAAGACAGAAAGGAAGAGAGGCAGAGACACACCTGCAGCCCTGCTTCACTACTTGTGAAGGTTTCCCCCTGCAGGTCCCCAGGGGCTTGAACCAGGTTCCTTATATATTGTAACATGTGCCGCTCAACCAGGTGCGCCACCACCTGGCCCTTGCTCATTTTTCTGTAACAGATTTAAATCATTCATAAATGAAAAATTTCCTGTCTATTATTTGTTATGTAGATATGCTTTGGAAACTTCAAATATATATTGTTTTTTTGTCCTGGTGTGGTTCTTCTGAATTTACCTGCATGTAGAGATCATTATGACTTTATAGTCAAGTGTAAATAATTCTCTATGCTGAGTGAAATAGAAAGCAAATTTCAAGCTTTTACTGGATAGCAGCTTTGATTTAGACAAGGTCACATTTATATAATTTGTATTTATAGAAAGACATTGCTTATATTTTAAATTCCTTTGCTTCATTCTCTCCACAATATTTCCCTACAGGTTTGATGATATCCCATATCATAATTGAAATTAGATTTCACTTGTCTTTTGGAGAGTATTACATTATTTACGTTAACATATAAATTACCAAGGTCATTTAGTTTCCTGGAGTAGATTTAGATTGTGAAGTCAGAGTAAAGATTATGAAGTGAGCAGTAGTGCTTAGTGAAGATGGATAAGATGTTAGAGGGAATATTAAGAACCTGGGTTATCAGCATGGAAGATAAAAAGAGGGTGAAAACAAATTTAAAGAGCACTAAAAGGAAAAAGTGCTAAAAGGGACTCTGTGGACCATAATCCTAAATTTAAACTATTTCCCAGCTTAACACTAGATAACTCCACACCACAGCGAATTTAAAATAACAGGGATGGAGATAGTTTGACATTGAAAATATTTTCCTGTTCATTTTTCCCCTTGAACTTTCTGATTTTAGAAACTTTGTCACCTTCTGCCTTCTCACCTGTATCTCCTAGACTCTTATTATTAGTCTCTCATCAACTTAAGTATATATTTTATTATTCCTGGTGTGGGTTAATTTTTCTCAATTAATACTCATTTCCTTAAAATTAATAATAAATGACAGTTAAGGTTATCATTTGCATACATATTTACATTTTGAAGATGAGTAAAATAGAATATCCCTACAATTTATTTAAGAGTTTTTGCTTTGAATTCCACTCAAGTTGAACCCACTTTCTTATTACATCTGTTCTACCTTAGTTGCATATTGGGAAATTCTAAGAAAATTTACAAATCATTTAAAATCAGATAGTAACTAATAATTTAATTATAAGCTAATTTGCCCTTAAAGATAAACTCTATACTAAGACTGCTGCATAAGAACATTGGATAGGGGAGTCGGGCGGTAGCGCAGCGGGTTAAGCACACGTGGCGCAAAGCGCAAGGACCTGCATAAGGATCCTGGTTCGAGCCCCTGGCTCCCCACCTGTAGGGGAGTCACCTCACAGGCGGTGAAGGAGGTGTAGAGATGTCTTTCTCTAGCCCTCTTTGTCTTCCCCTTCTCGCTCCATTTCTCTCTGTCCTATCCAACAACGATGATATCAGTAACAACAACAATAATAAGTACAACAGCAATAAAAAAACAAGGGCAACAAAAGGGAAAATAAATAAATAATCAATGAATATAAAAAAAAAGGAACATTGGATACAAGTAGACTTCCCAATAAGCCAGTCATTGGTATTTATGGATTCTGGTTGAATCATAATTATGGTACTATTCCAGGACAAATAATATTCTGATATTTACAATAATCAGTAAAAGGAATAATTGCTGAAAACTCAAATTCTTCATTATTTGAAAATTGCAATTATTTTTCAGAGTTTAATTTCCCCTATTTTCACTCTTACTGTGTTATATCCCTTTTACTAAATGCAACTGTTGTGAGACTTAAAAATAATCATGTTCTGGGGCTAAGTGGTTGAGTGCACAGATTACCATGCCCAAGGACCTAGGTTCAAGTTCCTGGTCTCTACCTGTGTAAGATGGTGGTATTGCCTTAGAAGGAAAACTCCAGAGCAACAGTATTGACTTTTTTTTTGAGTATGGGTATTCTTAAGAATTCTGATAAAAACTAAAGTTGTGCTTTCCACTTACTGAACCGCTCATATTATAAACATGTAAACGTTTTCTGTTTATTGTGTCACTATGCATGCTTTCTAAAAGGAAAATTTAGTTTTGACAGTATTTTCTTATTTTTATTTTTTTCCCCAATAGGACAGAGAGAAATTGAGAGGGCCGAGGAGATAGAGAGGGAGAGAGATAGACACCTGAAGACCTGCTTTGCTGTTTGTGAAGTGTCCTCCTTGCAGTGGTGGGGTGGGCAGAGGGGGTGGCGGTCCTTGCGCTTAGTACTATATGCGCTTAACTCAGTGCGCTACCGCCCAGTCTCAGAAACTATTTTCTTTGTGATTTCATCCAGATTAGAAACTTCTCCATATATTTGAAAAAAAAAACTTTTTATTATAATTTTTGAAAAGTTATTTTTGCTTTAAATTTCATCCATCTGAAATTTCTTTGACTATTTGGTCTGATGTAAGGATTCATACAGCTCACCACCTAATGCAATTCTTTGAATAATCTCTCCTTTGTTTTTGTCAGGTATGATGCTATTTTCCTTCAGTGTTTCTTTTCTTTTTTTTTTTAAATCAGATTCTGACTTCAGAGAAGGCATACATACGCCGGGCATTTATAAATTACATATACGGCATGATTTATTTTATTTATTGGGGGAGGGCTAATAGTTACAGTACAGTCATTGACTCCTAGGCACTACCCCTCATCTCCCTAGGTCTCATGATCGCTCCCCCAGCCTACAGCCCCCTCAGCCACCATACACCAGGGACAGCATAATTCTTAGCTCTTAGCTTTTTCAACGTTATTTATTTATTTATTTATTTACTTATTTATTTATTTTGACCAGAGACTGGTTTATGCGGGTGCTCTAGATTGAACCTGGGACTTTTGGTGGTTCAGGGATGAAAGTCTTTTTGCATAACCATTATGCTGTCTCCCACAGCCTCTCAGCATTTTTATAGGGGAAAGCTTGAGTGTTACTGTTTGCTAGAGATGAAAGGGGAGAAGAAAATGAGAGTTTTCTAATAATTTTTCAATAGAACTTTATATATTTTAATTTCTTTCTTTTGTAACATTTATTATTGGATAGAGATAGAGAGAAATTGAGAGGGGAGGGGGAGATAGAGAGATACCTGCAGCCCTACAAAGCACCACTTGTGAAGCTTTCATCCTGCAGGTGGAGACCAGAGGCTTGAACGTGAATTCTTGTGCACTATAATGTGTGCACTCTGCCAGGTGCGCCACTGCCTGGCCCCACTTTAATTTCTTTTAAAAGCATTTCCTGGGAGAAATATAGGCTCTATGGTGGAGATGTGAGGTTCCTGCTGTCTTAGGGTTCAAGAAGACAATGGATAGTTAATGTTATCATCACATTATTTGGTAATTGGGTTAACTTTGAAAAGTCCTTTTGTTATGGTTTGCTGTATAGTACCCAGTATCTTGTAAATAGCTATGCCACTGGTTGCCTCTGATTTACTTGGTCTAGGCTTTTGAGAGAGTCCGCATATCAAATACACAGCCCTATATATTAAGAAGACTCAGTCTGTGTTTTAAAAACTTCAAGACGTACAATTAATTTTTCCCCTCTCATATTAATTAACTAGTGATTTATATGACTACACTTTACTAGGAGTGTACATAAAAACAATCCCACCACCAAAAGACTGTGTCCCATCCCACCCACCCACCCCCACCTCCCACCAGCCCAGGAAGCCGCATGTCTACCCCTCACCACAGGGGTACTTTGGTGCCCTACTTTCAATTTAGTCAGATCCTGATTTTAGTTTCCCTTTCAGGTCTTCTTTCTCAACTTCTGTTGATGAGTGGGATCTTTCCATACTCATCTTTATCTTTCTGATTTAGCTCACTTAACATAATTCCTTCTAGCTCTGTCCAAGATGGGTCAGAGAAGGTGGGTTCATTGTTCTTGATAGCTGTATAGTATTCCATTGTGTATATATACCACAGCTTTCTCAGCCACTCATCTGTTGTTGGGCACCTGGGTTGCTTCCAGGTTTTAGCTATTATGAATTGTCCTGGAACCTTAGGATAGGGCCCACTTTCCCGCATGCCTCTCCCAATCCATATCAAATAATATTGCATCAGCCGATTGCAACCTAATCAACGCAACGATTGCCACCTCAACATGCTTCAGCTCAGACTGTGTCCAGAGACTTCACGTGTGGAATGACAACCCTTCAGCTTCATTACTCGGGTGAGACCTTTCCTTTCATAGCAATCTCTAATTCCATCCCAGGTGGATCACTTTCTAACAAAGTCCCAAAACCTAGATATACACCAGCTTCTGTGAGAGAGAGCATATGCTCACACATATCCATAAACTACTGCAAAATATATACCTGAAAGCAGAAGTACACTAAAGTTTGCAGTGAGTACCCCCCTAACACTTCCTCTCCACTATTCCAAGCTTTGGGTCCATGATTGCTCAACAATTTGTTTGGCTTTGTATGTTAACTTTCTTTTCAGCCACCAGGTTCCAGATGCCATCAGGATGCCGGCCAGGCTTCCCTGGACTGAAGACCCCACCAATGTGCCCTGGACCTCTGCTTCCCCAGAGACCCACCCTACTAGGGAAAGAGAGAGGCAGACAGGGAGTATGGATCGACCAGTCAACGTCCATGTTCAGCAGGGAAGCAATTACAGAAGCCAGACCTTCCACCTTCTGCAACCCACAATGACCCTGGGTCCATTCTCCCAGAGGGATAGAGAATGGGAAAGCTATCAGGGGAGGGGGTGGGATATGGAGATTGGGTGGTGGGAATTGTGTGTAGTTGTACCCCTTCTACCCTATGGTTTTGTTAATTTATCCATTCTTAAATAAAAAATAAATTAAAAAAAGAAAAAAACAAAGGTTGGGGGTTCATGTCCCACATTAGGTGACAGCTATCAATCAATCAATAAATAAAAATAAAAGCATTTCCTTCTTTCTGGGAGTCACTGTTTCCCTTTAATCTCTTTCCAGTCATGCAATTTGATATTGCATGCCTCTGTATCACATCTGGTGGATGGGCACTAGAGGGCAGTGTAAGTGCATGCTTATTGGAACAAAAGACGCCACTCATTGGCAGTTCTGAGATGCATTCTAGCTTTGCTGTGACTGATTTTTTGCTGTGTTTCTTTTTCTTAACTTAATCCATGGTTCAATTCACTAGTCCTCTGAACAGTAGGGACCAGTATGCTGGGCTGTACGTTTTGGTCTCACAATGTTGAATTAATTAATTAACTCATATTTTCCAACAGGTTTATACAAGTTTGACTTCTATTTTGTATTCTTTAAAATTTCTAAAATGCACATGTCAAAAAATTCTATGTGAAAGAAAAATTCTGACATTCAGATTTTTAAATTATTATTATTTATTTTCCCTTTGGTTGCCCTTGTTTTTATTGTTGTAGTTATTATTGTTGCTATTGATGATGTTGTCGTGTTGGACAGGACAGAGAAATGGATAGAGGAGGGGAAGACAGAGACGGAGAGAGAAAGAGAGACACCTGCAGACCTGCTTCACCGCTTGTGAAGCGACTCCCCTGCAGGTGGGGATCCATGGGCTCGAACTGGAATCCTTACACGGTCCTTGCGCTTTGTGCTACCTGCCTTTAACCCGCGGCGCTACCGCCCGACCCCCCACTCAGAATTTTTATAACTTAGTCACATTGCTGTACTTAGGATAGAGGAAAAAAATGGAGGAAAAAGCCAATAGGCTGTGCTTTCTTACAGGGTCATCCTGAGATGTTAAAGGCATTGCTGGAGCTAATGTAAAGTGTTTGTTGAGAAGAAAAGATGGAAATCACTGGAGACTAGGCTCATTTTAGACTCCCTGGGTGGGAAGATCTGCCTCATGAATCTCCTTATCTTCCAAAGACTTGCCGTTTTGCCACTTCCTTGCAGGCATTTCCCCAAAGGACTTTCTGCCCTGGCAAAAATCACATTAGGGACTTGAAGTTTCCCCTCTAGTATATTGATCTCTAACTGATTTGATCCACCTTGAGGAGCTGAGATGGTAAGCTCCCTGTCAGGGGCACTGTAGCAGGGATGCGTTTCAAACTAGAACTCAAAATACAATTTCCCACAGATTAGTTCTATATTGTAGTTCTTTTCAAACAACTCTGGTCTTAAGTAAATTATAATCTCAATTTAATTCTGTGGCTCTGCTTCTGTATCTGCTATTTTTAACATAGCTATAATGGAAAAATGCATTAGAAGTTTTCAAATAACCAGTGACTTTCGAAACACTATATATATATATATATTTTTTTATTATTTATTTATTTATTTATTTATTTTCTCTTCAGAGCATGATCTGTTAGAGCTAGGGGAAGGGAAGGTAAGTCTCTTTCACTCTGGGTCACTACCAGCCCAGGATTTATAAATGTGGAATTAGCAGTTATGGTTAAAAATAGGTTAGAGTTAAAAATTAGATTTGGAATTGACTTAAAATAGTCTGTGTCCAAACATTTAATGCTATTCACTGGCAAAGAAACCCATCCCACACCTCTCAAAAAGCATCTTGGAAATAGCAAGTTGCCTAGGAATTCTAATTATCTGCTGAAGTCGTTTGCCAATAGCTCACTCTGAGTAGAATTCTCATATGCATTTCTGTCAGTGAGTAGACAGCTTTCTTCTTTGGACAAGTAAAACTCTGGTTTTTGCTTTAAATTTTAATTAAATCACTTTATTGGATGGGGGATGATAATTTATGAGATTGTCACCACAGGTGTACATTTTTCTTTTATTATTTTTTAAATTGTCATCAGTATTATTGCTGGAGCTTTGTGCCAGTACTACAAATCTACTGCTCCCAGTGGCCATTTCCCCTCTCCCCCCTTTTTCTATTTTGTCTTGAAAGGACAGAGAAAAATTGAGATGGAGTGGGAGGGCAGGATGAGATAGAGAGGGAGAGAGAAAGACACATGCAGATCTGCTTCACTTGCTAGTGAAACACACCCCAAACTCCCTCCCCA
This sequence comes from Erinaceus europaeus, assembly GCF_950295315.1. Lineage (NCBI taxonomy): Eukaryota > Metazoa > Chordata > Mammalia > Eulipotyphla > Erinaceidae > Erinaceus > Erinaceus europaeus. Next base: position 168,646,794 of record NC_080162.1, on the reverse strand, counting down.
CAAGTGGGGGTTGGGGAGCTTGAACCTGTTTCTTGTGCATGGTAATGTGCACCCTCAAACAGGTGTGCCACTGCCCAGCCTCCTAGAGTATGATTTCTATCTCCTCATGATAGGTATCAGCACAATACACTCTTCATCAACTTGTTTTCCTTCACAATAGGATACTGAAATTTCAGCCTCCCTTTCAATGACCACTTGTGGAAGTTTTCATCTTCATCATTTACATTTTATTCAGCCTTTTACTATACGTACCTGTCAAAATTATGCTATAGATCAACAAACTCTGAGTTCTGAGAGGGTGAATAAACCTCAGGTGTGAAAACAGAAAAAGATGGTATGGTAGACAGAATTATTCCTCCAAAGACCTTATCACATTCATCCCTAGAACCTGTGGATATGAGAACCTGTGAATATGAGAACCTGCGGATATGTTAATGGCAAAAACAACTTTGCAGGTTGTAGACTCTAAAGTGGAGGAGCAAACCCTATGGGTCCAACTGAATCACGAAAGTCTTAACAAAACAGAAAACTTTATTTGGTTGCAAGCAGCTTGGACCAATTCTAAAGAAAACACAATCAAATCTTAATACTGAGTACAAATTGTCTAGCAAGGCTGCATGCATCATGAACATGTGAGCATAAATGAAGGAGTTCCCTGAGCTGTGATGGAGTAGCAGATTTCCCTTTTTATTTGTGTCTTAATACAAAGGATGCCTAGGCTCTGGTCTGAAGTGGGCAGTGAAATGGTAAGTTACTGAGCACGCTAAATTTGTATTTGCTGCAGTGTATATGTGGAATTAATCCAAACTATGTGGACAAACAGAGACATGGAATAGGAATAGTGGGTGACTCAGAACCAGATGCTGAAGAAACCAAAGCAGAATTTTGTTGTTACTCCTAAATTGCCATTATGTCACTGATGAGGAAGAAATAATGACTTCAGCATTTTGCTTATTGAAATTTTACACAAAGAGTAAGATAAACATGATAATATAAATGTAGTTGCTTGCATAAATTGCCATGAATAGACTATTAATGACCAGAGTATGAAGCTCTTTTCCTATTGAAGTTTAATTACTCAGTAACTTCCCAAAAGTTGTCTTGTAAGGTTGGGAGTATTCTTTTTTTCATGTCCTACTAATACCGAGTAAAATCTGATCTAAGAAGAATAGATTGATGACTGAATAAAGACTGCTGAGCTTGAGGGGGCCAACTAGGCAAACAGTCCCTTGTCCCCTCAGATTAACATCTGAACAAGGCCTATTTAAATCTACATGAACCATATGCTACATTGCCAGTTCCTTTCAAAATATATGTTGGTACTGTTTAAGCAAAACATTCATTACTTTAAAAAGTACCCTCAGATTCTAATTTTAAAAGCATGTGAGTAAATGCTTTGCTGATTAGTATGAGCAAAACACTGCATTGAGCTCCAAGTAGGTAAAAGTGCAAGTCTTGAGAGCTCTTTTATTTGGTCACCATTTGTATCTTAATCCTGGAGGAAGAAAAATCTTTCTCCAATTAATTCTGCCTTATATAGAAGGCATACTGTGTTCCATACTCTGGTACTTTCATTAAGTGGACAGATACCTACCAAAGGCCAGAGTTAAACCTTAGTTTTCCTTTATTTGTGTCTTAAATTATGCCCTAGAGTGAACACCTAGTGTAATCACTCTGATTGTAGTGCTTTCTTCAAATCTGGCTATCATATGAATCATTAGATTGAATGCAGTTGAAACTAACAATTGTAGAGAGGAAATCAAATGCATAATTTATACTTACTACTTCTTACACTTGTGGAATCAGTTAAAGCATGAGGGTTCAATTTTATTCTTGACCTCAAATAGCTTAAAATCAATCACTTTAAATTGCAACTTTGCAATGAACCATTGGAAAAGACTCAGTGATATTTTGTGATAAAAATGTTGGGAAATCAGACATGGAGCTGGAACAAATGTATTCATGGAAGAAGACTTGCAGACTAATTTACTTAATAGACATTAACTTGACCAAATTCAAAATTTAAAAATGAAATCACAGCGGAGGCATAATGGTGGCCTGAGGACACCTAACCAACTCTCTGCAAAAAAAAAAAAAAAAAAAAATCACTTTAAACCTGAGAATTCTGAGAGCAGGATTTCCATGCCAGTAGGAGAGAGGCTATAGAGGAAGGGACAAAGAAGAACCACGGTGGATAATTATAACTCATCTATAAATTGGAAAGGTGGTGTTAAAGAGGAGAAAGGAAAACAGCTACTGCCACCAAGTTGCAGATGCTACCATGTGCCAACCTGACTTTCCTGGGCAGGTGACCTCGCCAATGTGTCCAGATCTCTGTTTCACCAATGAAAGATAGCAACAACTGGGACTATTTAAACATGGTCCTCTTTAAATAGCTTTACTATAGAAAGGCAACAAGAGATGAAAAATTGTTGATTGTTACCTGTTGCCATAGAAAAAAAGGACAGAACTTTTTGCATCTATGTCCCTTTGATATAAAAAAATCAGCATTTTTATATTATTTGTGGATTTTAAAGCACAAAGAGGAGGGGGAGGGAGGTAGATAGTAAAACAATTCTATTAACATTGAATATTTCGTACAAAACATATATCCAATTATCTAAGACACAATATTAATTTTAAAATATTTTGAATTAATTCAAAATATACTGATTCTATCTTCTTCCTCCCCCTCTCTTTCTTCTCCTTTCCCTATTCCTATATCTTTCTTCCTTCCTTTCTCTCTCTTTCTTCCTTTCTTTCTTTCTTTCTTTCTTTCTTTCTTTCTTTCTTTCTTTCTTTCTTTCTTTCTTTCTTTCTCTTTCTCTTCCCCAGAGCACTGCTCAGCTTTGGTTTATGGTGGTGTGGAGGACTGAATCTGGGACTTCAGTGCCTCAGGCATGAGAGTCTCTGCATAACCATTATGCTATCTACCTCCTTCCCCCTCTCTATAGTAAAGCTATTTAAAGAGAACCACAAATTATTTCTGTGGTCCTCATTCAAAATTATTGCATGTTCTCATATATATGTTCTATCTTTTGTCTTCTGACTCATGTCTAACTACTTACCAGCAAAACATTCTTGCTGTTTCTAACATAAGCCTGCTTATTCATGGTATAATGTATCTGATTTTTAGTGGGAATGAGTATCTTTTAAGAATAGAAAATACAGATGAAAGTTCTAGCAGTTAACTGGTATACCTATATATGTACAAATAATATATGTGTGATATTTAAATAACATGTATATAGTTGTACTACAAAGTTATTTTTTCTTTCCTTTTCTTTTTATATTTTATTATTTATTATATTTATAAAAAGGAAACACTGACAAAACCATAGGATAAGAGGGGTACAACTCCACACAATTCCCACTACCAGAACTCTGTATCCTATCCCCTCCCTTGATAGCTTTCCTATTCTTTAACTCTCTGGGAGTATGGATCCAAGGCCATTGTGGGATGCAGAAGGTGGAAGGTCTGGTTTCAGTAATTGCTTCCCCGCTAAGTTGATCCATATTCCCAGCCTGCCTCTCTCTTTCCCTAGTGGGGCAGGGTTCTGGGGAATAGGAGCTCCAGGACACATTGATGGAATTGTCTGTTCAGAGAAGTCTGGTTGGCATCATGCTAGCATCTGGAACCTGGTGGCTGAAAAGAGAGTTAATATATAAAGCCAAACAATCTATTGACTAATCATGAACCTAAAGGCTGAAACAGTGCAGATGAAGAGTTGGAGGGTCTCCATTTTGTAGATAGCTAGTAGGCATGCAGAGGTCACATAGGCTCTTAAGCTGAATATGGGCCCCAGATCACATCAATTTGATGGGTTTACAGTCAACTATATTTATACACCTTTCCCATATTTGGGAGCTACTCTCTTCCCTGATCCAGCTTACTGGTCCTTTTTCCAGCCATGACCTCATATCCCCAGAATCCACCTGCATATCAAATTTCAGGCTCAAGGGGGAAAAACAACAACAACAACAACAAAAAAAAAAACCCCAAAAAACTAGTATAGCCGCAAGCCCTTTGGAATATAACTAAAATATGCCTACTAGATATCTACAAATTGATATTTTAATAAATAAGTTCACACCCATGTGTCCTGGAACCTCTAGGAAAAGATAGAAACAGGCTGGGGATATGGATCTACCTGCCAACATCCATGCTCAGCAGAGAAATAATTTCAGAAGCCAGAACTCTCACCCTTTGTACCCCATAAAGAATTTTTGTTCATACTCCTAGAAGGATAAAGAATAGGGAACTGGGGCTGGGTGGTGGCGCACCTGGTTGAGCGCGGTTGAGCGCTCGTGTTGCAATGCTCAAGGATCCAGGTTCAAGCCCCCAGTCTCCACCTGCAGGGGGAAAGCTTTGGGAGTGGTAAAGCAGGATTGTAGGTGTGTCTTTCTGTCTCTTTCCCTCTCTGTCTCTCCTTTCCGCCTGATTTCTGACTGTCTCTATCCAATAAATAAATAAAATAATAACAATATAAAAGAATAGGGAACCTTCCAACTGAGGGGACGGGATATGGGACTCTAGTTGTGGGAATTATATGGAATTATTTTTTATTTTATTTTTTTTTTTATTTATTTAAATTTTTAATTTAAGAAAGGATTAGTGAACAAAAGCATAAGGTAGGAGGGGTACAACTCCACACAATTCCCACCACCCAATCCCCATAACCCACCCTCTCCCATGATAGCCTTCCCATTCTCTAGCCCTCTGGGAGCATGGACCCAGGGTCGTTGAGGGTTGCAGAAGGTAGAGGGTCTGGCTTCTGTAATTGCTTCCCCGCTGAACATGGGCGTTGACTGGTCGGTCCATACTCCCAGTCTGCCTCTCTCTTTCCCTAGTAAGGTGTGTCTCTGGGGAAGCTGAGCTCCAGGACACATTGGTGGGGTCTTCAATCCAGGGAAGCCTAGCCAGCATCCTGGTGGCATCTGGAACCTGGTGATTGAAAAGAGAGTTAACATACAAAGCCAAACAATTTGTTGAGCAAACATGGATCCCAAGATTGGAATAGTGGAGAGGAAGTGTTGGGGAGGTACTCACTGCAAACTCTAGTGTAATCCTGCTTTCAGGTATATATTTTGCAGTAGTTTATGGATACGTGTGCGCATACGCTCTCTCTCACAGAAACTGGTGTATGTCTAGGTTATGGGACTTTGTTAGAAAGTGAACTACCTGAGATGAAATTAGAGTGTACTATAAAAGGAAAGGTCTCACCCGAGTAATGAAGCTGAAGGGTTGTCATTCCACACGTGAAGTCTCTGGATACACTCTGAGGTGAAGCATGTTGAGATGGCAATCGTTGCTTTGGTTAGGTTGTGATCGGCGGATGCAATATTATTTGGTATGGATTGGGAGAAGCATACGGGAAAGTGAGCCCTATCCATGGGTGCCAGGACTGGGGGAAGTAGGGGCTCTATAGTGAAGATGTGAGGTTCCTGCTGTCTTAGGGTTCAAAAAGACAATCAATAGTTAATATTATCATCACATTATTTGTTAATTGGGTTAACTTTGAAAAGTCCCTTTGTTATGGTTTGCTGTACAGTACCCAGTATCTTGTATATAGCTGTGCTATTGGAAGCCTCCAATCTACTTGGTCTAGGCTTTTGAGAGAGTCCGCATATCAAATACGTAGCCTATCTATTAAAAAGATTCAGTTTGTCTCCTGAGAACCTTTGAGACATACAATTGATTTCCCCCTCTCATATTAATTAACTACTGATTTATATGTCTACATTTTGCTAGGAGTGTACATAAACACCATTCCCATCACCAAAGGACCGTGACCAATCCCTCCCGCCCATTCCCACCCCCCACTGGCCCAGAAAGCTACATGTCTACCCCTCACCACTGGGTTTTTTCTTTGGTGCCCTACTTACAATTTGATCAGGTCCTGCTTTTAGTTTCCCTTTCAGATCTTCTAAGTCAGCTTCTGTTGATGAGTGGGATCATCCCATACTCATCTTTAACTTTCTGACTCAGTTCACTTAACATAATTCCATCTAGCTCTGTCCAAGATGGGTCAGAGAAGGTGGGTTCATTGTTCTTGATAGCTGCATAGTATTCCATTGTGTATATATACCACAGCTTTCTCAGCCATTCATCTGTTGTTGGGCACCTGGGTTGCTTCCAGGTTTTAGCTATTATGAATTGTGCTGCTATGAACATAGGAGTACACACCTCTTTTTGGTTGGGTGTTATGGAGTCCTTGGGGTATAACCCCAGGAGAGGAATTATTGGGTCATATGGAAGGTCCATGTCTAGCCTTCTGAGGGTTTTCCAGACTGCTCTCCACAGAGGCTGTACCAATTTACATTCCCACCAGCAATGTAAAAGGGTTCCTCTGTCCCCACATCCTCTCCAGCATTTGTTGCTGCTGTCCTTTTTGATGTATGCCATTCTTACAGGAGTGAGGTGGTATCTTAGTGTTGTCTTAATTTGCATTTCTCTGACAATCAGTGACCTAGAGCAGTTTTTCATATGTTTGTTAGCCTTTTGGATCTCCTCTGTGGTGAGTGTTTTGTTCATTTCCTCTGCCCATTTTTGGATGGGGTCATTTGCTTTTTTGCGGCTAAGTTTGCTGAGCTCTTTATATATTTTGGTGATTAGTTTCTTGTCTGATGTCTGGCATGTGAAGATCTTCTCCCATTCTGTGAGGGGTCTCTCTGTTTGTTTAATTGTTTCTTTGGATGTGCAGAAGCTTTTCAATTTGATGTAGTCCCATTGGTTTGTTTCTACTTTGGTCTTCCTTGCAATTGGGTTTGATTCATCAAAGATATCCTTGAGGTGTAGATGGGAAAGTGTTTTACCAATGTTTTCCTCTAAGTATTTGATTGTTTCTGGTCTGACATCTAGGTCTTTGATCCATTTGGAGTTGATTTTTGTTTCTGGTGAGATAAAGTGGTTCAATTTCATTCTTCTGCATGTTTCAACCCAGTTTTCCCAGCACCATTTATTGAAGAGAGCCTCCTTCTTCCATTTAATCCTTTGGGCCCCCTTATCAAAGATTAGATGCCCATAGGTGTTGGGATTTACTTCTGGGCTTTCAATTCTGTTCCACTGGTCTGTGTGCCTATTTTTGTTCCAGTACCATGCTGTTTTGATGATGATGGCTTTATAATATAGTTTAAGGTCTGGGAGTGTGATGCCTCCATTTCTGTTTCTTTTCCTCAAGATGGTTTTGGCAATTCTAGGTGTTTTCAGGTTCCAGATAAATGATTGTAGTGTTTGTTCTATTCTCTTAAAGAAGCTTGGTGGAACTTTAATGGGTATTGCATTAAATTTGTATATGGCTCTGGGGAGAATGTTCATTTTGATGATATTTATTCTTCCAATCCATGAGCATGGGATATCTTTCCATTTCTTGGTATCAGTTTCTATCTCCTTGAGTAGCGACTCATAGTTTTCAGCATACAAGTCTTTCACTTCTTTGGTCAACTTTATTCCTAGGTATTTGATTGATTTTGCTGAAACAGTGAATGGGAGTGATTTCTGGATGTTTTCTTCTTCAGATTTAGTGTTTGCATAAAGAAATGCCACTGATTTTTGTACATTGATTTTGTAGCCTGATACCTTGCTATATTGCCTAACAACTTCCAGTAATTTTCTACTGGATTCTTTAGGTCTTTCTATGTATACTATCATATCATCTGCAAATAGTGAGAGCTTGACTTCTTCCCTTCCAATCTGTATCCCTTTGATTTCTTTCTCTTGCCTGATTGCTATGGCAAGAACTTCCAATACTATGTTGAAGAGTAACGGTGACAGTGGGCAGCCCTGTCTAGTCCCTGATCTGAGGGGGAATGCTTTCAGCTTCTCTCCATTGAGTATGATGTTGGCTGTAGGTTTGCTATATATAGACTCCACTATCTTGAGGAATTTCCCATCTATTCCCATTTTTTGTAGAGTTTTGAGCATGAATGGGTGTTGGATTTTGTCAAAGGCTTTCTCTGCATCTATTGAGATAATCATGTGGTTTTTGGCTTTGCTTTTATTGATGTGATGAATGACATTGATTGATTTACGGATGTTGAACCAGCCTTGCATTCCTGGGATGAATCCCACTTGGTCATGATGAACAATCTTTTTGATGTGTTGCTGTATCCGGTTGGCCAAGATCTTGTTTAATATTTTGGCATCTATGTTCATCAGAGATATTGGTCTGTAGTTTTCCTTTTTTGTTCTGTCCCTATCAGCTTTTGGTATCAGGGTGATGTTGGCTTCATAAAAGGTGGAAGGGAGTATTCCTGTTTCTTCAATCTTATGGAATAGCTTAAGAAGTATGGGTATTAACTGTTTCCTGAAAGTTTTGTAGAATTCGTTTGTGAAGCCATCTGGTCCAGGACTTTTGTTGTTGGGGAGATTCTTAATAACGGTTTCAATTTCTTTGTCTGTGATTGGTGCATTTAGATTTTGTAGTTCTTCTTGGTTCAGTTTTGGAAGTGCATAGGTTTCTAGGAATTGTTCCATTTCTTCCAGATTCTCTAGCTTGGTGGCATATAGTTCTTTATAGAAGTTTCGCAGAATTCTCTGGATTTCTGTGGTGTCAGTTGTGATATCTCCTGTATCGTTGACAATTCTATTAATTTGAGTCTTCTCTCTTTTTTGTTTGGTGAGTCTGGCTAGGGGTTTGTCAATTTTGTTTAATCTTTCAAAGAACCAACATTTGGCTTCATTGATCTTTTGTATGGTTCTTTTATTTTCGATGTTGTTTATTTCTGCTCTAACTTTAGTGATTTCTGTCCTTCTGGTTGCTTTAGGGTTCCTTTGTTCCTCTTCCTCTAAGTCCTTGAGGTGTGTAGTAAGTTCGTTCATTTGGGCTTCTTCTTGGTGTTTAATATGTGATTGTATAGCTATAAGTTTCCCTCTCAGTACTGCTTTAGCTGTGTCCCAAATATTTTGATAGGTTGTGTCTTCATTTTCATTAGTTTCCAGGAACATTTGAATTTCCTGTTTGAGTGAGTGTCTGACCCAGTGGTTCTTAAGGAGCATGTTGTTTAGTTTCCAAATTCTATGTCTTTTAATAATTTTCTGTTTGTTGTTAAAAGTTAGTTTTACTCCACTGTGGTCTGAGAAGATACTTGGGATGATTTCAATGCTCTTGAATTTATTGATGCTGTCTTTGTGACCTAACATGTGGTCTATCCTTGAGTATGTGTTGTGTGGATTTGAAAAGAAGGTGTATTCCAGTTTTTTGGGGTGGAGGAGTCTGAAAATGTCCAAGAGGTCTAGTCTGTCAATCTCTTCATTCAATTCTCTTATATCTTTATTGGTTCTCTTCTTTGTTGATCTGTCTAAGTGTGAGAGTGGGGTATTGAAGTCTCCCACTATTATTGTATTACTATTGATGTATTTTTGAAATTCTTTCAATAGGTGTTTAATGTATTTAGATGGTCCCTCGTTGGGTGCATAGATGTTAATAATTGTTAAGTCTTCTTGGCTGATTGATCCTCTTATCATTATGTAATGTCCTTGCCTATCTTTTATTACTTTATTTAATTTAAAATCTATCGTGTCTGAGATGAGAATGGCTGTTCCTGCCCTTTTTTGTGGACTGTTAGCCTGTATGATAGTTTTCCATCCTTTCACTTTAAGTCTGTGTTTATCTTGTTGTGACAGATGGGATTCTTGCAAGCAGCATATGGTTGGGTTATGTTTTCTGATCCATCCCCCCACCCTGTGCCTTTTGATGGGTGAGTTTAAGCCATTGACATTTATTGATATTATGGATTTAATGTATTGTAGTGCCATTGTTCTAAAAAACAATTTGTTTGCTCTGATATATTACAAGTATTATAGTGATGTTCTTGTTTATAAGAGGTCTTTTAATACCTCTTTCAGGGCCGGCTTGGTGATAGTTGCCTCCTTTAACTGTTGTTTGTCTAAGAAGGTTTTGATCCCTCCATCTAGCTTGAATGAAAGTCTAGCAGGATATATAATCCTTGGTTGAAACCCTTTTTCATTCAGGGCTCGATAGATATCTTGCCACTCCCTTCTGGCTTTTAGAGTTTGAGTTGAAAAATCTGCAGAAAGTCTTATGGGTTTTCCCCTGTATGTGACTTTTTGTTTCTCTCTTGCAGCCTTTAGGATCCTTTCTTTATCCTTACTTCTTCTCATTGTGACTATGATGTGTCTTGGTGTTTTCAGGTCTGGGTTGATTCTGTTTGGTACTCTCTGGGCCTCTTGCACCTTGATATCCTTTCTGTTATTCAGGTCTGGGAAATTTTCTTGTATTATTTCCTCTAGGATGTTTGCTTCCCCTTCCTCTTTTCTTCCTCTGGCAGGCCAATTATACGAATGTTACTTCTTTTGAGATCATCCCATATGTCTCTGTTGTTGTTTTCAGTGTCTCTCAATCTCTTTTTAAGCTCTTTCACCTCTTTCTTAGTTTTCTCTAACTCATCCTCTGTCTGACTAATTCTGTTTTCTGCTTCTGTTAGTCTGCTTTCCCTTGCCTCAGCTTCTTTCTTCATTACAGCTATTTCAGCTTTCAGTTCTCTAATTGTCTCAAGATAATCAGTATTTTCCTTGGGGGTCTCAACTGTTGTTTCCCTAATACTGCCATTTCTTTCCTCCAATGTTGTTTTCATTTCTGTGATTAATAAGTTTATTATTGCTTGCATACTTTTCTTATCTATGGTTACTTCTGACTGATTTGTGGTTTCTTCTGGGCTCTTGTCTTCATTCATTGGGGTAGCAGTTTTATTTGTTTTTAATCTACCCATTTTTTTTTAATTTATGTGTTTCTCTCTTTTTTTTTTTTTTTAATGTTCTGTTGTTCCTCAGTTGTTGTGTTTTGAGCACAAGTAACACTGTACTAAATACCTTTATGACAATTGCACTCACCAACCTCCGGAATAACCGTAGCAACTTTGCCGACGACGCTATCAGAGCACTCGCTGTTAGCGACTTCTCATGCCGTCGCCATATTACCTCCCGACAATTATATGGAATTATACACCTCTTATTCTACAGTCTTTTTTATCATTATTAAATTACTAAAAATATATTCAGTTCTCTGGTAATAGCCTGGTGGAGAAGAAGTGTTATGACAGCTACTTTTTTATTTATAGTAACCATTATATTTGCTTTAACACTTACATAGCATATATGTTAATTATTTTACATATCTGTCATTACAGGTATCTCTCAAGTGAGGCACAGAGATCAGTTCATTTTAGAACTAGATACTACTGCTACCATTAATTAAATTTATGACAGCTATCTTATGGAGATGGGAACTATATAGCTATGACAATAATAATCCCGTAAATCAAGATTTCTTAAATAAGTTATTAAAAATCTTGCCATTTCAATTCATGTTATTTCCTTTTTTAAATTAAAAAATTATAGTTATTGGATAGAGACAGCCAGAAATCAAGAGGGGAGGAGGAGATTCAGAGGGAGAGGGACACAGAGACACTTGCAACACTGCTTCACCACTCATAAAGCTTTCCTTCTGCGGGTGGGGACTGGGTGCTCAAACCTGGGCCCTTGCTCATTGTAACATGTACACCACCACCTGGCTCCCTCCTTCATGTTATTTCTTTATACACTGAGCAACTTAATTATCTCATAGTTCTCCCTCCATCTATTATTTTCTTGCTACAGTTCATCAAATTACTGCAAGACTGGTGTTACCAAAGAACTTCCAAGAAACCCTCAAATGGCTCCCACTTAGCTACCAAAGAGCAATCATATACCTCTGAATTTTAAAGCTCCCCTCAATCTTCTAGTCACTTGATAGCCTTTTTTAAAATTTCTACCTTTGCTTCAGCTAATCTATAGTATATATTTTTCCTCAGTCTTACCACCGCATTTCCATTTGTGTCCCTTCAGTTAGTAATGCTCAAATATTAGTCTTCCTTCAAAATAAAATAAAACAAAAGTCTTTTTTTTTTGTCTTAAAGCTTTTTTTTTTTTTTATTAATTCATCATTTTGGGGGCCTATAGCAGGAGCCTCATGCATATACAATTTGACCTTTCTAGGGAAAACTTTTTCACTTTTTATATGAGATGAGAGAGAGAGAGAGAGAGAGAGAAAGAGAGAGAGAAAGAGAGAGAGATATGCACCACAGCTCCAGAGTAGTCTCAAGTGTTGTAGGGAGCTCAAACCTAGGCAAATGGCAAGGTGCATACCCAACTGTATAAGCTATCTTTGGACTCCTTTGGGATTTTTAATACAAAGTAAAATATACTATGTAAAACATTAAAAATATTTATTTTGTGTGAGGGAGAGACTGACTACTTTATGAGAGAGAGAGAGAGAGAGAGAGAGAGAGACTGACCAAATTATCACCTGATTATATTGTGGTGTCCAGGAATGTGTCCTGGATCTCATATATAATATATCTAAGACATGCTAGTCAATGAGCCGCTTTCTAAATCATAAAGACAATTATTTTCCACAAAACAAATTGAAATGTCTGTTACCAATCCAAAAACGAAATTTAATCAGAATTTAAATTTAAGGGAATTTTTCATATCAGGGTATTTTGTTAATATTTTTCTGTCCTTACATTTTATTGTTATATGATATCTTTGTATGTAGTAGAGTATATAAATTTTTTCTGAATCTTGAATTTTAGGAAAATGCACATTTCTAATATATAAAGGAACTTTCACATTTTCCCCCCAGAACTTACATGGTTTCATCATTTTACATTTCTGATCTAGTTGGGAATTTATCTATTTAGCTATTTAATATCAGTATACAATTAGCCTAATAGTTCTTATTAAGATTTACCTTTTGAATTTTTAAAAAAGATTTATTTATTAAAAGAGTTAGTGAATGAAAGGGAGAGAACCGGAGAAGGAGGATCAGCACTGCTCAGTTCTGGCTGGAGTTAGTGCTGGGCATTGGAACCTCTAGGGCCTCAGGTATACAAGTTTGGCACTGTAACAGACTAAGCTACTTTCCAGTCCCTAAAATCTACTCTTATTGTACTGATTTAAGGTGACAACTTGGCTATTTACTATATACATTACATTTTCTACGAAATTTGATACACTTTTCAGACTTTTCAACTCTATCTAATCTACTGTCTAGTGCACTTTCTTTTTTTGTTATTTATTTATTTTATTTTATTTCATTTTATTTTGTATTTTTATATTACAGAATTACATGTCAACAGGGGCTCAAATCCACACCATTCCCACCACCAGAGTTCTGAATCTTCACTTTCCCCACTGCAATCCACCACAGTTCCCTTAAAGTTGTAGACATGGGCCAACCATCTTCTCTACAACTGTCTGTCCACATTCATGCATAGTTGCCCCTTCTTTTTCTGGTTCAATCCTCTCTTCCCTTCTAAGCCACTCATAACATCATAGCTACCTCCTTATGTCCTCTCCTTTTCCTTCTCTCTCTGGGTGCTGATGGAGCTGGAGGTGCACTAACTTTCTAATCGTATAGATACTACTTTTAATTCCTTGTTTGTCTTGCATATATAATTACCAAATGTCTTTTCAGTTCTGACCATTTTTTTTTAATCTGTCGTACTTCAATCCCCTTCTTTTCTCTCCTTCTAGATTTTTTTTTAATACTTATTTCTTTACTATTTATTTGTGGGTGGGTGTGAGAGAACCAGAGCACCATTTTGGCACATGCTCAGAACCTCATGCTTGAGACTCTAATATTCACTGAGTCACCTCCCAGGTCACTGTCTTTCACTCATTTACATATAATTCACACATTTATCTTACATTTTATTTTTGGTTATTTGACTAATATTGAAAGTCTGATGTGATAGTTTGTTGATTAATGTTTGTGGATTAGTATTGATTTTTGAATACTATGCTCTCAATGTAAAGTATTCAAACCAATTTTTTAGTTTCATGTTTTTTTTTTTAAATTTTGATAGAGATGTCATAGAAAGTCTTGTTTTGTTTTCCACCGGTTCAGGCAGGCATTCAAATGTAGGCTTTATATATTATGCAGTATTAAATTACATTCTTCTGAAATAATTTCCTACAAATGTTTAGTCTGCTATACTTCTAGAAATAGAAACTACCAAGTTATTATTAAAAATGAATTGTCAATCTGTTGTTAAAATTATTTGCAATGCCTAATTATAAAACATTGCTTACCACAGAAGAAAACTTTAATTTGGGGCCAAAATCAACAGCACACTATTTTTATCATACAGTTCACATACGTAAATATTTCCCTTTTTTGTAAACTCATGGAAGAAGGGCAAACGCTAAAAGAAGAAGATTTGAAATATAAATTGTATTTTATACTGTACACATTTCTTTTCTATCTTAACTGTAAAGTCACATATAGATTTCTTTTTTTTTTTTTTAAGGAACATTACTGGGGTGATTCTAGCTTTTTTTTTTTTTTAAGATACAAGACAATAAACATCAGTGTTTTTTTTGAGTGCTGCTAAAATTCTGAATTCTATTCTGCTCTTATTATTCCTGCTGTGAAGTGATTGCCTATTTTAAAACCACCCAAATAGAGACTGATTGCTATTAGGAGAAAAGAAGATTATTCATAGAAATAACGTTCCTTCTCGGGCAATATGAGTAGCAATGGTGATGAAAAGTCATTTGCCATACACTATCCTGTAAAAATCAGTCTTTCTGTGCACCTTTGTCAAAGACACTGTACATTTCACTCACTTGCTTGTTCATCATTTAAGCACTTAACCTAATAGTCATCCAACTCTGCCCTTTTTACAGACATACAGTGTTTCCAGACGCCCCCCCCCCATTCCCACAAAAAAGTACTTTTATTCTTGCTATTTAGCAGTGTTCATCAAAATATACTTTTTTTATATTACAAAATAAGAATTTGCTGAGACAAAATACAAGAAGCACATTATTTTTCTTGGTAATGGGAAAATGGTATCAATGGTTCTCTCCAAGGTTGAACTCCTTACATATCTATAGTAAAAATAATTTATCTCACAAGACAATAAATTGGTGCCTTCATTGAGAGAAGATTTGCAAAGAATTTATTTCCCCAGAAGCGTCAATTTAAGAAATGTTGTGAAAGGATGTAAAATGGAGAATAAAGAAAGGAAGCTAGTTTAATACAGATGAATTCAAGTCAGAAACATGAAAATGTAGTGGTTGGATATCTTGATAAAAAAAATTTCTTCCTGAGCTGACATACATTTGAGATAAGAAATATTACTGTGCTTATAAATTAATTTAGACTCTATTTAGGATCTTAAATAAATGTTGGATAAAACATCTTATGAAATTCATAGCTTTATAACAGTGAAAACCATAATTCTCTATAATTTTTATGTTTGTAGAAATAGTTTTAATATAAATAGCCAAATAAACATGATATGTAAATTTGACCCAAAATACATCCAGATTCTTTTTATACTAACAAAACTATATTTGAGACAGGGGCACAAAGGAATACCCTATAAATAGGATTTAAATTTTGAAAATAGTAAACATTAATTTTAGTTAACATTGCAATTTCTGTTTTGTGGCAGGATGAAGATTACTACTATAAAAGTCTGAGAATATAGAGGTTCTATATTTAAATATTTTGGGGTTGGTTGATCTTTTACTCTGTTCAGTCTGCTATATAACAAACTATGTGGCATATAAACAATAGGACTTTTTTTTTTTCAAAGCTATCAAGACTGGAAGATTAAAACATATAATTCCTTTTAAAAGGTCAGTACTCTATTTAAAAGGGTTCTGCCCTTATGACCCAATTTATTTTCAAAGGTACAATCTCCTAATATTATAATACTGGGTATTAAAGCCTCCACATATGAATTTGAAGAACACACAAATATTCAGTTCATTGCAGATGAGATGATATTCAATTCATTGCAGATGAGATGGGATGACAGAGTGAAATGGTGAGAAGAGACTGCATCTTAGTAACAGAAAAACCTGGGTTGTACTATTTTGATTCTCTTATATGGTTGATGGAGGCAATAGTGGTAATTTTTTCACTTACAATTTTTTTATTATTAGTAACATAACAGAGTTTTATAAAATTATTAAAACTTCAGGGATATAATTTCACACTAATGCATAGTGTGTCTAAATTACTGTATTCTCCACTAAAGTCTATACTCATTCCCTTTC
The DNA here is from genome assembly GCF_950295315.1 of Erinaceus europaeus. NCBI lineage: Eukaryota > Metazoa > Chordata > Mammalia > Eulipotyphla > Erinaceidae > Erinaceus > Erinaceus europaeus. Next base: position 168,630,719 of record NC_080162.1, on the reverse strand, counting down.
CAAACCTCCAACCAGCATACTTCTCATGAAGTCTGAGAAATTGGTTACCATTTTTTTGCAAGTTTATTTACTTTATCCATCTATATTTCACTTAAGAGTAAAACCAGCTAGTGGTTGTCCTTCACTATTTTACTTATTTCACTTAGTATCATAACCTCCAATCCCATTCATTTTGTCCCAAATGATACAGTCTTACGTATGATTGCCAAGCGGTATTCCTCTGAATAATATCCCATAACATCCTCATGTATGATCTTAAATTTCATATGTCACCTTGAATGAGTTACAGGGTGCCCAGTTCTTTCATTAAATGATACTGTGATTGTAAGTGTGTTTCTGGATGAGAAAAGTATTTGAATCTATAAATGTGCAGACTGAGTAAAGCGAATTGTCATCTCTAATATAGGTGACCTTCTTGCAAGTATGAAACTCACCCTGCCTGAATAAGCTGGAGATTGATCTTCAGACATGAACTAAAATATTAATTATTGGTTCATAGGAGTGTCATCTTCCGGACTGAACTACGCAGTCAGATCTCCTACTTCTCAGGTCTTCAAACTTATACTACAACTATACCATTAAATCTCTTGTGTCTATAGTCCACAGACTAGAGACCTATGGACTTCTCAGTCTCTATAATCTTGTGAGATAATTCTTTCTTTCTTTTTTTTTCTTTATGGGATTTGTACTTTACAAAGATTCTTTCTTTTTTTTTAAATTTTATTAGTGATTTATTATTTATTTAAAAATTTACATGTCAACAGAGGTATAATTCCACACCATTCCCACCAGAGTTCTGAACCCCTAGTCCCTTTATTGCAAGCCACAGAAGTTCTCCTAAGGTTGCAGACATGAGTTAACTATCATCGCTGCAACTATCTGTCTACATAATCACCCCTTTTTCTTCCAGGTTCAGTCCTTTATTCCCTTCCAAGCCACATATAGCCCTATTACAACATCCAAATGTCCCTCCCTTTTTCTTCCTCTCTCTGCGGGTCATGAATGGAGTTGGAGTTCAGAGCCCTCTTATCCCCTACCTCCTATCACTTCCTCCCCACTGTGTAGATCAAAATTTTTGGGGGGTGTAGAAGGTAGGAGTTCTGGATTCTGTAATTGCTTCTCCACTGAACATGTGCATTGGCAGGTCAATTCATACCCTCAGCCTGTTTCTATGAGATTATTCTTTATAATAAGTTTCCCCTGTTAAGTTATATACAATGCATTTAAAAAAATTTATTAATTTATTCCCTTTTGTTGCCCTTGTTTTATTGTTGTTGTTATTGCTGTCATTGTTGTTGGATAGGATAGAGAGAAGTGGAGAGAGGAGGGGAAGATAGAGAAGGGGAAAGAAAGACAGACACCTGCAGACCTGCTTCACCAGTTGTGAAGTGACTCCCTTGCAGGTAGGGAGCTGGGGGCTTGAACTGGGATCCTTACTCCAATCCTTGCACTTTGTGCCATCTGCGCTTAACCCCCTGTGCTACCACCCAACTCCCTTCATTTTTATATATGTACATGTATTGAGAAAAGTCATGATGCATTTTTACATAGAAAAAAGCATATCATGGTGGCTGAGTAGTGGCACACTTGGCTGACTGCACACATTATTATGCACAAGGACACACTCCCCACCTTCAGGAAGAATGTTTCGCAAGTGGTGAAGCAGGTCTGCAGGTGTCTATCCTTTCTCTCCCTCCCTTTTCAGTTTCTCTGTCTTATCACTAAAAAAGAAAGAAAAAAATAGTTGTATTTAAAAACAACACAAAAATGTTAGGGCTTTTCCAACAACCTAGTAAATCTATGTACATGTAGTTGTATATATATATATATATATATATATATATATATATATATATATATATATATATATATATATACATAGTTGACAGTTGATTATTTTTGTTTTCATCCCTGCCCATCTATTCTGTATGATAGAAACTAAAGGCATTATCAGTAGTATGATACCGCTTTTTATGCACAGAGGCAGAAAAACTGACAATATCCACTCTCTCTAGTACTTTTGACCATTAAGTCATTTAATATCTGTGCAACCTATGACCTATCCATCAGGGGATAAAGTAAATGCACTTAAAATAAGAAACTTACTTTAAAAATTTTTAAATTTATTCTTGTTTCAAAGGAAAAAATTGAAGCAAAAATCAGACACCATCTATATTTAGTGCCTAAAAACAATCCTTAATTATAGGAGAACAGGCTTTTTAAAACCTGATCTTATCCAAGGTTAAAGTTGTTTATTTTTAAAATCATTTTATCAGAGGCTTAACGGTTTACAATACAGTTGTCAACACATGGGCACAATTTCTAATCTTCCTGGAAAAGTGTCTGCAAAATAGTAAGCCCCCACTTAGGCTTTTCCACCATCATGCAAGTGGGACTCCAATGCCCTCCAGTCCCTTTTCTTCCTCATAAGGTCTCTCAGATTTTAATAACTGCTAACACCAAAACATTTTTTTTACTCATTGACAACAGTGTGAAATGATACTTTTGAAAAGAAGTTATTTCTTCTTTGATATTTTCTAAATATATGAGAAAGCTCTTCTCCTGTGATCAGGGAAGTATTTCAGAAAGTGGAACATACATTGTTAATGTATGAGGACCCAGTATGATTCCTTATACCATTTATTATGGAATAATGCTCTGGGCTTTCTCTCTTCCCAATTCATAAAATTAATATTCAAATATTGGAAAAACAAAACCAAGTTTTTTTCTCTAGGATTCTAGATATGATTCTAGATGCCCATGAATTCAAGACAGGAAGGTTCAGGTAAGTCTTGGTACTGGAATATTTGGACTCTTGATAACATTAGTCAAAAGTAACACTGGAACTTCCAGTAACCCTCTTAAGTTGCTCCTTTAGTAGAGATGGTTTTCACTTAATCCTGAAGAAAAGTATGTCCAGTCATTTATTTATGTATTCTTTCAAGGAATATTTATTTATTTATTTATTCTCTTTTGTTGCCCTTGTTTTATTGTTGTTATTATTGATGTTATTGTGTTGGACAGGACAGAGAGAAATGAAGAGAGGAGGGGAACACAGGGAGGGGGAGAGAAAGATAAAGCCACCTGCAGACCTGCTTCACCACTTGTGAAACGACTCCCCTGCAGGTGGGGAGCCAGGGGCTGGAACCGGGATTCTTAAGCTGGTCCTTGTGCTTAGTGCCACCTGCACTTAACCTGCTGCACTACCGCCGTACTCCCTGTGTCCAGTCATTTACTAACAAAGCAAGTCAATAATTTTCAAGTAATTTTGCTGCCTATGCTGCAAAAAGAACAACTCTTGCAGAGAATACTAAATTCATTAGGATGAGAATGAAGTATTAATGGTATGACTTTAACAGAGTGATAGGAAGGTGGGTAAGAAGTTGTCTGTTGAGAGAGAACAGAATAAGAACAGATGGGATACTGGCCAAGCAGAGTCTTACAGGCCATCCTAAGGATTTCTGTGGTTTTGACCATACTGATTAATCCACTTTCTGAATAATTGAAAGGAGCCAGTATTTACCTTTCAGATAAATACAAGTTCTATGCTGGGAATGGATAAGGAGTTAAGAGGATTATGTCTCTAAAATTTATTTATTTATTTTTGTTTTTGCCTTGTTGTTTTATTGTTGTAATTGATGCCATTGTTGTTGGATAGGACAGAAGTAAATGGAGAGAAAGACAGAGAGGGAAAGAAAGAGAGACACCTGCAGACTACTTCACCACTTGTGAAGTGATTCCCTTGCAGATGGGGAGCTGGGGGCTCGAACTGGGATCCTTATGCTGGTGCTTGTACTTTGCACCACCTGCGCTTAACCGGCTGCGCTACTGCCCAACTCCCGTCTCTAAAATTTTTAGTTATGATTTCCACTTTAGTAATTTGAAAACATATTTTGCACCACTGCTTACTGCAAAAGTAAAAGAAAAAAAGCAAAACTGTAAAGAGATATAGAAAGAAAGATATACTTGGAAGTCTAAGATGTTGCTTAAGATGAGTGGATTGTTGTGATGGAGGAAAATATTCTGCTGAGAAATTTGAGTTACTTGCAGTCTAATTTTTGACTGAACAGATCTTGTTACTATAGGAAAAGTAATTAACCTCTTTGTGATTTGGCTGCTTATCTGCAGAGTGAAGATAAAAGTGACCCACTAGTAGTACTGAAAATCATTCTGTAAACACCTGTAGTGACAGAAACAATATAAAAAATTACTTATCCTACTTATAAAATACTAGCATTTACCTCAGAATTTAAGCATGCCTACATATATAATATTCCAGATTTAATTTTTGCCAAGCAACTATTTGTGTGTGTGTGTGTGTGTGTGTGTGTGTGTATGTGGCACAATAGTTGTGAACTTGTATTAACCTGTGATACACTGGCTCCTAGAGTATTACAATTATTTTTATTGATAGCACAGTTTAACACACTGGTGGAAAAAGTGAGGATGGAAAATTGATGGGGAGGAGTAAGTACTTTCAACTTCTTTTTAATGACACCTACTCTTGTCTACAAGGTAAGAAGAGTATGTTTTTATTATTTCATAAGCCTATTGCAATTATATTAACTATAGTTAAGCAATTAAAATAGGATCAGCAGGCACAGAACAGCACGCCAAGCAGTAGCAAAAATGAAGAGACTCCTGGTTGTGTTTTATCGTGAATTCTGTGACTCATACTGAAATTTCTATCTCTTTTTGTGGTATTTTCAATAGCTTGTAGCAAGTGTTTATAAAACTGTATTTATTTCAATGGCATAGAGATTACCCATTTCCATCATTATTCTTGGTTATCATGCTACACTTTTGCAAACAAAAGGAAACAATTATAAATCTTGTGAAACAATAAAATATTTACAGCATTGTAACAACTATTTCTTTTGTGAACTTGTGTTCTCTATAATTCCTTCTTTTTAAAATTTATGCTTAATATATATGTAGGTTGTTTTCATGAGTCAGACATGTGACTGTCATGTTCTGTTGGTATGATTTGGCATGTAGTCAAATGATTGCCTAGAGATTATAGATAATGGTCATAAATGACTGAGAAGGAATAAAGAAACAAACTTTTAGTTTAGGTCCACTTGCTTTGTCTTATGTGATGGCTATAGTTATTTTTTCTTTTGCTCAGTTAACTCAGTGGAGAATTGGTGTTTGCATTTTTCCCCCAGGACAGTCTAAACAAACATCTGATATACATACATTATTTGTTTTATTTAGTTCTCACCTGATGAAGCCTTCTTTCCCAGTCTCTATTTCTTTCTGCTCTGGTCTAGTTACTGTTGATTCTGCTGCATTTTGAGGGTCATGTTTTGTGGTCATATTCTTGAAGATTTCATCTATGGGAAAGAAGCACTATAAATATAAGCCATACTTGATATAGCTATATTTGATTATATAAGATAGAATTACAGATAGCTTTTCCAGAATAGTTTTCTCAGGGATACCTCTGTTTAGATTGCTGCTAAATAAGATAGAAGCTAGTACAGTAGGAATTAACCTGTAGACAACTGGAAGGTGAGATGAATAATGATTAATCATTCAAAAGATATTTTCAATTCTGTTAAAATTTTCATAGCTTATGGCTGGAATTGATGCATTATAAAATGTCAGCAAGATAAAAGAGAGAATTAGCACAGACATTATTTTACAGTTTTGTATTCTAGTCTTAATAAAATATTTTAGGTTTGATCATCTTTAGAAATGACATATTTTCTGAAGAAACAACACAAACATATATCTTAGATTCATTTTCAATACACAAATTATCTTCCCCTTCAAGACTACAAATATAATTTCTAATTTATGTAGTTGAAATTACAATTTACCCACAGAATAATGATCACTTCACCAGTAAATATTTGTAATATGGAGAAGATTTTAATGAAGGTAAATTAGCTAATATAAAGAGAAAATATGGAAGTACAAAGAAATACAATGAATACAATTTAGTGGTTACTCATTATCCAGTTTCTAATTTATTTTTAATTAGGTATATTGTGCTTAGAATATTGAAAACAAAGCCAAAATAATAACTCTTATCTTACTGTAATACACTATGACTAAAAGAAAACCTTAAGTAAGAGGCTGGGCGGTAGCGCAGTGGGTTAAGCGCACATGACGCAAAGCGCAAGGACCAGCTTAAGGATCCTGGTTCGAGCCCCTGGCTCCCCACCTACAGGGGAGTCCGCTTCACAGGCAGTGAAGCAGGCCTGCAGGTGTCTATCTTTCTCTCCCCCTCTCTGTCTCCCCTTCTCTCTCCATTTCTTTCTGTCCTATCCAACAACAATGACATCAATAATAACTACAACAGTTAAACAACAAGGACAACAAAAGTGAATATAAATAAATAAATATTAAAAAAAACAAACCTTAAGTCAACACAACGTGAAAAGTCTGAGTTTGCAAAAATGATGACTCAGTGATCACTTATCAAAAGTTTTCACAGTACAAATCTTTAATGTAAAAAAATTATGACCCATATAAAATCTATTAAATTTCTCAGGGACATGTTTCAGAAAATAAAAGAATAATAGAGTCACTCCTGACAGTTTAAATTATGTATTAAAAAAGCATACTCCCTTAGATTTCCTGAAATAATCTTCTTCATATTTGTCTCTTATCTACCTTTATGTTAGAACTATAGTAATTTTGTTACCAGATATAAGACAGGGTAATAAGTATATTTTGATTAATATTTAAGTGGAAACACCCTCCACTCCCCCCAAGAATTCTGAATTTATTTAGAATACAAAAGTAACTTCACTGCAATTATGACCCTGAGATAGATTCTATGAACTGTATTCCAGATGAAATATAAACTATTACTGGGGGTCTGGGTGGTAGCACAACTGCTTAGGTGCACATAGTACAAAGCACGATGACCTGTACAAGGATCTCAGTTCGAGCCTCCTGCACCCCACATACAGGGGGTTCACTTCATGAACAGTGAAGCAGGTCTGTAGGTATCTATCTTTATCTCTTCCTCTCTTTCTTTCCTATCTCAAGTTTTCTCTTTCCTATCCAATAAAAAAATGGAAAAAATGGCCTCTAGAAGCTATGGATTTGCAGTGCTGGCACTGAGCTCCAGCAATAACCCTGGAGGCAAAGACAAAAACAAACAAACAAAAAAACCAACCAACCAAACAAACAAAAAAACCCTTTTACTGAATTATATTACTATGATAAGGTACCTTTTATATGAGTATATATGGTACAACAGTGAGTTTTATCAGTGCCAACAGGTGTCAAAGTAAACAGAACTTTACCTTCAACATATCATTTTTTAAACTAATAGGTATTTGATAAACATAAGGGAAAGATGTGTTTTTCCTGTGTTTGGATCAAATTTTATTTTATTTTTCCAATTTACACCCCATATTTCCAAATCTTTGACATTTTGCACTGCTTCCTAGGAGGGGGAGTATAGCTAAATCCTTATCCCATGTCCATGATACAAGGTAATTATTTTAAGGAAATTTAAAGCAGGTTTCTTATTTTTAATTTTGTTTTTATTAGTGAATTAATATTGACTCACAAAATTATCATGTAACAGAGGTCTAATCCCACACTATCCCCACCACCAGAATTCTATGTCCCCACTACCCTCCAGAGGAAATTGCAGTAGTTCTCTCCAGGTCACAGCTATAGGTTGAATATACAAACCATTTTGATTCACTTCTATGGCCCTGCCTTTACTTCCTTTCTACCCTATGCTCTGCAGTTCCACTCCTGGGGATATATCCTAAAGAATCCAACACACCCATCCAAAAAGATCTGTGTACACATATGTTCTTAGCAGCACAATTTGTGATAGCCAAAACCTGGAAGCCACCCAGGTGTCTAGCATCAGAAGAGTGGCTGAGCAATTTGTGGTCTATATACACAATGGAATACTACTCAGCCATTAAAAATAGAGAATTCACCTTCTTGCCTTCATCTTGGATGGAACTTGAAGAAATCATGTTAAGTGAGATAATCCAGAGGGAGAAGGATGAATATGGGAGGGTCTCACTTATAGACAGAAGTTGTAAAATAAGAACAGAAGGGAAAATACAAAGCAGATCTTGGACTTCATTTGGTGTATTTCACTAAAGTAACAGACTCTGGGGTGGGGGGAGTGTTCAGATCCTGGAACATGATGGCAGAGGAGGACCTAGAGGGATTTAGGTTGTTATTCAGAAAACTAAGAAATTTTATACATGTACAAACTATTTGACTGTAAACTACTAATCCCTCCAATAAAGTATATATATAACAAAGACATGAGTTCTTTGTATGAGCCAGGAGCAAGAAAGGGCAGGAATGCCTGATTAAAAACTATCAGGATTCAAATAAAACATGAACATGAATAAATAATTGGGAAAAATGAGTACTTCTTTTTTCTTTTCTTTTTTGTCTTCTTTCTTTCTTTTTTTTTTTTTTTTTTTTGCCTCCAGGGTTATCGCTAGGGCTTAGTACCAGCATTATGAATCTACTACCCCTCGTGGACATTTTGCCTTTTATTTCGTTTTTTCTTTCTGTTTTTTAATTTTTTTATTTTATTAGCTAGTATAGAGAGAAATGGGGAGAGGATGGGGAGATAGAGATAGAGAGAGAGAGAGAAAGACAGACACCTGCAGACCTGCTCTACCACTTTTGAAGCATCCCCCCCCCCCCCCCCCCGCAGCTAGGGAGCCAAGTGCTTGAACCCAGATCCTTGCACTTAGTATTATGTGCTCTAGGCTGGGTATGTCACTGCCTGACCCTCTATTTTTTCTTTTTATCCTCACCAGGGTTGACTATTTCATATAGAAGCAGAGAGGAGAGAGGGACAGGGAAAGGGGAGGGGGAGTACATACTTAAACTTTCTCCAGAATGTTAAGGGTCAAAGCTTAAACCTGGGTCATATGCATGACAGATCAAGTGCACTATTAAGGTGAGATATCTTGCTGGAACAGAGTATTTCTTTTAAAATAAATTTATTTATTTATTTACAAATTATAGATTGCTACTCCGGAGCTTCTTTCATGTACCACTCTGCTGACTCCTGACCCAATTTTTCATTATTATTATTATTTTCGATAGCTAGGGATAAGGGGAGATTGGTAGAGAGAGAAAAAGAAAACAACACAGCACTTGTGAAACTTCCACTGATGCTTACATGCATGTTGTGCCAAGGCTTGAACCAGGGTCGTTGCATGTGATAAGGTGTGCACTCTAACAGCTGAGCTATCACCTGGCTCTCAGAGTATTTCTTAAGAACCTTTATTGACTATTTACTTCAAAAGTCTCCAATAAACTGCTTCCTCTACCTCATTGTTTACTGAAGCTGCAACATCTGTATTACATCTGTAGTGTTACTTTTATACTAGTACCAGTTGCAACAGTACTGTCCTGTTGTAATAAGGAACTTTTGTTTGCTATCATAACATTTGGACTATTTGTTTTTGAACTAGAGCACTGCTTAGCTCTGGCATATGGTAGTGTTAGATATTGAACCTGGAAGTGCAGAGTCTCAGGCTTAAAAGTTGTTTGCATAACCATGATGCTGTCTCTCTAGGCCTGGACTCACTCCAGTAGATCGTTCTACCTTACTGAGTTATCTGTGGACATTATTCAGTAATTCTAAAATGATCCTGTTTCTATTATGACAAGTCTAGATTATTTGGAAATTAATTACAGCCTAATTTGTTTTGTGTTCAAGCATTTTAGTTGCAGAATAAATCCTCTATTACAGCTTGCTGATGAAGATGAGAAATCAGTTATTGCCAATTCTTGAATTCAAAGCAAAGCAACTTTAAAGTACCCAATGTGCACTTAAAACAAAAGGATCCCTGTCAACTATAGTCAGTTGTGGGTGTCTTTTTTTTTTTTTTTTTTTTTATCCTTGCTGCATGTTATTTGTTTGTGGAACAGATGGTCAGATTGTTTGCATCATCCTCATTATGAAAGAGAAATCTAAAATACACTGTAAATCTTGTCCTGGCATCTGGGTGAAGTTTATTAAAATGCACATTGTACTTCTTCCCAAATTCACACATGGACAGCAGGATTCCCTCTTTTGTAGTTGCCCAAATGAAAAGCCTTAAGCCTTTCTGCCAAGTGTACTCTTTACACACTGTGTAGCAATTGCCAGACCTTCTCGGGACACTTGGTCAAATTTTAGCCTGGTATGTGTGCCTATGGTAAACAGTAAAGTCTGGAATCAAATCAATCTGATATGGTTGCTTTTACTGAATGTGTGCAACTAAGTACTGAGCTTGCCCTCTACATACCTTGCTGCCAGACTTACGCCAGGTCTCTATAGTACACTCCCACCCTGCTTTGCTCCATGTAGCAGCACATCATGGAGACCTGTGCATTACTGAAACATCTGCCTCTCTTTTCAAATGAAGAAATAAGTGATGTAGAAAGCCATTAACCACCTACATTTTATCAGTGCTACTAAATAATCGCTGGAAAGGGGAAAGTCAAAGAAAGAAGTTAATTTGGAATAAGGTTGTAAATAAGGCCCTGGTTCAGTTGCCTTTTTTTTGTGTGTGGTTGGATATAAAGAGGAGAAAACTTAAAAAAATGTTTTCACTGGCTGTAGAGGCTGATGTGGGAGGTGATGTCATTTGATTGAATTTCTAACTTGAAATATCAAGTGCTGGGGGCTTGGCAGTGGTACATCTGGTTGAGTATACACTTTAAATAGTTTGAGTATATTGGTTAGGTGCAAGTATGATACTATTATGTTCATCTTAATAAATAAATGTTTGGAGTTAAAATAATGAGACCCACAGTTTCAAATATTGTATGATTTACAATTATTCTCTAGCACCCAATACTGCATTTTTGATTCAGCTTGTGCTTAATTTCATGGTTGCTAGAATATATAATGTTCTTCAAATAGTTTTAATTGTAACACTTTGATAACATTTGAAAATTTTATATCTTTATAGCTTATGAAGCAGAGAAAGTTGACAAACATTATATCAGTGTAATCAAATGGATTTGAAGGAGCACCCTAGAATATGGTTAGGCAGAAAACAAGAGTACTTTGTATTAAGAAGAGCTCATGCAATTTATTACAAATCCACAAGAGAAAGAATTTTAGTTTGAGAGTTTGGGAAACCATCCCATATGAAGGCTGACAAGAGAACTTAAATTTTGTGCTTTTTGCCCAGTTAGGACCTTGTATGTATGTTATGGTACCACTCCCATGTCACTTTTCCAGAGAGAGAGAGAGAGAGAGGACACAAAGCATCAGAGCTTACACCAGTGCCATAGGAGGTCCCATGTTTTTTTAGGTCTTGAACCCAAGTTGCATATATAGAGTCATGTTCGTCATCTAACCAATAAGCTGTCTGTCTGGCTTGCAATTTAAATTCTTCAAATAAAATATTGAAGACAAAGTCATGATTGAGAAGTTATTTTAAACTCACTGAAGGGTTGTTGTTAGAAAAGCAAATAGATATATTTCATATGTTTCAGGCGGTTGAAGAAAGAGAGTTAACAAAATATAGTCTAACAACTATACTTAATTAATAGTGAAGTTTAAGGTGTAAGGCAGTGAATTCCTGTTGCTGGAGGGTGGAAAATGGAGCTGACTTTAAGGGAAGTAGGTTGCGGATCTTGTATCTGATCAGAGGTTAGAGATCCTCTGTTCAAACTTAATGTGCTGTAAAATCCTGAAGGGTTTTTTTTTAATATCTAGGTAAATTTAGAGTATTAGGGTATCTCATAAGTGAAGAAATTAAAAAAAATCAACAATACAAAAGGAATATAGATTATTCTAAGTCAGCTTTGGTACTGTGTCATGATAGAGGGATCCTGTCCTCTCTCAATGTCATGCGTGGTTTCACAAATATTTTATTGGGAATAATTCATCTAAAAAGTACATTTTATATACATGAATTACAGAATGTGCTGAGTTACTGGTGCTGGGTACTGAATAGAGCGCTCTAATCCTTACATCACTAATTCCCTGGATGTCTCTGGGTAAGTCACTTTTCCATAACAGTTTCCTCATCCATAAAATAAGAAATACTTTGTCATGGGGATTTCTGTGAGGATTAGATAAAGACTCCATTTGAGAAAATGCAATATAAACACAAAATGTTCCAGTAGCCAGTCTGGTGTAAATTATCTTCTTTTTAAATAAATAAAAAAAAGATTTGTTAGCCTTTTCAGGTCTGTTCATTATTGATGTGTGTGATATATGCAGGCACTTCTATTTATTTAAGATTTACTTAAATGTTCCAGGGATCAGGAATGCAGAATGTAATATCTCTTACAACGGTTATATTCTTAAGAGAGAAACTTAAAAACAGAGATTGGCTTAATTGAATTATGCAAATATATTAAAATCATGCAAACTACAAAAATATAACCTTTTATTTTAAAAAGGAACAAAAACCCACCTTTATTCATATTGGTTAAAATCTCTTTAAGTTTCATGTGGAAAGGCAGCAGACTTGTTAATCTTAGACTGATCTTTGATTTGATATTTAAAACACAGTATACACTTTATACTTAATTTATTCATTTAGCTGTTATTGTTCTCTCCACCTCTTTGTCATCAGAGAGGGCACTCTGTTCTATTATATATATAGCTGTAGTTTCTGACTGTGCTCATAGTTGGGTACTTGTCCTAAAGAGTGTGATGCTGCTACAGCTGGCTGGTGACCTGGCTGTTGGTATGAAGGGCTCTGCCCAGCAGGAACAGTGGTCATTATCTAAGTCAGTCAGACTGCTCTCTGGAATTTGGACTGGAAATTTTGAGTAGCTGAGAATGAGAGCAATCCAGATTAGATTTTCAGAGAGAAACACAGCAACCATGAGAAATGTTACTATATTGGCTGTGAAAGAGAGGCAGAGAAAGTAATTAACTTCTAGGGCTGCCTCCACCCCCAGAAAAAATATTCGATTCTACTTATCCACAGGTTTTCTTCATCTTTCCACTGAAAGTGCCTTGATATTTTCTTTAATCCTTGCCAAACCACCCTAGTCTGAAATTTCCCTCATAATTTAAAATTATAAATCTCATAGTTTATCTTTTTTTTCCTGGGCTAAGTTCTCAGAAGTTTCACATACCAACTTCATTGTTATTCTTTTTGTTCACCATTGCATCAAGTTTTATTTTAAAGGTATTTCTTATTAAATTTCACATTATAATTATTTACTATAAAAGATGACTTGTTTATTAGTGGAAGAGAGAAATGTGCTTGAATTATTTTTAATTAAGTTACACTCAGGTGGAAGACAGAGCACCAGCTGTGGTGCAAAAATTATCATGTGTGAATTACCAGAGATCATAGGTTAAATCTCACTCCTCTGCCCATTACCATAAGCCACAGCTGAATAATGCTCTGGTAACAAAACAAAACAAAGCAACAAAACAAAACAAAACAAAATGTCAGAATTCCACAGATGTGTCTGTGTGAAATAACAATCTCAAACCTTGCTCATTATTATTTTTTCTTTTTTTATCCCCACCATAAACCAGAGCTGAACAGTACTCTGATCTCTCTCTATATCTATCCCTCATATTAAAATAATATCTAAAAAAAAAGATTTGTGGGCTGGGGGGTGGATCACCTGGTTGAGTGCTCACATAATGGTGCACAAGAACTCAAGTTAAAGCCCCTGGTTCCCACTTACAGGAGAAAAGCTTCAGGAGTGGTGAAGCAAGGCGCAGGTGTCTCTCTCCATCTCTATCCCCCATTCCTCTCATTTTCTAGCTGTTTCTATCCAAAAAGTAAAGAGAATTAAAAAAAAAAAAAAAGGAAAGAAGAGACGGAGCAGCAGCAGCAGTGTTTCTCTTCTCTCTTCTCCAGGGTCAACTAGGAATACCAAAGGAGACCACCTGGGAACACAACAAGAAAGGACTAGAACGACTTCCGGAACCCACCACATCACCAGTGAGTGCAAATATGTGTGGCTCGTGCACAGAGAGGATCCTAGGGAGAGATTAAGTGGCTGGTATCAGTCTGGTAGTTTATCAGTTGACCTCCAGCCTGTTTCACCAGCAAAAAGATGGCTGAAGGGAGGAGAGGACTTCCCTAAGAATTACCAAATGCAGCTGTGAGTCTCTATTGCAACTGCCCTCAGAATCTGGAGCACTGGCAGGGAGGCCCTGTACAGATACCAGGGGAAAGAGAACTAACCAGGAATCTCAGGAGAAGATCTCTACCTCTGTGGTCTAGTGGTGGGGCTGTGAGCATCTCTTTGCATAACCACTGGTTTATCTCTGCCTCACTGTTCTTTATCTCTTGGTCAGGAGTCAGTGATAAGCTCAGAAGCCTACTTATAGTTTAAAAGCCCTCAGGCTCCCATAGCCTACAGGGAAGAAAAAGAACAAAAGAGGCTTTTAAGTTACTGAACTCCAACTCAGAATTAAAATAATATTAAAACAAATGTAAATTTCCACAACTATGAGCCCTTTAAGTACCTTACTTAAACACAAGTCAATCCAGGTAAGAGTGATTAGTAATTTGAAAAGTACTGAGAGACGGACCTCATAACATACTATATAAAATGGTTAAACCAACAAGAAGAAATATTGGAGAAATGAACCAGGAAAAAAGTCCAGCTAAAAGTCCCCCCAAAGCTTGAACCACAAAATAATGAGTTCAATATTCAAACACTAGTTAAGGAAATTATCACAAGAGTGAGTAAATTGTAAAGAGTTTGAAAGAATTGTCATCAGAAACACAGAAACAACAAATGAAACTCTGGAAAAAACATTAATTATCTCAACATTATTAGAGAGCTGTAAGCTGAAATAGCTGAGCTACGAACACAACTAGCTGAACAAGCTAAAACAGTATCAGGATAGGGTAACAAAATAGATGAACTACAGAAAACAGCAGAGGGGAGAGAGAATAGAATCAATGAGGCTGAAGACAGAATTAGCAAGATTGAGGACGAATCAGACACAACTAGTAAAGAAGTAAGAGATCTCAAAAAGAGATTAAGAGAGTCTGAAAACAACAACAAAGACATATGGGATGACTTAAGAAGAAATGATATATGCATTATTGGCTTACCAGAGGAAGAAAGAGAGGGAGGGGAAAAAAAGTATTCTTCAGGAATGCTTAATAGCTGAGAACTTCTCTAGTCTAGACAACATCAAAGACATAAAGATTCAAGAAGCCCAGAGGGTCCCAAAAAGAATTAACCCAGACTTAAAGACACCAAGACACATCATATTTAGAATGGAAAGGAAAGGAATAAGGATAAAGAAAGTATCCTGAAGGCTGCAAGAGAAAAAGAATCACCTAAAGAGGAAAACCCATAAGATTAGCAGCAGACTTCTCCACACAAACACTACAGGCCAGAAGAGAATGGCAAGATATCTATCTAGTGCTCAGTGAGAAAGGTTTTCAACCAAGACTACTGTATCCTGCTAGACTGTCATTCAGACTAGATGGAGGCAGAAAAATCTTCTCAAACAAGCAACAGTTCAAAGAATCAACTATCACCAAGCCTGCCCTGAAAGAAGTTCTGAAAGGTCTCCTATAAACTGTCAGACCATCATAAATATGCCATATATCAGAACACTCTAAACTCTACAAGAATGACATTAAAATATCTTCAATCTTTGATATCAATAAGTGTCAAAGGCCTGAATTCACCTATTAAAAGGCACAGAGTAGGAAGATGTATCAGAAAATACAATCCAACAATATGCTTTCTATAGGAAATCCAATTAATTTAACAAGACAAACACAGACTCAAAGTGAAAGGGTGGAAAACTATCATACAGGCCAATGGCCCACAAAAAGGGGCAGGAAAAGCTATTCTCATATCTGACATTATAGACTTTAAAATAAATACAATTTAAAAAGATAGGATAGACACTACTTAATGCACAGAGGATCAGTCAATCAAGAGGACTTAACAATTATTAACATCTATGCACTCAATGAGGAAACATCTAAATACATCAAACATATACTGAAAGAGCTACAGCAATATATTAATATCAACACATTCATAGTAGGGGACTTCAACATCCCATTCTCTCAACTTGACAGATCATCCAGGCAGAAAATCAATAAAGACATGAGGGAGCTAAATGAGGAGATAGATAAACTAGAACTATTGGACATTTTCAGAGTCATTCACCCCAAGAAACTGGAATACACATTTTACTGAAGTCCACATGAGTCACTCAAGGATAGACAATATGTTAGGCCACAAATACAGCATCAGCAAATTCAAGTGCATTGACATCATCCCAAGCATCTTCTCAGACCACAGTGGAATTAAAGTAACATTTAACAATCAACAAAAGATTAGTAATAGTCCCAAAATGTAGAATCTCAACAGTACACTCCTTAACAACTACTGGGTCAAAGAGGAAATAAAGGATGAAATCAAAATGTTTCAAGAGTTTAATGAAAATGAAGACACAGCTATCAAAATATTTGGGACACAGCTAAGGCAGTACTGAGAGGGAAGTTCATAGCCATACAAGCACACATTAGGAAATTTAAAAAAGCATAAATAAATAGCCTGGTTGCACATTTTAAAGACCTAGAAGAAGAAGAACAAAGGAACCCTAAAGCAACCAGAAGACAGAAATAACTAAACTTAGGGCAGACATCAATAACATTGAAACTAAGAAAGCCATACAAAAGATCAATTAAAGTAAATGTTGGTTCTTCGAAAGAGTGTACAAAATCAACAAACCTTTAGCCAGACTCACAAAACAAAAAAGGGAGAAGACCCAAATAAATTGGATCATAAATGAAAGAGGAGATATCACAATAGACACCGTAGCAATTGAAGATATCATGCAAGGCTTCTATGAACAACTATATGCTACCAAGCTAGAGAACCTGGAAGAAATGGATGATTTCCTAGATACCTACTAATTTCCAAAATTAAGTAAAGAGGAACTAGATGACATGAACAGACAAATCACAGCTAATGAAACTGTAACAGTTATCAAAATCTTCCCAAAAATAACAATCCTGGAACAGATGGTTTTACAAATGAATTCTAGAAAACCTTCAAAGAAGAACTAGTACCTCTACTTTTAAAAGTCTTCCAGAAGATTGAAGACACTGGAATACCCTTACAGCTTCTATGAAGTCAACATCACTTTGATACCAAAAGCAGACAGGGACACCACCAAAAGTGAAAACTGTAGTCCAATATCTTTGATGAACACAGATGCTAAAATATTGAACAAAATTCTAGCCAATCAGATACAGCAGTATATTAAAAAGATTTTGGAAATCATCAGACAATATAGTAAGGTGTCAGGCTACAAAATTAACCTTCAAAAGTCAGTGGCATTTCTCTATGAAAACACTAAGTTAGAAGATGTTGAAATCCAGAAATCAATTCCTTTGACTACAGCAACAAAAACAATAAAATATCTAGGAATAAACCTAGCCAAAGAATTGAAAGACCTGTATACTGAAAACTATGAGTCACTACTTAACGAAATTGAAACAGACACAAAGAAGTAGAAAGATATTCCATGTTCATGGGTTGGAAGAATTAACATAATCAGAATGAATATACTACCCAGAGCCATCTACAAATTTAATGCTATCCCCATCGAGACCCCAACCACATTTTTAAGGAGAATAGAACAAATGCCACAAATGTTTATATGGAACCATAAAAGACCTAGAATTCCCAAAACAATCTTGAGAAGAAAGAACTGGAGACATCACACTCCCCGGTGTCACATTTTAATATAGGGCCATTGTCATCAAAACTGCTTGGTACTGGAACCTGAATAGACACAATGACCTGTGGAATAGAATTGAGAGCCCAGATGTAAGCTCTCACACCTATGGGCATCTAATATTTGACAAAGGTGCCCAGACTATTAAATGGGGAAAACAGAGTGTTTTCAACAAATGGTATTGGAAAAAATGGGTTGAAACATACAGAAGAATGAACCTGAACCACTATATTTCACCAAATACAAAAGTAAATTCCAAGTGGATCAAGGACTTGGATGTTAGACCAGAAGCTATCAGATACTCAGAGGAAAATATTGGCAGAACTCTTTTCCACATAAATTTTAAAGACATCTTCAATGAAATGAATCCAATTACAAACAAGACTAAGGTAAGCATAAACCTATGGGACTACATCAAATTAAAAAGCTTCTGCACAGCAAGAGATATTATAACCCAAACCAAGAGACCCCTCACAGAATGGCAGAAGATCTTTACATGCCATACATCAGGCAAGAGTTTAATAACCAACATATATAAAGAGCTTGCCAAAACCAACAACAAGAAAACAAATAATCCCATCCAAAAATGGGGAGAGGACATGGACAGAATATTCACCACAGAAGAGATCCAAAAGGCTGAGAAACATATGAAAAGATGCTCCAAGTCTTTGATTGTCAGAGAAATGCAAATAAAGACAAAAATGAGATACTACTTCACTCCTGTGAGAATGTTACACATCAGAAAATGTAACAGAAGCAAATGTTGAAAAGGTTGTGGGGTAAAAGGGATGTGGTGGGAATGTCAGTTGGTCCAGCCTCTGTGGAGAACAGTCTGGAGATCTCTCAGAAGGCTAGAAATGGACCTACCCTATGATCCTGCAATTCCTCTCCTGGGTAATGTCCTAAGGAACCCAACACACTCATCCAAAAACATCTGCGTACACATATGTTCTTAGCAGCGCAATTTGTAATAGACAAAACCTGGAAGCAACCGAGGTGCCCAACAACAGATGAGTGGCTGAGCAAGTTGTAGTATATATACACAATGGAATACTACTCAGCTAAAAAAAAATGGTGACTTCACCATTTTCAGCCAATGTTGGATGGACCTTGAAAAATTCATGTTAAGTGAAATAAGTCAGAAACAGAAGGATGAGGATGATCTCACTCTCAGGCAGAAATTGAAAAACAAGATCAGAAGAGAAAACACAAGTAGAACCTGAACTGGAATTGGCGTATTGCACCAAAGTAAAAGACTCTGGGGTGGGTGGGGGAGGAGAATACAGGTCCAAGAAGGATGACAGAGGACCTAGCGGGGGTTGTATTGTTATATGGAAAACTGGGAAGTGTTATGCATGTATAAACTATTGTATTTACTATCAAATGTAAAACATTAAATTACCTAATAAAAAAAAAAGTATGTGGGCCCCTCGCGGGACCTGGGAGGGCCTTTTGAAGAACCCGGGAGCCTCTGGCTTTACCACCCTTCATTGGAATTAGCAGTAAAACCTGTGGCCACAAGCCACCTAGACTAGGGCCTGGGCCTAAGACACCCATCAGTGGCACTTGAAGAAGAAAAACCTGTGGCCGGAGGCCAAAAGGAGTCATCCCCTAAGTGGTAGAGAGTTGGCCTAGCTCGCTCATTATTATAGCCAGAAAATACAACAACAAAACACACCTAATCAAACTTCATCTGGAACAAAGGTGGGTACAGGTGAGTATGGTAAGTGGGCAGAGAAGGGAAGATGGAGAATATCTCAGGGTGGAAGGCACGGTACTCATCAGCTAGCTACCAGTGTCATGATAGCAGTGGCACCAGGACCACCTAGGAAAATAGAATCTGGGCTCTTAATTTCTGAACCCAGACAGCATCTCAGGGGAATCAGGCTACAAGGGCTTAGCATATGAAAGAGAAATAAACTTGCCGATAACAGGAAGCTGAAGCACGCAAAGATGGTTTACTGGGTCTATTTCCCACAGGTGAGAGCAGTAGGTGCTGGAACAGAAACAGGCATGGAGACTGGGAAAGTGCACCCTGCCTATTCAAATAACTCTTAACACTGCTGGTTCTTAGAAATTTAGGTGCAGGCTGGAACACTCCATGTTGACACTGTGCCTCACAGGTATTAATAACTATAGCATTGTCTAGCACCAAACTGTGTTTACTTCAAAAAGCCTATGCCTTACCTCCACTGGAACACTTTAGTACTGCACCACATGCTGGCACAACAAAAGAAACCAACCTTAACTTGCAAATATGGAAAGAGAACAGCTACACTAGTTGGCTGGAAATGCAAACTGGTACAGTCCCTCTGGAAAACAATATGGGCAATACTTTAACAAATAAAATGGAAATTCCTTGTGATACAGCAATACCAAAGGACATGAAAAAATATTTCAAAGGGATATATTCACCCATATATTGATGACTGCATTATTTACAATAGCCAATTTATGGAAGACACCCAAATGCTCATTGATAGAAGACTGGAAAAGAAGTTATGTGGACTATAGATAACTAAAGTATATACATTTGATGAAAAGAGTAGCCAAAAGGGCAGACTTTGTGTAAACTATTGTGGTTATCAGAGTCGGGGGCTTGAGGTTGGTGGAGAGGCACAAAGTTTTTATAGTAGATTTGGTATGAATTGTACTCATGAAATCTTATAATTTTGCTAGTCGTTATTAAAGTACTAACAAAAATAATATTAGAAATACAACGGAATTGAAAAAAATTACTTTAAAAATTACATTCCTTTTTTCCTTTTTCCTATCTTATCCTTTAATAAACAGTAGTGAAAATTCTTGACTGCTTCTTATAAGTTAAATTTTAGTAGAGAGTATGGTTATTTTCCTACTGCATTTAGGATGAATTGCATTATATAAGGTAACTATTACTGCCAAGAACTGAAGAGTGTTTCCCTGTTTTAAGCAAACTAGGGTTTCCCTTTTTTTCCCGTGTATTTAAAAAAATATAGAGACTATTAAAAGAGTATTTTATATCTGGAGTAGTCTTTTAGCATTCTGTCCAACTAAGAGATGACTGAGAGGAAGGCAAAGTTAGTTTGGATAGGCACTGGGGGACTGGAAAGACCTGGGATACTTCTACAGATATGGAATTGTGTTTGATTGGGAAAAAATTGACTATGGAAATTAATTTGAATACTAGGAGCCCTAGAAAGATTCTGTCTTTGCAATTTCCTTTCAATGCAAGGTATGGGATGGAAGTCAACTAAAGAATAATACCACTAAATTACAATGCCAGTTTTAGAATCTTCTTTTGGGTTGCTAATGTTTTTAGTTACAACAAAACCTAGTACCTACTATATGATGGTTAAAGGTCAGAAAACAGTCATATGGGCTAAATTTTATGAGGATTCCTTCAGTTATTGCTGACCTGAAAAGCTCTGCAAAACTGATTGATAACTTAGCAGGTATTCTTAAAATATTCTTAAGTGGAAGCCTTTCCCATTTAGGACTTTGAATATATCCTGACAGTCCTTTCTAGTCATTAGAGTTTCTACTGAGGAATCAACTGTCAGTCTATGGAATTTCCTTTATTGATGACTTTGCATTTTTTTCTAATAGTCTTCAAATTATCTCTTTGTCCTTGATGTTTGCCTTTTTATTTATTTATTTTTCTCCCAGGGTTATCACTGGAGCTTGGTGCCTGCACTATGAATCTACTATTCCTGGTGGAAATCTTTTTTCCATTGCTGTTAGATAGGACAGAGAGAAAATGAGAGAGGAGGGAGTTGGGCTGTAGCGCAGCGGGTTAAGCGCAGGTGGCGCAAAGCACAAGGACCGGCATAAGGATCCCGGTTCAAACCCCGGCTCCCCACCTGCAGGGGAGTCGCTTCACAGGCAGTGAAGCAGGTCTGCAGGTGTCTATCTTTCTCTCCTCCTCTCTATCTTCCCCTCCTCTCTTCATTTCTCTCTGTCCTATCCAACAACAACAACAACAATAATAACTACAACAATAAAAAACAACAAGGGCAACAAAAGGGAATAAATAAATAAAATAAATATTAAAAAATATATTAAAAAAAATGAGAGAGGAGGGGAAAACAGATAGACACCTGCATATCTGCTTCACCACTTGTGAAGCGACCTTCCTGCAAGTGGGGCGCTGGGGCCTCGAACTGGGATCCTTGTGCTTTGCACTGTGTGTGCTTAATCCAGTATGCCACTGCCCGGCTCCTGCCTTTTAAATTTTTATGTGCCTTGGATTCATTTTTCTTGGAGTCTGCTAGATCTCTTGAATTAGTGGTCTATCTCCTCCTTGAATACCAGGGTATTCTCAGCTAAAATTTCAGGTGTACATCTTGTCTGTCCCTTCATGCCTCTCTTTTCTTTCTTGTACCTCTATGACACAAATGCCATTTATTTTGATGCTGTCCCATCCATAACTCTTTTCTCATATCTTCAGTTGTTTTAGTGTTTCTTTTCTTTTTGGGGGTGGGTGGTGGTGGTGGGGTGGGGTGGTGTCTTCTTACTGTTCTCTATTTTGATCTTTGGTATCTGTCTTTTTTTTGTTCTTTTTTTTTTTTTTTTTTTTGGCCTCCAGGGTTACTGCTGGGGCTTGGTGCCTGCACCACAAATCCACTGCTTCCCCTTTTGTTTCCCTTATTATTATTATTTATTACTGTTGTGGTTCTTATTATTGTTATAATTGATGTCATTGTTGTTGGATAGGACAGAGAGAAATGGAGAGAGGAGACAGAGAGGGGGAGAGAAAGACAGACACCTGCAGACCTGCTTTACCGCCTGTGAAGCGACTCCCCCTGCAGGTGGGCTCAAACCAGTATCCTCAGTCCTTTAGGTGCTTTGTGCCATGTGCACCTAACCCGCTGCACTACTGCTTGATCCCCAGTACCTATTTTTTTGCAGTTGCTTTTCTCTGCAGCATTTTTAGTTCTGTCATTGTACTCTTCATTCCTCTTATTACTGTTATCAGTATATCTATAAATTTTGTCATTATTTCTCTGAATTTGTTGTAGGTTTTCTGTATCATTCTTCTCAATTCAGTAAGCATCTCTAGGACCATAGCTTTGAGTTCACTGGGAGGCTTAAATAGCTCTATTCATTTTAGAGTTTTCTTCAAGCTTCTGTCTTATTCTAACATTTCAGGTGAATTACATTGTTTTCTCATTATGTGATTCTCCAGGAAGGCAGGGTGGCAGGAGTTTAACAGGACCTGGAAGGCAGCCACAGAAGCAGAGGGCCTAACAAGGCAAGGTATAGGAGGCATGGGCTGAAGAGGGCATAGACCGAACTACACACAGCAAATTGCTCAGGTTGAAATCCAACTGCTGAACCATAAGAGCTGAACCTCAAGGGTTGAACCAGACTGAAGCTAAATCAGAGTTCAGACTGAATGGGATTTGAGCTGAACTGGACACAGACTGAACCAGGCAGTAATGTTAGACTGAGGTGGGGCAGGTGGGGCATTCCTGTCACAAGGCTAGTTGAAATCAGAGTTGAGCAAGGGTTGAGCCAAGATTGTGCTGAACTCAACAGTTGTCACAAATACAGCCAGCCCACAGTGAGTGGCCATGACAGAGGTTGTGCCTATGCAAAGGCAGCAATAAAAGCAGCAGGGCCAAAGCAGTCAGACCAGCAGTGACTAGAGTTCAGCAGGGCAGATGGCTGCTGCAGGGAAAGTTTGATCAGTGACATGCAACAAAGTAAGGGATTAATCTTTACTTTGTGAATCTCTCTGTCCTCACCACTTGGGTTCTGTACTTTTTTCTTTTGCTGTTAGTTCATCTGAGCTCCAAGCTTATTTTTATGCCATTTTTTCAAAAACCTATATCCTTAGCACACTAATATTAGCACCTTCTTCATAAAAAAAATCATGGGTTTTAGAGATTGAGGTGTGAATTGTTGTAGGGGCCATTATTTAGACTGTTGGACCCTACTAGCCATGAACACCAATCTTTGGTTTATTTATTCACAAATAAAGTCAACTTATGGCTTCATAAACTATTTAGTAATGATGGACATATCCTCCACTATTATCAAACCATTTGTTTAAGGAAGCCTTTAATGTAATTTTAGTGAACTGGAAGTCTATGAAAGATAGTTGGAATCAAAATGGGACTTTAGCAAGTTCTCTTTATTTGAATCCAAAATTAATCTTCATTTCCATAGCAGATATAAATTAAGCCATGCTTTGCAGCTGATAAAGGTTCTATAATCAGAAATCAACATCTGCAGATATTGTGACATTGCACCTGCATGTTTTGAAGTGAGGAACACAAAAATGCCTAACACATGTAAGGCTATCTTTAAGCACTAATAACTCTGCTTTATTGAGATAAAATATCGTAAATATAACTATTTCTATTCAAGTCTTGAAGGCATGATAAGTCTTCAGATTTAAATGAAACTATTTTCCTTTCCACCCAACCCCCATTAAATGAAGCTTCCACAAAAGTTACAATATAGATTACAAAAGGTATAACAAGGTTAAAAATAAACTTGTCATCCAAACGATGTGACACTTAGTTCCATATCAGTAAAGTTGTATTTTTATGTGAGAAAAATTTAAATTTAAAACTATTACTATTATAAAATGCCTCAGAGTAAATGGTGATTTGGATGTCGTATTTATCAACATAATTTTTCTGTGTTTCCCCCCTTTCCTGTAGTTTGTGAAGACTGATTTCTTTTCCTCAATGTCTCTGTTTGTTCATCACATTTCAATTCATACAGTGTAAATTCTTATATCATCTAAGGGGCAACTTCTTTTACTCCTTCTGAAAACAACTGAAAGTGGATGGACACTATTTATTGATAAAATTTCAAAAAAAATTATTTTCAACCTGTATGACACAACCTCCCAGAAAACCCTTTCTTTTCTTTTCTTCTAGATACAAGGTGAGAAATAGAGAGCTAGAGAGGGAAAGAGAGGGAAGGAGAAGGAGTGATTCCATAGCTTCACTTCACTGTCTGTGAAACTTCTATATGTGGTGGTGGAGTGGCGCCTTGCACATGGTAGTGTGTGTCTTACCAGGTGAGTAATCCCTCACACCCCTTCTAAATATTTTTTTTTCTTTTTTGCCTCCAGGGTTATTGCTGGGGCTTGGTGTCTGCACTATGAATCCACTGCTCCTGGAGGTTATTTTTTCCCTTTTGTTGCTCTTGTTTATCATTTTTGTTTTTATGCTGTTTTTGTTGTTGGAGACAAATCAAGAGAGGACAGGAAGACAGAGGGGGGGAAAGACACCCACAGACCTGCTTCACTGCCCATGAGGTGACTCCCCTCAGGTGGGGAGCTCGGGGCTCGAATTGGGATCCTTTCCTTGCACCCTTTAAGCCATGTGGGCTTAACCTGCTGTGCTACCGCCTGCCCCACCCCCCGTTCTAAATATTTTTATCATATCTTCTTGGTGTATGACTCTTATTATTTGTTGATTTAAAAAAAAATATATATGAACTTCTGTCAGAAAAGAAGTTTCATATTTATTACGTTTTCTTGTTTCATTGATAAATCATACAGAATCAAATCATCATAATCAAGTATTATTGATCAGTTAGAAGGTATTAAGTTGCATTCACATTCAAAAGCTTTCCAAAACATTCATCCCCTCCCCCAGTAAGTAAATATTACTTGGGTGACAACTATTTGCTCTTTCTAAATTCGATGATACAGCATCAGAAATACTGTGGTGAAATAATGAATGTGAATCATACCAGGCAAATATTCTCTTAGATAAGGATTAGGTTAGATTCCAATTTGAATAGTAAAAACATATAATTGTTTTTCAGAGAAATAAACAAAGTCAAGAAAGTCCATGTACCTTATCTCCTCCTTATTTTTTTTAAAATGGGTAGAGAGAAGATGGGTAGAGAGAAAATGGGTAGAGAGAAGACAATAAAAATTAGACATAGAAATTAGTTAGAAAAAAAGTCAACATCTTTATAAAGCTGTCCACCCAATTGAAAACATTGTTTTCCTCCCTTTAGCTCAGTTTGTTCTACATTTTTCTGTTTAATTTTTTTTTTCCACACTGGTGCATTTTAGTGAAGTATGGGCAGTCAAGTATACAAAAATGTATCCTTTCTTCATGGTAACATATATTTATTTTATTTATTTCACGAGAAAGGAAGAGAGATATATGTAAGCATAATGCAGTTGTGGGGATTAAACCTGAGACTTCAGGCATGCAAAGTCCTTTGTTCTTCCTGCTGAGTCAATTCCTCTATTGCTCAGAGCAATGGTTTTGATTGTGGGGATATGTTTTGCCAGGAATTTGCTTACTTACAATGTTTATTTTGATAATAATTTTTAAAGTTTGCAGTCTATCTTACAATTTTCACATTAGTAAACTGTATATATTTCTTCATCCATAGAAATGAGAAATCTGGGCTGGTAAAAATTCAATTGTGTTTAAATAGAAAGTTACCAAACTCATCAAACAGATGAAAAACTGAAATATTTGCTCTAGTTTTATGACAATATTATTAGAGTGATTATCCTATTTGTGTGATAGTATTCACTCTGTGGAAAGTAGGACAAAACCCCTAAAAATGGCAAGATGGGAACAGATGACATGAGGTCTTACTAAGTGAAATGAAGTACGACTCTGTCATAAGTA
The DNA here is from genome assembly GCF_950295315.1 of Erinaceus europaeus. Classification (NCBI taxonomy): domain Eukaryota; kingdom Metazoa; phylum Chordata; class Mammalia; order Eulipotyphla; family Erinaceidae; genus Erinaceus; species Erinaceus europaeus. The sequence continues at coordinate 168,604,445 of NC_080162.1, read as the reverse complement.
CTATATAAAGATACATAAAGATTTTGCGTAGAGACATATCAAAATGATGGCAAAGACAATTGACCAAAATGGTAATAGAGGAGGTTCTTTGCTTTGTTCCTAAAAAAACAACTAACAGTTGACCAGAAAGAAATGTCATTGAGAAAAATCACACAGCTTGGGGCTAAGACTGAAGCACCTCTTATGCTGCAGACATCAATTCAGGCTGCAACAGAGGGGACACAGAAGAGATTCATACATCATTGGACAGAGGTGGATGAAGTGTAATACTTGCAGACTTTGATCTGGGATGATGATAATTGGGATGAAAAGCACCATGTTAATTTTACTCATTTATAGTAGATAGAGAAAACAAATCCTGTGCTACAAGAAAAAAGAGAGATGCGGTGATACGAAGTTCTAACCAGAAGACTTTAAACAGCTTGGCCTGAGATAAACATAAATGTCTGAGTCACAATGGTACCAGTGGAAGTGAAACGGAATGGAGTGAATTTGAGGGCCATTATGAAAGAAAATGTGTTGAGCAATTTCCTCCATAGGTCAGTATATATAGAGGAGTCAAACAAGAAGAGGGTTTTGAGCTTGGAGACTAAAGTAGTGATAAGATTAGAAATAGAAATTAATCAAGAGATGGAGTTTATTTGAAGGGGAAGATAAAGAATCCAATTTTAGACATGCTTTAGGATGGCAGCAGAGCACACTGGTATATATGTCCAGTAGTTTCTGGGAAAATATTGTGATAATCTTGAAAAGATATTGGATTGACATATAAAGAGAAAAATTAATGTAGAAATTTATTCTTGTTTTTATAACCACAATTTGAAATTATATTTTCCATTATGTGATTAAAATAACATAGATTTGTTCCTCGCTGAATTTCCTGTCTATAGACCAGTGGCTTGGCAGTTGGTTGGAGATACAGATACTTTTATTGAATAAATGAGCAATAAAAATGTTTCTTTTCTAAATATCCAGATATTAGAACAATTTAAGTGTAACCATACATACCTTGCCTTGTCAAGGGTAAGTGCTTTTCAGAGAAAGTATACTTTAATCTTTTGGCTTTCTTTTGTTCCCCCCAGCATATTTGGGTTCTGACCTTTTATTTGAGTGTGTGACTCATCAGATGTGATTGGACTCATCTTGGCTTTGAGAGATTTCTTTTCACTTTTTTTTTCTTCCTTTGGGGGGAAAAATAGAGATGGCAAATGATGAACGGGAAAAAAAATGAAGCTGTATGTAACGGTTTTTATTCAATTGCCATTAAATTATTTCATGCTATACTAAAAATGATTTTTATGCTTAAATGAATAGTCTTAGTTCAACTAAAGGATAATAAACTTCAACCTCCACAATTTGTTGGTCACAGGGACTCTGTTTTTGCAGTGTATATACAATGTGTCCTCTGGAACCTGCTTCTCCCAATACTTGTTATGTCTTCTCACAGTCCTTACATTGGCCCAGTTTAGGTCACTAGTGATAGAAGTTAAAAGTGATAGAACAGGTTAGTCCATTAACAAGTAACTTTATTATTTCAATTATTTAATTTTTGTCTATTTCATTACTGGTCTGAGAACCTAAACTTTATTTTGAAATTTAAGTATATCTTTCTGACTCATGACCAGAATGTTCCAGAGGATATTCTTTGGGGAAAGAGTAAGATAAAAGTTTAGGGAGTAGGGCGGTAGCGCAGTGGGTGAAGCGCACGTGGCGTAAAGCGCAAGGACCAACTTAAGGATTCCGTTTGACTCCCCACCTGCAGGGAAGTAGCTTCACAGGCGGTGAAGCAGGTCTGCAGGTGTTTTTCTCTTCTCCTCTCTGTCTTCCCCTCATCTCTCCATTTCTCTCTGTCCTATCCAACAACAACGACATCAATAATAACAACAATAATAACTACAACAATAAAACAAGGGCAACAAAAGGAAATAAATAAAAATATATTTAAAAAAAAGATATAAGTTTAGAACACAGAAAGTTGACTCCAGGGGGTGGGCGATGCCCCACCCAGTTAAGCACACATATTGCCAAATGCAAGAATACTGTTCAAGCCTCTACACTCAGTCTGTAGGGGGGAATGCTACACAGGTGGTGAAGCAGATCTGTAGTTATTTATCTTTCCCTCTCTCTATCTCCCTCTCCTCCCTCTATTTCTCTCTGTCCTATCTAATAAAAATTAGAAAGAAAAAAAAAGAGATGGAAAAAGTGTTCTTTGGAAGTGGTGGCTTCATAGCACTGTCACCAAGCTCCAGTGATAACCCTGATGACAATAAAAATAATAAAAAATGAATCAAAAAAAGAAAATTGATTCCAAAGCTTCCTACAGTATAGTAGGAACACAAAATCACCAACTGTCACTGGGCTGATAGCTCACTTAGTATGATGAATACCGCACCTGAAAACTCAGGTTCATACCTATGGCAACACATGGTAACACCATGCACAAGCATGGTGCACTCTCTCCTCCTCTGTCTCTATCTCCCTCTTTGTCAGCTTTTTTTCTGTGATTGAAAGGAGAAAAAAAAGAGATTTTTTTTTTGCAAAGATAAAACACAACTTTGTTGACACCTCAGTGAATTTTTTCAAACATTCTAGTGGAAATGTTACATTCCTAGTGTTTTTGTTGTTTCTTTATCTAGTTGTTTCCCAGAATGATCTTTCAGTCACTGCTACTCTGTGGACACACACCAGAAAGTCTTCCTCTATAACTAATAAATCTAGTACTACAAACTCAAGTTCATTAAAACTCTAATTCTGTACTCCAGAATAGGATATTAACTGCACATATCTACATTTAAATGAATGCACCTAACATGATGAATATATTTATGAACAACCTCATGGTATAATATAGGCATATTTTATTGAAATCAGAAATTTTCATTGCTACTTTATAATGTATCCAGAATTTCATAGCTCTCTGACCACTTCACCATATTCTATTCAGTAACAGGAATGGTCATAACTGCCTTGACCTATATAGATACAGATACTGAGAAGATTAAATTAAACCATCTTACTTTGCTTTCCTATTTAATGTTTCAGACGTACAGTATCTATAAGTAATGGTGGAATTTTTATTATGGCTTACAAGGCTTTCAAGATTTTTGTCCCCACCTTATTTACTAGTCTCATCTCACATTTTTTTCCCCATCCAACTACTTCTACTGTAGTCTCTCTCTACTTAAATACCTTAAGCTTTTGCTATATGTACATCCTTTACCTAGAGCATTTTAAACTTCTTTTTCAGCTGCAAAACACAAATTTTATCTTTGTAAAATCAAGAGTCATTTCCTTTAAAACAGATTCTATCCCTCCCCTTCAATTATACTAAAATTGATCATTCTACCTTTATGGTTCATCTCCATCCTACATGAACATTGTTGTACATATTTTTTTGTGTGTGCTTTTTTATTTTCATCACTTATAAATGTTGCAGGCTTTCATGATTGCACTATTCTACCATTACCATCAACCTCTTTTTTGTCTCCTTTCAATCACAGACAGAAGCAGAGAAGGACAGAAGATAGAGACAGAGAGAGGAGAAGAGATAGCACCATGCCTGTGCGTGGTGCTCCCTTGTGGTGCCATAGGCTTGAATCTGAGTCCTCATGTGTGCTATTCACTCCACTAGGTGTGCTGTCTCTCAGCCTCTGCTACAGTTTGTGATTTGTGCTCTTACTATATTATAGAAAGCTTTGGTATCAACTTTCCTTTTTTAAATATTATTTTTTATTGCCACAAGGGTTATCACTGGGGATTGGTGCTGGCACTGTGAATCCACTGCTCCTGGTGGCTACTTTTCCCATGTTGTTGTTGTTCTTTTTTAAATAAAAATTCTTTATTTTATTAGGACAGAAAGAAACAGAGAGGGGGGGGGAAGGAAGATAGAGAGGGAGAGAGAATGAGAGATATTTGTAGCACTCCTTCACCCCTTGTGAAGCTTCCTCCTTGCAAGTGGTGATCAGGGTCTTGAACTCTGGTCCTTGCATATGGTAAGCAGTGCACTCAACTTGATGTGCCACTGCCTGGTCCCCAATAGCCCAGGCATTGAAGTCAGAAGAGAATTCTAACTTAGGCTTTGCTATTTGGTAGCCATGTTTATGTAGCAAATAATGAAAGAATTGATTATTATTTTTGAAGTTTTAACACAATTGTGCTTGGAAGGGATTGGCACCTTGCTTGGCACATAGTAATTGTTGTTGATTGTTGTTCTCCAAGTAAATACTATGTTAACTATCTCTGTTTGATTTGTCGGAAAGTTATTATGACACATAAGGGTTAGATATTAATGGCTATAGAGAAACACAGAAAGAGGAGCTGAACTAGGTCAAATATTGGCAATATTTCATGATTTTTAAAAATTTTAAATTACATTTAATATTTGGATTTAGTTATCTTGACAAGGAATTAGAAAGAAGTCAAAGGCACCCTTATGAAGCAATACTAAGCATATTTTCACATATCCTCTCTATTGCAAAAACAGTTGTTAATCAGAAAAGGAAAGTAATTTTTTCCTGGGCTAGTGCTCCATAATCTCATTTTTTTCTATATTCTAGGTTCATTTAAATACAAATAATTAAACTGCATTATTCTAGTCCCTGAGGCACACATCTGCTTGTACTTGACGTTTTTCATCCAGTTTTTAAAAATGGGAAAATAATTGTTGTTTAAAAAACTTTATGCCAAGGTTTAAAAAACTTAAAGTTCTTTTAGGTAAATCTAATGAGTGAGGATCATCCTATAGGTAGTTGTAAGTGAAAAGTGATCTTATTATTATAACTTTGAACTTAAATCTGTCCCACAAACTCAAATTAAGAATGTTATAATGATGATGATATTAATAATTGCCATTTGGGAAGTCCCTACTACCCTCTTCCTTATATTGTCTCTGGTTTGTATAATAATGTTATGAGAATGTCTTCACTTTACAGAGGTATAGACTTAGAATTTAGGAAAAGACTTGTCTGCCTCAGAGCCCCTCTGCTTTGGTAGGATTATAACTATGAACTAAATACTTTCATGCTGTGAAGGGCTGTCCTGTATGTTCTAGAGTGTCTGGGAGCATCTCTGGCTTTTACCTAATATATGCCAGTAATGTCCTTATTCCAGAGCTGTGACACCCAAAATGTTGTTCATACAGTTCTGCCACTTGTGTTGAATAACAAAATGTTTGTTGCTGAGAACTCCAAGTCTAGAGAAATTGTTGTCATATTATAGTTTACTAAAACCTAGATGTTTGACATTTTTTTTTATTCAAGAAATCACTTCATCCCATTGGATGATGGGAAAACTGAAAATCGCTGTGAGGACTTTTATTTGACTTTTGCAAATTCTAAGATAATCTTCTAAGACATCTATTATTTTGATTGAAAATAAATATATATAGCATATATAAAAAGTATGTGAATTGATCTCAAAGACAAATCACCTGTGATCCAGATGGTAGCAGGTAAAACTGTGGAACAATCTTAGATACCACAGAGTTAATTATAATACATCATCTGACAAGAAATGATGAGAATCAACACTGCGTTAGGTATGTAAGGATCATACCTGTCTCCTGGATTGCTGAGACTGATTGCTTGGATCAAGACCTTGTTTATTCTCTTCAGTCTCTTCTTCAGGTTTCACTTTGTTGAATTTTTTAGTCAATGATTTAAGCATCTTCTTTGATGTGATTCTGAAAACTTCTGTTTTTAAAACTCTGCCTTGAAGTGGCTGTACTTTGTTTTCTTTTTCCTTAGTAGACAAGCCAATTAGTTGTTTAATAAGGATTTTGTTCTGGTTAATTCCTAGATGTAACTCTCAAGCTAGCAAGGGCTTTAGCTTAAAAGCAGCAAATTACTTCTGCTTGGGAGATTTGAATTCTGTTTATTAGCCTTAGAGAATCAAAATGCCCTTGTGAATAACTTACAAGTAGGAGACTAAGCAAACTTCATTATTGATTTTAATTGTTTAAATTTGATCACATAACCATTGATTTATTTTCTTATCTATCTTCATCTACCTTTTTAAAATTGAAGTAATGTATGCAAAGGATTAAAGAATATTTATAAGCATTTATTAAACCAACAGTTTACTCTCCTGAAACTCCTATCTCCAGTTCTGAAACATAAGACAACTACTTTTTTTATTATTGCTATTTAAATTTCATTTATTTTGGCATAGAAGTCTGTGGCATATAAAATTGTTGCACAACAAAATAAGTCCTGGTTGGGGCCAGGCGGTGGTATGCCTGGTTAAGCACACACATTACAATGTGCAAGGAGTCTGGTTCAAGCCCTTGGTCCCCACTTGCAGAGGGATAGTGTCAAGAGTGGTAAAGCAGGGCTGCAGGTGTCTCTCTGTCTCTCTCCCTCTCTATCCCCCCATTTCTCTCTGTATCTATCCAACAGTAAATAAATAAAAACATATTAAACAATGATTGTCTAAAGAAAAGAAATAGGCCCTGCACCCACAGCACGTCTAATTTTTTGCAAGGGGACCCAAACGCTTAAATGGAGATAGTCTCTTCAACAAGTGGTGTTGGGAAAATTGGGTTGAAATGTGCAGAAGAATGAAACTGGACCACTATATTTCACCATACAGAAAAGTAAACTCCAGGGAGTCTAGTGGTAGTGCAGTGGGTTAAGCGCACGTGGTGCAAAGTGCAAGGACTGGCTTACAGATCCAGTTAGAGCCCCCCAGATCCCCATCTGCAGGGGAGTCACTTCACAGGCAGTACAGTAGGTTTGCAGGTGTCTTTCTCTCCCCCCTCTGTCTTCCCCTCCTCTCTCCATTTCTCTCTGTCCTATCTAACAACGATGACGACATCAACAACAACAACAACAATAAAGCAACAAGGGCAACAAAAGGGAAAATAAATAAATAAATAAATAAGAAAAGTAAGCTCCAAATGGATCAAGAATTTGAAGTTCTCTCTTCTTATAAAGACATCAGTCACAGCAGTCTAGCTCCCACCTTAATTTCTTTAATTTAGATATTTACTTAAAAACAATATATTGACTGGCAAGATAATTTACCTGAGTAGCTCACTTCCTCTCTCATGAATGTGACCCAGGTTGTGGGCTATGGCAGCAGAGCCAAGGACTCCAAAGAAGTGATGCAAAAGGGAGATAAGCTGGCTTCCGGGAGATGGTAAACAATCGTGAAGAAAGACTTAATTGGTTTGGAGACACCTATCATGGTGAGGAGAAAAACTACTCCTGTGATAACTGCTTTACTAATAATTATTTTCCCAATAAAATTATTTGTGAAACAAAAACAAAAAAATAAGCCAAAACAAAACCTCTTTTCAATTGAGGTATTGGGAGTTAGAACTTAAAAATATAATTTCAAGGGATATTCTCCATATTCTTCACTTCATAATAAAGTATAATTATTACCGTAGCTTAGAGGAAACATGTTTTACTACAAAAGCAATGTGCTCCAAAATTTCTTATAACAGAGGCTGGGTGGTGGCACACCTGGTTGAGTACACATGTTACAAAATTTCTTAAAACTTTATCAATTTCTTTTTAAAAAATGTTTATTTATTTATTATTGGATAGAGACAGAGAGAAATTGTGAGGGAAGGAGGAGATATAGAGGGAAAGAGGCAGAGAGTTACCTACAGCCCTGTTTTACCACTTGTGAAGCTTTCCCCTTGCAGGTGGGGACCAGGGGCCTGAACCTGGGTTTTCGTGCACTGTAATGTGTGCTCTTAACCAGTTGTACCACCACCTGGCCCACTTAGCTTATCAGTTTCTTAAACTTTACGATTTTCTTACAAATCACCAGAATATGCTGAAAACTCTATGTGATCTCTTATTTGTTAAGCCTAGGTAGCTCACTATATTAAGTTTGTAAGTTATAAGAGAAATGTGTACTTTAGTATGATTTTTTTTCTCTCTGCTTCACCACTTTATTATTATTATTTTTTGATTATTTATTTTGGAAAGAAATTGAGAGGGCAGGGGGAGAGAAATACCTTTAGCATTGTTTCACCACTTGTGAAGCTTCTCTCTTGCAGGCAGGGGGGCCGGAACCTTGAACCCTGATCCTTGTGCACTATAATGTACTGTGCCAGGTGCACCACTTCCTAGCCACTATTATTTATTTTTTATGAGTGTGAGAGGAAATGGATTACCCAAACATCATGTCAACATTTATGAAGCTTGTTGCCATTCTTGTTTTGTGGTGCTGTGGGTGGAACTTGGGCCTTCAAATAAGCAAGGTTTTTTGATTTATAACTAAGTCATCTTCATGGCACATCTGCAAACCAATTTATCCAATAAGACTAAACTCATTGAGGGTGCATACCATACATTACTGTCATGCATCAATGTTTAAGTAGAATATCCTGAATAGAATTTAATTGAAAACCTCTTAGGAGCTTGACAACTCTAGTCATTCCTTATAGCTCTGCTTTAATTCAAATGGAAATAATCAAATTTTACTACACTGTCAATCTTTAAATTTATAAATTTCCTCAAGACTTTACAACAGAGACAAAAATGAAGCCATGGGAGTCTGGGTAAAATCAAGAACCTCAGACAGATTAATCTTCTGGCATGTTCAAGTATATGTAGTCATGACCGCATCTGTGAAGAAAATAAAACCAAGGCAGCAGAGTCTAAGAAAATTCAGGACTGAAAACGACCACTTGATGAGCTTTCCGCTAAGCCAGAACTACAGTGACTGAACATCTCATTTAAATAAAGCATATCGAAGTGAAGACTGTAGTGTGTGTGTGTGTGTGTGTGTGTGTGTGTGTGTGTGTGTGTGTATTTAATCACTTCTTGTCCTAGACAACTTGGGTGCAAAACTCCAGTGCTTCTTGGGTCTGTAATCTCTGAGCTGTAATCTTAGAACCTCAAATGCATGTTTTTTCCTTTGCTGTATTCAATGAGGCTGTGGTTTCTTTGTAAATTATCATAAATCATATTATATTATATTATATTTACAATTAATCGCTTTGTAATTTGGGTGCAAACAAATACCTATAGCTAACAAGTTGTTACCTTCAATAGATTTTTCTTATAAAGTATTTGTGAGAGCCTCTTTCACAGTACAAAACATGATATCCTGTAAACAGGTAGATTTCTTTTCTTTATACTGAATATATATTGTAAAGATAAAATAAGTATTTCAGTTGTCAAAATATGTTTTTCTTTTCTAAAATAAAAGTTTATATCACAAAAAACTTCCTGCTCTTATGTCAGAATACCTTTTAAATGTCTTTCTTCCTACATGGATTATCAAAGACACCCAAATAATTAACATAATTGAAAAAAGTAGATATTGAATTAATTGAAATTCACTTGTTTCTTTGCATAATATAAACAGCTAATATATATGTAATATGTTGCTTCATAATTTTATTAAAATTCCCATGTGAAATTGAGATATAAGAATTCTTGGATGTTTTGTCAGTAAATTATCAATGTTTATCTCCATTATTGATGGAATCTTGTTTCTTGCTATGAAAAATTAAATTAATTAATTAATTAATTAATTTTAATTTTTAAAAACTTTATTTTAGTTGATAGTACAGAGAGAAATTTAGAGGGGAAAAGGGTAGAAAGGGAGAGAGATAGAGAGAGATACCTATAGCACTGCTTCACTGTTTGTGGATGAGGACTGGTGACTTGAACCCAAGTCCTTGTGCACTGTAATGTGTACACTTACTCAGATGTGCCACTGACTGGTCCCAAAATTAAATTTAGAAAGTGATTTCTCAACAGAAACTCTAAAGGGTAGAAGGGACTGACAGGATGGATTTAAAGTTCTAAATGTTTTATGCAAGACATGAGATATATATAGTGAGAGGATATGGGTGGGAACGTTCTGTTTTTCTGGTTGATATTGCTAAGAAATTACAAAATAACTGAATTTATATTTTTCTTTGAATCAACTAATGAAGGTAATATTTAATAATTCTTTGTATATCCTCTGAGTTAAATTAAAACAGTTTGGATATTATTTCAATAAAAGAAAGATAATCACTCAGCTCAGGAAGGAACAGTACCAATTTAAAATGGACAACCTCAACCAGAAGTTCCCCCCCCCACTGACACCCACCCAAATTTGAAAAGTTGTACTTTAAGAAGACAATAAACTTTTAAGACTGAACACTGGCCAGGTGCTGAAGAGTCCATTACACTGAATGCATTGTCTTCATTAAGAAAGTACAGTAGACGTGCTATTGACATTTATTTCAGTTATAAGACTTTAGAGGAAGAAATATTGAGCATATTGTCAGATCACATATAAATCAGTTTTGGATCTCAACTGAAAACTACAATAACACACTCTTACATGTGCAAATGTCACATAAACTAATATATGTGGTGATATATAAAAGGCATCCAGTATAAATTAAGTGCCTAACAAATAATTGTTAATTAATCAAATAAAACAAATTATATTTCTGGAAAGCACTAAGCTTTAAAATTTCCTGTTTACTAATGTATGTAGTTTTATTGAGTATTAAATACTTAAGTTCTTACTATGCTTCAGATGTTTTACTCGCTGCTTTTGGGGATATATTGACAACCCAAACATGGGCCTATCATGAGAAAAATTCACATTATTTTTTTCTTTATTGAAGTAACTGGTTTGCCATGTTATATAGGTTTCAGGTATACAGACTTTTTTTTTTTTAATTTCCTGAGTCTGGGACCTCAAACCTGCACAAGTTCACTGTCCCCAGACTTACTTACTCTCACCCATTCTTTCTTATTTCAAAAAACAAACAAACAGACAAACAAAACAAAAATGAGAGAGAAATAGATACCTTCGCATTGAATCTTCCTGTAGTGTTGTGGTACATACTTCTATATGGTATTGTGACTTAGAAAGGAAGAGAAGGTAGTGCTATAGAAAAATGGGCAAAAAAATATATATAGATTATTATAGAAATAATAGTCTATATGTGTGACTCTGGGATAACCACTGCAGTTTCCAGTGGAGGGAATGGGTATGCAGATATCTGGTGATGGGAATGGTGTGGAATTATTCCCCTGTTATCTTGTAATTTTGTAAACCAATATTAAATCACCTATAAATAAAAGAAAAAAGAAAAGTTTGTTTCTGTAATTTATTTTGTCCCTTTGTTTTTTTGTCTTTCACTTCAAAGTGAGATCATACAATACTTATCTTTCTCTTCACTTGGTATAATACTAGGTAAATTCATCCAGGTTGTCATAGATGGTAAGATCTCGTTATCTTTTTATAGGTGAATAGTACAATATTCCTTTTTGTGTTTATACCATATCCTTTTCTAAAAAAATATTTGATTTATTAACGAGAAAGATAGGAGGAGAGAGAGAACCAGTCATCACTCTGGTACATGTGCTGCCAGGTATTGAACTCAGGACCTCCTGCTTAAGAGACTATTGCTTCATAAACTGTTCCACCTCTCGGACCACCCATATCCTTTTATTCGTCTATCTACTGATGCCACATATTTGGGTCTCCTGCGAGGTTGAGCATGGACAGTTGACTCCCCAGAAGTCTGCCTGTCAGTCTCCTACTGGCATGCCAGCTTTTGTGGTCAAGCAAGACAGGCCAGAGTATGTGGGGAATTCTGACCAGACCAGCCTATCAGTCTCACCACAACACTTCACCCCTCCTCCCTCTGGTGGGGTTCACCTTTAAGTTTTTATTTCCCCATTCCAACATCACCCTCCATACCCTCCCCTTGCCTTGCTCTCTCTTTCCTTATAAGGAGATAATAGTCTCATTGGTTGTCTTGGCTGCCTTCCCCTGCACAGCTACCCCTTTATAAACTTGTAACTGAAACAATAAAGTGTTCCATTCCACTGCCACGGTGTCCTGGGTGGTAAGTTGTACCGTCCACAGCCACGGTGTGTTGGAAAACCACTTAGCAAGCTCACCTCTCCATCGCTGGCCTGAGGTCCCCGGTTGTCTGCCTGTTTCTGATGGCCAACAGACTGGGCAGTGACTTGGGAGCCAGCCTGGCCCATTCCCCTGAGGAACCTGACACACATAGATTTTTTCCATGTCATGACTAGTAAAGATAGTGCTGCATGAAGATAAAGGGGTACATATACTTTTTCAATTAGATTTGTTTATTATTTTGTCACTTTATTTTCTTTGTACTCTATATATGAGTAGAATTGCGCAATATTTGATAACTATTCCAAAGTGAAATAAATGGATCATATAATATTTTTAATTTATTTTATTTAAGAAAGGGTTAATGAACAAAACCATAGGGTAGAAGGGGTACAACTCCACACAATTCCCACCACCCAATCTCCATATCTCACCCCCTCCCCTGATAGCTTTCCCACTCTCTATCCCTCTGGGAGCATGGACCCAGGGTCATTGTGGGTTGTAGAAGGTGGAAGGTCTGGCTTCTGTAATTGCTTCCCCACTGAACATGGGCGTTGACTGGTCGGTCCATACTCCCAGTCTGCCTCTCTCTTTCCCTGGTAGGGTGGGTCTCTGGGGAAGCGGAGCTCCAGGACACATTGGCGGGGTCTTCAGTCCAGGGAAGCCTGGCCGGTATCCTAATGACATCTGGAACCTGGTGACTGAAAAGAGAGTTAACATAGGAAGCCAAACAAATTGTTGAGCAATCATGGACCCAAAGCTTGGAATAGTGGAGAGGAAGTGTTAGGGGGGTACTCACTGCAAACTCTAGTGTACTTCTGCTTTTAGGTATATATTTTGCAGTAGTTTATGGATATGTGTGAACATATTCTCTCTCTCACAGAAACTGGTGTATATCTAGGTTTTGGGACTTTGTTAGAAAGTGAATCACCTGAGATGGAATTAGAATATACTATGAAAGGAAAGGTCTCACCCGAGTAATGAAGCTGAAGGGTTGTCATTCCACACGTGAAGTCTCTGGACACAGTCTGAAGTGAAGCATGTTGAGGTGGCAATCGTTGCGTTGATTAGGTTGTGATTGGCAGATGCAATATTATTTGATATGGATTGGGAGAGGCATACGGGAAAGTGGGCCCTATCCAAGGGTTCCAGGACTGGGGGAAGTAGGGGCTCTCTAGTGGAGATGTGAGGTTCCTGCTATCTTAGGGTTCAAAAAGACAATCGATAGTTAATGTTATCATCACATTATTTGGTAATTGGGTTAAGTTTGAAAAGTCCTTTTGTTAGGGTTTGCTGTACAGTACCCAATATCTTGTATATAGCTGTGCTATTGGATGCTTCTAATCTACTTGGTCTAGGCTTTTGAGAGAGTCCGCATATCAAATACACAGTATATATATATATATATATATATATATATATAATACTTTTATTCTTTATATTTGAACATATTCCACACTAGTTTCCATAGTGGCTGCATTAGTGTATATTCCCACCAATACAAACTCATATTCTTAACTTCCATAAATGGAAATATATTATATTCATATAGAATAGCAGATGACAGAGTCTGCCTATGTGCGAGCATACGGTATATTGGTGTGTAAAGTCCTATAGAGGCATTAATGCTCATAACAGACTTGGAGGAAAAGGAAGTCACTTTTCAGATATATTATGATAGGACTTTCTAGATACAGAAACGGTACCCAGTTAATTTATATATTATGGTAAGTGGCAGTTATTTTGGTCAGTGTGGTGTTTTTAGTGTCTGCATGTAACGAAGTCTTGTTAAACTACTGATGAATATTAATATTTAACATTAATATTTAATATGGACTGTAAAGATAGTTTTCTTTACATTAAATATAGTCCATAGCCCATAACAATTCCAGGGGGGGGCAAAGACTTTGATTTTATGATCTTTTCATTTTTATTAATTTAAAAATACTATTTGTTTATTTAAAAATTATATTTATTTGTTTATTGGCTAGAGACAGCCAGACATTGAGAGGAAGGGGGAGGTGGAGAAGGAAAGAAATAGATACCTACAGACACTGTTTCATCACTTGAGAAGCTTTTCCTCTACAGGTAGGGGCAGGGGAATCAAATCTGGGTGCTTGAGCATTGTAACATGTGATTTCAATTAGATGCGCCACCATTCAGCCCCTATTTTATTTATTTTTAATAAGAGAGATACAGAGAGAGAGATACCAGAGTCCTGCTCAGCTCTGGTTTAAGGTGGTGGTGATTGAACATAGGACCACAGGAGCCTCAGGCATGAAGGTGATTTGCATAACATTATGCTGTCTCCTCAGCCCTTTTCATTTTTAAAGGCTTAACAAAACACTGAGATAAAAGAATAATAAAAAGACCCCTTCTAAATATATCTATTTTTCTTGAGTTACTGACATTGAATATTTAATGATACTACAAAATGGTGTTATAACAACTTATGCTTGGAAGAAATTTTCCATCATAAAATATGTATAACACTACTTAGAAATATTTGCCAGCATGATTTTATGTGATGACGAATTTAGAGTATTTAGATTTAGTCACCTGCAGGTGTAATGTGAAGATATAATGCAACTCACCTGACAACAATTTCTGAAACTAAATTTAAATATAGCATTTCAGTGGTGGAATGTGCTTTGTTTCCTTGATTATAATATTTGTATTACTTTTAATTTTTAATTAAAATGTATGATCAGTGAAAGTAACAGATATTAAGGGTAAAAATGCCTTCAGGAAATTGTTAATAACTAGTGGCATCTGTGACTAATGAATGCTATATTGGCTTAGACTGTGACTAATAGAATAAATGTTTTGAAAAAAATCCTTATGTTAGTATTTTATAAACATTAATCAGATCATGATGGATTTGTTATGTGGATATGGATGGGGTAACTTGTGAATTTATCTTAATTTCTTTTATCTTTTTACAAAGTTGATTGGCCTGTTTCAGTATTTAGTTCCACTTACAAGCTATCATTGTTTATTTATTTTTTATCATCAGCTACTAAGCTAACTAATAGCACTTCAGTTGATTGAACATCATGATCTACAACTATGTCAGGAGATTAACCATGCATTTTGTAAAGATTTTCCACATATAATTAACTCCCCAGCTAAACCCTTTTTAACTGGATCCCCCTCCCCATATTAAATTTTTATCTATGATCTAAATCTAGTAATTTAGGACTTTTTAAAAGCTATATCTGGATGCTATTAGTTCTAGTAAAAAGCACACACAGCTGCTAAAGAAAGAAGTTGTTGTTTTATGAGTGAATAATAGTTGTCTGGTGACCTCAGTTACAAAAGGCAAAATGTGTACAAAGCAAATTATCTTTGTCCTTCAACTAACATGAGGTTGTGACTACTTTTGAAAACTCAGATTTACCATTAAGGAAAACGTTATTAGCATCTTATATTTAAGATGTGAAATTAATATAATTTTATTTATTTATTTGTAATCAATAGCTTTTACTGTTAGGACTTTTTTTTTTGTCCTCAGGGTTATGGCTGGGGCTTGGTGACTGCACTAGGAATCCACTGCTCTTGGCAGCCATTTTTTTTCCATTGTTGTTGTAGCTGTTATTGTTGTTGCTGCTGTTGAATAATACAGAGCGAAACCTAGAGAGGAGAGGAAGACAGAGAGGGGGAAGAGAAAGACACCTTCAGACCTGCTTCACCTCTTGTGAAGGGACACCCCTGATGGTGGGGAGCCAGGGGCTCAAACAGAGATTCTGTGCACTTAACCCAGTGCTCTATCATCCAACACCCCCCCCCTTTTTTTCTTCTTTTTTTTTTGATTGAGGGAGAGAGGGAGCCAGCAAGTAAGACATCACAGCTCAAAAACTTTCCCTAATGTGGTGGGAGTTAGTTGCAAACCTGGATAGTATGGCAAAACAGCCATCATCCATCCTATGGTGGTCTATCTTGTTGGTTTGATATATTGTATTTTGAAAATCCTCTGAGAAAGTTCTTTTTTTCCCTATTTATTTAGAAGCCAGAATTAGTTTCAACTTTGAGTTTTAGCTTCATGATTCCTACAGCCTGTTGGATGTTTAATTTGGAATGCCTTGTAAGCAGTTTATAATTAGCCTATTTAAAAACAAATTCATCTTCTTTATCATGTATCTAGCAGATTCTTGGCTTTCTGCTTTGTTAAAGGAACCACTTTTCTTTCTTTTTCTTTTTTTTTTGCATTTCATGTATTATTGTATGAACTAATTACCTGCTTCTTTGATTCTTTCTGTTTTTTTTTTACAAAATAGAAACTAGCCTATTAATTTTTATTAGTACAATAGTTTTATTTTTGATAAATTTCTTTTAAATTCAATTATACATTTATATTTTACTCTATATTATTAAAACTATTTCACTGAAATAATTATGGTTTACATGATTGTGCATATTTTAGATGAACCATTTCACCTCTCCTCAAATTGTGTATTGCTCATTAAGAACATCTTAGTACCCTTCCCCCACCCAAGACCATTGAGCATCTCTCCTCCTATCCTCTCTTCCACTACCTCTCTGGTAACTTCAGTTTTGTTTCAGTGTTTTACTATATATATATATATCCCCAGGGTTATTGCTGGGGCTCAGTGCCTTCACTACGAATCCACTGCTCCTGGAGGCCATTTTTCCCGTTTTTGTTGCCCTTGTCCATCGGTATTGCAGTTACTAATATTGTTGTCATTGTTGTTGGATAGGACAGAGAGAAATTGAGAGAGGAGAGGAAGACAGGAGGAGAGAAAGATAGACACTTGCAGACTTGCTTCACCGTCTGTGAAGCGACTCCCCTGAGGTGGGGACCGGGGGCTCCAACCAGGATCCTTACATTGGTCCCTACGCTTTGCTCCATGTGCGCTTAACCCGCTGCGCTATCGCCCATCCCCTACAGTATATTTTAATCTGATATTGTTTGTTCCTTTGCTTTTTTTTTTTTTTTTTTTACCGTATGTGGCTAGTATTTAAGATAAAGAACTCACAAAACTCATCGACAAAAACCAAACAACTGGATCACTTCATCAGAGTTCTCTTTCTCTCTCTCTGCCTTCTTTATCACAACAACAAAAGGAAGTAGACCTATTCAATTCCAATCAACAATTTTCAAGGTTCCTTTGTAACCAGATCCTTACCAACACTTGTTTCTATCTTTGTTTTTATAAGTCATTCCTATGGGTGTGAGGAGATAATTCAATGCAAACTGATTGCTACTATAAATATCATGTATATGAATAATTTCTAGTGAATTTTGGTTAATATATTAAGAAGGAATATATTCCAAAATATTCCACAGAACTTTATTCTAACTATTGCCTTCATTTTCTTTTCTCTTGTTTCTTTCTTTCTTCCTTCCTTTCTTTCCTTCTTCTTTTCCTTAGTTTTTCTCTGGGATTTTGAACCTGCATAATTCTGCTGCTCCCAATGGATTATTTATTTTATTTTAATTTTAGAGGGTGAAAAATAAAGAGAAAGATAGATGAGAGAGGGATACCATAGTACTCCTTCACTGTGAAACTTTCCCCTTGCATGGTTCTTCCATGTAGCTAGAGGTTTGAACCAGGGACTTTGCTCATGGTAAATTGTATGCTATATAGCATGAACTATCTCATGACTACTGCCTCTCACCTCCTAGCTGGGAGAAAAAAAAAGTCCATGAAAAGTAGAATCATGCAGGTATGAAGCCACTCTACTGAATTTTAATTTTACATATTCAGTGATATTCTTTTTTCAAGTCTCCTAAATGAATGTATTTTCCCTGTAGACATGTTTAGATTTGTATTTTAATGATTATAAGCACAGCTGTTTTGTAGTGTTTGTTGTAGGCTTCCCAAGACCACTCCTAGATTGAATTATTTGCTTCAAAGATTCATAGGACTCATATTTCTCAATTTCTCTTTGTTTCTTTCAAAACACAAATAGAATATTTAATAAAAAAGAAAGGAGTTCACCTTTGATTTACTTCTGCATAGGGCCATCTTAACTAAGTTTAAAGTTTGAGTTCCATGGGTTACTGGTCATTGGAACATAAACTGAAATTTTGAACAAGAGCTGCTCCACTTCTGTAGATAAAGATTCTTCCTTCAACATAAGTTAGGTTAGCATCCTCATAAAACTTTTCAACTAAGCCTTGTGTTTAAACATGTTTTCTAGAGTCTAAATATAAATAAAGCAAGAATCATCCATCTTTAATATTTAATCACCTTTCATAGTGAGTCATCACCATCACTCACTGTACCCTAGGTAATATCTGATATCTTTGGCCTGCCTTTAGCATGAGTCTTCTAGGCCATTCAGCAAGAATTATCTTATCCTGCTAGTAATTTTCTATTCACTAGTATTCTAGTCACTGATCCCCTACCCTTTATGGCTCTTTGTTTGGGGATCAAACATATGTTTCTTTGTTTTATTTGGAGTTAAACTCAGTTTTCACTACAGCAAAATTCTACTATATCAATAGCAGTCTCAGTGCATATCAAAGTTGTCCTCCTGAAAAAAAAATCTACACAGTAACTTTTTTCTTTCTTTTTTTTGCTTTTTAAAAATTTCTTTATTGGGGAATTAATAGTTTACAGTCAACAGTAAAATAAAATATAATAGTTTGTACATGTGTAACATTTCTCAGTTTCCTACATAACAGTTCCTTTTCTATTCTTATTTATTTATAAAAAGGAAACAATGACAAAGCGATAGGATAAGAGGGGTACAACTCTGCACAATTCCCACCACCAGAACTCTGTATCCCATCCCCTCTCCTGATAGCTTTCCTATTCTTTAACCCTCTGGGAGTATGGACCCAAGGTCATTGTGGCTGCAGAAGGTTGAAGGTCTGGCTTCTGTAATTGCTTCCCCGCTGAAGATGGGCATTGGCAAGTCGATCCATACTCCCAGCCTGTCTCTCTTTTTCCCTAGTGAAGGGCTCTGGGGAAGCTGAGCTCCAGGACACACTGGTGGGGTTGTCTGTCCAGGGAAGTCTGGTTGGCATCATGCTAGCATCTGGAACTTGGTGGTTGACAAGAGAGTTAACATACAAATTGTTGACCAATCATGGACCCAAGGGATGGGATAGTTCAGATGAAGAATTGGGGGGGGGGTCCCAACATTTTGTAGATAGCTAGTAGGCATATTTTAGTTAAATTCCAAAGGGCCTGTGGCTATACTAGTTTTTTTTTTTTTTCCTTTTTCTTTTGCCCCTGAGCCTGAAATCTGATATGCTGGTGGATTCAAGTTATTGTCTGGGGAGATGATGTCATGGCTGGGAAAAGGACCAGAAAGCTGGATCAGGGAAGAGAGAAGCTCCCTAATATGGGAAAGGGATATAAATATTGTTGACTGTAAATGACATTGATTTGATGTGATCTGGTGGCATAGCTATATAAAAATAATGTCAAAGGACATAAAATATGGTGACGTGGTGTACAATACAGCAAATCCTAACAAAAGGATTTTTCAAAGTTAACCCAATTGTCAAACAATGTGATTAAGGTAATAACTATCTATTGTCTTCTTAAACCCTAAGACAGCAGGAACCTCCATCTTTCTCTATAGAGCCTGTATTTCCTCCAGTCCTGCAACCTCTGGGGTGGGGCTCACTTTCCTGCATGCTTCTCTCAAGTCATACCAAATGATATTATGTCCACCGATCCCAACCTAATCAATGCAACGAGTACCAATTCAACATGCTTCACTTCAGACTGTGTCCAGAGATGTCAGGCATGGAATGCCAACCCTTTACCCTCATTACTTGGATGAGACCTTTCCTTTCATGGTATTATCTAATTCCATTCCAGGAGGTTCACTTCCTAACAAAGTCCCAAAACCTGGATATAGACCAGATCCTGTAAGATAGAGCATATGTTCACATGTATCCATAAATTAGGGCAAAATATATACCTGAAAGCAAAAATACACAATAGTCTGTAGTGATTCAGTATAAAGTTCATAATGAAATAGTGTCTACTTAGACTTAAATACCCTCATCACTTATTTCCTATTATAGTTCTCTCACTCATTCCAAAGCTAACCTTATCAAAGCAAGGACTGCAAAAGCTTAATAAGGGCAAAAGACTGGCATACTTTAACAATGACTCTTTAGTCACTATCAGGCCACCCTATAAGCGGGGGCCCTATTTGGGGAGTCCTGAGATTCCCAAACAGACTTGATGGGCCTAGACCTCGAATAAATCCCTCTCTCCATTGTTGCTGGTCATTTCTATCAGGAACAACACAACAGATCCCTTTGTGGGCCCCCATAGGACGTTGCCCCCATAGGACCTTGCCCTCAACTTGGATCATCAATGGTAGGTCATGTTCCATCCTCCGAAGGGAGGATGGACAGCATACTCTATGCTACACCTGAGGAAAATGGGTCGATATTAGGGCAGCATGGAATGCTTCTACTCATGACCACAGAATGTGAGCTCAGATCTACAGGGATGTAGAGGTCACATAGGCTCCTAAGCTGATTATGGGCCCCAGAACACACTTTTTCTTTTTTTTTTTTTTTCTTTCTTTCTTTCTTTCTTTCTTTCTTTCTTTCTTTCTTTCTTCTCTCTCTCTCTCTCTCTCTCTCTCTCTCTATTTTGTAGGATAAGAAGGGGTACAATTCCATACAATTGCCACCACCAGACTTACATATCCCATTCCCTCCACTGGAAGTTTCTCCTAGTCTTTATCCCTTTGGGAGTATGGACCCAGGATCTCTATAAGGTGCAGAAGGTGGAAGGTCTGGTTTCTGTAATTGCTTCTCTACTGAGCATGGACTCTGATAGGTCAATCCATATTCCCAGCCCGTTTCTGTCTTTCCCTAATGGGGCAGGGCTCCGGAGACACATTGGCGAGGTTTTCTGCCTAGGGAAGTCAGGCTGGCATCATGGTAGCATCTGCAAATTGGTGGCTGAAAATAATTAAGATATAAAGCAGAACAAATTGTCTAGTAATCAGGAACGTAAGAGAGAAGAGATTTTGGGTGAAGGAATCCTCTTCCCTCATATGCACTCTTCCATAACAAAAGGCAAAGACAAATGTAAACCATGGGGATGGTGTGGAAAGGCATCTTGGTCTTTGCCTTGGGAGTGGAGGTCATCTGAGGTTGACCAAGAAGAGCACCATTTGATCTCTGCAAAAGGATGTATGACACTGTCATAACCAGGGTTATGGTGAGGACCAGAGAATAGCCTGCATCTCCATATATGAGTTCTCTCATCTTGACTATCAGAATTCATCTACATCTGGGCCATGAACCATGCAATGGAAGAGTGAGAAGGTAGTAATAAGCAGATTTTGTGGGTAGTGCATATGGAAATAAGGAGCCAGAGCAGAGGATTACTTACAGGAGAAAACAGGGCCGATTTCTATGGTAGATAGCTTTTATTATAATGTATCACTTCTGGGACAATGGGAGACTTTTCCAGAGGGACTGAGATAGTATGTGAAGCTGGAGTGTGCTCTTGAATGTTATACAAGTTGAGATGATTTTATTTTATTATTTCAAAACACTTTGTTTATTTTTATTATTTAATGGACAGAGACTGAGAGAAATCAAGAGGAAAAGGAGGTGGGGAGGAGACAGAGATGCCTACAACACTGTTTTACCTCTCGTGAAGCTTTCCTCCTGCAGGTGAAGACTGGGGACTTGAACACTGTAACATGTGCACTTTATCAGGTACAACACTGGCTGACCCTGAGATGACTTTAATATTAAATGTTTAGAGGCCATGTGGTGGAGCACCTGGTAGAATGCACATAAACGTCATGCACTAAGACCTAGATTCAACTCTCTGGTCCCCACTTCCAAGGGTAAGCTTCACATATTGTGGAGCAGTGTTTCAGGGGTCTTTCTTTCTCCCTATCACTCTCTGCATCACTTTGTATCTATCAATAGTTAATAAATAAATATTTTTGGAATATGAAATGTCTATTTGATATTTACCACCTGCCAGGGTCTGTTCTAGTTTTACGGATGTGAACTAATTTAGTCTTCACATAAATTAATCAATTAATTTTTATTAGCACCAGGGTTATTGCTGGCGATCAGTGCCTATATGATAAATCCATTGCTCTTAATGGCCATTCTTTCTCCTTTTTCCTTTTCCCTCCATTTTTTTTTTAATTATTAGATATGACAGAGAGAATTTGAGCAAGGATGAGGAGATAGAGGAGAGAAAGATACCTACAGTCCTGCTTCACTGCTCATGAAGCAGACCCCACCCCCTGCAGGTGGGAAGTGGGGCCTCAAACCTGGGTCCTTGCTCTTGGTAATAAGTTCACTTATTACCAGCTGCATTACCAGCCAGTCCTGCCTTTACATAAGTTTAGTAAGGGTATTATATAAATATTTTACAGAAAAGGTAGAAGAAGTCTGAAGCAGTGTTGAAATCCAGGCAGGTAGGTCTAGAGTCCATTCTGTTAATCGCCATGCTGCAATGAGACTCAGGAATCAATGAAAGGAGACTTAGTCTCAAAGTCATTTATCCTTGAAGCATCTAATGATCAACTACATGCAGATATCAAGCTAGGTATGTCACTTTTAACTAAAGGATGAAATCTTGATAAATATTTTCAAAATATAGAATGCTGAGGGCTCTTCACTTCAGGAATTCTATTCCAATTAATTTGATGTATGTCTCAAGAAATCTGAGAGTCAAAAGTTCCAGGTGATTACAGTTTTCATTTTATGTTAACAATCATGGATTTAACTTTTGTTTCATCTTTTCTTATTTAGCTAAAGCTACATAGAAGGACTAGACCAGTTGTTATTAAAGTATGAGTATGAATGTAGACCAGCAGCAACAGCACATGGAAATTTGCTTTTGAAAGGGAAATTTTTTGCTCCACTTCAAATGCATGAGAGGAGAAACTCTTTGCCAGGGCATGCACTTTGATTCTTATACATGTCCAAGTATGGGAGTAACTGATTTTAAATAGTTATCATAATTCACAAACATGAAAAACTTTCAGTGGTGACCTAAATGTTTCTTTTTCCTTTTTGAAAACTGATATATTGGTATATTTCATTTTATATTTACTAATCTATTTCAGCCATTTAATAGACCTGCATAATTAGATAAATTCTTTTTTTAAAGATTTTATTTATTTATGAGAAAGATAAGAGGAGATAGAAAGAACCAGACATCACTCTGGCACATGTGCTGCTGGGGATCAAACTCAGGACCTCATGCTTGAGAGTACAAGGCTTTATCACTATGCCACCTCCCAGACCACAGATAAATTCTTAATATGTCCTGTGATAACTGTTTATGAGTAGATTTGGTTTGAAGACGACTGCATACTAATGGTTTGGGTTTAATTTCTCTTCGTGAGACTCACATAATTATGAATAGCTTATCATCTAGCTTGATAATAGCTTTTGATTAAGAAAATACTGGGGAAAATGTCAGTAGTTATAAAGTAGTATATAAAATATAGTCTGCTATTACTTTTCTGACTTTCTTTGGCTATATGAATTGTAATAATTGCTTTAGTTAGGAAGTAAGTAATTGGGAATTAACTGGTGACTTGTACAAGGTCACAATTATTATTATTATTTTTTATAAAGCCATAACATCACTTAGTTAAATTAACAAAACCATAGGATAGGAGGGGTAAAAATCCACACAATTCCCACCACCAGGACTCCATATCCCATCCCCTCCCTTGATAACTTTCCTGTTCTTTATCCCTCTGGGAGTATGGGGTGCAGAAGGTGGAAGGTCTGGCTTCTGTAATTGCTTCCCCACTGAAGAGGGGCATTGGCAGGTCAATCCATACTCCCAGCCTGTCTCTCTCTTTCCCTATTGGAGTGGGTTTCTGGGGAATCTGAGCTCCAGGACACATTGGTGTGGTTGTCTGCCCAGGGAAGTCTGGTTGGCATCATGGTAGCATCTGGAACCTGGTGGCTGAAAAAGGAGTTAACATATAGAGCCAAACAAATTATTGACTAATCATGAAACTAAAGGCTGGAAAAGTTCATATGAACAGTTGGGGGGGGGTCCACCATTTTATAGATCGTTAGTAGTCCTATTTTAGTTATATTCTAAAGAGCCCATGACTATACTAGTTTTTGTTTTTGTTTTCCTGAGCCTGACATCTGATATGTGGGTGGATCAAAGTTATTGTCTGGGGAGATGATGTCATGGCTGGAAAAAGGACCAGAAAGCTGGGTCAGGGAAGACAGAAGCTCTCAGATATGGGAAAGTTGTATAAATATTGACTGTAAACCCCATCAATTTGATCTGATCCAGGGCCCATATTCAGCAGTACCTAGGTTTGAGCCCTGGGTCACAGGGAGAAAAGTCTCTTTGTCTCTTTCCTCCTATCTCCCTATTCATTCTCAATTTCTGTCTCTATCCTATGAATAACTAAAGGTAAAAAAAAATTAAAAAAAATTCTAATAGTAGTCTTGTGTAACATATAAATTGACCATACCAGTCACTCATTGCTTTGATTTTCTTCCACTTATTTAGAGGGAGCTGTCAAAAATGTATCTCGCTTTAAATTGCACTGCTTGGCTCATCAGCACCTTCAAAATCAGTATCTCCTGGGAGCTTGTTAGAAATGCACAGTCTTTGACTTAATGACAGACACACTGAACAAAATCTACATGTCCTTAGGTGATTCAAGTTGGAGACTCACTACCATGCATCATAGCTTTCTCCACATGTAAATCTTATTCTTTCATAATGCTCTTGGTTTTCCTTTGTAGAAAAAATGGAGTTAATTTCTTCAACAATGTCTATTTATTTTATAACTTACCTCAACTCCTCTATTTACATGTTCTTCTTCACACATAACACTTTATGCTTAAATGATGATAAGTCCAGGCTATGACTTCCAAGTCAGTAATCCTAGCTTAAAGATATATATACAGAATTTCCAACTCTGACATTATCTCCCCAGATAATACCTTTATCCCACCTGCATGTTAGCTGTAGGGCTCAGGCAAAAATGAGTAAAGTCATGGACCCTCTTGGAATATACCTAAAATAGACTTCCTAGTTTTTTCCAAATTAAGACCCCAAATCTCATCTGCTATATTTTCGCCTTTAGATTCTTGGTATTAGACAATTTGTTCTGCTTTATATCTTACTGCTTTCCAGCCACCAAGTTTCAGATGCTACCATGATTCCAACCTGACTTCCCTGGGCAGAAAACCTCACCAATGTGTCTGGGAACACCCCCCTCCCACCACCACCCAGAGCCCTACCCCACTTGGGAAAGATAGAAACAGGCTGGGAATATAGATTGACCAGCCATCGCCCATATCCAACTGAGAAGCAGTTATAGAAGCCAGACCTTCCACCTTCTGAACGCCATAATGATCCTGGGTCCATACTCCCAGAGGGATAAAGAATAGGAAAGCTAAAGTAGGTTCCTTTCCCACTAAGTTGTATGTGTATTTTATATATTAGGAACATCAACTACTTTTTTAAAATTTATTTAAGAAAGGAGACATTAACAAAACCATAGCATAAGAGGGGTACAATTCCGCACAATTCCCATAACCCGATCTCCACATCCCACCCCCTCCCCTGATAGCCTTCCCATTCTCTATCTCTCTGGGAGTATGGATCCAGGGTCGTTGTGGGTTGCAGAGGGTGGAAGGTCTGGCTTCTGTAATTGCTTCCCCGCTGAACATGGGAGTTGACTGGTCAGTCCATACTCCCAGTATTCCTCTCTCTTTCCCTAGTAGGGTGGGGCTCTGATGAAGTGGAGCTTCAGTACACATTGATGGTGTCGTCTGTCCAGGGAAGTCTGGTTAGCATCCGGAACCTGGTGGCTGAAAAGAGAGGTAACATACAAAGCCAAACAAATTGTTGAACAATCATGGACCTGAAGACTGGAATAGTGCAGATGAAGTGTTGGGGGTATTCCCTGCATGCTCTTGTGTACTTCTGCTTTCAGGTATATATTTTTCCCTAGTTTATGGGCACGGGTGAACCTATGCTCTATCTCAGGGGACCTGGACTATATCTAGGTTTGGGACTTTATTGGGGAGTGGAACACCTGGAATAGAATTAGAGAATACTATGAAAGGAAAGGTCTCACCCGAGTGATGAAGCTGAAGGGTTGTCATTCCACACCTGAAGTCTCTGGTCACAGTCTGAAGTGAAGCATGCTGGGGTGGCACTCGTTGTGTTGATTAAGTTGTGATCCGCAGATTCAATATTATTTGATTTGAGTTGAGAGCAGCATGCAGAAAAGTGGGCCCCACCCTAAGGTTCCAGGACTTGGGGAAATATAGGCTCTATAGTGGAAATGTGAGGTTCCTGTTGTCTTAGGGTTCAAGAAGACAATGGATAGTTATTGTTATCATCACATTATTTGGTGATAGGGTTAACTTTGGAGAGTCCCTTTGATAGTGTTTGGGGTATAGTACCCAGCATCTTGTATATAGCTGTGCTATCGGTTGCTTCTGTTCTCCCTGGTCTAGGCTTTTGGGAGAGAACATATCAAAGACAGCCTATGTATTAAAAAGACTCAGTCTGTGTTTTAAGAAGTTCTAGACATATCATCAGTTTTTCGCATCTCATATTAATTAGTGATTTATATAATGTTTACACTTTAATAGTATTGTACATAAACACCACTCCCACCACCAAAAGACTGTGTCCCATCCCCACCACCCACCCCCATCCCCCCACCCTCCACCATGCCGGGAAGCCCAATGGCCATCCTCCCCTTCACCACAGTGTTTTTACATTGGTGCCCTGCTCTCGATTTAATCAGATCCTGCTTTTAGTTTCCCTTTCTGTTCTTCTTTCTCAACTTCTGTTGATGAGGGGGGACATCCCATACTCATCTTTATCTTTCTGACTTAGCTCACTTAACATAATTCCTTCTAGCTCTGTCCAAGATGGGTCAGATAAGGTGGGCTCATTGTTCTTAATAGCTGCATAGTATTCCACTGTGTATATGTACCACAGCTTTCTCAGCCACTCATCTGCTGTTGGGCACCTGGGCTCCTTCCAAGTTTTTAGCTATTATGAATTGTGCTGCTATGAACATAGATGTACACACATCTTTTTGGTTGGGCATTATGGAATCCTTGGGGTATATCCCCAGGAGAGGAATTACTGGGTAATATGGAAGGTCTATGTCTAGCCTTGCAAAAGTTCTCCAAACAGCTCTCCACAGAGGCTGGACCAATTTACATTCCCACCAGCAGTTAGAAGGGTTCCTCTGTCCCCACAGCCTCTCCAACATTTGTTGCTGCTGTCCTTTTTGATGTATGCCGTTCTCACAGGAGTGAGGTGGTATCGCAATGTTGTCTTTATTTGCATCTCTCTGACAATCAGTGACCTGGAGCAATTTTTCATGTGTTTGTTAGCTTTTTGGATCTGTAGTGGATGTTCTATTCATATCCTCTGCCTCTGGAACAGTTTTTCATATGTTTGTTAGCCTTTTGGATCTCCTCTGAAGTGAAATGACTTACAAATATATTCTCCCATTTTTTTTAGATTTCCATTTTGTTAATCTTCTTTGAAGATTTTATCTTCTAGTATTAATTCTCAGTACAGTAATAACATTTCTCCCTTCATTTTTCTCCCCTCTTCTTCCCTATCTAAGTCTGCTCTTTGTATGTATGAGTGGAGGAGCCAATTCTTCTCATCCTTCTCCTTCTTCCCATCTGTGTTATTGCTGGGACTGGTTGTTTGCATCAGAAATCCACCACTCCTGACTCCTGACCTTTTCCTTTTTTTTTTTTTTTTTAATAATTACAATAAAGATAGAGAGATATCTGAAAAGGAAGGAGGAGAGAGAAGTGGAGAGATGCACAAACCTGCAGTTTGCTCTACTGTTCATTAAGCTTTCCTTCTACAGGTGGGAATCAGTTAGCTGGAGCCTGGGTCCTTTCATATGGTAACTTGTGTGCTTTATTTGTTGTGCCACTGATTGGTCCTACAGATGAGTTTCTTATACTTGATATTTATATTACTTCCAAATTCAGTCAGGTATAATGAATTGTTAGTTCTAAAGACTAGTTGAAGATTTAAGGCCAGACATAAAATCCTGCTTAAATTAATTTGGCAGAGTAAAACAGAGATACATATCTTATTTATTCCAGAATTGTTGGCTTGCTCATTCCACTTTTTAAAATTAAATCCTCAAGTGTCTTTTATTTATTTTGTTTGTTTGTTTGATTGATTTTTATGGTTTATTTATTTTTTAATTTTTAAAAAAAATTTCTGTTTATTTCCTTTTGTTGCCCTTGTTGTTTTATTGTTGTAGTTATTATTGTTGTTGTTATTGATGTCGTTGTTGTAGGATAGGACAGAGAAATGGAGAGAGGAGGGAAAGTCAGAGGGAGAGATAAAGACAGACACCTGCAGACCTGCTTTATCGCCTGTGAAGTGACTTCCCTGTAGGTGGGGAGCCGGGGGCTTGAACCGGGATCCTTATGTTGGTCCTTGCACTTTGCACCACATAAGCTTAATCCGCTGCGCACTGCCCGACTCCCTGATGGTTTATTTTCTTAATTTATTTTCAACCAGAGCATTGCTTAGCTCTGGTTGATGGTGGTGCCTGGGATTGAACCTGTGACTTTGGAGCCTCAGGCATGATAGTCTCTTTGCGTAACCCTTATGCTATCTATCTCTGCTCAATCATCAAGTGTCTTGGAGCAAATATAATATAGAAAGGGAATTAACAATTAGAATACTGTTGCCTAGTTTAGTGGGGGTTGTATTGTTATGTGGAAATGTTATACATTTACGAACTGTTGAATCTTACTGTTGACTGTAAAACATTAATCCCCCAATAAAGAAATCAACAACAAAAACAAAGAATATTGTGGCCTAGGAGGTGGCACAGCGGATATGATATTGGTTTCTCAAGCATGAGGTCCAAAGTGTGATTCTTAGCTTCATGTAAGCCAGAGTGGTTCTCTGATTCTCTTTCTCTCTTCTCTCATTAAGAAGTAAATATTAGAAGAGAAATTAGAATAGTTAGTGTAAAACAATCCACATCTACATACATGTATGTTTCTAGGTCTTTGTTTTTTTATCAGAGCACTGCTTAGCTCTGGCTTGCGGTGGTGCAGGGGACTGAACCTGGGACTTTGGAGCCTCAGGCACAAGAGTCTCTTTGTATAATCATTATGCTATCTAACCCTACCCTATTTCTAGGTCTTAAATGTCCTTATATTAATTTTTCATCTTTTCCTATTTGGAAAAATATTTTCCATCTTTTCCTATTAAATGCCTTACTCATTGAAACTCTGTAATATTTTTGGATAAATTTAACCTGTAATTCATGAATTGATGGGAAATGTATCCTTCTCAACTTTACTGTCTTTCACATTCCCTAGCATAGTGCGTATGCTGAAAGGCAATCTATACAATAGTTATTAGACTTAATTTCTCTGTCCTGAATGTATAATCCCATATCATTTATTTTACTCTTCAGATATATTTTAGTTCAGATCAAGCCATTACTGGAGGAAAAAGTTCACATCAGTTTTTGTGAACAAGCTCTTATAAGCCCTAGGGCTCTTCCACTTCAAAGACAAGAGGAGTTTACTTTTGGTAGAGCATGAAAATAAAACACCAATTGCTTACATCTATCTACCTTCAGTAACCTGTAGCTCCATGGAAAGCTGAAATGTGCCAAAATATCAAAGAGCTGTATTCCTTAAAACCTTCCAGCAAATGCACTAAACTATTTAACTTTATTTTTAATGTGATGTGACTGAAAGAAAGGGGGAGGGGAGATACAGAGTAAGAGAGACATTATTCACTGCTTGTGAAGGTTTCTTCCCTGTAGGTGGGGACTGTGGGTTTGAACCTAGGTCCTTGTGCATGGTAATAGGTGTGTTCCACAAGGTGTACCACCACCTAGCCTCTTAAATAAAGTCTTTCCCACCCCCATCACGATTACTTTTGGGACTCAGTGCCTGCATCTTTCCCATTGGCCCTTCCCTCCCCCCCCTTCTATTTTATTTGACAGGACAGAGAGGAACTGAGAGGGCAGGGGAGATAGAGAGAGAGAGAGAAAGATAGACAACTGCAGACTAGACACAGCACATTTCACACTTCACTGCAGGCTCCTGCAGGTGGGAGCGGCAGCTTGAGCCCAGGTCCTTGCACATGGTGATATGGGAACAGGGAGAGAGAGAGAACTGCAACACAGTTTCTCTGCTTCTGAAACTTCTTCCTTGCAGGTGGAGGGTGGGGGGGGGGGCTTGAACACAGGTTCTTACACATTGTAATGGGTGCAACAAATCAGTCATGTCACCACCTGGCCTCTGGATATATTTTGTTTTTATTTTTCAGCACTCAGACTGAAGGGAAATAACAATGATAACTCTTGCAAAACACTTGAAATTGTCATTTGTGATTGAAAAAACTCGAGACAAACCCTTTGTGTATTTTCCTGCCCTTAGGGAATCTTGAGCTGCTAACCATGTCTAAAGAACTTTATTTCAATTTAAAAAGATTATCTAAGGACCAAGAACAAAGATCCAATTTTAAAGTTGTTCAATATCAAAACAACAATCATATATTGTTCATGTTATAAAATTATGTGGATGGCATAAATATAGATGACAGATATAAATGACATAAATCAGTAGTAAAAAAGTTTTATTTTTTCTGAAGGTCAAGATTTATTAAAGGAGATTATTTTCCTACAAATAATAATTTCCACTTATAGAAAATATATGTATTGGGAGTCAGGCAGTAGTGCAGCAGGTTAAGCACAAGTGGTGCAAAGCTCAAGGACTGGCATAAGGATCCTGATTCGAGCCCCTGGCTCTCCACCTGCAGGGGAATCACTTTACAATAGTAAACTACTTTACTTTACTATTGACTGTAAACTATTACTCTCCCTATAAAGAAAAACAAAACAAACAAAAATGATTGTTCACTAGAATTTAAATATATCCTAGAACCTATTTTGCTTCCCATATACATATTCTTAATTGTGTTACATAATAATAGAAGAAAGACCTGGTTTTGTGCACATGCTACCATATGTAAGGACCCATCTTTGAAACCCACTCCCTACCTGCAGGGGGAGGCCTCACTTCACCAGTGGTAAAGCAGGTCTGCAGTTTCGGGGTGTCTCTCTCCTTCTCCGGCAGGGTTGGACTCCAGGGGAAAGGTAACGGGCTGGTTCTTTCTCGCTCACGACAGGGGTGACACGAAGTAAAAGACACCAGGGGACTCTTAGCGCGAATCTAGAATCTGAGTCCTTAGAATCCCAGAATCCTAGAGTCCGTTTATTAGCAAAGTGGACATGAGTTAAATAGAAAAGCAATGAAATTAATTATTGTTGAAATATGACAGAAATTACAGGTTTCTTAACAGTCAGCATGCCCCTAAGGTAGGCGGCTGGTATGACAGGAATTGATAAGATACAAAACAGTTATTCTCCATGACACAAGCAACTTAATTATCCAAAGGTATTTGAGAGAAGCATAGGGGTTAAACCTGTAGGGTGAGACAGAAAGAAGATGGATATCAAAAGGCCATATAGTTTGGAATTTCTCTTGCCTGGGGTCTGAGGTGTGTGATGAAGTGTGTGATAAGGTGTGTTCTTCTGTGATCAGAAGGTGACTTTGAATGAGTGAATCTGTGGCCATGTGGCCTGCAGTTAATGGAGGGAAGTACTGGGGTATCTGTGGGTCTGAGAGTCAAGAAGGAAAGAACCAAGTCTGAGTTTCCCCCCTTATGGTCACCTCGGTTGAGAGAGACTTACCAAGAGGTTATCTTCTCAGACCTCCATCCAAAGATGGGGGTGGTTCTCCCTAAGCTCTATCAGGCTTACACATGTTACCAACACTGCAGGTCTCTCTCTCTCTCTCTCTCTCTCTCTCTCCCTCTTTCTATCTCTAGTTCTTATTAAGGACCTAGTGTTGATTTACAAAATTATAAGATAACAGGGGTATAATAGTTTATTATTATAACCAAGTTAGTTGGAAGTTTGTTTCCCTATGAAAATCCAATGATTAGGATCTATAGTAATATACTTGACCTCACTATGTTTTGTATCCTATCCAGAGTATCTACTAGTCACCTTATATTAGGTACTGGCAGGGACAAATAGTTTTGTCCTATCTGGCCTAAGGTTGTAGGTAATTTAGATACTTAAAAAAACTATATATACAAATATATATTTTAGAGCTCTTTGAACAATTTAAGCCCAGTGTCAGAATTTGATCATCTTATAAGTCTTAAATATTAAATACTTAGACTAGAGAAAATATGCATACTTAGATCTATGGCCTAAGCATTTAAAGAACTTGAAATATTAAATTTATTTCCTACCTCACATGCTAAATTAATGGTGATTATGAGGTTATAAATTAATAGTATTATAATTTTATACCTTTCCCACTATTAAAGGTCATGGTCTCTCCCACCCCACCACCCTAAATAATCACTAGTTTTTCACTGTGTTGGATATTGGTTGACTTTTTGTTTGTTTTCAAGTTCAATTCTTTAAAATCCACATACTCGTAAAACCATCCAGTTATTGTCTTTTACTTCCTTACTTACTTCACTTAGCATAATTTTCACCATCTCCATCCATTTTATCCCAAAAGATGTAATATCATATTTTTATTGCTTAGTAGTACTCTACTGAGTATATGTCCCATATTTTTTTTATACAGTCATCTATGAAGGGGATTTTTGTTGCTTCCATATTATGGCTATTATGAATAATGTAGCTACGAATATGGGGGTACATAATACATCCCTTTGAATTAGTGTTATTATTTCTTTTGGATAAATGCCTAGGAGTGGAATGGGAGGGTCTTATCTGGTCGTTGTTACATCATGTTTTTTTAATACAAGAAAATTCACAAGAATTCAAACTTAGAGATACCTAAAAATAGACAACTGGTGCTTTAGATGAGATGCTTAGGTTTTATAATTTGAGGGTAAGAGCTATTTTTCTTTTCTTTTTTTTGCCTCCAAAGGGCTGGGGCTTGGTGTCAGCACTATGAATCCACTGCTCCTGGCAGCCATTTTTTCCTTTTTTCTTTCTTTCTTTCTTTCTTTCTTTCTTTCTTTCTTTCTTTCTTCCTTTCTTCCTTCCTTTCTTTCTTTCTTTCTTTCTTTCTTCTTTCTTTCTCTATTTTATACACTAGGACAGAAAGAAACTGAGAGGGGTGGTGGGGGGAGAGTGGGAGAGAGAAAGATAGACATCTGCAGATCTGTTTTACCACTTGTGAAGTGTCTCTCTTGCAAGTGGGGAGCTGGGTCTTGAACCTGGGTCCTTGTGTGGGTCCTTCCTTATAGTGCTATGTACACTTAACCAAGTGTACCACTCCCCCACAACCCGTGCTATTCTTTAACACAATTATTTACCTAATGTCCAATAAAGTATTTGGCATATAGTAAGTGTTCACTGAATCTCTTTGATGTTCAAAAGAAAATTAAATGACCAAAGAGTGTGGCCATTAACAACAAACAAACATTTCAGTGAGATTGCAATCATTAGACTAATGTCCCATATGAGTTGTGATCTTTCCAACAAAACAATGTAATACATAGAAGGCAGAATCAGTATCTATTTTGTCTAAAGCTTGCTTCTTTTTATATGGATTCACCAATACAAACAGTTAAACCTAGTAACTTATTCTTCCATTTCATTCTTTCACTCATTTGATAAAACTTTATATTTTCCCCTATTTTACATCAATGATATTTGATTATTCCCAATGAGGGGTTTAGGAAGTACCTCGCATACTGTAGATATTTGACAGGTATATTCTCTGTCCAAGGGCAAGCTGGCAAACTCCCGATGGAGATACTTTATATCTTATTTTCTTTTCCTTCTACAAGGAACAACTAAAGCAGCACTAGGACAAGAATGATTTATTATTTTAAAATTTCATCAGAAAATAATAAAGATTAGAAACAAAGCATCTAAGCATTAAACTCATGAAGTTAGAAATAGAGTAATAGAGTAAAACCAAATAGGCAAGATGGAATGAAACATAAAGGGCAGAGATCTGTGAAATACAGTACAAAAATAACACCAGCAAAATAATAGGGAAGATTAACTAGGTTCCCAAACAGGCCTTTCAATGATTAATGAAATACAGAGACCTCTGGCAAGATTGATAAAAATAAATGACATATAGATGAATAAATGACATGCAAATTAAAGAAAAAGGGAAAATTATGATCACAAATAAAAGAATACTGATAGCATGGTTTAATCAATTTAAAATCCAAAAATGAAATATATGTACAGTTCAAAAATATTAAAGAAAATAATATAGGAATAAATGGAAAATTGAAAAGAATAATAAATATATAAGGAAATTTAAATGGTATTCTAAGAATTTTATTTTCAAAGGGCTATCCACTATGAAAGTCTTTGGCTTTCTAATGAAATAAATTTCTAAGAAACAAAGCCAATTTTTTACCAGTCTTTCAAAAAGCTATTATTGAAAACATATTTTTTTCAGAATAAAAAGCAGCAAAAATCTAGCAAGTTTATTTTGTGTAATTTGAATTAATTCTAAATCTCGGTAATGACTGCACAAGAGAAGATGCCTACCTTACAAATATAAATGTGAAACTACTTAATAAACCATTATCCAACTTAATGTATCACAAAGCAACTTATCTAGGAATGCACAGTTATATCAATATATAAAAATCTAAGAATTTTTGGGTCATGACACATTTTTGCAGAGACAAACACAGGAAAATATATCATGACTTCTCTGATATTCTAATACTTCACTTTCCATTCACCAAAAATATAAAACTATTTTTTTCAAATTATGGAAGGACTCATTTTATTATTTTTTTTCTTTATTTTTATTTATTTATTTATTTAAGAAAGGAGACATTAACAAAGTCATAGGGTGGGGGGGGGGTACAACTCCACACAATTCCCGCCACCCAATCTCCATATTCCATCCCCTCTCCAAGAACTTTCCCATTCTCTATCCCTCTGGGAGCATGGACCCAGGGTTATTGTGGGTTGCAGAAGGTGGAAAGTCTGGCTTCTGTAATTGCTTCCCCGCTGAACATGGATGTTGACTGGTCTATCCATACTCCCAGTCTCCCTCTCTCTTTCCCTAGTAGGGTGAGTCTCTGGGGAAGCGGAGCTCCAGGACGCATTGGTGGGGTCATCAGTCCAGGGAAGCCTGGCCTGATGGCATCTGGAACCTGGTGGCTGAAAAGAGAGTTAATATACAAAGCCAAACAAATCGTTGAAGAATCATGGACCCAAAGATTGAAATAGTGGAGATGAAGTGTTGGGGGGTACTCACTGCAAACTCTAGTGTACTACTGCTTTCAGCTATATATTTTGCAATAGTTTATGGACAGTTGTGAACATATGCTCTATCTCTTGGAACCTGGTGTATATCTAGGTTTTGGGACTTTGTTAGGAAGTGAACCACCTGGGATGGAATTAGAGAATACTATGAAAGGAAAAGTCTCACCCAAGTGATGAAGTTGAAGGGTTGTCATTCCACACCTGAAGTCTCTGGACACAGTCTGAAGTGAAGCACGCTTGGGTGGCACTTGTTGAGTTGATAGGTTGCTATCAGCGGATGCAATATTATTTGATAAGAATTGGGAGAAGCATATGGGAAAGTGGGCCCTACCCTAGGGTCCCAGGACTGGGGGAAGTTTAGGCTCCATAGTGGAAATGTGAGGTGTTTTTTTTTTTTTTTTAAGAAAGAAAACAAAACTCCTCACTATCCTGCTTCTTCATATTTTATATTCCAAAGTAAGGGTTTTTTTTGGGAGGGCTTATTAGGAATGCCTTATTTTATATGGTGACATTTGGCAATATGGTAATATTTCATTGCATGAAAAAAGGAATTTAAATAGTGCCCTTTTAATGGATAGTATATATTTAGAAAGATGTTTTCCTTTCTTATGTTTGATCTTTTTAAAAATCTTATTATTAATATTTTTTATTATTGTTAGTTTTTTTTCTTTTTTTAATTTATTATTTATTTAAGAAAGGTTAAATTAACAAAACCATAGTATAGGAGGGGTACAACTCCACACAATTCCCACCACCCAATCTCCATATCCCATCCCCTCCCCTGATAGCTTTCCCATTCTCTGTCCCTCTGGTATCATGGATCCGGGATCGTTGTGGGTTGCAGAAGGTGGAAGGTCTGGCTTCTGTAATTGCTGAACATGGACGTTGACTGGTCGGTCCATACTCCCAGTCTTCCTCTCTCTTTCCCTAGTAGGGTGGGTCTCTGGGGAAGCAGAGGTCCAGGGCACATTGGTGGGGTCTTCAGTCCAGGGAAGCCTGGCCGGCATCCTGATGGCATCTGGAACCTGGTGGCTGAAAAGAGAGTTAACATACAAAGCCGAACAAATTGTTGTTAGAAAGTGAACCACCTGGGATGGAATTAGAGAATACTATGAAAGGAAAGGTCTCACCCGAGTAATGAAGCTGAAGGGTTGTCATTCCACACCTGAAGTCTCTGGACACACTCTGAGCTGAAGCATGTTGAAGTGGCAATCATTTTGTTGATTAGGTTGCGATCAGCAGATGCAATGTCATTTGATATGGATTGGGAGAGGCATGCGGGAAAGTGGGTCCTATCCTAAGGTTCCAGGACTGGGGAAAATATAGGCTCTATAGTGGAGATGTGAGGTTCCTGCTGTCTTAGGGTTCAAAAAGACAATGGATAGTTATTGTTATCATCACATTATTTGGTAATTGGGTTAACTTTGAAAAGTCCTTTTGTTAGGGTTTGCTGCATAGTACCCAGTATCTTGTATATAGCTGTGCTACTGGTTGCTTCTGATCTACTTGGTCTAGGCTTTTGAGAGAGTCCGCGTATCAAATACATAGCCTATATATAAAAAATACTCAGTCTGTGTTTTAAAAACTTTGAGACATACAATTAATTTTCCCCCTCTCATATTAATTAACTAGTGATTTACATAACTACACTTTACTAAGAGTGTACATAAACACCATTCCCACCACCAAAAGACTGTGTCCCATTCCACCCACCCACCCCCACCCCCCACCAGTCCAGGAAGCCGCATGTCTACTCCTCACCACAAGGTTTTTACTTTGGTGCCCTCAATTCCTCTCTGTCCTCTAAAATAAAAGAAATAAAATTAATTTACAATAGCAAATTAGGAGGCAAGGGGTTTAAAGGAAATACATTCAGTTTATTTAGTAAGTTCTAATTGAAAGTATACTTGATAGGAATATACATATATTTATATGTGATGGGAATATATATATTTTCCCACCTATATATATATGAATGTATATATATATATATTATGAGGATTTTTACTGTCACTATTATG
Source organism: Erinaceus europaeus (assembly GCF_950295315.1). Classification (NCBI taxonomy): domain Eukaryota; kingdom Metazoa; phylum Chordata; class Mammalia; order Eulipotyphla; family Erinaceidae; genus Erinaceus; species Erinaceus europaeus. The sequence goes on along the minus strand of NC_080162.1, from coordinate 168,567,324 downwards.
TCTTATAGAATGATTTTCCAAAAATATTTTAAGTACAGGAAAAGAAAAAAGAAACTAGAATTGTAAGAGTTGATAGGCAAGTAATATATCTATCATTGCTTGTGAATATTATCATTATAATACTATGTTTTCTAAAGCTAGCATAACAAATTCACACAAATCAGGGCTGTAACAAAATAGAAACTTATCATATCACTATAAACAGGCCAGAAGTATAATATCAAGTCTAAAATCAGAAGTGTTTGTTCTCTCTAGATGTTCTAATGAAATCTGTTCTGTGCCTTGTCTTTAGTTTTGGTAGTTGCCAGAAATCCTAGATATATCTTGGTTTATAGCTATGTTGTTCCAGTCTCAGCATCAAATCATAATATAATCTTTTCTTTATAAATTTTTCTTCCATTTTTTAATATAAGTGTTTCTTCACACAATCTTCATAAAAGGATACCAGACACTGGAATTAGAGAGCATCCTAATCCAGCACCACTTAATTTTAACAAATTAAATGTGAAAAAAAACCTCTATCTAAATAAAGTGACATTTTAAGGTCTTAAGTGGGACATGATTTTTTGGGGGGGACAATAGGTAGTAATCTTCACAGACAAAGCAATTCTACACAATAAAGTGGTAAAATTAGAATAAGAGTGGCATTTCAGTAAAATGGTCAGACACAAAATCAATATACAACAATCAGTAAAATTTTTTCTTCACTATAACCATTTAGAAAATATAGTCATAGGGAATCGGGCGGTAGCACAACGGGTTAAGCTCACGTGGCACAAAGTGCAAGAACAGGCATAAAGATCCGGGTTCAAACCCCCAGCTTCCCACTTGCAGGGGAGTCGCTTCACAAGCGGTGAAGGTCTGCAGGTGTCTTTCTCTCCCCCTCTCTGTCTTCCCCTCCTCTCTCCATTTCTCTGTGTCCTATCCAACAACAACGACATCAGTTAAAACAACAAGGGCAACAAAAGAGAAAGTCAATAAATATTAAAAAAAAGAAAGTATAGTCACAAAATATTTACAATAGCAACAGATTCTATATAATTAGTAGGAATATGTGAAATATATTTACACAACCTATGTGAAGAAAATTTAAATGCTCTATTAAAATACATAAAAAGTTTTACTTCTAAATTAACATTGATTTATAATATTATAAGTGCTAAAGTATTTACATGTAATGTAGTTTCATACCTCTTTATGTGTATGCATGTTTAGACCACCATTGAAATTCTGGTGCTATTATACCAAACAGATCTGGTATCTAATTTCCAAACTTCCCCTCTTTGTTCATGCTAGCAACTACCATAGTTTTTTTTACAGAGTCAGTTTGAAAGTTAGTATTTTTTGCAAGTTCATTTGTTTTATTTTATTTTAGCCTCCAGCATTATCACTTGGGCTCAGTGCCAGCACTACAAATCCACTTCTCCTGGCAGCCTTTCCCCCATCCCCTTTTTATTTTTTAAATATTTTCCTATATTTTATTCCACAGGATGGAGAGAAACTGAGAGAGAAGGGGGCATCCAAAGGGAGATAAAGACCTTCAGATCTGCTTTGTGGGGCATGACGCTTCACTGCTGCAGGTTAGGAGCAGGGACTCAAACCCAGGTCCTTGAGCAGGTCCTTGATCAAAATAGTATGTGCACTTAACCAGGTGTGTCACCTCCTGGCCCCGTAAGGTCATTTGTTTTTTTATTTGTATTCCACATATGAGTGAAACCTTCATGTAGTAGTCTTTTTTACTTCTTATCTTACTTAATATAATCTCTTCTATTTCCTTCCATTATTTCCCCAAAAGACAAGATGTTGTCTTTGTAATGGTAGAGGGGTATCCCACTTAGTATACAACCCGTAACATACTCCACCACCTCCTCTTCCTTTTAAAATAATCTTTATGTATTGGACAGCTAGAAATCAAGAGGGAAGAAGGAGATAGAGAGACACCTGCAGTGCTTTACCAGTTGCATAGCTTTCCCCCTGCAGGTGGGAACATGGGACTCAAACCTGGGTCCCAGGGAATTGTAATATGTGCACTCAACTAGGTGCACTACCACCTAGCCCATAGCTTCTTTATGAAGTCATCTGTTGATAGACATTTATATTGATTCAATATTTTGGCCATTGTGAATGGTGAAAATATGAGCATAAAAGTGCTTCTATCCTTTTTATTTTTAAATTCTATGTATACATTTTTAAAATTTATTGGGGAATTAATGTTTTACATTCGACAGTAAATACAATAGTTTGTACATGCATAACATTTCCCAGTTTCCCATATAACAACACAACCTATGTATACATCTTTAAGATAGAGCCAGACACAGAGAAAGTGGAAGAAACCACAGCACCAAAATTTCATTCCATATCATGCAGGTCAGAGTTGAATCTGTATTGCACTCGGCAAGGCAGCACACTATCCAAGTGAACTATTTTTCCAGTCCTGAATATATACTTTAAAATTGGAGTTTCAGTGGTCCGGGAGGTGGCACAATGGATAAAGCATTAGATTCTCAATATGAGGTTTGGGGTTCAGTCTCCGGCAGCACATGTACCAGAGTGATGTCTGCTTCTTTCTCTCTCACCCCCTATGTTTCTAATGAATGAATAAATAAATTCCTTAAAAAAATTGGTGCTTCATGACTTTTGGATAAGTGACTAGGAATGATGGGATCAAAAGGCATTTTTCATATTTATTTATTTATTTAGGTCTTCACACCATTTTTTCATAGGCATTGCACCACCTTGCCTTTCCACCAACAGTATGCCAGAGTTCCTTTTTCTTCATATCGTTGGAAGCAGTTCTTATTGTCAGTCTTTTTTATGTAGGTCATTTCCACTGGTGTGCTTCCACACTACGATCATCATCTCTGGCATTATGCTATTCCACTGCAGAATACTGTGCCCCAGTATGGTTCCGTAGCCCCCATGTCCACTTGGTCAATTCCAAATTATATTCCTCCATGAGGATAATTTCTGGAACCATCCGTTCCACCCCGGTTCCATGGCTGCCAGTTCTTAGCAACATCGCCCCGCCAGATATTCGTCGGGATGTGGCATCATCTAAGTTCATTTCCCACGTCTACGCTCCACCGGACCTGCCAATATACGCGGATATCTTTGCCCACCCTGTCTAACGCTTGACATCTCGTCACCCAATCTGGTCCCCTACGCCTACACTGAACTTCTCTGTTCCAGACTCTTGGAAACAGAGTTGGCAGTCAGCTGAGGTAAAGAACAAACACCTCATAACAGACCCCTGCAAGCGTCAACCCGGCTTTGACCTAGCACGTTATGATTGGGCCCTCCTCAATCGCTATCGAACAGGCCATGGCTGGTGTGCCGCTATGTTCCATCGCTGGGGAGCCAGAGACGACCCGAATTGCCCCTGCGGCTACAGACAGACTATGACCCACATAGTCAATGACTGCCACCTCTCCAGATTCAAAGGAGGTCTCGAAACTTTACATCAGGCTCAACCTGACACTGTTGACTGGCTACAGAAGAAGGGCAAACGCTAGAAGAAGAAGAAGAACTGGTGTGCTTTGATACATTATTATAGTTTTAATTTGTATTTTCTTTTTTTTTTTTTTTTTGCAGGTGTCTATCTTTCTTTTTTTTTTTTTTTTTCCTCCAGGGTTATTGCTGGGCTTGGTGCCTGCACCATGAATCCACCACTCCTGGAGGCCATTTTTCCCCCTTTTTGTTGCCCTAGTTGTTGCAGCCTCGTTGCGGTTATTATTGCCATTGTTGATGTTGCTTTTTTTTGTTGTTGTTGTTGGATAGGACAGAGAGAAATGGAGAGAGGAGGGGAAGACAGAGAGGGAGGGGAGAGAAAGATAGACACCTGCAGACCTGCTTCACCGCCTGTGAAGCGACTCCCCTGCAGGTGGGGAGCCGGGGGCTCGAACCGGGATCCTTAAGCCGGTCCCTGCGCTTTGCGTTTTTTTTTTTTTATTAAAGAAAGGATTAATGAACAAAACCATAGGGTAGGAGGGGTACAACTCCACACAATTCCCACCGCCCAATCTCCATATCCCACCCTCTCCCCCGATAGCTTTCCCATTCTCTATCCCTCTGGGAGCATGGACCCAGGGTCATTGAGGGTTGCAGAAGGTAGAAGGTCTGGCTTCTGTAATTGCTTCCTCGCTGAACATGGGTGTTGACTGGTCGGTCCATACTCCCAGTCTGCCTCTCTCTTTCCCTAGTAGGATAATTTGTATTTTCTTAATAACAAGTGATGTGGGGCATTTTTCATATGGCTATTGGCCATCTGTATGTCTTCTTTGGAAAACTGCCTTTTCAGAACCTTTGTCCACTTTTTTTTTTATTAAGTTGCTTCCTTTTTTAGTGTTGAGTTGAATATTTTCTTTTTTTATGTTTTAGATAGCAATCTCTGTCAGACGTGTTGTATGCAATATCTTCTCTCATTTTTCTAGGTTGCCTTTTAGTTTTTGTGTGGTAGTTTCTTTAGGTATATGGAAACTTTTTCATTTGTCTTATTTGTACATTCTTGCTTTAATTTCTCTTGCCAGTGGGTTGCATTTTCAAACACATTTTCATATAAAGGTTAGAGAATATATCAACTATGTTTTTACCCATTTATTTCATGATAGTACTGTAATGTACATGTGTTACTCCATTCTGAATTAATTTCTTTGTGTGGTTATATGATTGCCTTGTATTGTACTTTTGTTTTTAAAACATGTGAAATATCCAATTTTCCTGACATCATTTGTTGAAGAGAGCTTCTTTTATCCACTGTGTCACTTTGATTTCTTTATGACATATTAGTGGACCAAATGTATGTGTGTTTATTTCTGGACTATCAATTTTACTCCATTAATTTGAATGCTTGCTTCTGTCCTCATGCCACACTGCTTTAATTGCTATTGATTTGCAATATAGCTTTAACAAGTGTGTGTGAAGTTACATTCCCCCCCCACCCCAGGATAGCTTTGGCTATATATATATATATATATATATATATATATATATATATATATATATATTTAACTGCCAGGCTAGCTTCGCGGGTGGGATACAGACAACCAGGGACAGATGGCTGAGCTGGGAAGAAATATCTCTTTATTCATGTGGAATGCAGCACAATCTAAGCCATCTCTAATCACCATCCTGTCCTTATATATACTCACCAAGTAGGGTGGAAACAGAATGTGACATAGAGAGGGTGGAGCGAAGAAAGACTGGTGGAAATCAGAGTGTACTAGGAGAGGGGGAGGAGCAAAAGGACATCATGAACCAGTGGGGATTAAACCAATGCCCTGGAGCCAGGGCGGTGCTTAGTTAACAGTGGTTATGTAAATAGAATACAGTGTTAAGCAGGGGGGATTAACCAATGAAACAGAAGGGGTTTTAGAAGCAGAATTAGAAGCATACCAACATTTAACCACACACATTTTAGGATTACTTGTTCCCTTTCCTTGGAGAATGACATTGGGATGCAATCTGATTTCTACTTCCTTTATTCTAATAAGCTTCTCAGTTGCTTTGGATGTTTCCTTGCCCTCCAATTACTTGATACATTTTACACTTTTATCTTTTACCCATTGTGTCCTTGATTCTTGACACCATAAGATCATTGTTGTTCCCATAGTTCTCTGAATGTTGTTTTTCTTGTGTATTTCCCTTGCTGTTTCTTCATCTTAACTGGTAGTATTCTTTGTTCACTCTCCTTTTTAACATTTTTTTCCTACCAAGGTTATGCCTAGGGTTTGATGACTGAACAACAAATCCATTAATCCTGGTGGCCATTTTTACTTTCTCTTTGTCTTTTATAGGGCAGAGAGAAATTGAGAAAGGAAGGGAAGATAGAAAAGTAGAAAGATAGACACCTGCACACTTGTTTCTCCACTCATGACATTTTTCCACTGAAGGTGGGGAGCATGGTAATATGTGCACTTAACTGGGTATATCATTGCCCTGACACTCATTCTCCTTTTATACTTAAATTTATAGTGAGATACTAGTTGTTTGTCTAAATAAAGAGATCTGGTAGTGACATTCTGCCTCATAACCTCTGTTCTGTCCTTCTATCTCAGGCTGAAGTATCCTTTTTTCAAATTTTAGTTACTTATTTATTGGATGGAGGCAAAGAAATTGAGAGGGAAAGGAATATGGAGGTGGGGAGAAGCAGAGAGATAACTGCAGAAAGAGAGATAGGTGCAGGTGAGGACTGGGGGCTTGTACTTGGGTCCTTGAATACTGTAACTTGTATGCTTTATTGAGTGTATCACTGCTTGTCCCTCACTGCCACCCACCCTGGAGTATTCTATTATTATTATTATTTAAGAAAGGAGATATTAACAAAATCATAGGATGGGGGGGCACAACTCCACACAATTCCCGCCACCCAATCAACATATCCCATCCCCTCCCCTGATAGCTTTCCCATTCTCTATCCCTCTGGGAGCATGGATGCAGGGTCCTTGTGGGTTGCAGAAGGTGGTAGGTCTGGCTTCTGTAATTGCTTCTCTGCTGAACATGGGTGTTGACGGGTCTATCCATACTCCCAGTCTGCCTCTCTCTTTCCCTAGTAGAGTGAGTCTCTGGGGAAGCAGAGCTCCAGGATGCATTGGTGGGGTCTTCAGTCCAGGGAAGCCTGGCCAGCATCCTGATGGCATCTGGAACCTGGTGGCTGAAAAGAAATTAACATACAAAGCAAAAAAAAATCGTTGAAGAATCATGGACCCAAAGGTTGGAATTGTGGAGATGAAGTGTTGGGGGGTACTCATTGCAAACTCTAGTGTACTACTATTTTCAGGTATATATTTTGCAGTAGTTTGTGGATATGTGTGAACATATGCTCTATCTCCTGGAACCTGGTGTATATCTAGGTTTTGGGACTATTTTAGGAAATGAACCACCTGGGATGGGATTAGAGAATACTATGAAAGGAAAGGTGTCACCCAAGTGATGAAGCTGAAGGGTTGTCATACCATACCTGAAGTCTCTGGACACAGTCTGAAGTGAAGCATGCTGGGGTGGCATTCGTTGCGTTGATTAGGTTGCAATCAGGGGATGCAATATTATTTGATAAGGATTGGGAGAAGCATATGGGAAAGTGGGCCCTACCCTACGGTCCCAGGACTGGGGGAAGTTTAGGCTCTATAGTGGAAATGTGAGGTTCCTGCTGTCTTAGGGTTTGAGAAGACAATGGATAGTTATTGTTATCATCACATTATTTGATAATTGGGTTAACTTTGAAAAGTCCCTTTGTTAGACATACAATCAATTTTCCCCCTCTCATATTAATTAGTGATTTATATGACTGCAATTTAATAGGTATGTACATAAACACCAATCTCATCACCAAAAGACTGTGTCCCATCGCACCCACCCACTCCCATATCCAACCCCCTGCCGGCCCAGGAAGCCGCATGTCCACTCCCCCTCACTACAGGGTTTTTACTTTGGTGCCCTACTTTCAATTTAGTCAGATCCTTGCTTTTAGTTTCCCTTTCTGATCTTTCTCAACTTCTGTTGATGAGTGGGGACATCCCATACTCTTCTTTATCTTTCTGACTTAGCTCACTTAACGTAATTCCTTCTAGCTCTGACCAAGATGGGTCAGAGAAGTTAAGTTCATTGTTCTTAGTAGCTGCATAGTATTCCATTGTGTATATATACCACAGCTTTCTCAGCCACTCATCTGTTGTTGGGCACCTGGGTTGCTTCCAGGTTTTAGCTATTATGAATTGTGCTGCTGTGAACATAGGAGTACACACCTCTTTTTGGTTGGGTGTTGTGGAGTCCTTGAGGTGTATCCCCAGGAGAGGAACTACTGGGTCATATGGAAGGTCCATGTCTAGCCTTGTGAGAGTTCTCCAGACTGCTCTCGTTTACATTTCTATTAATTTGAATCTTCTCCCTTTTTTGTTTAGTGAGTCTGGCTAGGAGTTTGTCAATTTTGTTTAGTCTTTCAAGGAACCAATATTTGACTTCATTAATCTTCTGTATGGTTCTCTTATTTTTGATGTTGTTTATTTCTGCTCTAATTTTAGTGATTTCTGTCCCTATGGTTGCTTTAGGGTTCCTTTATTCCTCTTCCTCTAAGTCCTTGTGGTGTGCAGTAAGGTCATTTATTTGAGATTTTTCTTGTTGTTTAATATGTGATTGTATGGCTATGAGTTTCCATCTCAATACTGCATTATCTGTGTCCCAAATATTTTGATAGGTTGTGTCTTCATTTTCATTTGTTTCCAGAAACATTTGAATTTCTTGCTTGAGTGACTCTCTGATCCAGTGGTTCTTAAGCAGTATGTTGTTTAGTTTCCAAATTCTGTGTCTTTTAATACTTTTCTGTTTGTTGTTAAATGTTAGTTTTACTCCACTGTGGTCTGAGAAGATACTTGGGATGATTTCAATGCTCTTGAATTTATTGATGCTGTCTTTGTGGCTTAACATGTGGTCTAACCTTCAGTATGTGTTGTGTGGATTTGAAAAGAAGGTGTATTCCAGTTTCTTGGGGGTGAAGGGCTCTGAAGATGTCCAGGAGGTCTAGTCTGACCATCTCTTCATTTAATTCTCTTGTTTCTTTGTTGATTCTCTGCTTTGTTGATCTCTCTAAATGTAAGAGTGGGGTGTTAAAATCTCCCAATATTATTGTATTACTATTGATGTATTTTTGAAGTTCTTTCAGTAGGTGCTTGATGTATTTAGATGGTCCCTCATTGGGTGCATAGATGTTAATAATTGTTAAGTCTTCTTGGCTGATTGATTCTCTAATCATATGTAATGTCCTTCTTATCTTTTATTACTTTATTTAATTTAAAATATATTGTGTCAGAGATTAGAATGGCTGTTCAAGCTTTTTTTTTTTTTGTGGTCCATTAGCCTGTATGATAGTTTCCATCCTTTCACTTTAAGTCTGTGTTTATCTTGTTGTGTCAGATGGGATTCTTGCAAGCAGCATATGGTTGGGTTATGTTTTCTGATCCACCCTCCCACTCTGTGCCTTTTTATGGGTGAGTTTAAGCCATTGACATTTATTGATATTATGGATTTAATGTATTGTAGTTCCATTGTTCAATGAATTTTTATTTGCTCTGATATATAGCAAGTATTATAGTGAAGTTCTTGTTTATAAGAGGTCTTTTAGAACCTCTTTCAGTGCCGGTTTTGTGATGGTTTATTCCTTTAACTGTTGTTTGTCTAAGAAGGTTTTGATCCCTCAAACTAGTTTGAATGAAAGTCTAGCAGGATATATTATCCTTGGTTGAAACCTTTTTCCATTCAGGGCTCGATAGATATCTTGCCATTCTCTTCTGGCTTTTAGAGTTTGAGTGGAGAAGTCGGCTGATAGTCTTATAGGTTTTCCGCTGTATGTGACTTTTGTTTTTCTCTTGCAGCCTTTAGGATCCTTTCTTTATCCTTACTTCTTCTCATTGTGACTATGATGTGTCTTGTCTTCAGGTCTGGGCTGATTCTGTTTGGAACTCTTTGGGCCTCTTGAACCTTGATATCCTTTCTGTTGTTCAGGTCTTGGAAGTTTTCTTCTATAATTTCCTCTAGAATGTTTCCTTCCCCTTCCTTTCTTTCTTCCTCTGGCAGGCCAATTATATGAATGTTACTTCTTTTGAGATCATCCATATGTCTCTGTTGTTGTTTTCAGTGTCTCTCAATCTCTTTTTGAGCTCTTTCACCTCTTTCTTAGTTTTCTCTAACTCATCCTCTGTCTGACTAATTCTGTTTTCTGCTTCTGTTAGTCATCTTTCCCTTCCCTTGGCTTCTTTCCTCAGTTCAGCTATTTCAGCTTTCAGTTCTATAATTGCCTCAAGGTAATCAGTATTTTCCTTGAGGGTCTCATCTGTTGTTTCCCTAATACTGCCACTCTTTCCTCCAAAGTTGTTTTCATTCCTGTGATAAATAAATTTATTATTGCTTGCATACTTTTCTTATCTATGGTTACTAACTTCTGGTTGATTAGTAGTTTCTTCTGGGCTCTTGTCTTCATTCATTGGAGTAGCAGTTTTATTTGCTCTTGATCTACCCATTTTTTTGATTTATTTGTTTCTTATTTTTATGTTCTATTGTTCCTCAGTTGTTGTTTTTTGAGTACAAGCAACACTGTACTAAATACTGTTTCCAGCAGTTGTTGTTGGTACTCAGGCTAGTAGCTCCTTCTCAGTTGCCACCATCCCGTGGAAGTATTCTTTCCTCAGAAGTTCACTATCCCTTCTCTTTCCAACAATATACATTCTTCTCCCTGATTATAACAAAATCAAAGAAGCATTTCATAAATGTGAGTCAAATGAAGAGGAGGAAATAAAACCAGAAAAAAGTAATGTGATTCTACAAGTGAACATTTATCTATATATAACCTCACACTGTATTTTAGGTTTGTAATGATTATTTCAGCATGGTAAAATTAATACATATATCAATTTGAAATTTTGACTACCACCCTTAGCATTGTAGCAAATTATTTATTATAATGCAATGTTATATTGGCAAACGCTAGAAGAAGAATTGGTCAAGGTTTTATTAAGAATCTTTTGATGGAATGATGAAAGTGGAAAAATTTCCTAAGCATTTGTGAATATGTTTAGATATGAGAACTAGAGAAGTTCAATGCTGTGTCCATTCTGATGTATTCACTAAAAAAGTATTTTTAAAAACTAGATTATTTATTTTGTAACAAGGCCAGAATGAGAGAAAAGAAAAAGAAAAGGCAATTAGTGTGGATAAATTACACGAGGTGACACAGGACAAAAAACAGGACAAGGTCTAAGATGACAACTTTCTAAATACATCAGTTCAGAAAACCATCCTTAATAAGAGTGTTGAAATTTGGAAGATGCGTACCAGATGGTCTGATGTAAACTCAGTGCCATTTTCCTCCTCCTATGCCTCTCCTGAACTCTTGGTAATAAAATTTTCTCGAATCTGTGCCAGCAGGGTTCTGGATTAGATTCCATCCATGAGAGGCTCTTGTGTAAGATTTGGAAGGCAGAAAAGCAGCAGAAGCCATTATTGCTCCTGCAGGCAGGTTCATGGGCTTCTGCAGATGGGCATATGTGAAATTCTGCCAGTAGTTCCTACCAATCCTTCTGTGATTCACCCACTTAGAGGCTGTGGGTATATATGAGCTCACTGGTAATGATGGCCTGTAGACCTGCATTTCTTGATTGCCTGAATATCAGAGGAGGCTTTCTCTGACCTTTATTAGTCCTATTCTTTAACTGGCATTTGTATACCTTTAATTTATTTTATTGGTTTCTGTGTGGATTGCTTAGACTGCCTTCTGCTTTTATCACCTAACTCTGGATTGCTATACACAAATCTTCTCAGGGAGAATATAATATCTGATATGTGCTTTTGTCAGAAAATTATGGAAACAGTAGTGTCATTTAGTGTCCTAAAACATCTCACTTAAGTCATTAAAGTTGGTAAATCAAATCATTTATTCAAAAATTTATTTTAAAACTATACTTTTTAGTGTGGTGATGCCTTGCAAGATGTGATACCTCCACTGAGCAGTTCTTCAGGCTGATGTTCTCATTTCTTTTGTCTTGAACAAACTGTAGAAGTGACAGGGAGAAGCAACCAGAAGGATGAAATCACTAAAATTAGAGCAGAAATAAACAACATTGAAAATGATAACCATACAAAATATCAGTGAAGCAAAATGTCATTTCTTTGAAACATTAAACAAGATTGACAAACCCCTAGCCAGACTAACTAAAAAAAAAAAAAAAAAAGAAGACTCAAATAAATAGAATTGTAAACCATAGAGGAGATCACAACTGACACCACAGAAATCCAGAAAACCAGGCGAAACTTCTTTTTTTTTTTTTTTTTTTTTTTTTTTTTTTTTTGTGAAACTTCTATGAAGAACTATATACCACTAAGCTAGAGAATCTGGAAGAAATGGAACAATTCCTAGAAACATATGCCCTTCCAAAACTGAACCAAGAACTACAAAACCTAAATGCACCAATCACAGACAAAGAAAGTGAAACAGTTATTAAGAATCTTCCCAATAACAAAAGTCTTGGACCAGATGGCTTCACAAATGAATTCTACAATACCTTCAGGAAACATTTAATATCTATATTCTTAAAGCTCTTCCACAAGATTGAAGAAACAGGAACACTCCCTTCCACCTTCTTTGAAGCAAACATTACCCTGATACCAAAAGCAGATAGGGACACAACAAAAAAGGAAAACTACATACCAATATCTCTGATGAACATAGATGCCAAAAATATTAAACAAGATCCTGGCCAACCAGATACAACAGTATATCAAAAAGATTGTTCATCACGACTAAATGGGAATTATCCCTGGAATGCAAGGCTGGTTCAATATACGTAAGTCAATCAATGTCTTAAACCACATCAGTAAGAGTAAAACCAAACACCATATGATTATCTCAGTAGATTCAGGGAAAGCCTTTGACAAAATCCAACACCCATTCATGCTCAAAACTCTACAAACAATGGGAATAGATGGGAAATTCCTCAAGATAGTGGAATCCATATATAGCAAACCTACAGCCAACATCATACTCAATGGACAGAAGCTGAAAGCATTCCCCCTCAGATCGGGGTCTAGACAGGGCTGTCCACTGTCACCATTACTCTTTAACATAGTATTTAAAGTTCTTGCCATAGCAATCAGGCAAGAGAAAGAAATTAAAGAAATACAGATTGGAAGGGAAGAAGTCAAGTTCTCACTATTTGCAGATGATATGATAGTATACATAGAAAAACCTAAAGAATCCAGCAGAAAACTACTAGAACTTGTTAGGCAATATAGCAGGTTGTCAGGCTACAAAATCAAAGTACAAAAATCAGTGGCATTTCTTTATGCAAACACTAAATCTGAAGAAGACATCCAGAAATCACTCCCATTCACTGTTGCAGCAAAATCAATAAAATACCTAGGAATAAACCTAACTAAAAAGTGAAAAACTTGTATACTGAAAACTATGAGTCACTATTCAAGGAAATAGAAACTGATACTAAGAAATGGAAAGACATCCCATGCTCATGGATCAGAAGGATAATTATCATCAAAATGAGTATTCTCCCCAGGGCCATATATAAATTTAACGCGATACCCATCAAAGTTCCACCAAGCTTCTTTAAAAGAATAGAACATGTGGTCCGGGAGGTGGTGCAGTGACAAAGCTTTGGGCTCTCAAGCATGAGGTCTTGAGTTTGATCCCCGGCAGCACATGTGCCAGAGTGATGTCTGGTTCTTTCTCTCCTGTCTTTCTCATAAATAAATAAAATAAATAAAAATAAATAAAAAAGAATAGAATAAAAGTTATAATCATTTATCTGGAACCAGAAAATACCTAGAATTGCCAAAATAATCTTGAGTAAAAGAAACAGAAATGGAGGCAGTACACTCCCAGACCTCAAATTATATTATAAGGCTGTCATCACCAAAACAGCCTGGTAATGGAACAAAAATAGTCACAAAGACCAGTGGAACAGATGTGAAAGCCCAGAACTAAAACCCCACACCTAGGGACATCTAATATTTGATAAGGGGGCCCAAAGTATTAAATGGAGGGAGGAGGCTCTCTTCAATAAATGGTGTTGGCAAAACAAGGTTGAAGCATGCGGAAGAATGAAACTGAACCACTTTATCTCAACAGAAACAAAAATCAACTCCAAATGGATCAAGAACATGGATGTTAGACCAGAAACTATCAAATACTTTGTGGAAAACACTGGTGGAACATTTTCCCACCTAAATCTCAAGGACATCTTTGATGAAACAAACCCAATTGCAAGGAAGACTAAAGCAGAAACAAATCAATGGGACTACATCATATTGAAAAACTTTTGCACAGCCAGAGAAACTATCACAGAAACAAATAGACTCCTCACAGAATGGAAGAAGATCTTCAAATACCATACATCAGACAAGAGACTATATACAAATAACGTCAAAGGACATAAATTAATGTGATGTTGTGTATGTTACAGCAAATCATAACAAAGGGATTTTTCAAAGTTAACTCAATTGCCAAATAATGTGATTATAGCAGAAACTATCTATTGTCTTCTTAAACTCTATATATTGTCTTCTTAAACCCTATTGTCTTCTTCAACCTCCTGCTTCCTCTATAGAGCCTATATTTCCTCCAGTCCTGGAACCTCTAGGGTGGGGCTTACTTTCCTGCAAGCTTCACTCAGTTCATACCAAATGATATTGCATTCACTGATCCCAACCTAATCAATGCAACGAGTACCACCTCAGTACGCTTCACTTCAGACTGTGTCCAGAGATGTCAGGCATGGAATGTCAACCCTTCAACCTCATTACTTGGGTGAGACCTTTCCTTTCATGGTATTATCTAATTCCATTCCAGGAGGTTCACTTCCTAACAAAGTCCCAAAACCTAGATATAGATCAGATCCCATAAGATAGAGTATATGTTCACATGTATCCATAAAATTGGGCAAAATATGTACCTGAAAGCAAAAATACACAATAGTCTGTAGTGATTCAGTATAAAGTTCATAATGAAATAGTGTCTACTTGGACTTAGATACCCTCCTCACCTATTTCCTATTACAGTTCTCTCACTCACTCCAAAGCTAACCTTATCAAAGCAAGGACTGCAAAATCTGAATAAGGGCAAGAGACTGGCATACTTTAATGATGACTCTTTAATCACTATCAGGCCACCCCATAATCTGTGGCCCTAGTTGGGAGTCCTGAGATTCCCAAATAGACATGATAGGCCTAGAAATCAAATAAATCCCCCTCTCCATGTTATTAGCATTTCTATCAGGAAGAACACAATAGACACCTTTGTGGGCCCCCATAAGTCCCTATCCCTCAACTTGGATCAACAATGGTAGAGAATGTTCAATCCTCCAAAAGGAGGATGGACAGCATACTTTATGCTACACCTGAGGAAGATAGGTCTATACTGGGGCAGCATGGGATGTTCCTACTCTTGACCACAGAATGTGAGCTCAGAACTAGAGGGATGCAGAGGTCACATAGGTTCCTAAGCTGATTATGGGCCCCAGATCACATCAAATCAGTGTGGATCATAGTCAACAAAATTTATACAATTTTCCCATATTAGGGAGCTATTCTCTTCCCTGATCCAGCTTTCTGGTCCTTTTTCCAACCATGACATCCTCAGACAATATACCGCATATCAGATTTCAGTCTCTGGCAAAAAAATAAAGAAAGAACGAACAAACAAAAAACTAGTATAGCCACAGGCCCTTTGGATTATAACTAAAATATATCTACTATCTATCTACAAAATGGAGGACCCCCCAACTCTTCATCTCTACTATTCTGACCTTTAGGTCTAAGATTGGTCAACAATTTGTTTGGCTTTGTATGTTAACTCTTTTTTCAACTACCAGGTTCCAGATGCTAACATGATGCTGACCAGACTTCCCTGGACAGACAACCCCACTAATGTGTCCTAGAGCTCTGCTTCCCCAGAGCCCTTCCCCACTAGGGTAAGAGACAGCCAGGCTAGGAGTATGCATTGACCTGTCAATGCCCGTGTTCAGTGGAGAAGCAATTACAGAAGCCAGACCTTCCACCTTCTGCATCCCATAATGACCTTGCATCCATATTCCCAGAGGGTTAAGAATAGGAAAGCTATTAGGAGAGGGGATGGGATACAGAATTCTGGTGGTGGAAATTGTGTGGAGTTGTACCCCTCTTATCCTATCTATGGTTTACTCAATGTTTCCTTTTTATAAATAAATAATAAGAATATAAAAAAAGAAATGGCAGGGAGAGACATACAAACAGAGAGAAAGAAAGAAGAAGGTGACAACATGGTGCTGCTCCGCTATCTGTATTTTACAAGGTTCTATCCCAGGGTCTTGTGCTCAGTAAGGCACAGGTTCTGCTGGATGAGTTGTTGCCAAGCCTCAGTGTTTTACAGTTTATGTTAATTAAAAAATTGTTATTATTTATTTATTTTTAAATTTATTTATTTATTTAAGAAAAAATACATTAACAAAATCATAGGATGGGGGGTACAACTGCACACAATTCCTGCCACCCAGTCTCCATATCCCATCCCCTCCCCAATAGCTTTCCCATTTTCTATCCCTCTGGGAGCATGGACTCAGAGTCATTGTGGGTTGCAGAAGGTGGGAGGTCTGGCTTCTGTAATTGCTTCCCCGCTGAACATGGGCATTGACTGGGTGATCCATACTCCCAGTCTGCCTCTCTCTTTCCCTAGAAGGGTGAGTCTCTAGGGAAGCAGAGCTCCAGGATGCATTGGTGGGGTCTTCAGTCCAGGGAAGCCTGGCCGGCATCCTGATGGCATCTGGAACCTGGTGGCTGAAAAGAGAGTCAATATACAAAGCAAAACAAATCATTGAAGAATCATGGACCCAAAGGTTGGAATAGTGGAGATGAAGTATTGGGGGTACTCACTGCACTCTAGTGTACTACTGCTTTCAGGTATATATTTGCCCTAGTTTGTGGATATGTGTGAGCGTATGCTCTATCTCCTGGAACCTGGTGTATATCTAGGTTTTGGGACTTTGTTAGGAAGTGAACCACCTTTGATGGAATTAGAGAATACTATGAAAGGAAAGGTCTCACCTTAGTGATGAAGCTGAAGGGTTGTTGTTCCACACGTGAAGTCTCTGGACACAGTCTGAAGTGAAACATGCTGGGGTGGTATTCGTTGCGTTGATTAGGTTGCAATCAGGGGATGCAATACTATTTGATAAGAATTGGGAGAAGCATACAGGAAAGTGGGCCCTACCCTAGGGTCCCAGGACTAGGGGAAGTTTAGGCTCTATAGTGGGAATGTGAGGTTCCTGCTGTCTTAGGGTTCAAGAAGACAATGGATAGTTACTGTTATCATCACATTATTTGGTAATTGGGTTAGCTTTGAAAATTCCCTTTGTTAGACATACAGTCAATTTTCCCCCTCTCATATTAATTAAATAGTGATTTATATTACTAAAAATTAATAGGTGTGTACACAAACCCCATTCCCATCACCAAAAGATTGTGTCCCATTCCACTCACCACCCCCCCCCCCCACGCCGGCCCAGGAAGCCTCATGTCCACCCTCCCGCTCACCACAGGATTTTTACTTTGATGTTCTACTTTCAATTTAGTCAGATCCTGCTTTTAGTTTCCCTTTCTGATCTTTCTCAACTTCTGTTGATGAGTGGGATCATCCCATACTCATCTTTATCTTTCTGACTTAGCTCACTTAACATAATTCCTTTTAGCTCCACACAAGATGGGTCAGAGAAGTTGAGTTCATTGTTCTTAGTAGCTGCATAGTATTCCATTGTGTATATATACCACAGCTTTCTCAGCCACTCATCTGTTGTTGGGCACCTGGGTTGCTTCCAGGTTTTAGCTATTATGAATTGTGCTGCTATGAACATAGGAGTACACACCTCTTTTTGGTTGGGTGTTATGGAGTCCTTGAGGTGTATCCCCAGGAGAGGAACTACTGGGTCATATGGAAGGTCCATGTCTAGCCTTGTGAGAGTTCTCCAGACTGCTCTCCATAGAGGCTGGACCAATTTACATTCCCACCAGCAGTGCAAAAGGGTTCCTCTGTCCCCATAACCTCTCCAGCATTTGTTGCTGCTGTCCTTTTTGATGTATGCCACTCTCACAGGGGTGAGGTTGTATCTCAATGTTGTCCTTATTTGCATTTCTCTGACAATCAGCGAACTGGAGCAGTTTTTCATGTTTGTTAGCCTTTTGGATCTCTCTGGAGTGAATGTTCTGTTCATATCCTCTGCCCATTTATGGATGGGGTCATTTGCTTTTTTGGTGCTAAGTTTGCTGAGCTCTTTGTATATTTTGGTGATTAGTCTCTTGTCTGATGTATGGCATGTGAAGATCTTCTCCCATTCTGTGAGGGAGCTCTTTGTGTGATAGTTTCTTTGGCTGTGCAGAAGCTTTTCAATTTGATATAGTCCCGGTGGTTTGTTTCTACTTTAGTCTTCCTTGCAGTTGGGTTTGTTTCATCAAAGATGTCCTTGAGGTTTAGGTGGGAGAGTGTTTTACCAATGTTTTCCTCTAAGTACTTGATTGTTTCTGGTCTAATATCCAGGTCTTTAATCCATTTGGAGTTGATTTTTGTTTCTGGTGAGATAAAGTGTTTCAGTTTCATTCTTCTGCATGTTACAACCCAATTTTCCCAGCATCATTTATTGAAGAGAGCCTCCTTCTTCCATTTAATACTTTGGGCCCCCTTATCAAAGATTAGACATCTATAGGTGTGGTTTTAAAAACTTTTTATTAGCCTTAGTTCTGAATTAATGTTAAGTACAATATTCATGCTACCTAAGTAGTCTTTCAAGACACAAACTTGAAAGTCTTTCAACTATCCTCTAGAATATCTAGATACAAACAACCTGTCTTCAAAGGAAGGTATTTTAATCATATTCTGGCCATTTTTCATCTTGTTCTGTGTTATTCAACTAAGAACTACAGTCATTGATGATTTATATTTGTACAGTGCTTTTTTATTTTCTTTACCAGAGCACTGCTCAGTCCTGGCTTATGGTGGTGCAGGGGGATTGAACCCTGGACTTTGGAGCCTCAGACATGAAAGTCTCTCTGCATAATAATTATGCTATCTACCCCAGCCCCATACTTAAGAGTTTCTGAGAATGAGTCATTCTCATTGTTTGCTTTAGGATTAACCTAGGCCAAACTCATTGCAGTGTGTCAGAAAATGTATATTTAGTTGGTGGGTATACTTGGCCAACTTGGAATTGTTCCAGGGCATTTTTGGACTCTCAAATTCATAACCTTTTTATGATGTGACACTGCATATCACTAACAATATATTTATGATAACACAAGAGTTTGTGAAATAATTGGAAAAAACTCATACCAAACTTCGCAGCACATTTCAAGGCAACTATTTTCACATAATGGATAAAAGGAGGAAGGGGAATCAGACTTTATTATGGTTTTAAACTTGTATTAACCCTACCATACTTCTTTACACATTGCTCATAAATCTCCAGTATAAATATTATATGACATCCAATAACTGGTAATGACAGGGAGATGGTTAACAAAAAATGCCATCTTCTATGCCTGGAAGACTTGAAAAATAATTCTTTTTAAATGGTATGTCTGAGAGATGCCGAGATGCAGAGAAATAGAAGTAACAGATGGAGCAGTTTATTTTGAGCCAAATTTTATACAGTCTTTATGTGCATGATGAGTCATTCATTCTGGAACAATACCATGTGCAAAGAGCTATCCTAGTGTTGAGGAGACAAACATGTTAGGCATAGTGTCTAATCTCAAGGAGCATAACACTGTGTAGGAGAGTCAGGTATTCAACAAGTACAATAAGATGTGATAAGTGCTGAATAAAGTAAATGATGGAGCTTGATATTAAAGAATGCTCTCCATATGAGAATTGTGTTGAATAATGCATTCTTTTGATGCCAAACAGGCACAAAATCATGTAGTAGGAGGGACAACTGTTCCCTCTATTAATTGTTTGCTTCCAAGAATAAAGCAGAGCCCAACTCAGAGGCCATGATGATGGTTTGGAAGTAAGCTTAGAACTAAGTGTTCCAAGCACAGAAAAGAAATTTACTACTAATACACTTGCTTAATTATGTTTAATGGAAAATATTAATGTAAATCTCTTTGTCTCTTCTATTATAGGTAATAGTGGATGCTTATAAAAATGTGTATACTCATTTAAGGTTTAATTTGTAGCAACAGTGCCCAAGAAAAGGCATTGGAGTGAATGGGACATGTAGTTAAAATGAAGGTTCACGACTTTTGAGAATAGGGTTCCTTTTGAAAGTGTATTCATATTTCTATTTTGCAGAATTGAATTCCTGCAGTTGTATGTATGCTAATATTACATTTTGGCCTGTATACCCATAGGAAGTAATTTTATATATCATCTTAATTATACTAGTCAAAGATGTTGCATGATTTAATCTGCTGTTTTTTTTTTTTCAAAGCATAGTCACTTTTTATTTTGGTTGATGTTTCTTACCAGGTAAAGCACACATTCATCAAGAATTGCAGTGATTGCTTAACAGAAGGGGGAAAAAAACACCCTAAATTAAAAATAAAACCCATCTACTTTAATTATAAAATGACAATGATTACTACTACTTACTGATTACTTAAATATTCATGAGAAAAAGTCTCCAAATTTAGATGGTTGTATATTTAAAGATAAGTCTATGTTCATATTTCTTCTAAGGAGATACAGTTAATTCTTCTCCCCATGGTGGAGCTCTGGGAGAGCTATGTGAAATTTCTTTCTATAAATTTCAAGCATAATTAGTTGCAGTGAGAGGATTATTTTTTTGAGTCAAATGGAAGAGATCAGGATGATTTTGCTTTAGATGTGCAAAATAATTCATTATTTTATTTCTTTTGACTGCACAAGAAACTTCAAATATTAAATATCTGAATTCTGATAATTTACATTGCTATTTGGGCTTTACAAATATTCACATCGAGGAGAATTAATGACCCAAAATGTCTAGGTTTTTTTTTTTTTTAAATAAGGAAAAGTTTATTTTAGGAGATGCCCTCCAGGGAGAATTACTGAGTCAGGAACTGCAGTTATGTCTTTCTGAGTACAAGGTGCAAGATGCTTAAAAAATAAAGGTAATTTATTTAAATTTTTATAGTAATAAAATTTTATTTTTTTTCTGTAGACATGCCACACTGAAGACACCTGATCTTATCTCTCCAGGGTTATTTCAGGACTATCTATAGAATAGTAAAAGATGTAGCAGAAACATCCTTGGTGGGTTGTTGTTCTGATCCCTAAATTTTGGAGATGGAATGGAATGTAGGGATTATAGTATCCAAGTCATAATTTTATTAACATTGACTCGAAGACCTAGAGAGGTGAAGTGAGATTTAGTAGAAGAAATCAGATAAAAAAATCTAAGTTTCAGAATTCCACTTTTAAAGTTATTTCTGGTACTTTGCAAACTTTGGGTAGTCTTAGACTTCAAGATACAAGGTGAGGAGGCATAGAGTTATGTCTTACAATGAAGGGTAAGAATTTTTTGCTTTTTTAAAAGTTTTTATTTATAAAACAGAAATATTGACAAGACCATAGGATAAGAGAGGTACAGTTCCCACCACCAGAACTCCGTATCCCCTCCCATACTCATCTTTGTTTTTCTGACTTATCTCACTTAACATAATTCCTTCTAGCTCCACACAAGATGGGTCAGATAAGGTGGGTTCATTGTTCTTAATAGCTGCATAGTATTCCATTATGTATATATACCACAGCTTTCTCAGCCACTCATCTGTTGTTGGGCACCTGGGTTGCTTCCAGGTTTTAGCTATTATGAATTGTGCTGCTATGAACATAAGTGTACACATATCTTTTTGATTGGGCACTATGGAATCCTTGGGGTATATTCCAAGGAGAGGAATTACTGGGTTATATGGAAGGTCTATATCTAGCCTTGTGAGAGTTCTCCAGACTGCTCTCCACAGAGGCTGGACCAATTTACATTCCCACCAGCAGTGCAGAAGGGTTCCTCTGTCCCCACAGCCTCTCCAGCATTTGTTGCTGCTGTCCTTTTTGATGTATGCCATTCTCCCAGGAGTGAGGTGGTATCTCAATGTTGTCTTTATTTGCATCTCTCTGACAATCAGCGACCTGGAGCAGTTTTTCATGTTTGTTAGCCTTTTGGATCTCCTCTGAAGTGAATGTCTTGTTCATGAAGTGAATCTCTCTGCCCGTTTTTGGATGGGGTCATTTGCTTTTTTGGTGCTAAGTTTGCTGAGCTCTTTGTATATTTTGGTGATTAGTTTCTTGTCTGATGTATGGCATGTGAAGATCTTCTCCCATTCTGTTAGGGAACTCTTTGTTTGTGTGATAGTTTCTTTGGCTGTGCAGAAGCTTTTCAATTTGATGTAGTCCCATTGATTTGTTTCTGCTTTAGTCTTCCTTGCAGTTGGGTTTGTTTCATCAAAGATGTCCTTGAGGTTTAGGTGGTAAAGTGTTCCACTAATGTTTTCCTCTAGGTATTTAATAGTTTCTGGTCTAACATCCAGGTCCTTGATCCATTTTGATTTGATTTTTGTTTCTGTTGAGATAAGGTGGTTCAATTTCATTCTTCTGCATGTTACAACCCAATTTTCCCAGCATCATTTATTGAAGAGAGCCTCCTTCTTCATTTAATATTTGTGCCCCTGTTGGGGAATTATGCAGATGCAGTCTTTGCCCTCAGGTTTTGCCACTTCCCGCGATATTCTCGCAGTGCCTTTTTCAACCAATCCTGTCCCGACACGTCACTCCTGGTTGTTGCCGTATAAAGCCTTCCCACTTCCACGCTCTTGTTCTCTCTTGCCTTGTGGTGAGGTAGCAGGGGATGGCCATTTTTGGCTGGCTCCACGTGGCCTGGACCAACCGTCTGACCCAACAATAAAGATTTGTGTTCCCTCTGTGCTTGGATTCTCTCTCCTTCGCGTCCTGCCATGGGGGGATAGTTTTACTATTCTTTATCACTCTGGAAGTATGGGTGTAGGATCATTATGGACCCAGGTGCAGAAGGTGGAAGGGTTTTGTAATTGCTTCTCTGCTGAACATGGGCATTGGCAGGTAGATCCATACTCCCAGCTTGTCTCTCTCTTTCCCTAGTGGGGTAGGGGTCTGGGGAGGTGGGGTTTCAGGACACATTAGTGCTGTCATCTGCCCAGAGAAGTTAGATTGGTATCATGTATCATCTGGAATCTGGTGGCTGAAAAAGAGTTAAGATATAAAGCAGAACAAATTGTTGACTAATCATGAACCTAAAGGCAAGAATATTGCAGATGAAGATTTGGGGTCTCCGTTTGCAAAAAGCTAGTAGGTCTATTTTAGGTATATTCCAAGGGGCCTATGACTTTACTAGTTTTTGTCTGAGCCTGACATCTAATATTCAGGTGGACCCAATGTATTGTCTGGGAGATATGGTGTCATAGTTGGAAAAAGGACTAGAAAGCTGCACCAGGGAAGAGAGTAGCTCCCAAATATGGGAAAGGGATATTGTTAACTGTAAGAGAAGTAGTAGTTTAAATTTTATCAGTGGATAAAAAAATATTTCATTACTCTTAGGTTCTTTGAAAAATGATGGTTACCAGAGAGGAAGGAAAGAAAGGGCTGGAAAAAAAAAGGCAGAGGGAAAGTCATTCTGACATTGGATATGGCACTAGAGCTTTAATGGTGTACTCTTGAAGTTTTTATAGTATGGAAAACCAATACACTTTTCAAAAGAGACAACAATTCATTGAAATAGGTATTTTAGGAGCTAGCTATTGGTGCAAAGAGCCACATAGTCTCATATTAACAAGTCAAAAAGAGCTACTTGCCCAAAGCAAGCATAGAGAAGTTTAAAAAATTCTTTTCCTAAAAAGGGAAATATAGCAATACTATACTTAGATACTTATCCAAAAGACATACAAACATGGGAACCTATGCACTGCTATATAGCTGCATTATTCACAATAGCCCAAGCATGGAAGCAGCCTAAATGCCTATGAACAGATCAGGGGCTAAAGAATTTATGAAATAAATTCTCCATGGAATGCTGCTCTGCCTAAGTATGATATTGTGTTCTTCCAGACAAAATGGACAGAACTCTAGGTGATTATGCCTATTTAAATAAGTAAGGAAATGAAAGACAACTAACAGATGGTTTCACTCATACGTAGATTCTAAAGAACTGAAACACATGAAAATTCTAAGAGAAAAATAAAAGCTAAAAATTAAAACAAAAAACAAAAAAATAAAAACAGAAGTAATCAAAGTGTCTCTAATGTTATGTAGGAACTATAGTGGCTACTTTGGGAAGGTAGATGTATAGAATTTCAGTGGTGGCTATAGTGTTGAACTATACCTTGTAACCCTACCATTTTTAGCCTACTATTAATCATAGATAAATAAATAAGTGTTTGCCAACAAAAAATAAATAAAAACAATATTGACCCCCCAAAAATGTCTGTATTTCACATTTGGCTTTTTCACCATGCACGTTAATTAATATTAGTGAATTATGTTTGAGGCTTGGAGTCTGAATCAACCTGTCAATGACCATGTCCAATGGAGAAGCAATTACAGAAGCCAGAACACCCACCTTCTACAACCCCAGAAGTTTTCTGGTCCATACTCCCAGAGGGGGAGAAATCTTAGGGGAAGATAACCAGAAGACTCTTAACTCCAATTCCATTAGGACAGTAGCAATAGGTGTAGGTGTGACTTAGAAAAGAAGAGAAGGTAGGACCACAGATAAAATAGGCAAATGTATATAAATATAGATAATTATAGAAATAATATTCAACCCATGTCTGTGATGCTGGGAGAACTACTACAGTTTCTAGTGGCGGGAATTCAGACAAACAACAACAACAACAAAACTTTTCTTTCTCTAGCTAAGTCTACTTAGAGTTACAGAAACTCAAAACTGAAACATTCTATTTACATAACTGTTGCTTGATTGAGAAACAAAAGCAATGAGAGAAAATTGAATGGTATATACATATATTCTCCAATGTAGGGATTTTATCTGGAAAAAATATATATAAACTTTTTTTTTCAAATGAACTCTCAATTAAATCTCTTTGTTATAAATTTTATTTTCCAACTTATCTGTAATTTTTCTAAAATGAATTTTTATATTTAATGAAATATTATATAAATCAAGTTAATACTATGAGATTTATTGTATAAATAAAAACATGAAAAAAATACAAGAAAACTGGTAAAATAATAATTTAACATAAATTTTAAGTTGCTTTGGAGTTACAATTTTATATGAAATAAAAGGTAAACTAAGATAATTAGAATAAAAGAAAAATTTTCAGGGCCAGGTGGTTAAGACCACACATTGCAGTGTCTAAGGATGCAGGTTCAAATCCTTGGTCCCCACCTGTACAGGGACAGCTTCACAAGTGGTTGTCTGTCTCTCTCCCTCTCTATCTCCTCCTTCCCTCTCAATTTCTCTCTGTTTCTATCCAATAATAAACAAAAATTTAAATAAAATAAAATATTTCAATTAATTCCAATGTTTTCAGCCAATTTTCTAGTGACCTGAAGTATCTTCCTTAAAGGCATCAATGAAACAACTCATTTTAAAATTCCTATAAACATGGTTTACTATTTCTTCAAGATGCAGCCTTTGGAAATATTTATATTTTAGAAAATGCTTGTGTTATTTGGTAACTAGGATCAAAGTACCTAAAGTTGTGAAAACAAATATTTCCAAAGGAAAACATGTAATGAAATTGAGCATGAGAAGGTATTTTATATACGCAAACATATTGTTCATATGCAAATAAAAAAACAACACAGGGTCTGAAAATCAGGCTTGAGAGGATCTCTGTTTTTTCATCACTGGGCATATAAGGAGGAAATATTTTTGTAACTTCTTTATATTGCTGCCTATATATAAATTATGGAAGGTCTTCAAAAAAAAAGTAGAACAATTCTTAAACTGAATCTGTTTATACAGACAAAAATGAAGAAATGTGCTTGAGTTTTTTAAGCAATGTAACTAGAAGCAGGTTTTAACCTTATTTCAAAAATGTTATTCAATTTTTACTTTCACCTACAAAAATGTTCTTGTCTGGGAGCCTGATGGTGACACACCTGGTTAAATGCTTACATTAATAAGCACAAAGACCCAGGTTCAAGCCCCCAGTCCTCACATGTAAGGGTAAGCTTCACAAAAGTGTTTCAAGTGTTACTTTGTCTCTGTCTCCCTCTCCCTCACAATTTATCTATGTTCTATCAAGTAAAATAAATAAAATTAAAAATTTAATGTCATATTGCATTTAAGTATGCTTCCTTTTTATTGGGAGAATATTTATAGTACAGTTGTTAGTACATGGGCACAATTTCACATCTCACCATGATAGGTATCTGCAAAACACTTTCACCTTAATTTAGGTCCATCATCATGTATCAGGATCTGAAGGGCTCCCTTCACCTACCTCCTCTCCCTGTCCTCCTTTCCCAGAATCCTCTAGTGCAAAACACCAAATCAGCCCAAGTTTTACTTTGTGTTTCCCCTTTCTGTTCTTGTTTCTTAAGTTCTGCCTATGAGTGAGATCATTCTATATTCATCTTTCTATTTTTGGCTTATCTCATTTAATATGATTTCTTTGAGCTCCATCCATGATGAGATGAAGAGGGTGACTTCATCATTCTTAATAGCTCAATAATATTCTACTGTGTATAACCACACATTTTTATGTGTGGTAGGATATATTCCCAGGAGAAGAATTGTCGGGTCATAGGGTAGATCCATTTTTAGCCTTCTGAGACTGATATAGGGGTTGGACCAATTTACATTCCCTACACCAGTGTAAAAGTGTTCCTTTGTCTTTTGTTTTGTTTTTTATTTTATGCTGGCAAAGACATAAGGACTTTACTGGCTTATGACATTCAGTGCTCTTAAATGAAAAAAAAAAATCTTTAACTCTATCATTCATAGAGCCAGAAACTGAAAATAGCAAGTTAATCATTGAATATTTTGAATGTATAGAGTAGCTTAAAATTACCTTAATTTAATTTTATTTGTGCCATCTACTCCTTTTTTTAAATGGATTCTGTGATTTTATTTATTACTAGATAGAGACAGAGAGAAATCAAGAGGGGAAGGGGTGATAGGGAGAGAGATAGAGAGACACCTGCATCCCTGCTTCACCACTCATGAAGCTTTCCGCCTGCAGGTGTGTGGTCCAGAGCAAAATGTTCCAGAGACAGAGAAACTGTCTCATGAAGAAAGAGTAGAGGTTTTGGGAAACCTCTTCATAAGTAGAAAGGCAGGCCATGACAGATGGGTAGCCAAGTGGCTTTACTTATCTGGTCTTCTTAGGTCTGCTGCTTGTGTATCCCTGTTCCAGGCGCCATATGCTGGTCTGGGCTAGCTTCACGGGCAGTAGAGAGAGGACCAGGGACTCATGGCTGAGCTGGGAAGCATTCTCGTTTATTAATCAGATACATCGCCTTTTATGCATCTCTTTACCAGAAGTGGCAAGGGAAAAGAAATGACCAGGAGAGGGGGCGGAGCAAAAAAAAAGAGCTCAAACAGAACATAGAAAGCTTCCATCTAACCAATGGGGATTAAACCAATACCCTGCAGGCAGGGCACGACCCAGGTAAAACAGTGATTATGTAAATAGACCACACAGTAAGTAATACAAGTGAACCTAATGTGATGATCAAACCAGAAGGTCTTACAAAGCAGAATTTAGAAGCATACCAACACAGGTGGGGACCAGGGGCTTGAACCTGGGTCCTTATGTACTGTAATATGTGTGCTTAACCAGGTGAGCCACTGCCTGCCCCCCATCTACTCCTTTCTTATGATTTAATTTTTATTCATTAATTCTTTTTTTTTTTTAGTCCCTCCTTTATTGGTTATGTTCTAGGTATTGTGACTATCCAATGAATAAAACAGACAACAATTTCTATCTTCTTTAAATATATCCCATAATTTCTACATAAATCTTTTATTTCTTTAAATTTATCCTATCATTTCTTCATAAATATTTTCCTTGTAATCTTATATTGACTCTCTGGATTTGCAACAGACTTTGAAAGCTCTGTAAAAGTTCAGGAGGAAAGGCCTAAGAAGAGTGGTGAGACATGGATAAAAAAAAAAAAAAGAAGGAAAGAAAGAAAGAAAAAAGAAAGAATAAAAGAAGAGAGAAGAAATGGAGGGGCCAGGTGGTGGCACACCTGGATAAGCACTCACACCACAGTGTGAAAGGACACAAGTTCAAGTCCCTGGTCCCCAGTTGCAGTGGGAAATCTTCATGAACAGCGAATTAGAGCTGCAGGTGTAATTCTGTCTCAAAACATTGAAGCTCCATTTTTCTTTTATTCTAATTATCTTAAAATAATTAGAACAAAAGCTAAACTTTGTACTGTTGGGGTCTCCACATTAGTATTTTAATTTTCATTGGTAACAGATCTTTATGTCTCAATTTTTTTATCCTTAAAATGGTGAATCATAGATTTTTTTCACTGAATAGCTATTGAGATTAAATTAACTAACACATTAAAAGAACTTATAATTATGACTGGAACATAAAAAGTATTTGACAAATGTAGCTATTTGCAAGGTCATTGTTTCAACACCAATTTCACTGCTGTTATTTTTGTTTAATTAAGAACAAGTTTACAAACTTGTAGGAACTACCGTTTATTGGTGAAACTTCTGACATAATTTAAGAAGGGGTAATCCAATTATAAATCCACAAAATTCTAAATAGTTGACATTTATTATCCTTTTCCAAACCACTTTATTGGCTTCATAGGTGCATAAACAACAATGCAAAAGTCCTTGCTCTTCAGGCTTTATCTAGTGTGGGGCCTGTATCTGACAACCAGTGTTCATTACTTTCTATACATTGTACTTTTTTAAAAAAAAAACAAAAACCTCCCATTCCCCCGTTTTTATTGGGGGAGTTGTACTATAGTACAATTGTTGACACTTGGTGCAACTTTGCATCTCCCTATGAAAGTTATGCATGAAACTCTCACTCACAACTGGACCCTAAACTTTTCTATATATCATTTTTGGAAAAGACATTGATATATGTGGAAATTTGAGGCAAGTAAGAGGTGTCTAATTGAAAAAAAAAGGTTAATTGTATAAAGTTGACTTTTTAAAAGAACCATTTTATAACTTCAGGAGAAGAAAAATCTAAAATTATCATACTGCTTTTTAAAATAAAGAATTTTCCCCCAACAGCTTCACTTCCCTTAAAATCAGCAATAAACAAGAGTGGTACAAGATTTAATTGAGAGGTAATTACAATCAAGTCTTAATTTAACGTTTTAAAGAAATCATGTTGAATACTAATCTGATATAAACTAGGTAGTGCATTTAAAATGCTTAGGAAAGTCAAACATTTTAAATTCATCTTTGATTCAATAAAGCCAAAGTAGAATAATCAACACAGGAGTTTTCAAGTATGAATATGTAGGAAGATTTTAGAAATAATATGATCAATGAAAAGGCTAATGAGATAAGATGAATATCCAACCAACTTAGAGTAGAGGTCATACCATTTCTTTTTTAAAATTTTTTAAAAATATTTATTTATTTATTTTCCCTTTTGTTGCCCTTGTTGATACCATTGCTTTTTAAATTGAATATTTTACATTAATTCAGAAATTATATTACCTACAGAAAATAATCATAGTTTGAATGACTTTCAAAGATGAAATGAACTTTAGAGACCTTTCAGTGTAAGAATTCTTTTTTGTTACTATTTCCCCCCATTTTATTGGAGGGTCATAGTTTAGAACACAGTTGTCTATAGATGGGCTTTATTTCCTAGTTCTGCATCATAGGTGTCTGCAACATACTCTCACCCTTAACCTAGCACCACCCCCTCCAAGCTTCTTCTCTTCCATTCCTTCTAGTGTAAGATTCTTTTCCAATAATCCAGAAAAAGCGTTTCAGTATAATAAATTTCCATCTGCTTAATAGGTCAGTTTAGTTTGGGGCATTTGTAACTGGTGTGCAAACTATCAGATTAAAATTTGTGTCCTTACTACTTCAACACTTGGAACCTATCTTTTCCTCCACTGTAACATTAAGTAAAGTAGCTTTCACACTGTTACAAGAGACATTATTGTGCTGTGTAAGGAACGTTTAAGTGTTTGGTCACTCAGTCCTGAACTGATATTCTCTCTAGTCTGTTCACTGGTGGAGTGACAGGCTATTAATTTAAGTCTCATATGAATTTGTAGGTATCTTTAATTAAAATTGGTTACTCTCATTATGGCAATGGTGGAAACATGACTAAGTTTGTTCACAGTTATATTGTAGATGGTACACAGAGTACTTGGACAAAAGCAAGGGCCTTCTATGATGCATATCTATAGTAGTTTATCAATATAATTCATTATTATTTTATGAGAGTCATTTGAACTTATCTGATATAAAATTTGAATTACAAATTGAAGCTTTTATTTAGGTTACATTTTCCATGGTGTGAAATATAGAATGTGGCAGCCATATTCTTGCAATTTCTTAACTTAAAATAATATGTCTCTTATCTTGATCTTTTCAGAAACTATCCATTCTTCCAGTTACATTATTTTTTCAAGCTTGCCTGTATCACACTCATCTACAAAACTCACCAAAGTTTCATAGCATCTTTATTGTGTTGGTTATTTAATACTTAATAAACTGACTTCCGTTATTATTAACACTGTGAAGTGTATTTGTTGAATTTCTTCTTTTAAAGGAGGGACTTTATATTATATGGCATTCTATATGAAGCTACAATGTAAATAGATACATAATATATATTTGTGGACATGTTGGTTAATAACATGTTGGTTAATAAATAGATACATAATATATATTTGTGGATATGTTGGTTAATGACACAGTAAATCTTTATTTCACTCTTTAAAAATGTTTAAAGGATATTGAATTTAATTTTCACATTATAAGTAAAACAAACAAACAAACAAAAAATAGCAACAACTAGGTTCCAGTATGGGGAGATAGGATTCTTGAATTAAACCTCTTCTGTTGCAAACATGGAGAATAGACTAGGTCTCCTTATGTCTTTGAGTTTCCCTGTGTTACAAAACTTTGTAGGATGGGACCTGAGTGGTGATGCTTCTAGTAGAGTATACACAGTGTGCAAGGAACCGAGTTCAAGCCCCAGTCCCTACCTGCAGGGGGTAACCATCGTGACAGAACTGTCACTCCAATACTTTCATGATCCCTTCCTTCCTTCCTTCCTTCCTTCCTTCCTTCCTTCCTTCCTTCCTTCCTTCCTTCCTTCTCCTTTCCTCCTTTCCTTCCTCCCTTTCTTCCTCCCTCCCTCCCCTCCTTCCTTCTTCCCTCCCTTCTTACTACCCCTCCTTCTTCCCTCCTCCCCTCCCTCCCTCCTTCTTTCCTTCCTTCCTTCCTCCTACCCTCCCCTCCTCCCTCTCTTCCTTCTTCCCTCCCTCCTTCCTTGCTCCCTTCCTTCACTCTTCCCTGCACTCCTCCTTCCTTCCCTTCCTTTTTCCTTCCTTCCTTCCTTCCTTCCTTCCTTCCTTCCTTCCTCCCTCCCTCCCTCCCTCCTTTCCTTCCTTCCTTCCTTCCTTCCTTCCTTCCTTCCTTCCTTCCTTCCTTCCTTCCTTCCTCTCTCTCTTCTTTCCTTTCCCTTTTATTTTCAGTTAAAGATAGAAAGCTAAAGAGATAGATAAAGAATGAGAGACCAAAGAACTAAAGCTTTCTTCAATGTGGTGGTGAGGGAGGGAGTAGGTTTCAACCTGGGTTGCACACATGGCAAAGCAGTACACTATTCACTTTTAATCTAGTTTTAATTTTGTCCCCCAGAAATATGGAAGACATATTAAGCCTGAATTATTAGCAAGTGAAATCAGAGTTCAAAGGGGCAATATCTTCTCGTCAGGAACTGAGAAATAGTTGTATGTTGTTATTCTAACATAGTAGACATAGAATAAAGAAATAAATTAGTTAAACTTATATTAAAACAAGATGACAGCCAAGGAGGTGGCTCAGTTGAGAGCATGCCTTGCATATCTGAAGCCCTGAGTTCAATTTATGTCACTACATACGACAAGTTATTATTCTCTCCTTTCTCTCAAGAAAAAAACTATAAAACAAAAATAAAAAATAAATGTTCATATTCAGATTCTTGATATATTTATATATATTTTTTAAATCCATGGTAATTTGGACATAGCTGTTGTGTATCTATAATCATCATTTAACATATAATCTACCTTTATAAACCTGTCTTGATTTCCAACCAACCCCTGCACATGCAACATAAAAGCCCATTATATGTATTTTATAAATGAAAATTTTAGATTACTTTAATTGGCATTTCTAGTTTTTGTTAATGAGGGAGCATGAGGATTTTGGAATAAGAAAAATTTTAGGAAGCACATTAAAACTTTTTTTTTTGCCCTTTTTAAAAAATTTTTTTATTTATAAAAAGTAAACATTGACTAAACCACAGGATAAGAGGGGTGCAACTTCACACAATTCCCACCACCAGAACTCTGTATCCCCTTCCCTCCCCTGATAGCTTTCCTATTCTTTAACACTCTGTGAATATGGACTCAAAGTCACTGTGGATGCAGAAGGTAGAAGGTCTGGCTTCTGTAATGGCTTCCTTGCTGAACATGGGCGTTTGCAAGTCAATCCATATTCACAGCCTGTCTTTTTCTTTCCCTAGTGGGGAAGACCTCTGGGGAATTGGAGCTCCAGGACACATTGGTGGGGTTGTCTGTCTAGGGAAGTCTGGTCGGCATCATGCTAGCATCTGGAGCCTGGTGGTTGAAAACATATAAAGTCAAACAAATTGTTGACCAATCATTGACCTAAAGGCTGGAATAGTGCAGTTGAAAAGTTGGGGGGCCCTCCATTTTGTAGATATATAGTAGGTATATTTTAGTTATATTCCAAAGGGCTTGTGGCTATATTAGTGTTTTTTTGTTTTCTTTTCTTTTCTTTTGCCTGAGCCTGAAATCTGATATGCAGGTGAGTCTTAATTACTGTCTGGGGAGATGATGTCATGGCTGACAGAAGGACCAGAAAGCTAGATCAGGGAAAAGAGTAGCTCCCTAATATGGGAAAGGTGTATAAATATTGTTGACTGTAAACCCCATTGATCTGATGTGAACTGGTGCCCATATTCAGCTTAAGAGCCTATGTGACCTTCTGCATCCCTGTAGATCTGAGGTCACATTCTGTGGTCATAAGTAGGAACATTCCAAGCTGCCCCAGGTGTAGCATAGATTATATTGTCCATCCTCCCTTCAGAGGATGGAACATTCTTTGCCATTGTCGATCCCTTAAAAAATTTTTTTTTTTTTTTTTATAAAAAGGAAACACTGACAGAAACCATAGGATAAGAGGGGCACAAATTTGCACAGTTCCCACTGCCAGAAGTCCGTATTCCCTCCCCTCCCCTGATAGCTTTCCTATTCTTTAACCCTCTGGGAGTATGGACGCAAGGTCTTTGTGGGATGCAGAAGGTGGAAGGTCTGGCTTCTGTAATAGCTTCCCCACTGAACAGGTGTGTTGACAGGTTGATACATACTCCCAGCCTGTCTGTCTCTTTGACTAGTGGGGGAGGGCTCTGGGGAAGTGGAGCTCCAAGACACATTGGTGGGGTTGTCCCCTATAGGACCTTGCCCTCAACTTGGTTCATCAATGGTAGAGAATGTTCCATCCTCCGAAGGGAGGATGGACAACATACTCTATGCTACACCTGAGGAAGATGGGTCGATATTGGGGCAGCTTGGAATGTTCCTACTCATGACCACAGAATGTGAGCTCAGATCTACAGGGATGCAGAGGTCACACAGGCTCCTACGCTAATTATGTTCCCCAGATCACATCAAATTGATGGGGTTTACAGTCAACATTATTTATACACCTTTCCCATATTAGGGAGCTTCTCTCTTCCCTGATCCAACTTTCTGGTCCTTTTTCCAGCCATGACATCATCTCCCCAGACAATAACTTGGATCCACTGGCATATCAGAATTCAGGCTCAGGGGCAAAAAGAAAAAGGAAAAAAAAACCCAAAAAACACCAAAACTAGTATAGCCACAGACCCTTTGGAATTTAACTAAAATATGCCTACTTTCTATCTACAAAATAGAGGAACCCCAAACTCTTCATCTGCACTATTCCAGCCCTTAGCTTTGTATGTTAACTGCCTTGTCAACCACCAGGTTCCAGATGCTAGCATGATGCCGACCAGAGTTCCCTGGACATTATAACATTTTTACATACATAGTCCATATTGGCAACAACTGTTCTCAACTGCCAACCAGTAATTTGGGTCACTTTTGTACACTTGTAATGAAACAGTTGTTTTTAAAGAGTAGTCTGTTCATAATTTCTTGAATCATCTTGATGTAGTTGTGTGTGTGTGTGTGTGTGTAGGGGGTTGAGTTATATAGTTAAATTCATCTTTAATTCCCTGATATCAGTTAATTCAATTAAAATGAAGCCTAATTTAGTGTTTTGACTTTGTTGATGGTGGTTAATCAGTGCATAACGCTTTACTATGCTAAAGTTTTTCTTCCCTACTCCCCACTCAGGCCTCAAATATACTGAAGCAAGAGGATCTCATGCAATTAATGCCTCTAGTTCCACATTTAGGTATCTAAAAAGACAAACTTTTAGTGTAAAAACCACAACAATTAAGCTTTGTCTGTTTTTAATTCATATATTCCTTTCTGAATTTCCTGGTACAGAGGAAAACAGTAATTTTTGTTTCTTTTACTTTGGCGTTTGGTCATGGTTGACTCAAATCCTGTTACTTGGTATTTAAAATTTGTGATTTATTTTAATACATATTTTATAAGTTAACTTAAAAACTGAAGCTTGCATTCAAATTAAAGAAAAGGTGCTGACAGTTGTTTCTTAAATATTTTAAGTATTGTATTTGAATGATCCAACCTAATGTTTATTTTACTGAGCAAAATTTATGTAAAACAAATAACACAAAATAACTAGAAAAAAGCAATTACTATCAGGTTAAAATGTGTTTAATTTACTTTTCTAGAAAATAAAAGAGCAGAGTTCAATTATGTATGTTTGGTGGGTCTGGGGGAACAGAATCCAAAATGTGCATTTTTTTTTCTGTAGAGATCAAAAGGAATCATTATTTCTGAAAACATAAAAAATATAGGAGAGGATTTATAATAGATTGCCAAAAAGCTATTCTCCCTGAATGTGTACTTATGTGCTTTGTTGTGTAGCTCACTTCTAAAAGTGTTTCTTAATGCTCATTGACGTATTCGTTCTCAGTCACGCTGACAGATCCATCATGCTTTTTCAGTAAAATTTCACTTTTAGAATGCACCTAAACCTACGTATACATTTTTTCTCATGACACTTTGCAGTAGCTTGTGTGTAATGAGTGCAGTTTTTCTCATAAAATATATTTTAAATCTCTAGTTTTTATGTTGCACGTGACCCCTTTCTTTTGAAGTATGATACCTATTTGTGAGCAACTGTAATTTAAAATGAGTAGCACATTCTCAAAATACTTGCTATAATGTCTTCAGACTTTTTATCAATCTATATACTTAACACTTGTAAGATTATATTTATTATTTTTTCAGAGACAGATTAAGATAGAAAGAGAAACCAGAGTGTGGCTTAGCTTTGTCATGTGTTGGTACTGGGGGACAGACCATGATAACTGTGGCCTCCACCTTGAAAGTCTGGTGCATTACCTCTCCATTAGGTCTCCAGTCTGTATTTTGTACATTAAAAAAAAAGACAAAAAACTTTCTCTTAGGCATTGGCACTTACATTTTCAACAGCTCTGTTGACAGGATAGAGAAGGGGACAGGAAGTTACCCAGTGTACCAAAATATCCTCCTTTGGAAATTCAGAACTGAGACTCATCAGTTTGATCTGCTGGCAATGCAATTCACTATGTCAGTATCAGTTCTATGTGCTGGTGGTGGTGCAGGGGGGTAATTACTGTTTAGAGGTCACTCTCCGTTATTATTATTCCCAGGGTTTAGCCTCTGGAACATTCCTGCTCCTCTCTATGGACTTTACGTAGTTCAAAGACATAAACCTCCATACCTCTGCTGCTCTATCTCCCCAGAACCGACAGTTATGCTGGGGATCTTGCTGGGCTTATCTATACTTCTTTTCCACCAACCATCTGTCTAATGAAACATCATTTCACCCAATGTCCTCTTTACTGCAGTTTGTATGGTCTCTGAGCTACAGAATGTGACTCAGTTTACTTAGAAGTATGGGAATTTCACAGTGCCCAATCATGTCTGGTTAGTTAGTAATTCCTCTAGGAATGAAAGCAAAGAACCTCCCCTATCACTATTTGGTTCTTTTTAAAGACCTATCTAGGGGAGAGAAGAGAAAATTCACAGAGGAAGTCAATTATGAAATAATTTCATTTTCACAATAATTTAAAATCCAGTTAATGGATTATTAGATCTGCAAGAGAGGTAGAGTCTTCTACACAAACTTATAAGCAATAGACTGCCAATAGTTACTAATACATGTAAAATAATAAATTGGGATATGACTTATTTCTTAGTATGAACTGTATGATGTTATACATATTTATCATGATCTATAGCTATCATTTATGAATTTTCTTCTTTTAAAATTTTATTTATTTATTTTGGATAGAGTCAGATATAAATAGAGAAAGTAAGGAAAGATAGATAGATAGATAGATAGATAGATAGACCTGCAGCAATATTTTAATACTTGTGAAAATTCTCACTGCAGGTGGGAAGTAGGGGCTTGAACCCGAGCTTTACACACAGTAAATGTGTGCACTCAGTCAGGTAAAATACCACCCAGCCACATTCATAAGTTTTCTAACCTACTTTTACAACATTTTAGCTTCACAGAAAACTGAGAAGATAGATTCCCAATATTCCCTCAGTCTAAAATTATGTAGACTCATCCATTGTCAACATTCTTCATCAGGCTAGTATGGTTGTTAAAATTGATGAACCTACACTGATATAACAATGTCACTCAAAGACCATAGTTTACATGAGGGTTCAATCTTGGTGTATATTTCCTGGTTTTATATCAAAGTAACATGGCATATGTCTATCATTATAAAATCATGGAAAGTAGTTAACTATCCTAAAAACTCTCTGTCTTTGCCTATTCATTTCACCCTGCTCTCTGACTCCTGACAACTGATCTTTCCTTTTCATATACTTTTAATTTGTTATTAATAGTTTGTGATAAGATTATAAGATTACCTGGGAGTCGGGCTGTAGTGCAGCAGGCTAAGCGCAGGTGGCGCAAAGCACAAGGACCGGCATAAGGATCCCGGTTCAAACCCCGGCTCCCCACCTGCAGGGGAGTCGCTTCACAGGCGGTGAAGCAGGTCTGCAGGTGTCTATCTTTCTCTCCTCCTCTTTGTCTTCCCCTCCCTCTCTCCATTTCTCTCTGTCCTATCCCACAACGACAACAACAATAATAACTACAACAATAAAAAACTACAAGGGCAACAAAAGGGAATAAATAAATTAAATAAATATTAAAAAAAAGATTATAAGATTACCTTATATAGTCCCATACCACACCTACCACCAAAGTTCTATATCGCCACCCCCCACCTCCCAAAGAAAACCATCATAGTTCTCACAAGTCTTACAACAAACACAAATGACCTTTTCACTACCCCAATAATTATTCTCTGCAGTAAATCATATAATTGAAATCATGCAGTATGACCTTCTTAGATTGACTTCTTTCTTTTAGTGATATACATTTACATTCTCTACTTGTTTTCACAGCTTGATAACTCACTTCTTTTTACTGATGACTAATATTTCACAATCTGGATATTTCATGGCTTATTTATTAACTGATTGAAGGACATCTTGATTGTTTCCAAGTTTGACAGTTATGAGTAAAGTTTCTATAAATATCTGTGTGAATATTTACTTTGATGGACATACGTTTTCAGCTCTCTTGGGTAAATACTAAGGAAAATGACTGCTGGATTATATAATAAAAGTTTATTAAGCCTTATAGAAAGCAATAATTGCTTTTTTCTTATAAATAATGGTAACTTGAAAGCAAAGAATATATATATATATGTCTATTTTTATCAATATCTGTTCAGAAGTCATATAGTTCAGTTCTGTCATAAAATACCCTTGGTCTACTGTGTCATAAATACTTACAGAGGATGGAAGGAATCAAGATGACAAAATAGACAGGGTCTGTATTTACCTCTTTCTGATATCAACAGCAAAACAATAATCATACATGGGAAAAAAAACATGTATAGAAATAGACTTTCCACAGCAAAGAACAACAACAACAACATAGTCACAGTAAGATGGCAACAGAAAGATGCCCTCTACTAAGAAGAAAAAAGGTCTAGTGAGCCTGACACAAACAACAAACTGAGCTCTCTAAGGTATAGAACTTTAATTTGGTGAGGATAAGGCAGGCTGTACCTCAACCCTATCCCTACATGAACTTTTCAGTATCATGAAGCGGAAATTAAAAGAAGAGGTGGGTAGTCACAGTGGTAGGCCTTTTCAATGACCAAAGGTAGCTTTCAGGAGCTGTGGTGAATTCCGTATTGGAATTTAGTTTTTATAGTAACATGCCTTTGTGGAAAATTCCTTGAAGACCTCTCCTGATAGCTCACAGCCTGCCAAAATCTGTTCCCTGCTAGACCCAGAGGGTGAGCATCATTGTCATCACCTAAACTTAATCCCTACTCTCTTATCAAAATTGAAACCCTGCCCAATGCAAACTAGTAACTGTTGAAGATGCACAGTCTTCAGCTTCTGGTCAGTACCCAGAATAAGAGATCCATAGGCCTAGGTCCTCATGGAGTTTTTGAGTAAGACAGTAATTGAAAAAACAAACAAACAAACAAACAGACAGAAATCAGATTCAAAAGAGCTATGCAAACTTCATTACAGGACTGGAGGGAGAGCATAATGGTTCTGCAAAGAGACTCTCATGACTCAGGCTCCAAGGTTCTAGGTTCAGTCTCCAGCATCACTATCACCCAGAGCTGAGCAGTACTCTGATAAAATAAATAAATAAACAAGTTTAATGTTTAAAAAAAATAAACCTCAAATTGGTAATCAGATTGAATTTTAACAGTGGGCTCAAATTATTAATACATTTTTAATAATGACTTGTTCTTTGAAATACTAAATCTTTTAAAAGCTTAGACCAGGGATAACAGAAGCAACTGGTGGCATTACTTTATAAGATACAGCTATATATAAATAGCATAAAAGGACATAAATTATGGTGAGGCCTTGTATGATACAGCAAATCCTAACATTGGGATTTTCAAAATTACAACTCAATTGCCAAATAATTTGGCTATGGTAATAACTATCTGTTGCCTTCTTAAACCCTAGGACAACAGGAACCTTCCCTTTTCTCTGTAAAACCAGTATTTCTCCCAGACCTGGAACCTGTAAGGTAGGGCTCACTTTCCTGCATGCTTCTCTCAATTCATACCAACTGATACTCCATCTGATGATCCCAGCTTATTCAATGCAACCAGTACCACCTCGGCATGTTTCACTTCAGAGTGTGTCCAGAGACATTAGGCGTGGAATATAAACACTTCAGCTTTATTACTATGCCGCCATGTTCCATATTCTACCATAATCCCGACCAGACTTCCCTGGACAGATACTCCCCAGCTCCCCCAATGTGTTCTGGAGCACTGCTTTCCCAGAACCCTGCCCCACTAGGGGGAGAGAGAGAGAGAGAGAGAGAGACAGAGAGAGGGAAACAGAGAGAGGACAGGGAGAGACAGGCTGGGAGTAAGGATCGATCTACCAATGCCCATGTTCAGTGGAGAATCACGTACAAAAACCAGACCTTATACCTCCTGTACCCCTAATCATCCTGGGTCCATACTCCCAGAGGGATAAAGAATAGAAAGGCTATAAAGGGAGGGGATTGGATATGAAGCTTGGGGGGTGGGCATTGTGTGGAAATTTACCCCTCTTAGCCTATAGTCTTGTCAATATTTTTACTTTATAAATAAAAATTAAAAAAGGAACATCCAAAAAAAAAAAGGCCTCATATCACTGATGTAACAATTATCACTAAAGATAATACAAGTGTGACTTTGAAAGTTAAGTACTTTCACATGCTACCTCTCTATAAAAAATAGAAAAGAGAAAAGTATCCAGAGTCATGAATCCTTCTGTTTTGATTCTAGGGTCAGGAGGCTATTTTCATCAAGTCAATGCTTAGCTTTGGGAAACTGAATCCCAAGGATACTCTTAAATCCACCCTTGCTGTGATTGAAAGATCTGTTTTTCCTTTTGATTTCTTTCTCCATTTTTTTCCCAGAGTGAATATTTTGTTGTCAAGAAGTTCTAGCTCCCACAGTGATTTCTAAGTGCAGTGTCTGCTGTATTGATGTGGATGGATGCACACAAGATACAGGATGCTATCAAGAGCTGATAAAACACTTTCTAGGAATAGAAAAGGAATGCTTACAGGCTTTGGGGAATTCTGTGAGGGCAGGAAACTAGGTCATTGGTGAATAAAGACTTTGCTAAGAGAGTTTATTTGGGAAGAGTACTTATAACAATATTCTACAAGATCACAAACACTTTCCCTCAGAAAAAAATGCATTATTTTCACAGATTGCTGGAGCAGATGGAGATATGACATTCATATCATAATTTACATTAACACGCTACAAGACAGATTTGCCTTGATAAAAAGAATCCCAAACCACTTCAAAGATTCATAAATAGCTTTTTATCAGTTCATTTCATCTCACTGAAACTTGATTTGTTGAATTATAAAAAGACACACAAATTTATACCAGGCATGATGATACCTGTAGAAAAATGCTTTAGCTATTCTGTTATCTAGAAACTGAATTCAGTGAATTGATGATAACAGCCTGAGTTAAATTAACTCAAAATTTTAATTCATAAAAATGTTGGGCTCTCATTTTTAAAGGTGTTTATTGCCCGATGATGAACTTTTCTTATTGAAGAACAATGAATGATGTGTGTGCTCAAGAAAGCAGAGCAACATTTAGAAATCTGCCCAATATTATCATATATGAATATACATATTAAAATTCTTTTTCTTTAACATTGTAGCCAGACTTTGATGGGGTAAAAATTCTTTAGATTTTTTAAGAAAAGCAGTTCAACACTAGTATTTTCTATGCTTGTCATTGATAATTTATTGCTCACTTTGGAAGATTCAATCTAATTCAAGTTATTTTGCTATCATAAAATAGTTGATGTTTGAAAAATATTGAGTTGAGGGTGCTGGTTGCCATGTCATAAGTAATAAAAGTATAACTTTTAACTCCTCCCCAACCTTAGCTACTAAAAGTCCTCTGCTGACCAGAAACCTGACCTATTGCTTGCATTAACATTTATTTTATTGTGTTACATGTTTATAACAAATTTATTACATTAACACCTATTTCTTAGGATATATAATTTTCTATACTAGTTTATAATAAAGTATGTTAGAGAAAAGACAACTTAATAAGGTAGCCATAGGAGAAAATACATGCACAGTAATATATTTATTAGTAAAATAAGTTTCTGACATCTGTAAGAAAATCTGTGTATAAGTGGAATTGAACAGTTTAAATATTTTTTTAAATTTTTATTTATAAAAATGAAACACTGGCAAAAAACATAGGATAAGAGGGGTACAAACCCACACAATTCCCACCACTAGAACTCTATAACTCATCCCCATATTCCAAGCCCGTCTTTCTCTTTCTGTACTATTACAGCCTTTAGGTTCATGACTGGTCAACAAATTATTTGGCTTTGTATGTTAACTATTTTTTCAACCACCATGTTACAGATACTAGCATGATGCTGACCAGATTTCCCTGGACAGACAATCCCATCAATGTGTCCTGGAGCTCCACTTTCTCAGAGCCCTCCCCCACTAGGGAAAGAGAAAGACGGGCTGGGAGTATGGATCAACCTGTCAATGCCCATGTTCAGTGAGGAAGCAGTTATAGAAGCCAGACCTTCCACCTTCTGCATTTCACAATGACCTTGGGTCCATACTCCCAGAGGGTTAAAGATCAGGAAAGCTATCAAGGGAGGGGATAGGATACAGAGTTCTGATGGTGGGAATTGTGAGAATTTGTACCTCTCTTATCCTAGGGTTTAGTCAGTGTTTCCTTTTTATAAATAAAAAATTAAATAAGAAAAAGCATGTGAAAATGTTTCATAACATAGTTCAAGTTGCTGTTTTACACTGGTCTTGTCTCAGTTTACACAATAATGAACTGCTGGAATTTGTTAAGTAAAAACATGGAAGTACATTTGTAGTAACTTATTACTAGCCAAAGAAAATGTACATACCATGATTATAGGTACTTTTATACACTGTTTTTTGTATAACAATTTCAGTTTTTATTCTACTAGTTGAGAATTGTATATGAGCCATCTTATCCAAAATTAAATAAGATTTATGACCTTTGATGTAAACAGTGACATGTGGTGAGTCAGAATAAGACCAAATAAATTAGTCAGTGTGTTCAAATCAGTTTCACATATGTTCTAAGAATCTATGAAGTTGTGCCTAATTCCAGAATAATGTGCAAAATCTTATAGTACTTTATAAGGAAGTCATTAA
The DNA here is from genome assembly GCF_950295315.1 of Erinaceus europaeus. Classification (NCBI taxonomy): domain Eukaryota; kingdom Metazoa; phylum Chordata; class Mammalia; order Eulipotyphla; family Erinaceidae; genus Erinaceus; species Erinaceus europaeus. Next base: position 168,525,211 of record NC_080162.1, on the reverse strand, counting down.
TTATCACCAGCTAAAGGAAACTGTTTTTATGAAACAGAATTTATACATAACAAGATGACAAGCTCACAACTCTTTAGAAGACTTGAGTAAGAAATAAGGTATGTTTTGAATAATGTTTAGGAGATAAAGTAAAGCAGTTTTCTGCCTAGAGCTATAGCAACACTATTTCTGTTTCTGGAATTCATAATTTAAATAAATGGGAGAGAAAAAAATCCCTGCAGTATTAATTAGAATGGAAACATTACTCTCTTTATGGCACATGCTAGTAAACTAATTTAAGTATATCTTTAATGTAATCAAGACATCAAAGATAGTAGTAGAATAATAATTTCTGTTTTATCTTAGGCAATGGAGTTGAGACTATGATAAAGGAAAATAATAAAGGGAAATGATTTGAGCATTTTAGAAAATATGGACTGGTATAAGGATAACTGAGAAAAGCTGGTTTGTAGAATTCTTTAATGGAATATTGTTTAAAGGAGATAAACTTAGAGAATGCATTACCAATATAATGACCAATTGGTATGACCAATGCTATTACCAAATGGCCATTCCTCAGAGAATAAGCCAGGGAGGATTAAAAAATACATAATAATTTGTAGTGCTCACCTAGTTAACCTTCTTCTATCATGTAATGGAAGCAAACTAGATTGTAGTAATTATTATTATCAAATGGAAGAATGGCCTCTATGTTGGGGACTTGTAAGGTTTTGGAAGAATGTGCAAAACCTCTGGACCATACATGTGTAATGTCTGTCTGCTTGGTTCTATGGTATATACATGGGAATTGTGTGGGTTTAAGAAGGGAGTGGAGAGTGTATGGTGGGCACTATGGGGATCCATAACTTGGGATAAGTGAGAGTTATGCTGGACATTCTGTGATAATTAATCTCTTCTCAAAGCACAATTCTTCCTTTTGCAATGGTCCAGAAGCTGAATATGGGATAATGCAGTTACATATTACTGGCACCTGCAGTTTTCCTAGGTTTGGTTTTTATATAGTTTCTGAGACTGGAAATGATAAACGTTTCTTATAAAATGTTCTCCCTGGAAGAAAAATGCATATTTTTAAATTGGGCATATGTCACTTATTCAGAGTGATTTTCAGCTCAACACCAAATACAGGGTGATTTAATTATACTATTTCTTGAAATATATATCATCACAGTTGAAAGAGCTCAATTGTTATTCTATCATATTGGTAAGCCTTCTGAATTTTTAGTCACTTGCCTGAAATATTTAGCTTACAACTCCAGCTTACACCTTTAGCTTATCCTCCAAAGGATCTAATAATATTAGTAAGTAATCAAAGTAGTGATCTAGTAGTCTATTTGTCTATCGATCATCTGAATGTAAATAACTGCACATAAATATCACTATAAAATGTGTGTGCTGTGTGTGTCTGATGAGGAATACAGATATTGATACACAAGAAAACTATAGTCCTATAGTCTGATGAGCACAATAGTTTTGACTTGCTCTGTTTCCGATCTGGGTTGGTTCACACCTCCTTTAGGCAACCTGGTGGCTCCCGGCTCCCAGGAGGTCACCATATTGATGCCGAACTTATGCGGACACCCAATCACACAGCGCTCTATACCCCAGAACTCCTGGGCTCAAGCGATCCTCCAGCCTCAGCCTCCCAAGTAGTAGGGACTACAGGCCCACACCACCATGCCCGGCTAGTCCTATAGTCTCTATGAAACTAATAGGTGGTTTTGTGTCGTTGGGAAAATACTTTGCCTTTTATAGGTTATAGTTTTAAAATGTTGAGAGAACTTCCAGGAGGCATGGCTACGGAATAACAACAAACACAACTACTGAATTTAACAAACTTCATCGAACTATAGCTGAGCCATCCACAGAAGCACTGTAGACTCAGATGGGTATTCACATGCGTGGTTGGGATGTGAAGGGTTGTAGTATTAAAACCAAAAACATAGAAGTTGAAAGGAGGACCTTTTCATTGAAAATTGTAAGACATTGTTAAAGGAAATAGAGGACAAGGCAAAGAAATGGAAGAACCTCCCTTGTTAATGAATTGCAAGAATAAATATCATAAAAATGGCAGTCCTTCCAAAAGCAATCTACAGATCCACTGCAATACTTATTAAAATCCCTATGAAATATTTCAAGGAAACTGAACACTTTGCCCCCAAATTTGTGTGGAATTATAACAAAAAAAAATAGCAAAAACACTCCTGAGAAAAAAGAAGAAAAATAGAGGCATCACAATTCCTGACTTCAGCTTATATTACAAGACAATATTAGTTAAAGTAGTGTGCTACTGGAAAAAATGGACATATGGATCAATGGAACAGGATAGAGAGCCCAGAACTAAACCCATACATGTACAAGCAATATATGACCACTTGATATGGCCAAGTGGTCAAAACTGCCCAATGGGGAAAAGAAAGTCTCTTGAACAAATGGTAATGGGAGAATTGGATAACCAAAAGTAAAAAAGTGAAATAAGACCACACACTAGTGAAATGTTTCATGACATTAACACTACACTAAAGACATATTTGGAAACTCCACCCCATGGACAATGGAAAAACAAACAAACAAGGTTGAAGAAATGGAACTATATCAAATTAAAATGCTTCTATACATCCAAAGAAAATTTCAAATTTCATAATGGATAATCACTCATAATCAGAAGTCAAGAAAGAACATAAAGAATAATGCAAAGCAGAATTTGACTGACTTGGAATATTGCACCAAAGTGAAAAACTCTGGGGGGGAGGGTGAGAGTAGATTTTCAGCTCCATTATAAGGTGATGGGGTAGGGACACAGACCCATGGTGGTGGGAATGGTGTTATTATATACTCCTATCAACTTATAGTCTTATAAATCACTATTTAATCAAATGAGGGGGAAAATAGATTGTCTAGATGCTAAAATATTGAACAAAATTCTAGCCAACTGGATATAGAAGTATATTAAAAAGATAGTTCATCATGACCAAGTGGGGTTTATCTCAGGCATGCAAGTTTGGTTTAATATAAGTAAATCAATCAATGTGATCCACCACATCAATAAAAGTAAGACCAAAAACCACATGGTCATATCAATAGATGCAAAGAAAGCCTTTGACAAAATACAACATCCCTTTATGATAAAAAAAAAAAAACTACAAAACTGTGAATAGATGGAAAATTCCTCACGATAGTTGAGTCTATATATAGCAAACCTACAGCGAACATCATACTCAAAAGTGGAAAACTGGAAGCATTTCCCCTCAGATCAGGTACTCGATAGGGCTGCCCACTATCACCATTACTATTCAACATAGTGTTGGAAGTTCTTGTCATAGCAATCAGGCAGGAGCAAGGAATTAAAGGGATACAGATTGGAAAAGAAGAAGTCAAACTCTCCCTATTTGCAGATGACATGATAGTATACATAGAAAAACCTAAGGAACCCAGCAAGAAGCTTTTGGAAATCATCAGGCAACACAGTAAGGTGTCAGGCTACAAAATTAGCATTCACAAGTAAGTGGCATTCCTCTATGCAAACACTATCTTAGAAGAAATTGAAATACAGAAATCAATTCCTTTTACTATAGCAACAAAAACAATGAAATATCTAGTAGTAAACCTAACCAAAGAAGTGAAAGACTTGCATACTGAAAACTGTGAGTCACTACTCAAGGAAATTGGAAAAGACACAAAGAAGTGGAAAGATATTCCATGTTCATGGATTGGAAGAATTAACATAATCAAAATAAATATACTACCCAGAGCCATATACAAATTTAATGCTATCCCCATCAAGACCCAATCACATTTTTTAGGAGAATAGAACAAATGCTACAAGCATTTGTCTAGAACCAGAAAAGACCCAAAATTGCCAAAAGAAAGAAATCTTGAGAAGAAAGAACAAAACTGGAGGCATCATACTCCCAGATCTCAGATTGTATTATAGGGCAACTGTCATCAAAACTGCTTGGTACTGGAACATGAACAGACACACTGACCAGTGGAATAGAATTGAGAGCCCAGAAGTAAGCCCCCACGCCTACAGACATATAATCTTTGACAAAGGTGTCCAGACCATTAAATGGGGATAGCAAAGTCTCTTCAACTGATGGTGTTGGAAAAAATGGGTTGAAACATGCAGAAGGATCAAACTGAACCACTATACTTCACCAAATACAAAAGTAAATTCCAAGTGGATCAAGGACTTGAATGTTAGACCAGAAACTATCAGAAACTTGGAGGAAAATATTGGCAGAACTCTTTTCCACATAAATTTTAAAGACATCTTCAACGAAATGAATCCAATTACAAAGGAGAAGCAATCAGAATTCCCTTAATACATGACTAGATAGCAAAGTATATCTGGAAAAATCATGTTTAAAGACAGAACCCTAAAGGACAATCAAATTTAGAGACAGGAAGTGGAAAGAAGCATCCTAGTAGACTCCTGCCTTAATTTTTCTTTATATTAGGGTCCCTCCTTCTCCTCCCTCCTCCTTACTTCTTCCCCATTCCTGCCTCCTCCGTTTTCCTCCTCCTGTCTCCCTTTCCTCCCTTCTTCCAGGATCTTTGGTTCTAAATTTAGACTCTAGAAGTTCACCTTTAGGAACCTCTGAGTAGTAACTATGGAGAGAACTTTGAAATCACCATACCTTTAGGTTCACTGAATCTTGTATGGGGAAGGAGAGAATGGTAGAGTCCTACCCTGGACTTTCACTTCAGAGATCCAGGGGTTGTAATTGGGGCTGTAGACCAAAAACCCACTTTTTGGATACTTTCATCTGTTCCCACTATTATTAGAAATCACTAGTCTCCAGGTCTTTTACCTGATAGACTATGTTGACTATAAAGACATTTGAACTGAGAACTAAGACTTCAGATCTACACACAGAAAAGCTTTATATCATACACACGAACCAAGAAAGCTGATTCTCATTGTTGTCATCATTACATTGACTCTTGTCTCATATCCTTGCTCTGGTGTTATGTGTGTGTTTTCTAATTCACTCAATTTTTGTTTGTTTGTTTGTATTTTTTTTGTTTTGTTTTTGCCTTCGTGGTTATTATTGATGGGGCTCTGTGCTGGCACTATGAATCCACTGCTCCTGGTGATGATTTTTTCCCCATTTTATTGGATAGGACAGAGAGAAATTGAGAGGGGAAGGATAGAGAGGCAGAGAGAAAGATAGGCACCTGCAAACCTTCTTCATTGCTTGTGAAGGGGCCCCCTTCAGATGGGGAGCAGGGATGGGCATGGAGTTGGTTTGGTGGTGGTGGCTCTATCCTGGATCCTTGTGCAGATACTTGCGCTTCTCATTAAGTGTGCTTTAACCACCTCATGATTTCTTTTGCATAATCTCCTCAGAGATGTCTTCACTAGGCCTCTTCTTCCTTTAAATACTTCTGTTTCTCTCTGACACTTCTTATCTTTCTTTGCTAGCATATCATAGAAACTGACACATGACTGATGCTCAACCTGTGCTTTTCAAATAGTGAAAATAAGATTTACTTTTATAAATCTTATTTATTGTTATTTATATATTTTTATTTTTGAGAATAATTATCTGTTCATATGTTGTTCTTATCAGGAATCTTTTCTGCCATTTACATCACATACCATTATCCATTTTTGTCTGTTTAAATAGTTTATTTTCCATAATTAAATTTTTTGTAATGTAAATGCTTAATCTTACCCCTTTTACTATATGTGTTACATCGTATCTGTTGAAAGCTCTATCAAATTGTAAATACAAAAAATACTGTAAATACATGCACTCATTTTTTAAGAACTTAATGTCTTCATATTTTTTACATTTAAGTCTTATTAAGCATCTAGAGCATTATACCACATGTCATCCTTTACAAGTCATCCCAAATACAATACCACATCACTTGCTAGAAAATCTGCCTTACATTGTTTCATTTATCTGAGAGAGACGAGGAAAAAGAAAGGATACATGGAAGTAGTAATAGGTATAGGTGTGACTTAGAAAGAAAGTGAAGGCAGGGCTGTAGAGGTGATAAAAATATTCATAGATTATAAATAGATATAAATGATATAGATATAGATACAGATGATATTGTCAATTCATATCTGTGACCTTGAGAGGGCCATTGCAGTCTCTGTTGAAGGACTATGGGGACACAGAACTTTGGTGTTGGGTTGATGTGGAATTATATCTCTATTTCTTATAATTTTGTAAATCACTAATAAATTTTTTTTTAAAAGTTAAAAAATCTGCTTTATATTTTTAAATTGTACTTTTCCACATAGTATACTTACTTGGTTGACAAAACCTGGGCTACAAAACTATGCCACTGGTACAAAGGACAATTTAAAATAAATTGTCACATGTTAAGGTCAGTAGAACCCCTGTCTGTTCTCTTCCAGTTTGTTATTAAAACTTACATAATATTTCATGGGAACAAATTCTTCACTCAATAATTCAATATGCAAGTTGGATGCTTTAAGAGATTAATAATTTCTATTTAAGTTTCTTTACAACTTTTATTTGTTGCCTATCCTGAGAAAAATTAGACTTTTCTAGCATACCGTTGAAGCCAAAAAGTCTTCCATTCCTTTCTATCAGGAGACAAAACAAACAGCAATAACGTGAATATATCTGTTTGGCTTTGCCTTCACTATGAAGATGAAGAGATAAGTTCTCACAGTAAAGAATTTTTAAGGTGGATAACTTGTCTGAAGTTATATTTGTAGATTTCAGCACGAACAGACAGAATTCACATAAGATTTAGTAATGTTTGCTTAGAACTAAATATTAGCAAATGTAGATCCTTTTTATTGTAGTCTTATTGAACATCTTTTATGAACTAGGTCCCATGCTGTTCTCTACATTCACTGAAGTTGAGAGAATGCTTTTACATCTGTAATGAAAAATTCAAATTATATAGTTTAATATGCAGAAAGTATATAAGAAAACATAACTGTTCACATTAAAGAAATTTTTGATGATCTTTTGAAACAAAGTAGATTTATTTTCTGCCATGGTATAACTGAACAAGTTGTAAAGAAACTTAAATAGAAATTATTAATCTCTTAAAGCATCCAACTTGCATATTGAATTATTGAGTGAAGAATTCTATTGAAAGTATGCTTTTTAGTCTTAATCTCTGCTTTTCTTTGTGGAGTTAATAAACATGATATATTTTTGAGAAATTGAGGCTTCACCAAATTTTATTTTAGACATTTAGTTGACATATATAAAGTTCCCAGCTGTATTATTTATTAGTTTTACTATTTTCCTGTAAACTTCAACAATTCTTAAGAGAACATTGTGAAAATACCTGAAGATGAAAATAATATTAATGTAGAACTCTAATCACCCTTTAGCTGTTCTTAATTTTTTTTTGTAAATCTATTTTGAAATTGAATGTCTTTTGATTAAAAATAATTATCATCAACTGCATTATCATTTCTAAAATAGAGGTGTTTTGAAGTGGGGGAAATAAAACAAATGGTAAGTCTACATCCCCCCTCACTTATCAGGGAGATGTATTTTTGCTTGTGGGAGTAAGTGGTTATGAGTTAGTTATGGTCAACCTTACACCTGAACTACAGTGTCAGTACACAGGAAGGGACGCTGAGGAAGCAGGGTTATAAAATGTAACTTGAAAAGGTCACATATTTTTCCTTAAAACACAGATTCATCACCTTAATAAATATTTTATTTGTTTAATATTTTAGGCAACTGCTAACTTTTTCTAAAGATTTTTTTGGATCAGTTTTTACTGCATACAAAAGCATATTAAGATTAGTGACTTTAAATAAGCCTTTGTTATTGCTCACTAGTCTAGGACAAGATGAGATGATCTCAACTGTGTCTACCCATGAACCTGTGGTGAGATGATGATTGCTTGTATGGACGTTGCTGGTCTAGGCTGGCCTCATTCACATGTCTAGAAGTTAGTTGACTGTTAGATGGGGTGACTAAACCGGCTGTCTTTCATTATCCTATACAATAATTCAAGATTTTTTTTTTATAATGAGGGAAAGAATAGAAGTGTATGAGATCTTGAGCATAACCTTGAAGCTGACACACATTCATTTCTTGTGTATTCTGTTAATCAAATCAAGCCAGGAGCCAACTCATATCAAAGCTTAAGAAGAGTTCCTATCTCTTAATGAGAAGAGATGCACAGTCATAATGTAGGGAAAGTGGATACAAAGAAGGATGAAAAATGTGAATAATTCTACCATGGATCAACAGCAGACATTAAGAAAACAAATAGGTTTCTTGAAAGACATAAAAGCTACAAATTGAGTTTAATAACCTACATAGCTGATCTTACAGATTTTTAAGAGTTGCTAAAGATTTTAAAGCTGGTCTAGTGAAACAGCTCACTTGATAGTGCACTGCTTTGCCATATGTGTGACCCAAGTTTGAGCCCAGCCCCCCAACTTACTGAAAAGAAGGTTGGTACTGTAGTCTCTCTTATTCCCTTTCTCTTTCTTGCTGCCTCTTGGTCTCTATCAAAACATAATAGAAACAAAATAAAAATATCATATTAAAGTATTTCAAAGCCTTCATATGTCCCAGAAATAAAAATGACTCAGCTGATGCAAAACAATAATGCACATTTAGCTACTTATCCTATGTTCCATAGAAGTTATAGACAGGAAAAGCTAAGAGATGGTTCCAGATGCTAGCATGATGTTGACCAGACTTGAGAGAGACAACCCTACCAATATGTCCTGGAGCTCCGATTTCCCACCCTACTAGGAAAAGAGAGAGGCAGACTGGGAGTATGCATTGACCTGTCAACGTCCATGTTCAGTGGGGAAGCAATTACAGAAGCCAGACCTTCCACCTTCTGCATCCCACAATGACCTTGGGTCCATGTTCCCAGAGGGTTAAAGAATAGGAAAGCTATCAGGGGAGGGGATGGGATACAGAATTCTGGTGGTGGGAGTTGTGTGAAGTTGTACCCTCTTATCTTATGGTTTAGTTAATGTTTTCCTTTTATAAATAAAAAATTAAATTTTAAAAAAGCGTCATGGAATACCCTTTTCTAGTGTGACTGAGTGTTTTGGTTGTCTCCATTTTCTCATAAATAAATAAATCTTTTAAAATATTTTATATTTGATGAGTGTGGATGCAAGATGGTATCAATGTGTGTGTGTGGGGGGGTAGGGCAGAGTGAGAGAGCAAGTGCCAAAACACCATTTAATTCTGGCATATGCAGTTTTCCAGGAATGGAACCTGGGATCTAATGCATGCATGTTCTGTGCTCTACCACTGAAGTCTTTACCTGACCCAGAAACACAACATTTTCAAACAAGATTGCTAAAGTGACTTTAGGCCCTGCCTATAGCACAGTGGTTATGATTATACTTTCATTTAATGGACTGATGAGGGAACAAGATGGTAATGCACCTGGTTGATTACATTACAGTGTGCAGGGGTCCTGGTTCAAATCCCTACCTGGGACGAGGTGGTCAGACTCATGAGTGGTGAAGCGTTGCTGTAGGTGTCTCTCTTTCCTTTTCCCTCTCTATTTCTCATTCCCCTCTGACTTCCTCTATTGTCCTTTAAAATAAACAATATATATATTATTTTTTTTAAGTAAAATAGTCTATAAATAGGTTGACGATGGCATTCTGGATACTAAGTGCACCAGCTGGAAAGTTATGAAAGCTGAAGAAAACTGAGGAATCTTCATACTCATGATACATTGATCAGTCAGAAGAGGCTAGAACTAGGTAATTCATATTGTTTTTCATTGCATAGCCTCAGTAACAATGGCAATGTGTAATGTTAATTTCAAAAGCATTATAGCAGTCGTAACATGGTGGGGATTTTATTACCAATATTTAAGAACTGGGAACAAAACATTCAAGAATTTAAAAATACATCAGATATTATATAGCAGAAAGTTTATGACTTAGAACTCAAATTCAATTTTATAATTCTACAGAATTCTAGATCCAAATCACTGAATTTTTCTCTTTCTTTTTTCTTTTTGACTTTTCTTTCTGCTACCAAGTTTTCACTGAAACTTCATATCTGTTCAATTCCACTGTTTTGAGTGGATTCTTTTCCAGCCTTTTGGTTCATGATTAGTCAACAATTTATTTGGCTTTATATGTTAACTCTTCTTTCAGCCACAGGGTTCCAGATGCTACCGTGGTGCCAACCGGACTTCCCTGGGCAGATGACTCCACCAGTGTGTCCCAGAGCCCCACTTCCCCGGAAAAGCCCCATACAACCAGGGAAAGAGAGAGACAGGCTGGGAGTATGGATCGACCTGTCAACACCCATGTTCAGCGGGGAAGCAATTACAGAAGCCAGACCTTCCACCTTCTGCATCCCATAATGACCTTGGGTCCTTACTCCTAGAGGGATAAAGAATAGGAAAGCCGGGGCCAGGTGGTGGCGCACCTGGTTGAGCGCACATATGACAATGCACAAGGACCCAGGTTCGAGCCCCTGGTCCCCACCTGCAGGGGGAAAGCTTTGCAAGTGGTGAAGCAGTGCTGCAGGTGTCTCTCTTTCTCTCTCCCTCTCTATCTCCCCCTACCCTCTCGATTTCTGACTGTATCTATCCAATAAATAAAGATAATAAAAAAAATAAAAATAAAGAATAGGGAAGCCATTAGGGATATGGAGTTCTGGTGGTGGGAATTGTGTGGATTTGTACCCCTCTTATCCAATGTTCTTTGTTAATGATTCCATTTTATAAATAAAAATTATATATATAAATATATATGTAATTTATATATATGGAGAGAGAAAGAGAGTGAGAGGGACAGAAAGAAAGACCACAAAACAATTCTACCATTTGTGAAGCTTTCTTTTGTATGGTATTTTCATTTGGTGGCTGGGGACTTGAACCCATGTTCTTGCACATAGTACAGTGTGTGTGATCTACTAAGTGAACTATCTCCTGGCCCCTCAATAGCTTAGTATTTTGAATCTCTTTATTTTATTTTATTTATTTTATTACTAATGAGAGGGAGAGAGAGAGAGAGAGAGAGAACCAGACATCACTCTGCTGCTACATGTGCTGCCAGGGATTGAACTCAGGACCTCATGCTTGAGAGACCGATGCTTTATCCACTGTGCCACCTCCTGGACCAACCAAATTCAAACTTTATTTTCATTTTCTTATTTTTTTTTTTATCTATTGGATAGAGACAGCCAGAAATCAATAGGGTAGGGGAGATAGAGCGGGAAAGAGAAAAGAGACAACTGCAGACCTGCTTCACTGCTTGTGAAGCTTTCCCCTTGCAGGTGGGGATTGGAGGCTCAAACCTGGGTGGGTCCTTGAGCACCGTAACATGGGCACTCAACAAGGTGTGCCACCACCTGGCCTCCGATATTCTGAATCCCTTAAAGTAGGAAAAACTCAAGAGGAATTTTATCCTACTATCAAAACAATAATTTAGTCTCTAGAAATAATAATTTAATCTGATAAGATTGCTCTAGTTCTTATTGAAATCTACAATAAATCATAACTTATGTATTCCCTCTTCCAAAAGACATTTTAGTCTAAATTAGATATAGAAAATAAATATGATTAAATGTCTTAGATGTTTCTATACAGATTTGATCAAAAGGGGAAAAGGCTTACGTAAAAACTGGTCATAGGGTTTGATTATGCAAAAAAGATTTTCATGCCTGAGGCACCAACATCCTAGCTTCCATAGCCAGCACCACCATAATAAGCAAGAGCTTGGTAAAAATAAATAATTAAAAAAAAATTTCATTATTGGAGAATTAATGTTTTACATTGGGCAGTAAATACAATAGTTTGTACATGCATAACATTTCCAAGTTTTCCATATAACAATACAACTCCCACTAGGTCCTCTGTCATCCTTTTTGGACCTGTATTCTCACTCCCCCTCCTCCAGAATCTTTTACTTTGATGCAATACACCAATTCCAGTTCAGGCTCTACTTGTGTTTTCTCTTCTGATCTTGGTTTTCAACTTCTGCCTGAGAGTAAGCTAATCCTATATTCATCCTTCTGTTTCTGACTTATTTCACTTAACATGAATTTTTCAAGGCCCATCCAAGATCGGCTGAAGCAGTGAAGTTACCATTTTTTATAGCTGAGTAGTATTCCATTGTGTATATATACCACAACTTGCTCAGCCACTCATCTATTGTTGGACACCTGGGTTGCTTCCAGGTTTTGGCTATTACAAATTGTTCTGCTAAGAACTTATGTGTACACAGATCTTTTTGGGTGGGTGTGCTTGGTTATAGTTATAGATCTTCTGAGTTTCCTGGTTAGTTCTCTGTCCCCTGGGGTCAGCACAGGGCCTTCCCATCACTGCTCCAGATTCTGAGGGCAGTAGCAATGGAGACTCACTGTTGCATTTGGTGAGTCTTAGGGGAGTCCTCTCCTCCCTTCAGCTGTCTTTTTGTTGGTGAAACAGACTGGAGGTGGTGTCTCAACTGGTAAACTGCCCGACTGTTACCAGCCACTTAATCTCTCCCTAGTCTCCTCTCTGTCCATGACCCACACGTATTTGCACTCACCGGTGGTTTGGTGGGTTCCTGAAGTCATTCTAGTCCTGTTTTGTTGCAGTCCCAGATGATCTTCTTTGGTATTCCTAGTTAACCCGGGAGAAGAGAGGGGAGAAACGTAGCTGATGCTGTTCTATAGCCCCACCTCTGGAAGTCCTCAAAATAAATAAATTAATATAAAGAAGAAAAAGAAAAAAAGTGTCAGTTAACAAAAGAAAAGTGGGCAGTGGTAGGTAGTATAATGGTTATGCAAAGAGACTCTCATACCTGAGTCTCCAAAGTTCCAGGGTAAATTCCTCACATCATAAACCAGAACTGAGCAGTGATTTGGTAATAAATAAATAATTAAATAAGTAGATAAATAATACAGGTGCTAATGGTAGGGGATGGGGCCAGAGTTTTCTGAGAAAAATGTCTTCATGCTTTACATGCCTTACATAAGTCTTCATAAGCAAACATATATTTTCCAAGTCTATTGAAAATAGGGGATGTTCAGTGTGAGTAAGACCAAGCATATGGCTTGAGCTAGGATAAAGAGTATCAATGACCTCAATGATCTGCAAAGTTTTGGTACAATTGGCTCTAAAAGGTAATAGAAAGGGGGCCAGGCTAGTGTCGAATCAGGTTATGCCACATATTGCAAAGCACAGGGACTGTGCAAGAATCCCAGTTAGAGCTGCTGGCTCTCTACCTCTAGGGAAGTCACTTCACAAATGGTGAAGCAGGTCTGCAGATGTCCATTTTTCTCTCTCCCTCTCTGTCTTCCCCTCCTGTCTCAATTTCTCTATGTTCTGTCCAACAATAACACCAGCAACTGAAGTGTCAACAACAATAATAGCAACAACAACAAAGGAAAAAAATAAGATGGCCGTCAGGATCAGTGACTTATAGTTCAGGTACCAAGCTCCAGCGGTAACCCCGGAGTCAAAAAGAAAAAAAAATACAAATAGATGTATTCCTCTCTTTCTCCCTCTCTTTTTTTTTTCTCTCTCTCTCAAAAGCAAATCAAAAGTTTTGACTTTGGTTTGTGTCGTCTAAAGAGACAGCAATGATTCCTTTCTCCCTCCCTTTACCCCCCTCCCTTCTTTCTTTCCTTCTGCCATTCCTTTTTTTTTTTTTTTTTTTTTAATCTGGGCTTTACTGATTCAGGCTGACTTTTCTGAAAGACACAAACTGAGATACTACAGCACCAAAATTTCTTTTAGTGCTATAGTACTCCCATGTAGTAGGCCAAAGTCTTGAACCCATGAAAAAAGCATGTACCCATGGAAAAGCAGGCATCCTCCCACGTGAACCTTAGACAGTGCTGATATTTAAGCCATGAAACTCACCATCGAATTTATGTTATGTGTGTGTGTGTATGGGGGGGTTCTCTCACATATTATTTGCATAGTACTTATCACTTATTTTGAGGAGTAAATCATCAACCTGAAGCTGAAAGCAAGCAAGCAAACAAACAAACATATTGCACTGGTGTTTCAAATATCACTTTATGTGCACAACAGAAACTGCGAAGGACATAAAGTAATTTGTGATTTTTGTTTGCAAAAACTCCCTTGAAATAGGTTTTATGGGAGTCGGGTGGTAGCACACCCGGTTAAGCTCAGGTGGCACAAAGAACAAGGACTGGCGCAAGGATCTGGGTTTGAACCCCCGGCTCCCCACCTGCAAGGGAGTCGCTTCATAAGCTGTGAAGCAGGTCTGCAGGTGTCTATCTTTCTCTCTCCCCTCTGTATTCTCCTCCTTTCTCCATTTCTCTCTATCCTGTCCAACAACAAGGACATCAATAACAACAACAATAAAACAACCAGGGCAACAAAAGGGAATAAATAAATAAATAAATAAATATTAAAAAAAGAAATAGGTTTTATGTACATTATCTTTTAAAATCTCTATATACTTTGATAAATATGGTTTTCTATATAAAATGACTTTTGGAACTGAAGGAAAATATTTAATACTTCTTAGAATTATAGTTGCAAATCTTTATGTGGTGTAGTTAGGCTCTCCAAAATGTATCCCCCAGCTATATGAAATAACTTGTTTGTTTAAAAATGAAAAATACTCCTTTCTTAACATTGCAAAATACTATTTCATTTCTCACTTAAATGTTTGCATATACATTTTTGTACTGTTGTTTATCAGGGCGAACATTATTATATTATGGAAAATTATGTCAGGGTTCTTCGTGGGAAAATAACTGTTAAAAGTAATAAACTTTTAAAAAATTATAAACTTTGTTCACTGCTAGCTTGAGTTTATGCTAGTTGGTAGCCTTTGCTTGGAGGGAATACTTCACTTCCTACGGCCTTCAATGAAGAGGTGTTTTGCACTCACATAATGCATAATAAAATCAACCAAAGATAATATTCCTATCTCAGTCCTTACTAAAATCGTCTCAGTATCCTAACTATTTAACATTTGATAGTAGTGGCTGATTCAGGCTCTGGTCTTATTTCTCAGGGTTGCAAGGAAACAGATCATTTTAAAGGAATGGGAGGTGACTCTGAATGTAGCACATGCCGTACCACATCTGGCACCAGATGGGAGTACTGTGGACAGCACAGATCAGGGGGAAGCCCATGATAACGAAGCAATGGTCTAGTATCTTTCTCTTTCTTCCCTTTCTCCCTCCCCTTTCCCTGCTCCCAAAAGAATGTATAATGAAACTTGGGATAGGAGGTGGCTCAGTGGTACTCATGTATCCATGTTAGGTCTTGGGTTCATTATCAGTATCACATACATTTCATTTAAGATACTAGAGACACTTCCATGATAAAATAATGTACAGTATTTTCTTTTAAAAAATTATTTGAAATTTAATATTGATATATAAAATTACAAGATAATGGGTATAATTCCACACCTTTCCCACTACCAGAGTTCTTTGTCCCCATTCCTTCTATTGGAAAGTACATTAGTTTTCCCAAGATCACAGATATGGGCTGATACTATTTTTTTTTCTTTTCCTATATTTATTAGTGATTTACAAAATAACAGGTACAATTTCACACCATTCCCACCACCAGAGTTCTGTGTCCCCATTCCCTCCACTGGAGACTGCAGTGATTCTCCCAATGTCACAGATAAGGATTGACTATTATTTCTATAACTATATATATATTTGCCCATCATTTTCCTATGGTCCTGCCCTCTCTTCCTTTTTTTTTTAATTTATTTTTTGGGGAGTTAATGTTTCACATTCAACAGTAAATACAATAGTTTGTACATGCATAACATTCCCCAGTTTCCCATATAACAATACAACCCCCATTAGGTCCTCTGTCATCCTTCTTCATTCTGTATTCTCCCCACCCACCCACTATTTCTATATCTGTGTATCATCTATCTGTCTGTCTGTCTGTCTATCTATCTATCTATCTATCTGCCAGGCTATCCTGAGGGTGTTTCTTCACATGCTTTCTGGGTTGGAGAGAATTCGGAGCCAACCTAGGCTGCTGCTTACTCAGGACGCAGGAACTCTTGTGGCTGAGTGGGATGCAGTTCAATGCTGCCTTTATTGATCAGAAAAGAACTGCCTTTATACCTTCTGGAGTGGAAGTGCAAGGCCGGAAAAGGAAATGGGTAGGATGGGGATGGGGAGAAGGAAAGAATGCAAAAGTAGCAAGCTTCCATCTAACAAGTGGTGATTAAATCAATGCCCTGCAGGCAGGGCGGGTCTCAGACAAAACAATGATTATGTAAATAGAACACAGCATCATGTTGAGTGAAATAAGTCAGAAACAGAAGGATGAATATGGGATGATCTCACTCTCAGGCAGAAGTTGAAAAACAAGATCAGAAAAGAAAACACAAGTAGAACCTGAAATGGAATTGGCATATTGCACCAAAGTAAAAGACTCTGGGGTGGGTGGGTGGGGAGAATACAGGTCCATGAAGGATGATAAATGACATAGTGGGGGTTGTATTGTTAAATGGGAAACTGGGGAATGTTATGCATGTACAAATTATTGTATTTACTGTTGAATGTAAAACATTAATTCCCCAATAAAGAAATTAAAAAAAGAAAAAAAAAGAACACAACACCAAGCAATGGAGTAAGGGGGAGCTGCCATAATGCCCAACATCTATCTACCTATCTACCTATCTACCTATCTACCTATCTACCTATCTACCTATCTACCTATCTACCTATCTACCTATCTATCTACCTATCTACCTATCTATCATCTATCTATCTAAATATTTGCCAATTTTTTTCTATGGCCCTACCTTTCCTTCTAAGTCACACTTACTACTTCAGAGTATCTTTCCTTCTCTCTCTCTCTCTCTCTCTCTGTCTCTGTCTCTCTCTTTCTGGGTCCTAATGGAATTGGGATAATTTCTGGAACCATCCGTTTCACCCCAGTTCCATGGCTGCCAGTTCTTAGCAACATCGCCCCGCCAGATATTCGTCGGGATGTGGCATCATCTAAGTTCATTTCCCACGTCTGTGCTTGACCGGACCTGCCAATATACGTGGATATCTTCGCCCACCCTGTCCAATCTGGTCCCCTACGCCTACACTGAACTTCTCTGTTCCAGACTCTTGGAAACAGAGTTGGCAGTCAGCTGAGGTAAAGAACAAACACCTCATCACAGACCCCTGCAAGCGTCAACCCGGCTTTGACCTAGCACGTTATGATTGGGCCCTCCTCAATCGCTATCAAACAGGCCATGGCCAGTGCGCTGCTATGTTCCATCGCTGGGGAGCCAGAGATGACCCGAACTGCCCCTGCGGCTACAGACAGACTATGACCCACATAATCATGCCATGTTTCACTTTTGGACTTCTTCTTCTAGCGTTTGCCCTTCTTCCGTAGCCAGTCAACAGCGTCAGGTTGAGCCTGATGTAAATTTTCGAGACCTCCTTTGAATCTGGAGAGGTGGCAGTCATTGACCTGGGAGGTCATTGATGTAAATATTAAATAGCGTAGGAGCCAGAACAGAGCCCTGGGGGAGGCCACTTGAGACAGGTCTCCATCTGCTAGACTTGTCACCCAGATGCACCCGGAATCTTCTGTTTTGAAGAAGAATAGTACTATAAATCTAGATCAAGACAGAGAGTGGCTCCCAAACCTGAATAAAATACGTAAATACAATTAACTATTACCATGATGATTTGACCAGGGGCCCATATCTATTCATATTTAGCATAAGAGTCTATGTAACCTCAGAGTCCCTGTCAGTCTGTTTTGCATTACAACATTATTTAAGTTTCAGATGTGCATCATTGAAAGTCAGTTGTGTCTATACTGCATTAATTTCACTGCTAAAAGTCCAATTCTATCCATCACCATGTATTTTCCCCTTTTCCCAATTTATGATTTAACTATCCTATTTACTCTTCTCTTCTGCTAATTACTAATACAACTTACAGTTTAGAAGTTGATTTTTGTTTTATTTCATCTATTTCCTAGTTTGCTTTGGATACCACATATGAGTGGCATTATATGTCTTATTTATTTTTCTAAGAATATACGTTTGAAATTAAGGTCAACTCATGGTGCAAATGGCAGTGTTCCATATGTTTTAGAGCTGATTAGCATCCTACTGTGTATATATGCCACATTTTATTTATCCAATTTTCTTTTCATGGGCACTCATATTATGTCCAGTCCCTCATATTATTAATTATACTGCAGTAAACATGGGAGTGTATTAATGTTTTTATATTTGGGGAGCTTATATAGTGTAGTGGAATTATATGGAAATTCCATTTATTGTCTTGATTATATTATTTTCCATAATGGCTGCATCTATTTACATTTCCAATAACACTGGACTAGTTGAACACATTTCTTTGTGTTTTCATCTGGCAAGGCTAGGAGACATTTTGTTAGTATTTACCAAGGACATGATTTCTCTTTGGTTTTCACTTACCTTATTTTAAGTATTAGTAATTTGATTCTTTGTCTTATTCCATCTTACCCGACCTAGAAATTTTGTGTATCTAAAAATCACCTTAGCAAGTTTTCTTAGTACTTAGCATTGATATTACTTCTATCTTTTTTTTTTACTGTCACAATTTCCATTCCCAGGAGTTCTTATTTCTAATAGGAACAATGCTAGACTGTCTACTTGAGACATTTCTACTCAAACATCTAAAATGATATTTAGAATGAACAGGAGAGCTCACATAGATATTATTCAAGTTTTGCCACATTATAACTCAGCCCCAATCACACTGGAAAAGTTTTTTTGTTGTGATATCTTTTCCATGCCCTTCTGTCTATCTCTGCATCTTTCTACTGGAAAAAAAGAAAAAAAAAGTCAAAATCTGATGTTCATTCTCAAAATTCTCTTTCAAGCTCTTTCATGGTCTAGAGATTTTTCTATCATCCTTTCCATCTCTTATCATCTTTATTCTATACAAGGCCCTCTTATTTATTAATTTCCCTTCATCCTTAAACTTTTTTAACATTTTCCTTTGTTCATGTGACAAATCCAAATGAAGTCTATCTTTTATTTATGTGTTCTTATAAAAGATATACTATTTGTGTGCAAGTCTACTTAAATAATTTTCTTCTGTATACTCCATTTTGTTTATTTTTTTCATTTATATTGCTATGTAAAATGTAGCAAACCTCATAGATACTCATTTAATTTATTTCTCAAGAGGAAAAGGGAGAGAGGCAGATAGACAGATACACAGACAGAGCCCAGAGCAGTACTCCCACATATGCAGTACTGGGGATAATTTCTACTTATGGTCTCCTGAAATCGCTTTCACTGGATTTTTTTTTTTCTCTACAATCCAGCTTCTTTAGAGTTCATTAAGAGAAGGCACCAAAAGGAGGGCCAACCACCAGGAGTGGGATGTCTTTAGGACCTTGAATCAGTAAAAGTTTGGGTTCATTCTGATTGGTTGGGGTTCATGCCACATAAGGTGTTATCTATCTTAAGTATTGCCCTAATTGGCATGAATCTTTTCTCCCAGAGACAGACAATTAAATTGCTTCCAATTCCCTGTTGCCTCAAGCAATGCTTGATAAACTTTACTCTGTATATGTCTCCTTATGGACATATGTGATAATTTCTTAGGATATATTAGCTGAGTCATGGGTTGAAGATGGATTCTTGGCCCATCAGGAACTAGAAAATGAAAAAAAAAAATCTAGGGAATGCAACTTTCTTTTAATCATTATATTGGGGAAAGCTTAGTCATATACTTGTGATTAACTGCAAGTGAGGACGGGAAATGTTAAGTCTCTAATTGCCTTTATATGTGGCCAGATGGAGTTATTATATAGAAAAGAAGATAGATTTGATGTAGCAGATATCAGTCTGTGTTCCCAGAAAGGGTTAACTCAAAAGTACAAGGTTTTTCAGATCCTAAATATTCCAAGAAAAACAACCCTTGGCAAGTTTCTGGGAGATGAGCTTTGAGTTGCTGGAATTTTCTGCTTAACAAGAGTACTGTTTCATGACTGAGATCCTGCACCATAAGGTACTGGTTTGATCAAATAGTTTGGGTAAAATTATGTTTATATAATATTTGTTTTTTTTTTCTTTCTGAGATTATTGGAGTATGAGTAGATGGGATTAATAGTGTGAGCAGTACCACATGATTAGGTTAGTGATCTTTTCTCTCCATTTAGCATGCGTTGTCCCACATTGTTGCTTTAAGAATTAAATACATTTGTGTGATTTCACTGAGAAAGTACACCTGGAAATATGTGTCTAATTTCTTCTGGAGTTTGCCTCATAAACCTTTCCTTTTGCTAAGTTTCGCTGATATTTTTAAGTATCCTTCTGAGAGAGGAGATGGGGGAGAGAATGTGAGAGAAGGACATTGCAATGTCATGTGCAGTTCTTTGAGTTATATCTGGGCTTCACACATGTACCCTACACTGTGAACCACCTCCTAAACCATTTGTATCTTTTTCTATAGTAAACTATAAATGTAAGATTGTTTTATAAGCTGTTTTTTATTTGTGCTTAATGGTAGTTCACAAGATTGTGAGAACACAGGTATAGTTCCAATGAACCCACCACCAAAGTTCTGTGTTCTCATCCTCCCAACAAGAACCACCATAGTTCTCACAAAGGCTTAGAGATAGTTTGCTTCTTTTTTAAATTTTATTATTTTAATTTTGCAGGTTCATGTGTTTGAGTTCTTTAGAATCCATGTAAGAGTGAAACTATCTGGTAGTTTTATTTTACCTCTTTACTTGTTTTGTTAAGCATAATCACCTCTGGTTCCATCCATTTTTGTCCCAAAGGACACATCATCTTTTTGATTACATAACTGTGTTCTGTGGAGTGTATATCCCATAATTAATCTGTTGAAGAAGCTTTCTGATCCCAGACTTCATGATACTAGTTACTGGAAATCCTGCTGATTGCTACCTTTGCATCTATGTTTGCAAAATATGTGTTTTACTTTTTGTTTGACTAACAGTTACATCCTTTTGTAATATATACCATAAAGCCTACAATTCAGGCTCTGTCCTGTTATCACAAAATCTTGTTCTAAGGTGAAGTGTGGATACTTCACAGACTTCTGCCCACAGGCAGTAGAGGGTTATATTGCCACATGTGATAACCTATACCTCTGATGTCTGGCTGCTGCCCTATGGGTTTGGAGCATGGAGTATGGTATAACTACAATAAATTCGGTATCTTTTAGCATTAAAGTAATGTACCTGACATAATGACATTTGGATAATAGCTTTAAGCACCCTTACCCTGATGTTTTCTTCCTTAGAAATGTATTCTGATTTTTGTCTATGTGATGCATAACCACCTGTTATTTACACCTTAATAAATAAATACTCTTGGAATCTTGGGATGGAGAGGTACAGACTTGACACTGTTGTAGGCTAAGTGTGTCATATGTGTGGGTTCCCACCTGACCTCTTCTGGTCAACTGTATGATGACTGTCTGTGGTTACTTTTTCTCCACCTTGGGATATATCTAACCTTAGGGCCATGGTAACTGGCTAATGTTCTCTCTACCTGTGCATTTCCCCTATTTATCCAGTTGTCTGTAGATGAATGTTATGGCTGCTTCAATTCTTTGGCTAAATAAATGGTAAATTATCATAACAAGTACCTGGCCTAAGGACTAGTCACTCTACTAGTAAAGTGAGAGGCATGTAAACTGAGGTACCAGTAGTTCTTTGCTGGAATTTTGTGTAGATAGAAAATAATTCTAATGAAGAAGTATCTAAAGGAAAAGAAAATAAAAATGTTGAAGAAGAAATGATAATACTTGGGTTCAATATTGAAAGAGAGGAGAGCTTTCTATAGGTAGAGGGAACAAAAAATAAGAGAATGCAATTAATCATAAGGTGAATACCATAGCTAATAGGTAGATAGTGATATAAATCTAGTGAGTTAATATAATATGTTTAAATGAATGAGTGAATTGACAAACAGTATATAGATCAAACTCACATTTTGAATTAACTATGGTTTTTAAGAGTTCTTACTTTCATATTTATTAGTTCATATAGTTGAATTAGTTGAACTGTTTAATTATAGAAATGATAATTTGTAAGACAGGTGCCACATGAGTACCACTTCTCATCTCTTCATGATGGCTATCTGCTTATCATTTCCAGCACCAACTGAACTATGATTTTAAGGTGAAAATTTTCCTGGTCTTGTTACATAAACACAATATAATTATCTCTCACCATGCCCTGATATTTCAATGGAAAATCAAAACCTTAGTCTGACAATGGAATTATCTTTTATGAACAAAATTTAGTTTGAATACTCTCAGTGAAATAGTTCACCAGAGAGGGCACTTGCCTTGCTATAAAGGTTGTTCAGGTTTGAGACCCAGCATCTCATAGTAGGTAGCTGTCACCAGGGGAAGTGCTGGTGTTGTGTGGTCTCTTTCTTTGCTCTTGATCTCCTTGCTCAAATGAATAAAAACATGAATGCACAAGGTCCTGTCTCTGAAAAAAAGAAGAGAGTTCCACATTAAAGTAATAATTGTGATGGATACTCAGAGGTAACTAGAGCTATTATTTTCTTGAATCTTCATTTGTACCAACAGTCACCATAGATGGGAACACTGAATCAATTCTTCTGTATACCATGCTCTAGCATATAATTTTATTCAACATTATTTATGTGGAAATGACTCATGTCTGTATGGAACTTACATGCTTATTCTATATCTATATATTTTTTTTCCGGGTACTTCAGTTTCCCCCCACATCCCAAAGATGTGCCTATTAGGTACATTGGCTGTCTAAGTTACTAGTCTTACTGAATGCTGGTGTATGGGCTTCTACCTTTAGACTTGAGCTGCCTAGAGAGGTTTCAGTTACCCATGACACTGAATTTGAATGTTCAGGTTGGAAAATGAATGAATGCAAATGATTGCTTAGTATCAGAAGTATTTAGGGATATTTTGTTCAAAATTTAATGATTTTTTTGTAACCTGAAATGTCTCATAGGAATTTAAGTCTTGTTTATATCTATTAAAGCTGTAGTACAATAGATTGCATTATAAGTATATTTTTATTTTAAGTGGCAACTCTAAAGACACTATTCACAGAGTTAAAGACTTTCCAGTTGGATCAGGAATCTTGTCAATGTGTAAGTTTGCCTGCATTGCACTAGATATAACTATGCAGAGACCATTGTAGACTTGGTAATTGTTAGTTCCTTCAGAATTCTTGGGCCCCATTCTTGCTGGTACGTTGTGATTCTTAATAATTCTCTTTGACTTGCTTGGATTCTTATTATGAAACTCTTCTCTGGCCATCTATTACCTTATGGCCTGTATAACTTTCTAGTTCCTTCGTTTCTCTACCACATCCAGTGGGTAGCATTTGTAGTGACTCTTATGCTTTTTACTCAAGACTCTCATACTACAGTCATGGTTCATGAGTGATGATTCAGTCAGTATTAGATAGCATACACAAGTGTGACCTCAGTAGCTATACTATCAGGCCCAAGTATGTAGTAGGATATAGCATAACACAGTGATAAAATTTTCTTTGGACATATTTCTCAGGACTTATCCTTGCTGTTAAATAACTATATTATCTTCTCTGAATAGTACCATGGAAAAGAAGAATGACTTACCTGGTTTAATATTTCTTCCTCCTCTGAAAACAGTTTCAATTCTGAGTTAAATAATTCTTCATTCTCAAGATATTATACTGTTGAAAAGCACTGCTATGTCTTTTAAATCAATTGGTTTATAAATAGTGGTTTTAAAACAGTCTTATGAAATGCCCCATTTAACTTACAATTATATATTGGTTGAATCAGTTGTTTCCAGTGTCTGTTCTAATGTTTTAAACTCATTCTGAAATTTGATTTTGTTGTTAAGAGTGCGATTTAGGCAATTCACTGAAAGGGTAAATAATCACAGAGAGGAAAAACTATACAATTTTTTTTATAAAAACTCAAATTCAAAGGCCAATGTTGATTAGTATTTTTTTTAACATTTCGTGAATAGACTGGAATCTAACAATAATTCCAGATGGATTTGACAATTTACCAGAAGACTGCAGAATGACGTTGATACTTTTGAAAAATTCAGCTAAGAACAGGCATTTTAACTAGGGCCATCACCAGTTGACTATTCAGCTTGACAGTCTTTTTCAGTGTTGAATCAAGACTACTTTATAGTTATTTCTTTCCTTTGAAGAATATGTGTGATATTATTCCCAAAGCACCTGCTTTTAGACCATAGAAGTAGATATGACATTCTAAATTTGGGACTCAAAAGATTTCTTAGTCTTGCTTTCAGTCCAATAAGTATAATTTAAAGTGAAATAAGTGAGTATATGGTTGAAAACCTTTTTAAGGTTTTCTAAATGGTTCATACATTGCTAATATACTCCTGACAATGACCAGTGCTAATAAAAATCCACATATATTCCCTTTGCCATCTAACTCTTTCAGAAATGCTATGTATGGCTATCATTAACAGCAGCATGCTGAAGTAACTTTTAAGAACTCATTGCAAGCAATTATACACAGAACTTTATAAAACAAGTGATCTCTTTTTCGAACTGTTGACAATTTAAGAAAGATATGATTAGTGTAGATTATTTTAACACATGCATTGTAGTAGACAATAATGATGGGCAACACTTCTTTTCTTCCATTTCATAGTGAAGCCAGAATATATCTAAGTAGAAGTCAGTACATTTTGGTACACAACTCATTTTAATTGCCCAAGAAAGAA
This sequence comes from Erinaceus europaeus, assembly GCF_950295315.1. Taxonomy (NCBI): domain Eukaryota; kingdom Metazoa; phylum Chordata; class Mammalia; order Eulipotyphla; family Erinaceidae; genus Erinaceus; species Erinaceus europaeus. The sequence continues at coordinate 168,500,564 of NC_080162.1, read as the reverse complement.
GCACATTCACATTTGAAAATAAATTCAGAATTGAAAAATAGCCCCAGATAGTAGCTGATAAGATGTAATGGAAGCATCTGACACAACAGTTCAATTGTGATTAAAATAATTGAAGCAAAAATTAAAAGTATTATTTTTTAAAATTAAGGAACAGTATACTGATAGAAAATACAATTAAAATAATTTTATTTACTTATTTATTTATTTTAGAGAGTGAAAAAGACCACAGCACAAAAGTTCCTTCAAAGTGTGCATGTTATATAGTGCATCTATATGTAATACTTATAAAATTAAATACTTTATAAAGAGAGGCAATATATATCCACATATTTTAACTCATACTGTATATGTAGTATAATTCATACATATATATGTATATGTGCATAAACTTGTAGATATGTGCTAGTCATTGGACATGAGCTCCCTTGTCAAGGGGGTGCCCTTGGAAAAGGCAACTTTTTCTATAGCTAAGAATAAATCTGAATTAAAAGACCTTTCTTATAGTAGCGTTCTGGCAGTTTATTTGCATGTTAATAAATGTTACTCTCATAAGTTAGTGGAACCGCTATCCACCAACAATGGTTGTTAGAAGGAACAAAACAGAAAGGAGATACTGCCACATTAACAGATACTAGAAATCACTGACATAAAAATTTAACAATGTTAAAATCAGAAAAAAAAAATTGTTCAGATTAAAGCATGAGTTCTTCTAACAGATCCTGCCAAAAACACACTGCACGATAGCTCCCAAAGATACTATTTTAGTGCTATAGTATAATACAAGTTCTTAATGACACTATTTTGAACTTCACTAACTCAGGTTTATTTTTTCATATAGAAACAACAGACAGATACAGAAGAAGAGAAAGAGAAAAAGAGAAAGGGGAAAAAAACACCAAAGTTTCTAAGCATCCTTCTCTGTGGTAGGGGCCAGACTTGAACCATGATCATCTGCCTGATATAGTAGGCAAACTCTCCAGGTGAGCTATTTTGCCATCTTGAACTATACTGTTGATTTTTCATCTTTAATGATGCTTTTGTATTTTTCTCTTAATATGTCTAAGGGGTCTACTTAGAGAAAAATTATGTCAGATAAGTTGAATAGCAAGTTGATGGGGTACTTCTCTACTATGTCACTGTTTAAGCACAAATGCTGGTATTAGTCCACCTTTTCCATATCTTTCCTAGTAGTTGTGCTACTCTGATTAACCCTGACTGACGTAGTTAATAGAGGAAAGAACAATTCAAGCTCATAGAAATAGCTAGAATATTTTTTAGCTCTAACCCATCAAAAAGCGGATCATGTACACTTTTGAAGCCCAATTTGATTTATCATAGAAAATAAAGTAGTGGAATAGGTGTGACTCAAAGGTGTGCATCAGGAAGTTTTTGCTTGATAATTGTTCTCTTATATTTGACCTAATGAAGTCTGGAATTTGCAGACCTGTTTCACCACCTGTGAAGTGACTCCCCTGCAGGTGAAGACCCAGGGGCTCAAACTAGGGTCCTTATGCAGGTCTTTGCACTTTGTGCCATGTGTGCTTAACCTGCTGTGCTACCGCCCGACCCCCTTATTTGTATTTTTTAAAATGTTTCTTTTTTAAAAATTTATTTAAGAAAGGAGACATTAACAAAATCATAGGATGGGGGGGGGGAGTACAATTCCACACAATTTCCACCACCCAATCTGCATATCCCACCCCCTCCCCTGATAGCTTTCCCATTCTCTATCCCTCTGGGAGCATGGACCCAGGGTCATTGTGGGTTGCAGAAGGTGGAAAGTCTGGCTTCTGTAATTGCCTCCCTGCTAAACATGGGCGTTGACTGGTCGATCCATACTCCCAGTCTGCCTCTCTCTTTCCCTAGTAGGGTGGGTCTCTGGGGAAGCAGAGCTACCGAACACATTGGTGGGGTCTTCAGTCCAAGGAAGCCTGGCTGGCATCCTGATGGCATCTGGAACCTGGTGGCTGAAAAGAGAGTTAGCATACAAAGCCAAACAAATTGTTGAAGAATCATGGACCCAAAGTTTGGAATAGTGGAGATGAAGTGTTGTGGGGGGTGCTCACTGCAAACTCTAGTGTACTACTGCTTTCAGGTTTATGGATACTTGTGAATATATGCTCTATCTCCTGGAACCTGGTGTATATCTAGGTTTTGGGACTTTGTTAGGAAGTGAACCACCTGGAATGGAATTAGAGAATACTATGAAAGGAAAGGTCTCACCCGTGTAATGATGCTGAAGGGTTTTCATTCCACACCTGAAGTCTCTGGATGCAGTCTGAGCTGAAGCATGTGGAGGTGGCACTCGTTGTGTTGATTAGGTTGCGATCAATGGATGCAATATTATTTGATAAGAATTAGGAGAAGCATGAGGGAAAGTGGGCCCTACCTTAGGGTCTCAGGACTGGGGGAAGTTTAGGCTCTATAGTGGAAATGTGAGGTTCCTGCTGTCTTAGGGTTCAAGAAGACAATGGATAGTTATTGTTATCATCACATTATTTGGTCCCTTATTTGTATTTTTTAAAACACAATTTGTCTGCTATATCCTTTTGAAAAATATTCTTATTTAAAACATCAAATTGCACCTACACTCATTTTTGTAGTGATTTCTGTGAAAATGAATTTCTTATTTTTAGTTTGGTATATTCTTTAAAAAATATTGATTTTAAAAATTAAGAGATAACGGGCTCTAGAGTTCTAATAGATTCCTCTCTCCACCATCACTGGTCACAAAACACATTCACACACCCTCCTATACTTATTCATTGGATAATTTAGGCACTTTGGGTAGCCTAATGTGCACACCTCTGGGTTGTGGTAGGAACTGGTGTTCTTCCGGAGAACCTATGCAGACATGGCGAGAATGTGTGCAGACGTCTACATAGAGTGTGGCCTCAGCAGGAAATCATTGCTTTTTCATGTCAGCGGTCTAGTGAAATGATGTTATTTGAGGGACAGCCATACTTAATTCTGATAGTTCTTGTCAGATGTGTTTCACTAGAGGGACTGACTACCGGTGATTTTTTGCTGTCTTCTGTGGTCACTTCAGCCTTTATCTTACATACTGGCTTTACTTACCAACTAAACTCTGAGATATCTATCTCCCTGCTACTTTTGTCAATCTTTAGGTGCTCAGAATTTAACCTGGGGCCTCATTATGCAAGGGATGCTCTGTACTGCTAAGATACCTCCCCAGGTGCTGTGTATTGACATTTTATCCTAATCTTTTGATATTTTTAAATTCTTGATTTTGGGAGTCGGCGGTACCTTAGCGGGTTAAGTGCACATGGCGCGAGGTGCATAGAGCAGTCTAAAGATCCAGGTTGGAGCCCCCGGCTCCCCACCTGCAGGGGAGTTGCTTCACAGGTGGTGAAGCAGGTCTGCAGGTGTCATTCTCTCCCCCTCTCTGTCTCCCCTCCTCTCTCGATTTCTCTCTGTCCTCTCCAACAACAGCAGCAACAACAACAATAATAACCATAACAATGATAAAACAACAAGAGCAACAAAAGGGGAAAAAATGGTCTCCAGGAGCAGTGGATTCGTGGTCCAGGCACTAAGCCCTGGAGGTAAACAAACAAACAAACAAACAAAAAACCCTGACTTTAATGATGGCCTTTTTGGTTAGTACTGGGTAAACTGTTAATTACATTTATATACTTTCTTCAAGTTTGGGAGTCATGGGAAGTCATGGGCCCCTAGGAACATACCTAAAATAGACTTCCTACCGTCTCTCCACCCCAAAACCTCTATTCTCATCTGCTCTATTCCCATTTTTTTTTTAAATTAATATTTATTCATTTATTTTGAATGGAGACAGAGAGAAATTGTGAGGGGAAGGGGAAATAGTGTGGGAGAGAGACAGAGAGACACCTGCAGACCTGCCTTACCACTCATGAAGCTTTCCCCCTGCAGGTGAGGACCAGGGCTTGAACCCAGATCCTTGTGCACTGTAATGTGTGTGCTTAACCAGGTGCACCACCACCTAGTCCCCCATTTTTTTGGTTCCTCTTTATTAAACAATTTGTCCTGATTTATACCTTACTGATTTTCAGTCACCAAGTTGCAGATGCTACTATGATTCTAACTTCCCTGGGCAGATGACCTCACCAAAGTGATAGTTTTCTCCTTTGCTTATATGTGGTAGATTAGTTTGCTAAAGAAATGATGGTCTAGTGTTGTACCCAATGTTTAATTAGGAAGTACAGGACTTAGCAGAAGCATTCTACTTTCTACTCATCTCTGTATTGACCTGAATTTGAGAGCTGGTAAAATTCACTTTTTCAGTCAACTTGCCTATGTTTATTTTTTAAGGATTTTCATTTATTAAGTAAATAATAATACATGATTTATTATTGAGAGGTAGAGATTGGGAGAAAGTGATATCAGAGAACAAACAGGATTTCATGATAGAGGATTCAATGCTTTATCTATTACTCCATTTCCTGGGTTACATAAATAAGTCATTAAAAGAAGTAGTGGATAAATAAAAAAGGAATGGTGAGATTAACAGATTGGAGTCTATAGTGAGACAAGCCTTTATAAAAAAAACAAAGAATAACAAAATATATTTGAAAAGTTATGGTGAAGGGGGCTGGGAGGTGGCACACCAGGTTGAGCACACATGTTACAGTGCACAAGGACCCAGGTTCGAGCCCCCGGTCCTCACCTGCAGGGGGAAAGCTTCACAAGTGGTGAAGCAGGGATGCAAGTGTCCTTCTGTCTTGCTCCCTTTCAATCTCCCCCTTCCCTCTCAATTTCTGGCTCTCTCTATCCAGTAAATAAATAAAGATAACTTTTTAAAGTTATGGTGAAGTATTTTATTGTGCTGTTTTATTTTATGTTGTTTCCAGGACTCAGTAAAAACTTTTTACATATAGAAATAGAGACAGAGACAGAGAAAGAGAGAAAGACACCGCAGCACCAAGTTTACCCTGGTGTGGTGTGTTCCTAACTTAAACCTCGGTCAAAATGCATGGTAAAGCATGCACCCTCCCAGGTAAATAGTCTTGTCGAGACTTTTGAAAAAAATTAAGAATTTTAAGAGTTTAAAGATCTTAAGAGTTCTGATTTACGGATGAAGTTTTTTGATAAATATTTGTCACACTACTAGAAGACTCCATCGTTTGTCTCAGTTCTTTTGAATATAATTCATTACAGCTAGAACACCAGAAAAATATTTTCAAAGGTATTCATAGATGACACACAGTATCAAAAGATGCATTTATCAGTACACCAAACTCTAGCCATTGTATCTGGCTTTAATTATTAGCAGACAGTAGAAAGCAAACGTATGTACCACATAGCAGAGAAACATGGACAGGCATAAGCATGGCTGAATTTATTAGTATGTGTTATGAGGGATATTTTATGTAGCCATAGAAGGCAGTACAAATATCCTATTGTGGCTGTTACAAAATGGGTCTTTGAGATCAGTTTGAATATTTCATATTGAGAACAAGGGTTATATACTATGGAATACCACTGAAATAAATTATTTTATCTAATCTCGGTGCATGTTTGCTGATGGTTCTGTTGTATCTGTCTCATGTATTATAATTTCCTTCATCATTCCTGCAATTCATAGCTCTTGATTAGAATGTTGTTCTTCCTGGCCTAGATTTCATTCTTGATAATGCTATATACACATTATATAAGAAGTGTGACAAGAACATTCCATACACTCAACCTATCAGAGAATACCTTGAGGGTTCTGCTTTGTGATGACTTAAAAACAAAGAGGGCCCATTTGCCTCTCAAGGAGTATCTGACCAGCTGCCTTAGAGCCATCAAGATGCCTCTATCTTCTCTTTCATCAGCTATTTTGTCTCATATGTTAAGTATAAGCAATGTGCCTCATCCGCAACTTCGCAGCATACCAAGTGAGTTGGTCTAGTTATATACAAGCATAGAGGGTCTATCATGGTTTTCAGTGGCATTCTCACTAGATTAACAATAAAAAAGGACACTTGACAGGTAACTGAAACACTGAATATCTTACTATCTTGTTGATATTGTAGTAAATAGAAAGGACATAGATCTGCAAAATCTACTGTCCACTTGAAATCATTTCACTCCTCTAGATTCTGAATAATTAGTACAATTAGGATATTTATCATCTCTAAAGACTTCAACTAACTGAACTAGTTTTTTAAAAATTTCTTTACTGGGGAATTAACGTTTTACATTCAACAGTAAATACAATAGTTTGTATATGCATAACATTTCCCAGTTTTCCATATAGCAATACAACCCCCACTAGCTCTTCTGTCATCCTTTTTGGACCTGTATTCTCCCGACACACACAAACCCACTCCAGAGTCTTTTACTTTGGTGCAACATACCAATTCCAGTTCAGGTTCTACTTGTGTTTTATTTTCTAATCTTGTTTTTCAAGTTCTGCCTGAGAGTGAGATCATTCCATATTCATCCTTCTGTTTTTGACTTATTTCACCTAACATGAATTTTTCAAGGTCCATCCAAGACCGGCTGAAAATGGTGAAGTCACCATTTTTGATATCTGACTAATATATATCACAGCTTGCTCAGCCACTCATCTGTTGTTGGGCACCTGGGTTGCTTCCAAGTTTTGGCTATTACAAATTGTGCTGCTAAGAACTTATGTGTACACAGATCTTTCTGGATGGGTGTGTTGGGTTCCGTAGTATATATCCCCAGGAGAGGAATCGCAGGATCATAGGGTAGGTCCATTTCTAGCCTTCTGAGAGTTCTCCAGACTGTTCTCCACAGAGGTCGGACCAATTAACATTCCCACCAGCAGTGCAGGAGGGTTCCTTTGACCCCACAACCTTTGAAGCATTTGCTGCTGTTACCTTTTCTGATGTATGACATTCTCACAGGAGTGAAGTGGTATCTCATTGTTGTTTTGATTTGCATTTTTATGACAATCAAAGACTTGGAGCATTTTTTCATGTGTTTCTCAGCCTTTTGGATCTCTTCTGTGGTGAATACTCTGTCCATGTCCTCTCTCCATTTTTAGATAGAGTTATTTGTTTCTTGTTGTTGAGTTTGGCAAGCTCTTTATATATTTTGGTTATTAGCCTCTTGTATGATGTATGGCATATAAAGATCTTCTCCTATTCTGTCAGGGGTCTTTTTGTTTGGGTATTGGCTTCTTTTGCTGTGCAGAAGCTTTTTAATTTGATGTAATCCCATAGGTTTATACTTGCGTTAGTCTTCCAATATTCTTGTTGGTCTAACCATTTTATATAGTATATTATGGGGCCCCTCTCTCAGTACTTTTCAAATTACTGATCACTCTTTCCTGGATTGACTTGTATCTAAGTAAGGTAATTAAAGAGTCCATAGTTGTGGAAATTGACAGTTGTTTCAATATTATTTTAATCCCTGAGTTGGAGCTCAGTATCTTAAAAGCCTCTTTTGTTCTTTTTCTTCCCTGTATGCTATGGGAACCTGAAGACTTTTAAACTATAAGTAGACTTCTTAGCTTAATCACTGACTCATGACCAAGAAATAAAGCAGGGTGGGGCAGAGATAATCCAATGGTTATGCAAAGAGACTCTCACAGCCCCACCACTAGGCCACCAAGGTATAGATCTTCTCCTGAGTTTCTTGGTTAGTTCTCTGTACCCTGGTGTCAGCACAGGGCCTCCCTCCTGCTGCTTCAGATTCTGAGGGCAGTTGCAATGGAGACTCACAATTGCATTTGGTGAGTCTTAGGGGAGTCCTCTCCTCCCTTCAGCCATCTTTTAGTTGGTGAAACAGACTGGATGTGGTGTCTTAACTGGTAAAGCCCCTTAATCTCTCCCTAGGCTGCTCTCTGTCCACGAGCCACATGTGTTTGCACTCACTGATGATTTGGTGGGTTCCTGAAGTCTAGTCCTGTCTTGTTGTGGTCCCAGGTGGTGTCCTTTGGTATTCCTGGTTGACCTGGAAGAGCACAGGAGATAAACACAACTGCTGCTGCTTTGTAGCCCCACCTCCCTGAAATAGTTTTAAAGGAGGGAGAAGACAGTCTCAAAGAGGTCAGATGAGTCACCAAGTATTAGGTTCTTCCTTTACTTTTTGAGGCGGCAGGTTTTCTAATTTTTGTGAAAAATAAATATAATTACCATTATATTATGACTCATTTATACCCATTTCATTTTTCACTTGTAGTTTTTATTTTATAAGAACAATAAGATGTAAATATCCTGAAGTTTTATTATATATATCTAGCCTAATCCTAGCAGAGTTTTTAGACAACTTGTCATAACCACCAAATTCATAGATTTTTTTGGTTAGTAATAAAATTGTTAATATTTAATAGTGATTTTTGAGATATAATTAAAACTTTTTTTTAAACATTTTTTCCTTTTTATTTATTTGTTTATTTATTGTATAGGGACAGAGAGAAATTGAGAGAGGAGGGGGGAGATAGTGAGAGAGAGAGACAGAGAGACACCTGCAGCCCTGCTTCACCACTTGTGAAGCTTTCCCCTGCAGGTGGGGACCAGGGGCTTGAATCTGGGTCCTTGCACACTGTAATGTGTGCACTTAACCAGGTGCGCCACCGCCTGGCCCCATAACTAAAACTTTCATACAGTAAAGTAGTATGGTCCTTTTCAGCTTCAATAATACATTTACTATATCAATATTAGTTGGACAAGTTTATAGTATTGATTTGTAGAAGATAATATATTATTTTATCTTTCTGTGAGAGTTGACTTTTATAAATACATTCATAACAGTATAATACATATTTGCCCCCAAGTTTTATTGCTGGGCTTGGTGGCTGCACTATGAATACACTGCTTCTGCAGGCCGTTTCCTCCCCTTTTTTGTTGCCTTTGTTGTTTATCGTTCTTCTTGTATAGGACAGAGAGAAATCGAGAGAGGAAAGGAAGACAGACAACTGGAGACCTGCTTCACTGCTTGTGAAGTGACCCCCCTCCTGCAGGTGGGGAGCCGAGGGCTGCAACTGGGATCCCTATGCTGGTCCTTGCACTATGTGTGCTTAAACCACTGCATTACCTCCCGGTCCCCATTTTAACTTATGATTGCAATCTCTAGGGATAAAGGTGTCAAAGAATTCCACTTTTTCTTTTTGAAAGGTATACTTATGCTTGAATAATGTTAAAGTCCTTATTTTCAAATAAATTATTTTATTTTATTTTTCTATTTTATTTGATAGCATAGAGAGAAATTGAGAGGGAAGTGAGAGAGAAAGGGAAAGATCGACACTTACAGATCTGCCTCATTGCTCATAAAGCAGCCCCCCCTTCTCAGGTGGGGAGCAGAGGTTCAAACGCAGGTTCTTGTGCATGGTGATGTGTGAGGTACCACCACCTGATAATCCAAAACCAAATTATTTTCTACACATGCTACTTTCATGTGTTCTGATTGTTCTTGGGGAAATTTCTTGTATTTAGTCAACCTCTTTTGTACTTCTATAAATATTACATGTAATTTTGTCAAAATTCATAACTTCTAATGTTCAGGATTTTATTTGTACAAAATAAATGTCACTCTAAAGCTTATTTTTAGCAACCTAAGAAGCTTAATAGTTTGGAGTTAAAAGATCAAATTAATTTAGAATCAATGGGATAAAATATGTGCTGGTCTCTGAAGTGTCTCCCAAGGATCCTTGTATTAAGTAACTGAAAGATTTTAAAAAATCAGCAGCAATTTAATTTCATATATGAACTGAACCTAATGGAAATCACCAACCCTCTTGGCTTTCCTTTTAGTGGTTCACTGATCATGCTATTCCTGTAATTCTCTTTGGAGATATGTCCTCCTTGCTTACTATCTTTGTGCTGACTCTAGAAGTAGATAATTTCCCTTAAAATTTTACCCCTGCTGAAATAATGATCTTATAAAAGTATATATGAGGATTTTTTAAACTGTAATTTAAATATACCTAAATTATAGAGAATATATAAAAGGGAATAATTAGAATGTCCTATGTATAAAAAAAGTTCAGTTAAGGATTTTAAAGAAATCTGGTCATTATAAAAATACGTGTTTATTATGGATGAAATTAGGTTATTGAATCATATGTAGCTTCCCTCCTTCTGTCCTTCCATTTCTTTCTGAGAGAGACAGAGGCATGAAGGCAAAGAGAGTGTGAAAGTGATCATAACACCAGTGCTTCTTTCTATAAGGTGGGTGCCATGCTTAAACTTGGCTCAAACATTTGGCAGAACAGCACACTATTTAAGTGGGATATTTTGCTGGCCATATGTAACAATTCCGTGCAATTTTTAATTTATTTATTTGAGAAAGATGGAGAAATTAAGGTGGGATGGGGGATATACAGAGGGAGAAAGAGACCTATAGCCCTGCTTCACTGCTCATGAAGCTTCCATCTGCAAGTCAGGGCTGGGGCCTTTAACCCAGATCCTTGTGCATTGTAACATGTACGCTCAATCAATTGTGTCACAATCAGACACTCTTTTATGTGTATTTCATATGTGAATAATACTTATTGAGGGCTGGGATCGGGCTGGGGTCTCATCTGTATGAATCTTTGCTGTACTGCTAAGGCACTTCTCTGGTGACATATTGTTTTTTCACTTATTTCTCCCAAGAAGCTTATGAAGTCTGTAGTAGGCAGAATAGTGTTCTGATAAAGACATACACGTCCTAATCTCATGAATCTATAAATATGCCATGTTGTGTACATATCATGGAGAATTAATGTTGCAGATGGAATTAAGGCTGTTATTCAGAGGATGTCCAGAGGGGAGAGAATAAGAAAGAGATAGATGATTGATACAGGGCAAGCAAAACTCTGCTAATCATTGTCGACTTTGATGTGAGAGTGACATTAGCTAGAGAATTCACATATTCCAAGATTCTGAGTACAGCAAAGAAGTGGGATTTCCCCCACTCCCCACCCACAAATGTCTCCAGGAGGAATGCAAGCCAGCTGACATCAGTGAGAACTTAAATGTCTGACTTGTAGAAATGTGTGACTTGTCGAAATGATAGTTTTGTGGCATTTTAAGTCATGGAGCTTGTGGTAATTTATAGGAATATGAATGCTGATTATACTTGGTAGGAAACTAATCCGTGATCCATTTTGCTGTCCAGTATAATAAAGCTTAGGTTTCACACTTAAGTTCACAAGGCGTCTAGTGATAGAGACTTGATGGCATCATGCACACAATGAACTCTACTCATGAAGACATTCAGCCAGCATTCTTTTTTTTAAAATTTATTTTTTACTTAAGAAAGGATAAATTAACAAAACCATAGGGTAGGAGGGGTACAACTCCACACAATTCCCACAACCCAATCTCCATATCCCATCACCTCCCCTGATAGCTTTCCCATTCTCTATCCCTCTGGGAGCATGGACCCAGGATCTTTGTGGGTTGCAGAAGGCGGAAGGTCTGGCTTCTGTAATTGCTTCCCCGCTCAACATGGATGTTGACTGGTGGGTCCATACTCCCAGTCTGCCTCTCTCTTTCCCTAGTAGGGTGAGTCTTTGGGGAAGCAGAGCTCCAGGACACATTGGTGGGGTCTTCAGTCCAGGGAAGCCTGGCCGGCATCCTGATTCAGCCAGCATTCTAACTTCCTCTCTACCCACTATCCTAAAACCCCCTGAACATTTTTCCAGATATGTGATGCATATGTGTTTATGCAATTTTTGTCTTTTAGCTACACTTTTGATTTAAGGGTAGGAACACACCAGACGTCTTTAAACAATCCCTCAGTACTGTCTCATTAACAATAAAATTCATACATATAGATTCTCTGAATAGTTAAATTACTTGAGTCACTTATATAGTGCTTGGTTGAAATTTAAATTTTCTAAATTTTCTTTGGCTTGTATCTCAGGATTCTTCACAGCTTGCTAACCCTAGAGAATAGTTGAGTGTTTTCAAAAGAAAAAAAAATCATACCATTTTTACTCTGGATGTGAATTGTTTTAAAGACATATGTTTTTGTTTTTTTCTCATCTAGGTGAAATAGCATTTGGCCTAGATACACATATGACCCACAGTAATTAGAAATTGATTTCCTGAAAAGACAAATGAAAGGAAAATGTCAACATCTTTTAATAGAAGAAAGTTTTACTTTACCATTTAGTCAAAGGGAACTCCTTTGACACTTTAGAGTAGGAATATGACCTAATGCGCTAAAATTTGAGTTTAGTATTCTATGTATCTATCTTTTTCATACTTACTCTGAGGTGGGACTAGTTTAAATATATATATATATATATATATATATATATTACCTTTTGACTACTGATTTATCTGAGAGAAAAAAAAACTATGCTTGAAAAGATTTTGTTCAAGTAACGAAAAAGGATTCAGGTTCACAAGATCTCTGAAGATTCATTTTACTTGAAGATGTGCTGGCAAAAGAGTGTTATTCAAGAGAAGACCAGAGACATGTCAAGACATTTAGAAACAAGACAATACACAAAAATGAATTATTTTTCTCTGCTTATTTATTTATTATGCTGTGTATTTACAGAAAACTTTGAGTTTTTGTGTTACCATTTCTCTACATCTCAAGGCCATTTCTTATAATTTGAGAGTTTATTTTTAGTGTGTTATAAACTAGAGATAAAGGAGTGTCAGTATACATATATATATATCTGGGTTTTTTTTTCATTTTAAAACGTGTTCAAAATCAAGAATGACAAGTAAGAAAAAGAAGACTTGTCCTCCTCTTTTAAGCATGTAGCTTGCTTAAAATTATTATGTGAATTACATAGTGCATCAGATGAGAATAAAAAAAAGTTAGGTATGTCTTTTTCCTAATCCATACTCGTTACCTTCAGAGGTAACCATCATGAAAAGATTATTTTTCTTGAAATTTTGAATTCCATTATAAGTGTAAGAAAATACATGTATATAAACTTATTTTTGATACTCACCATAGGGTCTATTTAGTACCTTTGTTTTTTGCTTAAAAATTAATATAGTGAAGGCCTTTTCATGTTATCACATACTTATCTGTCATATTTACTTTAGTAACAATATTATATTTCATGGCTTGAGAACACCAAAATCTTACTAAAGGATATGCCAGCTGTTAAGCTACTGTATTTAATTTCCATATCCATCTTTCTACATTCTGACTTAGAGTGCTAGGATTGAAACTCTGCAAACCAGTTTTTTTTTTTTTTTCTATGAAGTCAGTTGGATTCCTATTTAGGATTTGTCTATAGTGTATACTAGAGGAAGATAGGTGAGAGGGAGGAAAGTTTATTTTTGTGTTTACTATTTCTGGTTTCATTTTGTTTCTTGTGAGTATCTGTTGAGAAGTAGGTCCTTTTCATCAAAGTTGTAACTGATTATTCTCACAGAAACAATAAACTCTATTGCAGTTTTCCCAAAACTGTCTTCATCACACTCCACCAGAAACCCAGAGTCAGCTGATGATAACCTAAGGTCTGAGACTCGGTTTTGCAAGATACTTAAGTTTTTCAGTTTTGGTATTACAATCTCTTCATTTCAAGAATGAAAATAACAGTGCATTAAAATATTCTGGCGTGGTTTCTATAATCTGACTACTAGACTTTTCTTAATACAGTGGAAATTTATTTCTAGTCAGTTTCACTTTTAAATTTAAATAAATATTCTGTCCATCCTTTTTTGTTTCCAGGGTAGAGGTAGCCATGCAAAGAGAGTGAAAGAGACCACAACATTGAAACTTCTTTCAGTGTGTTTGTGGGTCAGGCTTGATCCTATGTTGCATACATGGCAAAGCAGCATACTATCCAAGTGACCTATTTCACTGGCCCTTGTCTATACTTCTTTTTGAGTTTGTAAGCAAATATTTCCTTATGAATCTAAAGCCAAAGATGATGTGCTTTAAATTTTATAATCACTTACAAATTCTCTTTCAACAAAGTGTCATGGTATTAATTTTCAATCCCACTGTCAACATATACATCTTGAAAATTTTTTACTATAAATTAGTTGGTATAGTGTTTCTTGTTATTGACTGCATTTCTTTGAGAGTAAGATTTAGACACTTTTCATATAGTTGTGGTCATTTGCATCTGCACTCTGTATTTCTTCATTGGAATTCAGTTTTCCCTCTATTTGAAGAAGTTTTTACGTATAAAAGAAATGAGCCTTTTAGTCTGCTCTTTATAAATATTTTTTCAGTTTGTGTTCTTTTGTTTTTATGCTTTTTGTGTCATAAAAGAGCTTTAAAATACTTGTGTAATTTTTATGTCCTTTGTTTTTGATTCTTGCTTAGAAAGTGATTTTCTATGGTAAATTTTAAAAATAACTCTCCCGTGGGCCCTTTTAGTACTTCGTTGCTTAAAAAAATTAAACTTATTAATTAATTAATTAATCAATTAATTTTATTTAATTATTTTTCCCAGAGCACTTTTAGCTCTGGCTTATGGTGGTATGGGGGGATTGAACCTGGGACTTTAGAGCCACAGGCATGAAAGTCTGTTTGCATAACCATAATGCTATCTATTCCCACCCCTATACTTATTAATTTTTAATGAATCTTATCATTTTTGTAGGGTTTAGAATAGGGAGATATTGGGCTAGCACATAATATTTTTCAAAGGACTTTCTGATTTTTCCAGATGACTCTCCTAATGCCATTTGTGGACTAATTTACCTTTTATTCAAGTTAATTTAAAATTCCAGTGTTTATTATATGCCAGATTATTTTGCTCATTCTGGGTCTATTTCTAGAACTACTGACATTTTTCATTTATCTCCTGAAATTTTATGTGGTGCCTACTATTTTCAAGTATAGTAATCTATGTCAGTATCTGGTAAGGTTAACTTTAAAAGATTACCCTTTTTAAAACATTATTTTTTAATTCTTATTGGGGGGGGAGGTAATGGTTTATTGTGCAATCATTGACATACAGGTACGATTTTATTACACATCAAGTGAAAGTTGTCTTCCACTTCTCTCTCCCCTCCCTTCCCCAGAGTGCTTTGCTCTGACGTAGTACACTATTCTTAGTCTGTGTGCTACTCTGTGCTATCCTACCCTGTCCATATCTGTTAAGTTCCACTCACAGGTGAGATCATTTGGTAGCTATCTTTCTCTTTTTGGCTTACTTCATTTACCATGATGTCTTCAAATTCCATTCATGATAATGCAAAGGAGACAAATTTATCATTGTTAAAAATGAGTAATATTCATTATGTATATAAAGCACACTTGTTTTAGCCACTCATTAGCCATGTTCATGGCAGCTCACTTTGTAATATCCCAAACCTGGAAGCAACCCAGATGAGTGGTTAAAAAAATGTTTTTGTTGGGAGTAGGGTGGTAGTGCAGTGGGTTAAGCGCATGTGGCACAAAGCGCAAGGACTAACATAAGAATCCCGGTTGGCCACTGCTCCCCACTTGCAGTGGAGTCGCTTCACAGGTGGTGAAGCAGGACTGCAGGTGTCTATCTTTCTCTCCTTCTCTCTGTCTTCCCCTCCTCTCTCCATTTCTCTCTGTCCTATCCAACAACAACGACAACAATAATAACTACAGCAATTAAAAATGTTTTTGTTGACTTAATTTTCAGTTACAGCTATGTATAGGTATATAATATCGTAATTCAATATCTGTATAAGCTATACTATTATCAACCATCAAAAAAAGTTTCCATCGATCACTATCTAATCTATTCCCTTTACCAAAGTTCCTTATCCCATGTTTCCCTTCTCCTAAGATTATCTCCAAAAATCTGGTTTCTTTTTACCAGCAATAGACACCCACGTGTCCTTCACCTCTCATTTCACTTTCTCCTCTGGTAGCCACAATTCTGTTTCCAGAATAATATGAAATATGAATTTTCTTATTTTTTGCTTTGTTTCTTTATCTTTCACATGAGTGGAAATATGATACTTTGCTTCCTTCATCTGACTTACTCAATATAGCATAATTCCTTAAACTTTTAAAAAAATATTTATTTATTCCCTTTTTTGCCCTTTTTGTTTTTTATTGTTGTAGTTATTTTTTATTGTTGTTATTGATGTTGTTGTTGTTGGATAGGACAGAGAGAAATGGAGAGAGGAGAGGAAGACAGAGAGAGGGAGAGAAAGAGAGACACCTGCAGACCTGCTTCACTGCTTATGAAGCGACTCCCCTGCAGGTGGAGAGCCAGGGGCTCGAACCGTGGTACTTACTCAGGTTCTTGAGCTTTGCACCACGTGCGCTTAACCTACTGCACTACAGCCCGACTCCTTAATTCCTTAAACTTTCATCCATGTTGCAAATGACAAGCTTAAACAGATTTGGTGACCAGGGTAAATGATTCAGCTAATAGAGCATGGTATTTGCATGCTTAAGGCTCCTGTTTCTCTCCTTGGTGCTGAATGTGTCATAGTGGTTTTTGGAGTTTGTTTTCTTTCTAATGCAATTTAAATAATAAATTAATACTTTTAAAAAGGTTTTTTTTGGGGCTATTCTCCCATGTTTAATTTTTCTGTGCCAACTTTAGGAATAATTTCTGTTTTTATAACAAACAAAATTTCATGAGATTTTTATTGAGAATACATTAAAATTTGAAGGTTAATTTGTGGGTACTGCGGATGGTACACCCAATAGAGCACAGATGTTATCTTGCTGGGTTGGGTTCAAGCTACCAGTCTCCACCTGCAGGGACAAAACTTCATGAGCAGAAGAGGAGTGCTGCAGGTGTCTCTCCTTTCTGTCTCTATGTACCTCTCTCTCCATCTCTCTTTTCTCCTCTGTTGAAAAAGTGGGCAGCGGAAAACAGTGGTGGAGCCATGTAGGCACTGGACCCTAATGACTATCCTGGTGGTAAAAAAAAAAGCTTATTTACAAAGAATATGATATTGAATTTCTCTATTCAAGAAGTGACTTTTTTTTTTTTACAATATTTGATCTCTTAATTTATGCAAACATCATTTTATGCTAACCAATAAAATTTACTCCTGGGCATTTTAGCTTTCTTCTTTCTACTATGAATAATACTTTCCCACATACTGTTGTCTATATGCAAAAATCATCCTATGAGAAAGCTACTGATTTTTTTTTTTTATAAAATGAAAAAATGGGAGACTACTACGTAGTACATATTCTTACAATAATCTTAAAAGTTCACGATAGGGAAGTATTTTAGAACTATTTGACACCCCAGCCCTCTTAAAGAAATTATGGTATGTACCAAAACAAAAACAAAGTTGTCCTCATATATTATCACAATATATGCATCAAAATAAGAACAAAACATGACATAAATTAATGTGATCTAACTTTTAGACCCAAAATGGATTTAACGAGTTTTTTGTTTTTTTTTAAATAATATTCCTTACAGTTCTTTACAGAATTCAATCAAAATCTCCTTTGGCCTTGTCTCATCTGTTCTTCAGTTGGGAACAGTTTCTCAGTTTTTCTTGCTTTACATGACTTTGATGCTGGCAGATTACAAATCAGTTATTTTGTAGAATATCCTTCAACTTGGTTTGTCTGATGTTTCCTCATGATTAGATTCAAGATAGACGACTTTGACAGAAATGTCACAGAAGTGATTTTGTGTTCTCCTTCCTTCTTGTCAGATGGCATATGATTTCAATTTGACCCAGAACTGATGATATTCACTTTAATATGTGGATGAAGGTGATATTGGAGAACTACTCTGCTGTAAACTAACTCCATTTCCTGACAATCACAATGTTATTTCACTCTACATAGTGTATAGAGAAAACAAATAGGTGGGAAAAAATAAAGCAATAATTTTCAATGAGTAAGATCTATTAGTGATTACCTAAAAGGAAGGTCAAAATACTAAGGGAACAGTTAGTCAGGACAAAGGTGACGTTCATGTTGATTTTCTTTTTCTTTTCTTTTTTTATGATTTTATTGGAAGGTTGATGGATTAAATTACAATTGACACATGGGTACAATTCCTCATCTCCTTGTGATAGGTATCTGTAGAACATTCTCATCCCCCTTCACCATGATGGACCAAAACCCCCCAAACCCAGCTCCCACCAAATCCCTCCCTGCTAAATGCTGATTTTCAGTGATGCACACCTAAAATCTATACAATGGAGTAATATAATGGTACTTTAATTAAAAATCAGCAAAATAAATGTACTCTTCCCTTTTGTGTTTTATGAAGAAGTTTGGTAGTGTATAGATAACTTACTTTTCATCACTTATTTAATAAAAATATATAGTGTGAAAATGTTCTAATGCATTCAAACCATTTAATGTGTTGTATCATTATATATATATATATATATATATATATATATATATATTGTCAAAACTGATCACTGGAAACATCTTGAAGTTGATTTAGGCATTTTCTTACTCTGAAATAGTATTTTCAGGCTCATTTTGTACTTCCCTTGTCTAAGCTATTTCCCCATGAATTTCCCAGCTCATTATTTAATAAAGAGTTATATATAGAGACAAGGATCTGGAGTCATAGACATTCATTGATGATATAGTGTCATTGCTCCCCGGTCCTCCTAATGACAAGTCTAAGGAATATAATTTCATTTATGTTTATTTTTATATTAGTTTGTACATGTTGAAAACCAAAAATTTATACTAGTTTTCTTTCACTTACATACTAGTTTTTCTAATTTCATTGCAAAACTACAGGATTCATTCTGTTTTTTTTTTAAATTTTTCTTTCTGTTTATAACTTCCTTTTTTGAAGTGAAAATTTTTATTCTGTTTATTTTTTTTCTGTAATATCTTTGATTAGTTTCTCTCTATGTAGCCTTTTTTTTTTTGTATTTAGTGCAACTCTAATCTCCACTAAGGATCCAATACTCAATAATAGTGCATTCTCTCCCCACATGCAACTCAGAGATTGCTCTCCTCACTGCTCTTAGCTTCTAATACTCTATAGATTTACTCTGCCCTCCAAAATTGGTCTTGACCTCGTGGCATCCTTATTTACCGCTCTGTAACACACACAGCTGGCACTGATGTTTATTTTCTTCTACTACCTAATAGATTTAACACTCACTTGTTCAGAGAAAGGGAAAACTATTAAACAGTTACTTTTTTAATCTACCACTACAGTTAATACTTTGATCTGTTTCTGATCAGTACTGTTCTATTTACTTCCTATATGTTCTATTACCCTCAAGTGTAGTAGCTGTTTGCTAGCAAAAAAAAAAAAATAGATTAAAAGTAAAATAATATTTCAGTTTCTGTTATTTTCCAGCATTTTCAGTTCCATAGTATTTTTTTTCATTTTCAGTTCCATAGTTTTTATCCTCTCATTATTATTCTTATAAGTTGTTTTAATGAAAAGATGAAATATTTTGTAATAAAGGCTTTTCAAACACTGATCTTTTTACACATTTTTAGGGGTTAATTAATTAATTGGATAATGACAGAAAAATCAAAAGGGAATAGAGGGGAAGAGAGTCAGAGAAACACTTGCAGCACTGTTTCACTCCTCTTGAAGCTTCTACCCTGCAGATGGGGACAGGGGGCTCGAACCCATGTCCTTCCACCTGAGTGCTTAACCCCATATACAACTGTCCAATACTTTTTACAGATCTTTATAGTATCATCCTACTTTAATATTAATATTAGTCTTACTATTATTTCTGATCCTTTCTTAAACTTTGATAGCCCAACAGACAAGAAAAATACATTTATTAAAAGTTCTTTCTTATTAATGTTTCTAAAAGTACTATAAGATTTTAAATATCATCTGTATCAGAAATATTAACATCTTGTGCACCTATGTCTATAGTTGGCTCACTTGTTATTTCATCTGGTGCTAAACTACAACTAGTTAACATTTTGTTTCTTAAGGTTTATGAATTGAGTAATATAGGCAAGAAAATGATTAAATAGTATAATTGGGGTCAGCTGATGGTGCACCTGGTCCGCTGTTCACATTGCCTAGTACCCGAGGGCCCAGTTTTAAGGCACTAGCCTCCACCTATAAGGTGGAAGCTTCTTGCTTCCTCTCTTTCTTTTCGTCACTCGTCACTCTTCCTCTATTTTCCTCTTTATTTCTCTTTATCTCAACCAAAAAAAAAAAATACTAAGAAAATATGCTGCTGGGAGCACTGGAACCATTGTGTAGGTGCTATGCCTCAGTGATAACTGATGGCCTAAATAAATAAATAACATAATCTCTGTATTTTCAAATTTATGTGGTGAACTTTATGGGGTAGCAACTGAATCCCAGTTTACATTTCCTTTATTTCAACTCAATACTAAGAAAGTGGTCTCATGGCTGGGTAGTGGCTCACTTGACCGAGCTGATGCAGTACCAAGTCCAAGGACCTGGTCTCTAATCCTCGGCATTCACGTGCAGGATTGAAGCTTTACAAGTGGTGTAGCAGTGCTGCAGACGCATCTCTTTCTGTTTCTCTCTTCCTCTTGATCTCCCTCTGCTCAACTCTATTAAAACAAAAAGAAAAAAATAATAAAAGGAAAGTATGGCCACTGGAAATGGTGAAGTTATGCAGGCACTGTGCTCCTTGGTAGATAGTTCTGTTGGTAAAATAAAATAAAATAAAATAAAATAAAATAAAATAAAATAAAATGTTTTATCTGCTATTGACTCTTATTTTAAAAAAATTGTTAGTCATTTAATAATGATTGACAAGACTGTAGGGTAAGTGAACTCCAATTCCCACCACCAGAGTTCCTTATCCCATCCCTTCCATTGAGAAGTTGCCTATTCTTTATCCCTCTGACAGTAGGAACCAAAAATCTTTATGGGATGTGACCATTAAATTTTTAAGATTTGCTTTTAAATTGATTAGATATTTTTATCTGTATCTCCATCTAGAGTGAGAGACTTTTACATGCATGTGTAAAAGAATTGTACCCATGTGTCAACTGTAATGTAACCCATCAACCTTCCAATAAATGAGAAAATAAGGGAGTCATAATTCAGCACACTTCTCTGATATATATAGTATATAATCTCAAACATGGAAGTTTGATGTTTTACATGTTGAGTCACTTCCCCACTACATAACGTTTTTTTAGATCACAGAAACTTTAAAGTCATATTTTATAATTTAGCAATTTGAAATTAATATGAATCATTTTCGGCATGTCAAATTTCAGCTCTTTGCTATTGGGATGGGGGTCACTAGTAAAAATTTTAGAAATGCAGCTTCCTATTTTCTCTACATTTATTCATTAAAGGAAGGAATGATGTGAGTGCTAGTGCTTATTCCTTCTTTCTGATTCACATTTGTATTAGCATTCTTACTGGAATAAGAATGACTGCCACTGTGATTATGCTTTCTGTACTCAGTTTTCTATCTTTCTGTCTCTTTCTTTATTTAGAAAGATGTCACTTTTTTTCTGGCACAGAAGAATTTCTGTTAGTTTGCTTCTTGGTTATGATTATTGTCATTCTATTCTTAGCAGATATGTGATAAATTCAAACTTCAGAAGGAATTTCAAACTTGATCTAGACAGTGAGTGGAAGGTGATCTAAAAACTAGTCAAAGAAATAGGAAACTTTAATATGTTTTCATCAGAATTAATGGTATTCCATAGAGGGAGGAATTAAGAGGCCCAGAGACCTCAAGAAAATTCTTTTGAATTGCCATATCTGGCGCTATGAAAGTATCTTAAATGCCAATAGTAAAGGACTGGGGATTTTCAAAGGCTTACTTTCAGAATGACATTGCATGATATAAATAATACAGCCATTTACTGGAATTAATTAAAACCATAGATTTGACATAAAAATCTATTAAATTATTTCCTCATTTTAATCATTCTATTCAAATTTGCTTATGTACCAAACAAAGACTATTAATAACTTACTTCATAGTTACTTAATTATGTTACTGTGATGAACACTTTTGCAGATAAACTCTGTAAACATGGCTAATATGATTACAGAGACTTATATTTCTAATTGATTTTTTGGTAGGTTTGAAAGTTTCAAAGACCATTGATTATGGTCAGTTGAATATATTATGCCACATGAGAGGACTACAATACTAGTGAGTTATTAATGCAATTCATTTTCTGTTATTCAAATAAATGTAAATATGTTTCATGGGTAATGTATAGTATAAACGATTGTTGACCCTCATAGGTGCCTGATTTACTGCACAGATAAAAAAATAAAAAAACATAGAAGTCATTTCTCCATATTGAAAGGGCAGAATATATATAATACCTGTATATTGTATATATATTATTTATATATATATATATATATATATATATATATATATGTTCTGGAGAATATGACCACTATGATTCTTCTTCTTCTAGCGTTTGCCCTTCTTCCGTAGCCAGTCAATAGCGTCAGGTTGAGCCTGATGTAAATATATATATATATATATATATATATATATATATATTATTTTTTTTTTTAATGAAAAAACTTAGTGTTAAGCAGACTTAATGTGTCTAGCTGGGATCCTTTGCGGTATTTAGAACATAGTGTCACGTACTGATTTTTAAGGGGAAAAGTGCATTTTGGAGAACACACACACTGTGTCATTTTTTACAGCTGAATAGTATTCCACTATGTATATATACCATTTTTTTTTTTTTTTAGTCATTAGCATCTGGGTTGCTTCCATATTTTGGCTATTAGAAACTGTGCTACCTGTGGGGACCAAGGAGTTGTACCTGGGTCCTCATGCTTGGCAACATGTAAGCTATAATAGGTGGGACATTGTCCAACCTCTAAAGCTATACTTTTCATGTCATGAAATTATTAGCTAGTCAGCATTATTCACAGACAGTGGAATTGAACAAATCAGTTCATAACTAGAAATGAAGAATTTCAAAATTTCAGAAACACAGAGGATGCTGGATAATGTGATATTTTATGATAAAAATTTTCTGGTATGACTAATTTTTTTTCTTTTTGGTCTCATATGTGCTAAATTTACTAGCAATTCTAGAGAACTTTTATTTCAATTTAGTGCTGTAATAAAAAGATGAAACCCATTGTATATGTTATTTTCTATATTAAGCAAAAGTATATAAATTTCTTATCTAAGATATATAATAGCATAGAATTTATAAAATGAATTTAATTTATATCATATTTTACCTAGCTGCAATTTTTTTTTTTTGCCATTGCTGAGACTGCATTATTCCAACTCAGTTTTTTCAGATAGAAAGAGAAAGATAGAGACATGTTATATAGTGGTTATATTAAGCACAAAATGATTATATTTCAAGTATCTGTCATATGTTGTTTAGACTTAAAGTATAGAATTGAATGAAGGCATTTTGTAGACCTAAAAGTCTTTTCTTTGGAACCATTGACCTTATAATGTTTGCATTTTCACTTATTTTTCTCTTTCTAAGTCGTAAGTCTAGTGTTCTATCAGTTCATGATGCTTTTATGAAGCAATATCCTAAAGTATTCCTGAAGAAGAAACGGGTACTACCATCACTTTCTAAGGAAGAAGATGAAAGGTAACGATGTCTCTCTCCCTACTTTCTCCCTCTCCCCTCCCCTTCTATTTTGTTAGATAAGACAGAGAGAAATTGAGAGGGGTGGGGCAGATAGAGAGGGAGAGAGTCAGACATCTGCAGATCTGCTTCACTATCCAGGGAAGCGTCCTTGCTCCAGGTAGAGCAGAGGCTTGCACCCAGGTCCTTGCATGAGTCCTTGCACATGGTCCTATGTGTGTTTAACCCAGTGTGCCACTGTCTGGCCCCCATGATGTCTTCTTTTATAAGCATGGTTGAGATGTGTGTAGGGGTGTGTGTGTGTGCATGAAAGAACAAGTTGAACTCAAATACTGAAAAAAAATTTGATCACTTCTCAGCACTTCACACTGGGGAGTAGACAGAGAAATGAGAATGTGAATAAGGGTAAATTAATTTTCTTTCATTTTTAAAATGAATTTTATTTATTTTTCTTTGTTTTTATGTGAAAGGTCAGAGAGAAATTGAGGGGTGAGAGGGTGATAGAGTAGGAGAGAGAATGAGAGACACCTGCAACATTGCTTCACTTCTTGTGAAGCTTCTCCCCTGCATGTGGGAAGTGGAAGCTTGAACCCATATCCTTGTGCATGATAATGCCTGCAATGTAACCAGATGCACTACGGACTGGCCCCTAAATTTATTTTCTTATTGAACAGAAATATTTGTTCACTGCTGAAAAGCATATTAAATTAACCTGGTTGAGCACACGTGTTACAGTTTGCAAGGACACTGGCTCGAGCCCCCAGTCCCACCTGCGGGGAAGAAGCTTTGCAAGTGGTGAAGCAGTGCTTCTGTCTCTCTTGCTCTCCATCACAGTGCACTTCTTTTTCAACTTTTGGCAGTCTCAGAGGAGATCGGGCCTGTTCAGGGTGGTATGGCTGTAGATGATTTCTGGCTTTCTCTTTGTTTTTTTATTATTTTATTATTTTTTTAATATTTTATTTTATTTATTTATTCCCTTTTGTTGCCCTTGTTTTATTGTTGTAGTTATTATTGTTGTTGTCGTCGTTGTTGGATAGGACAGAGAGAAATGGAGAGAGGAGGGAAGACAGAGAGGAGGAGAGAAAGATAGACGCCTGCAGACCTGCTTCACCGCCTGTGAAGCGACTCCCCTGCAGGTGGGGAGCCGGGGTTTGAACCGGGATCCTTATGCTGGTCCTCGTGCTTGCGCCACCTGCACTTAACCCGCTGTGCTACAGCCCGACTCCCCGATTTCTGGCTTTCTCTATCCAATACATAAATAAAGTAAAAAAAAAAAAAGAAAAAGAAAGATATCTGTTAAGAAGGATATTAAATGTTTATTTTTTTAAATTTTTTTTATTGATGAATGACTGTGATTATTGAATGAGTTGTACTGTATAGGGTATCATGATATCTTTTATAAATGATAAACACTTCAGTGGAGGATATTTAGAGGAGTATAACCTATAAATACAATTCAATGTACAATTAGAGGGCAATTGAAAATTGTTTGAAAAGTGTTTGAAAAATTCATTTCATTGATCTCTGACTTCTAGGTGGCTTATTTTTTTATTTTTTAAATTTAATTTTATTTATTTATTCCCTTTTGTTGCCCTTGTTGTTTTATTGTTGTAGTTATTATTGATGTCGTTGTTGTTGGATAGGACAGAGAGAAATGGAGAGAGGAGGGGAAGACAGAGAGGGAGAGAAAGACAGACACCTGCAGACCTGCTTCACCACCTGTGAAGGGACCTGCCTGCAGGTGGGGAGCCGGGGGCTAGAACCGGGATCCTTATGCCAGTCCTTGAGCTTAGCTCCACCTGCGCTTAACCCCACTGTGCTACAGCCCGACTCCCATAGGTGGGCTTATTTTTAAAGGTACAGTTGACCCTTGAACAAAAGTTAGGGCTGCTCACTTCCCAGAGGTGAAGAATCCAAATAGACTTAACTACTAATAGCTAATCAACACATAGTTGTATATCATACATTTTATAAATTGTAACTTTAAAATAAACTAGAGTAATGATACTAAGAAAATTGTAAGAGAACCTAGGAGATAATGCAGTGGATAGAGGACATGCCCCCCCCCCTTTTTTTTTTTTTTACCAGAGCACTGCTCATCTCTGGCTTACTGCAGTAGCTGGGGTTTTGGAGCCTGAGGCATGTAGAGTCTCTTTGCATAACCATTATGCTATTTACCCCACCCTATGCCCTATTGTTTTTGATACCCTGAGTTGTTTCTTTAACACCACATGAAAGCTACAAAGACAGCACTAACATTGGAATTCTGAATGGTGTAAAATCACCTTGGTGGTGGTGGGGGGAGGGTAGATAGCATAATGGTTATGCAAAAAGACTCTGTGCCTGAGGCTAAAAATATTTGGTCTGGGAGAGAGGTCACTTCTAGGGGACTGGGCTGGCTGTGGCAAGTACAAATAGTTCAAACCACAAAGACCATGTTAAGTACAAATAGTACAAACTGCAAAGACCCATGCAGGGACCTGTACAAGGTTCATGGTTGGAACCCCTTGTTCCTCACCTGCAGAGGGGTCACTTCACAAGCAGGGAAACAGGTCTGCAGGTGTCTTTCTCTCTCCTTCTGTACTTCCAATAAAATGGAAAAAATGACCACCACTAGGAGCAGTGGATTTGTAGTGCAGGCACCAAGTCCCTGCGATGACCTTGGAGGCAAAAAAAAAAAATTATAGAATTCTGTATTTTTCATTATGTCTGGTTATAAGACGAATCACCTGTTATTATTATCTACATAAAAATTATATATGGTCATACACATCAAGTAATTCCTTTTTTTTTTTTCTTGTAATATCACAAGACTTGGCTGTTTCTTGGGTGCATTTCTGGCATAAGTAATAGCATTCTTTATGGGTACCTTGGTATTATTCAAACTTGCCTAAACAAAATGTCCCATGTGGTTTTAAGTAAGTTGTGGTATAGGTACACAATATACTACCTAGCTGTAAAAATAAAATAAAATAAAATAAAATAAAATAAAATAAAATAAAACAAAATAGTAGGCATTGGGGAGACAATATACAAAAAGACTTTTCTGAACTTAGGCTCCTAAATGCCAGTTTCAATCCCCAGCACCACTATAAGCCAGAGCTTCTCTCTCTCTCTCTCTCTTTTCCATTGATATGTCAAAAAGAAAGTTTCTCATTTTTCTCATCTTGAATGAAACTTGAAGAAATCAAGCATATACGGAGTGAGGGGAAATACTTGTCCAGTCCTAAGCATGAGGGTTAGGACATTTAAGAAAAGAAAATTTCACTGATGGCTTTTAAGTACACTGTATCATATGTGATACAGTATTGTTTGTTTATTTATTTATAAAAAGGAGACATTAACAAAACCATAGGATAAGAGGGGTACAACTCCACACAATTCCCACCACCAGCTCTCTGTACGTATCCCATCCACTCCCCTGATATACTATTTCTTTATGATATCCCCAGCATTTGATGGACTTGAGGAATTTGGGTAGGTTCACTTCTGTGAGGTGTTACAGAAGAACCAAAACTCTGCCCACCAGCCCTTTGTGAAGGAAAAAATGTGTAATTTTGCTATATTATACTATGTGAAGTTGGAATATTTACTAAGATCAATCTGCACACTTTCAGTCATAGCTATCTTTACATTTATGGAGTTATACTATTTTTTCTGTCAGAGGAGGGCAGGAGGTAGCTACTGGGAGTTATTCAGCACAGTATTTCTTTGCCTTCCTTTTACCATTACAGAAAAGTAACCTCTTCCTAAGATGCTCACCAGAAAGGGGTTGAAGATCTAAATTCTCTAAGCTGTCCCCTTTCTTCCCAAACTCACATACCATTCCTGGGGGTCAAGTTTCACCGAAATTCTCAATTCCCCTTCCTCAGTTCCTAGAAGCTTATGCCAAACAGTCCAAGCTCAGTCCTCTTAAGGGGCAGCAGGGGTAGGTTATTTCAAACTATGCCATGCTTATAAATGTTCTTGGACTTTGAATTTACATTGTTTTATAAAAAAATAAATACTGGAAAAGTCAGCTTTACTTTTGAATAAACAGGACATAGAATAAAAAATGAGTAAAGGAACTCAAGAGTATAAGTCTTGGAAAAGTAGATGTAATCTTATGGAAAGTTTTGTAATTTTAATGGAACCTTATGTATATCTGAAGGGACTTACAAATCTCATCTAGCACTACTTTTGTTGCATAGAATTTCTGACCAATACTTAAATACTGGAAATAGGCAAAGTATTGGAAATAGGCCCTAGAACTGGCTATATTATGAGATCTGCTGAGAACTAACCTAAATACTAATATCTTACTTACATGTACCATTTATCAAAAATCATATATTGAAGAGATGTGCAAATATATCTCTGTGGCAATGGTCTTATAAGTCAACATACCCTCACTACAGTGCTGATATTTAAAAGATCATAGGAAACTAAGGAGGGAAGACAACTTTTTTTTTTTTCCTTTGGGAAGCCAACTTTTATTCAAAGGGATTGGTCCAATAGTTTAAAAAATATTTATTTGCAAATTTGGAGTTTCTTCCAGATAGTGCACTCTTGATATTTGGAAATTTGCCTCTCTGTGATCCTATTTTCAAAAATCAGCTATCCCATTAATTAACCCTAAGGATCAAAACTACTTAAGATTACCATAAAATCAAGAATAGAAATTCTGAAAATTTATTAATCAGATAGAGGGCATCAGTACTAAGGCAAAATTATTTACAAAATGTCATAATAAGGATGGAAAAGAAGGCAGATGGAAGACATCAAGGTGTGCAAAGATTCGACAAATAGCTTAAAAATGCTGAACAACAACAAAAGAATGCTAAACAAAGAGATTTCATCTGAGTGGTATTTGGATATACAGTACTTTCTCAACTACTTATTTGCTGTTGAACACTTGGAATGTTTCCAAATACTGGCTATCACAAATAGCTTTGTTATGAACATAGGCATGTATACATCTCTTTGTGTAAATGTTTTTATGTTCTTTGGATAGATGCCTAAAAAATTGTCAGATCATATGCTACATTCATTTGTTTTTTTCAGTAGGGTTATTGGTGGTACCTACATGATGACTCCACTTCTCTTGACAACATTTTTTTAAAAAATTCCATTTTATTTCTTTTTCTGATTGAAATAGGGAGAGACAGAGAGAGTGAGAGAGGCTAAGAAACAAAGCAGGTAGAAATTCAATATGAACATTCCTTCACATATCATTAGATGCAAATTAAAACTACACTGAAATTCTACCTCATACCTGTGAGGATGGCCTACATAAACAAAACAGGAAATGGGCATTTATCCAAAGGATAAGTATATGCTTAGCTTAAGAGACATATGCTCCCCTATGTTAATAGCTGCACTATTCACAGTAGCCAAAAATGGAAAAGCTTAAATGCCCATATACAGATGATTGGACAAAGAAGTTATGGGATATACATTTCATGGTATGCTACTTGGCAATCAAAAAAAGATGATCTGTCCTTCTGGACAAAATGGATGGAACTGGAGAGGTGATTATGCTTAGCAAAATAAGGACAGAAATGAAAGACATCTAGCTGCTGGTTTCAGTTAATATATGGAATCTAGAGACCTGTTACAAATAAACTTGAAAAACAAAATGGAGACTGGGTAGTGGCACACCTGTTTGAGTACACTTTACAACCTGGGTTTGAGCCCCCATCTCTCCACTTGCAGGGGGAATGTTTCACAAGTGGTAAAACAGGGCTGCAGGTGTCTTTCTGTCTCTCTCCTTCCCTATCTCTTTCTTCCCTCCTGATTTCTGACTGTCTCTATCCAATAAATAAAGATTATATATACATATACATATGCATATACGAACAAAACAAAAAACCACCCAGAAGTAAACAAATGTCTGAGACTTTGTGAGAACTATGATGGTTATCTTTGGGAGGATAGGGGCACAGAACTTTAGAAGTGGCTGTGATGTAGAAGTATACCATATAATCTCTCTATTTTATAAACTATTTTTAATCACAAGTAAAAACTGGCTTGAAGAAGTAAAAGAAAATCCATTTTATGAAACTTTAGTGACATTTAACATTTATCACAGCAGATATGGGGAATCACTGGGGTGAGGCAGATTGTAGGGATATGGGGTGTTTTATGACCCCAAACCATATGGTGAAGGACGAGGAGGATGTTTTGGTGGAGGGTGGAGTATGCTGACATCTATCTTGGGGAGATGTGGAACTGTAACATATGTGACAATAACAGTTCTGTAAATAAACATTTCTTTAGTAAATTCATTAGCATAATGCTGAACAAACTCAGAATCAGTTAAAATTAGATAATACATTTGTAGTTATATAGGTGTTTGCCAATTTAGCAATATTCTGTGGATGGACAAACCATGGCAAATAACGTAAATAAAATGGAAATGATTCATACTCAAGAGCTGAGCTAATGAATACAATGAATGCTTCTTTGTTTGGGTTAGGAGATCAATAAATATTGAATTAAATGTCAATGGAGGACATTTAATTTATAAATGAAGGCAGGACATTTTGTTGATTATGCGATTTTTTTATATTTGACAATAAATATGTTAATGTTACTAGAGTGAATGTTGGTTTTTATATATCCCAACTTTTTCTTGACCTTCTTTAATTTTAATTAGTCTTAGGAAGTAAAGCTTCTTAAAGACTTCACAAATTTTATTTTCATGCATATTTGTATAGCTTATCATATGTTTAGGGAAAAGTATTACTGTTTTACTATATAGAATATATGTAAAGGGGACTAGGTGTTGACACACCTGGTTAAGCACTCACATCACAGTGAGCAAGGACATGAGTTCAAGCCCCTGGTCTTCACCTGCAGGGAGAAAGCTTCTTGAGTGATGAAGCAGGGCTGAGGTTCTCTCTCTGTCACTTTCCTTCTCTGTATCTTCTACTCCCCTTTCAATTTCTCCTTGTCTCTATCTAATAATATAAATAAAAATATTAAAAAGCACATCAAAATAATAAATAGAATATATGTTAAGTCCAACTGTTCATGTTTAACTTTATTTTTTAAGCTCACCAAAGAGTTCAATTAAAGTTACAGAATTTAGTTTGTGTATTTATTAATTAAGCTAACTTCAGTTTCTAAACTAATGATAAAAAAAATACTAAGAAGGTGTCTATACTTTGGCTCTTTTACATAGTCATGTTTAAATGGAATTACAAAAATGTGGAAGAGGGAATTCAAGAAAGATTTTGGGGAGTGATAAAGGAAAAAGTTTGTAAATGTGAACAATGAAGTGTATAGTGTATTGTAGGAATGAATAGCATCCTAAAATTTGTTTTATTTTTCTATGTGTGGTACTAATTCTTCTCACTTGAATTTATTGAAGCATTTAATTTTCTATCTAGAATATTACAAATATAAAAAACTGTTACCTATAAAACTTTATTTTTTAATATAAGTGACTTTTAATGTCCCAGAACTTTGTAATTACTGACCATTTGGAAAACAATAGTATTAACCTCAGACCTTGCAATGTTGACCTTTTTTGTGCAATTAAAAAAAAAAATCTGTGATCTCATCAGAAAAGCTGTCAAATATTGGAAAGCTGTCAGGCACAACAAGGATGATACAAGTTTTCAAAAAATTGCAATTTTCACTTTAAAATTTGAAATTTGTTTTTGACAACAGAGGCTATATCTTATTTGTAGTGGTAATATCATTTCACTCATTTTTGGAGAAACTATATTCTAAACATTCAGGTAAATTATTAGTTTGCTTTTTGACTGTTCTTTCAAGTCTGATGGGGTACAATCAAAAGCTAGTTCTGCTTGCATTTCAGATAATAGTAGGAAAACTTTTATTTGATTAAAAAAAATCTGGAATGCTGCAAATGCTTCACCTAAACTTTCATGTTGTCACACAGATTATCATAAAGAAGTATACTCAAAAACTAAATCATTCAGACTTAATAATATGAGTATTTTCTTGCTGTTTAGATTGCATTCATTAACTACTAGAATAATTTGGTTCCATTGTTCCACACTTTTTTTTAATTTTTGTTGGTTTAAAACAAAGCTTTATTATATGGAGGTATAGCAGTACAGAACGGTATATTAAGTACAACAAGATAGGCAATTATCGGCAGAGGTAAGACTAGACCAGGCCCATGTATCTATAAGTTAGTTACCAAAAATTCAGCTTCACTTGTTCAGTCTCTCTGTGAAAGCACGCATGCTGGGGAGTGAAACCAGCACAAGTGTAGCAAGAAGAGGAGACAGGAAAGAGGCTGCTCCAGACTTTTGATTCTTGGTTAAGTGCGAATAATTTTACATAGTATTTTTCCTTTCTTTCTATCTTTCTTTTTTTTTTTTTTTTGTCTCCAGGGTTATTGTTGGGGCTCAGTGCCTGCACTATGAATCTCCACTGCTCCCAGAGGCTATTTTTTCCCTTTTGTTGTCCTTGTTGTTATTATTGTTGTTATTATTGATGTCATTGTTGTTAGACATGACAGAGAGAGAAATGGAGAGAGGAGGGGGAAAACAGAAAGGGGGAGAGAAAGATAGAAAAAGATACCTGCAGACCTGCCTCACCGCCTGTGAAGTGACTCCCCTGTAGGTGGGGAGCCAGGGGCTGGAACCCGGATCTTTAAGCTAGTTTTGTGCTTGGCGCCATGTATGCTAACCCGCTATGCTACTGCCTAGCCATCTCTTTTTTTCTTCTTCCTTCCTTCCTTCCTTTCTTCCTTCCTTCCTTCCTTTCCTTCCTTCCTTCCTTCCTTCCTTCCTTCCTTCCTTCCTTCCTTTCCTTCCTTCCTTTCCTTCCTTTCCTTCCTTTCCTTCCTTTCCTTCCTTTCCTTCCTTTCCTTCCTTTCCTTCCTTTCCTTCCTTTCCTTCCTTTCCTTCCTTTCCTTCCTTCCTTCCTTCCTTCCTTCCTTCCTTCCTTCCTTCCTTCCTTTTTCTTTCCTTCTTTCCTTTCTTATTTTCTTTCCTTCTTTCTTTCATTTTCTTTCTTTCTTTTTTCTTTTTTTCTCTTTCTTTCTTAGAATTTGAACCCTGTGCATACTCAATTTTATTGCTCCAGGCGTCATATTTTTCCAATAAGTGACTCTTAATGGCCCAGTACTTTGTAATCACTGACTATTTGGAAAACAATAGTATTAAACTTAGACCTTGCAATTGTCAGTCAAAGTTCAGGGCACCAGTATGCCGGGCTAGCCAGGAAACAGATGACCAGGGACACATGGCTGAGCGGAAAAGCAGTATTTCTTTACTCATGAGTGAACCGTTCAAAAAACAAATCTAACCTAATCACAGTCTCATTCTGTCCTGCTTCTTTCTCCTCAGGCAGCAGCATCAGTAACCAAGGAAGTACGTAGGATGGGGGCGGGGAGAAGGAAGAAGCACAAAAAGGCAAGGACTAAACCAAAATCTCCCAGAGGCAAGGGGAGTGAGACCAAACCAATGTAGCAGAATGACCATGCAAATAGACCACAACGTCAAGCTATGTAACAGAAGGGATCCCAGAAGCAGAACTAGAAACATACCAACATGCAATGATGACATTTCTTTGTACAATATTAAAAAAAAAAGTCCGTGATTTCATCAGAAAAGTTTTTAAATGTTGGAAAGCTGTCAGACTTACAAAGATGATACAAGTTTTTGTATCACAAAAAGAGACAAAGCAAAAAGATATCACAGCACTGCTTCTTCTTCTATGGCTTAAAACCTCTTGCGTAGTGCCTGGTTCAAGTCTGGGCCACACAGGAGTCAGTCATGTATCCCACCCAGTGAATTATTCCTCAGGCCTTTTTCTGTGATCTGATAACTTTTCTTCTTGTTTTTGGCTTGTATCACTTAACATGATTCAGGTTCTATCCAAGATGAGGCAAAGGCGATGATTTCATTATATCTGACAGCAAAGTAATGTATATTTATATACATCCATTGTGGATATATCACAATTTTCTAACTTGATCATCTGTCTTTGGATAGCTGAGTTCTTCCAAGTTTGGGCTATTACAAATTGTGCTTCTGTGAACTTAGGTCTGCTTGGCTACTTCCCAAGAAAAGGATTTGCCAGGTCTTGGTGTAGGTCCATTTCTAGTTTTCTGAGGAGTCTCCAGACTGTTTTCCCTAAGGGTTAGACCAGCTTACACTCCAACCACCAGTGTCGAAGAGTTCTTTTCCCCCACAACCTCTCCAACACCTGTTGTTATTATAATTTATAAAATATGACATTCTCACAGGTGTAAAGTGGTATCTCATTGTTGTCTTTATTTGTATTTTTCTGATCATCAGTGACTTTGA
This sequence comes from Erinaceus europaeus, assembly GCF_950295315.1. Lineage (NCBI taxonomy): Eukaryota > Metazoa > Chordata > Mammalia > Eulipotyphla > Erinaceidae > Erinaceus > Erinaceus europaeus. The sequence continues at coordinate 168,466,962 of NC_080162.1, read as the reverse complement.
GCATTTTCTCTTATTTCTGGTGGTTCTTGGATCTCTCTCTTGGTAAAGATTCTTCTCATTTATCTATTTCTTTCAATAGTTTTTTATTTTTAATTCCTGAATTTGGTGAGTTGTTTTTTTTTTATGTATTTTGGCTGTTAACCCTTTGTTTGACGTACGACATATAAAGATCATTGTCCAAAATATAAAATGGAGAAAAGGGAGTCTTTCCAACAAGTAGTGTGAAAATTAGGTTGAAATATGTAAAAGGATTAAACTGGACCACCATATTTCACAATGTACAAAAGTGGATCAGAGATTTGGATGTTAGGCCAGAAACCATCGAATACTTAGTGGAAAAAATTGATAGAACTATTTTTAATATAAGTTTTCAGGATATTTTCACTGATTAAAGTCCAATAACAAGGAAGACAAAAAATAAATCAGTGAAATGACATATAACCAAAAAGCTTCTGCATAGCAAAAGGAACCATCAGCAAAATATTATGGCTCATTTTATGTTACTTTTCAACTTATATATGTTGCAATTATTACAATTATAATTATAATTATTATTATTACCACTAATTCATTACTGTTTTTGTTGGCTGTGGACTTCCTCAGACACGTGAGATTTCACCACTCCTCTGCTGACTCTTTCACTCTTCATTTTAGAGTGAGAAAAGAGAGAGAGAGAGAGAGAGAGAGAGATATTGAGATTGAGACAGAGAAAAGAAGAGACATTGTATTACTGCTCCACCACAGTGGAGCTTTTCCCAGAATTTGGATGCTTTCACATGGTGAAGGAGCTCAAACTTCAGGTCAAGTGCATGATATGCTAACTCCTTTCTCTCTAAAATTCTACCACAAGTTAATGCTAAGAAGATAGTATATGCCAGTGCTCATCAAAATTGCCAACACTCCAATAAATGCTAAGTATTATTGTGGTTATTATTTACCCCACATATTTTATCTTTGATTTTTTAGAAACTTTTCCAAAATTAAGAACAATAAATTTGTGTGATCATTTGGGTTTTTATTATCTCTTTTACTATTTTGTTTTTCTTACAGATGGTCATTGCTTGTACTTAGGTTGTCAGTGACCTCTTAATAGAAATGCTTGAACTAAAAAAAATGGCTTAGACATGTGCAATTGCAAAAGGAATCAAATATGTCGACCAATTTCAAGATGTTCATAATTACCAGCTATAAACAAAAATTAAGGACCTTTTATCATTGATTACAATAAGCTGTGTGGCTTGAATAAAAGGTGATTAGCTACACTCTTGAAGTATCCCCCACCCTTGCTTTTCCTTTGCCACCAGGATTATTTCTGGGGTTTGGTGCCTACACAACTTCATTGCTTGTAGTAGCCATTTCTCCCCTTTTCTTTCCATTTTGATGAAGACTGAAAAGTAGAGGGAGCAGGAACTGATAGAGAGACAGAGAGGAAAAATACCTGTAGCACTGCATCACTGCTGGTGAAGCTGCCCTCTACAGGTGGTTTGAACCAATATCAGTATGCATGGGTGACTTATATGAAGAAGTATGCCTCCACCCAGCCCCTATTTCCCTAAATTGTATTAATCTAATTTATTATAACTGTTGTTTCACTTAGGAAAATAATAATAAATACAATTAATTTTATGCATAGAAAATAGTTTGCACATATAATTTCTAGGCTTACCAGAGTTATGTGAATTACTGTGCTGCTGCTGTTTGAAAACAAATTCAAGGCACTGAAAAGGTAAAAAACTATGTTAAAAAGCCAAATGATAACTAGTGAAGTGCATTTCTGCTCTTGACAACAAAGTTCAGGTAAATGATTTGTTATTACACTATGTGACACCATAAAGTATTATGTTTTCTGGCTCAGACATGCTACTACAGACAAAAAAGAAGAAAGTCAACCCAAACAACCTGGTGATGAATCCCACAATATAGCTGTCCATATTAAGAAAGTGCACGGTGGCTATACCTTATACGGACAAAAAACAATGGAAGAGAAGATAGTAGAATTCCTGGCTATCTTAAAGAAAATGTAAGTGCTTTTATTCCTTTTTGTGTTTGTAGCATTCATTTAAATACCTTAAAAATGAGTTATGTGCAACTGTATTTTAGTTGTAATTTACCACAAGTAGTCGCTTCAGAAGAACTGAAAATACCAGACAATGTTCCTAGATGATTACAGTCTTCACCAAAACAATCTTTATCATATATCGCGAATATGTTGGGAAATTATCCAATTGTGGTCTATCATTTTAATTTTAAGTTTTAAGCAAAATAGATCTTATACTGATTAACTGAAAGTTATGTCTAAGGATTATTAATATTCATATGAACTGATCACAAAGTTTAAACTTTTCCCCATTTTACAGAACACTTAAGAATATTTGTGCCAATGCTTGTAGAGTCTTTTTCTGTTTTCGGGACCAAAGTAATGTTGGCTTTATATAATGTATTTGGGAAAATACCGCCATTTCAATGTTTGAAGAGTTGTAGTAAGATGGGTGTTCTTTGAAAGTCTTGTAGGATTCCTTAGTAACCATAGCTTCTTTATCCAGTCATTTATCATTGGGCATTTAGGTTGTGCTCATATTCTTGACTATTATAAGTAATGCAAATATGAATATAATGTGCTGTCCCTATTGATTACTGCTTTCATGTCTTTTGGATAAATGACTAGGTGAGGTATTAAAGAATCAAAAGCTATTATTACTATAATTTATAGATTCTCCAAACTTTTTTTGTCTAGGGGCTATATCAATTTTCAATCCCATCAAAAGTGTAACAGAATTCTTTTTAAAAAATATTTATTTCCTTTTTGTTGCCCTTTTTTATTGTTGTTACAGTTATTTATTGTTGTTGAAATTGTCATTGTTGGATAGGACAGAGAGAAATGGAGAGAGAAGGGGAAGACAGAGAGGGGGAGAGAAAGACACCTGCAGACCTACTTCACCGCCTGTGAAGCAACGCCCCTGCAGGCGGGGAGCCTAGGTTCGAACAGGGATCCTTCCCCTGTCCTTGCACCTTGCGCCATGTGGGCTTAACGTGCTGCCGTACTGCCGGACTCCCAGAATTCTTTTTTCTGTACATCTTTATCAACACTGGCTATCTATTTGTTCTGTTGATGTTGACCAGTCTCGCAGTTGTGGTAAGTCTGTGTGTTTTAATTTGCATTTCTCCTGGTCACAAGCATCTCTCAGCGGAGGTGCTCCAGGTATTCGCCATGGCTTGCATTTCTTAATGATAATTGATAATATCTTTTCATGTTTGTGGTCTACCTGAATGCCTTTAGAAAACTGTCTGTTCACAACTCCACCAATGTGTCCTGGAGCTCCTTCCCCAGAGCCCTTCTCTACTAAGGAAAGAGAGAGACTGGCTGGGAGTATGGATTGACCTGTACACACCCATGTTCCTCTGGGAAGCAATTACAGAAGCCAGACCTTCAACCTTCTGCATCCCACAATGACCTTGGGTCCATACTCCCAGAGGGTTATAGAATAGGAAAGCTATCAGGGGAGGAGATGGGATACAGCGTTCTGGTGGTGGGAACTGTGTGGAGTTGTACCTCTCTCGTCCTATGGTGTAGTCAATGTTTCCTTTTATAAATAAAAAATAAAAAAATAAAATATAGGGTTAAAGAATAGGAAAGCTATCAAGGGTGGGGATGGGCTACAGAGTTCTGGTGGTGCGAATTGTGTGGAGTTGTACTCCCCTTATCCTATGGTTTTTTGTCAGTGTTTCCTTTTTATGAATAAAAAAAAAAGAAAATTGTCTATCAAACACCCCCTTTTTATAATTGGGTTGTTTGTTGTTTGGTTAATGAATTGTTTGATTTGTTTTTAATTTTTCATTATCAATTTATTATCAGATGTTTGTTATGCACATACCTTCTCCTTGATACTTGGATGCCTTTTTGTCTTTAGGGCAATATCTTTTGATATGTAAAAAGCTCTTTTAATCTAGAGAGTCCCTTTTGGTCATTTCCCTTTAATATCTTTTGCCTAATGAGCTGAGCCTCCAAATACATCTTTCATGTTAAGGTCCTAAAATGTTTTAGTTCTTTTCTTTTGTGTATTTTATAGTTTCAGATCTAACATCTAAGAATTTAATCCACTTTGTGTTAATTTTTCATATGGTGTTAAGTGATTTCATTTCTTCTACATGTCACTCTCTAGTTATCCCCAATAGCCCTTATTGAAGAAGTCATCTTTTCCTCATTACATTGTTTTGGCTCCTTCTTCATATACTAGATCTCCATATGTGTATGAATATATTTCTGGGCTTTTTATTCTGTTCCATTGATCTGTGGGCCCCTTTTTTTCCCCAGTACCACACTGCTTCAACTACTATTGCTTTCTAGTATAATTGGAAGCTGGGAAGCATCATGTCTCTCTCTCTCTCTTTTAATTTTTATCAGAATTACTTTGGCTATTTATGGTCTTTTCTGGTTCCACACAAATTTTATAATTGTTTGTTCTACTTCCTTGAAGAATGTTACTGGGATATATATAGGGTCGTACAGAATCCATACATTTCTTATAATAAAATGGAAATCTTAACAGTATTTCATTTTCTAATCCATAGACACTTTTAGTTTCTGTTTGCCTTTTTCGGTTTTGGATGTGAATTTCATATACACATAGAATTGATGAATCATTTTAATTTAATTTTTTAATTAAATTTTCTAGCCATACTTGTGTTCTCTGATTAGACAGATTAGACCATTTTCATTTAGGGTAATCATTGAAATAAGTGGTTTATTCATTAATATTATCTACTTTGCTGTTTTTTTATTTGTTTAATTTGAACTATTATTCTATTTGCCAGTTAATGTGTATATTTTTTGTTTATGTCAATTTCTATGTTACTTTCTGGTTCATAATTTCTTTTGTGGTTATAATGTATAGTAAGCTTACTATTATCTAAGAGCCTATCTTTTGGAGAAAAAATTAGATTCATTTTTCTTAGATTATTTGAGGTAGTATTAATAACATATTCTTCAACCAGAGATCCATCTTTTACTTCCAAATTTTAAAAAACAAATAGAAGGCAATAAAATCCATAAACAGAATGAAACAGTACACACATACACACACACAAAACAATGAAACTATATTTGGGAAAATTGTATCTATAGTTTACAAGGAGAAATTAAAGTACTATTTAAATCCTATCAATACACTCAACTGTCTGGAATATAAAATAAAATGCGTGAAGAAACCAAGTCTTAATTTGTACAAGTGAAAAGCTTTTTCTCAGTATTCTTCCCTGTCATTCAGTTTTAAAATCTGTTACAACAAAGTACTTTGTTCAGTTAAATTTGAATGTGAAACACTACTGAATCTATATACCCATCCAAGAGGAAGGGCCAAGAGTACAGATCGTTCTTATTTACAAATGTGATGCAACCAGAGACATCAACTATATTCAGAATTTGTAGAACCCATCTCACCACATACACATGCAAAGCACGTGACTTTGTATTAATTAAATTCATACAAGTAGGGGTTATTTTTATCTTATATTATTACATATCTAAGAAACTGGACATAGTAGGGGAAAACTACTCAAAAGAGGAGGACAAATAATAGGATAGCACAGATTTTAATATTTTGCAGCTAGAAAGGACAAGTTTCCAAATAATGGATTTTTTTCTGTTAGAGTGAGTTATCAAATTTTCAGTGTCTCAGATTCCAGCAGAACATGTTATATGAAAGACAAAATATTACTAGAAATCGTTATTCCTTTGTTCTTGCACATGCTCCCAATAACATTTGTATCAGCTTTATAAGAAAATCACGTTGCAAAATCTAAGTAACAATGAGCCCATAGCATAGCAAGAGGCAAATATTATTTTTTACTTGTTATATTTATTTTTTAAAAATTACATGTCAAAAGGTGTTTAAATCCACACCATTCCTACCACCAAAGTTCTGAATCTTAAGTTGCCCCACTGCAATCCACCACAGTTCCCCTAAGGCTGTAGACATGGGCCAATCATCATCTCTACAACTCTCTGTTTACATTTATACATAATTGCCCCTTTTGTTTTTCTGATTCAATCCTTTCTTCCCCTTCAAGCCACTCATGACAACATATCTACCTCCATATGTTCCTCTCCTTTTCCTTTTCTCTCTCTTGGTGCTGATGGAGCTGGAGTTCAAAACCCTCTTATTTTCATCTTATCACTTCTCCTCCACTGGGAGTATGGATCAAGGTTGTTTTTGGGGTGCAGAAGGTAGTAGGAGTTCTAGCTTCCGTAATTGCTTCTCTGCTAAACATGGGCATTGACAGATCAATCATACCCCCAGCTCTGGAGGTGCAAGGGTTATTGATGAGGTCATGTGCCCAGAGAATTTGGGATGGAGTCATGGTAGCTTCTGTAACTTGGTGTCTGGAAGGTGGCAGGTCACAAAGTGAGACAAAATGGTTAATGAACAGGAACCAGAAAGTAAGATTAGAGCAGATGAGATTACGGATTTTAGGGTAGAAAAAAGCTAGAAAATCCATTTTAGGCATCTTCCCCGGAGGCACACAACTATGATAGTTTTGCTTGAGTTTGATAGCTAGCCTGAAATTGGATAAGAATATTATCTGAGAGATTGGTGTCAGAGCAGAGAAAAGGGCTAGAAAGTTGGATTCGAGCAGAGAGTAGCTTGCATTCTTGAAAAAAATAATCTGTGGCTAAAATTAGCTATTTACCTCCATCCACCTGACCCAGGTCATATTTATATTATTAATATTAACATCAGTATTTATATTTATGCTTATATTTATATTTAGCACCAGAGCCTGTGCAACATCTAAGTCCCTATTAGTATGAGCTCACAGCTCATGGTCACAGCTGGGAACATTGCAGGCTGCACTTATTTCAGGACCAGCCTTTCTCGAGTGGCAGGGCAGGATACCCCCAGCCTCCCTTCAGAGACTGGGGCTATCTCTACTATCATTGCTTTATGGTGAGGACAAGGTCCTGGGAGGGCCCATAAGACACCGTTTCTGATGGAAGTGACCAGTGGTGGTAGAAAGAAGGATCTCTTAGAGGTCTGGGCCCATCATATGTGTGTGGCAAAGGGCAAATATTTACAAGTGTTCTTGTAAGTTCTACAAGGTCAGTCTGAGATTTAATATTTTAAAATTAGCGATGAAACTAAATAGAAAAGTGATTTTTTAAAAATGTTGGTTTTAGGGTAGGAACCTAAGGCCTCATAATACTACTGAGTTTCCTCATCAGTTGAATTTTATTTTATAGCTTTGGGGGTGGATCTTAACTTATCTTTTCCCACTATCATTTACATGAACCAATTTAAATGCCAATACATTTTTATTCTTCCTCTCCTTTCATATTTAATAATTGTCTCATATTTCTATTACTTGTCTTTATGGTTAGAGTTAAGTGTTCTTTTTGTAGTAGTCCTTTAGACATAAAGAACTCAACTTTATTTCATTTTTAAAGGTATGAACAGATTTCAAATCGATAGTCTTGGTACAACATCCAGTTCTTTGTTCAGTTCTATCACTGCGAAGGGGAATACTGGGTAATCGTTGAATGTACACATATGTTTGCACTTGATTACATTGCCTATAATAGCACCAGATTTCAAAATGTATCAATAGCTCTGGGTTGCTTTGGCAGAAAAATTTATTGATCTACAAATGACTAGTTTCTGAGAAAAAATTAAGTGACATGCATGTGGATTTGTGTGGAAAGGGTAGGAAAAGAGAGAGACTTATAAATGAGCTGTGAAAAGCAGTTAAAGATCCTCTCAGAAGTGTTGGCCTGATTGTTTTTTCTATTACTTTTCTCTAATTAGAGATGTTTTCATTGAGGGAATGAAACATCTGAAGATCATTATGTTACAGTGGTGCAATGATGCAAAGCCACTTCTCACAAATGACTCATAGTAATTGCTCCCTGGAAGGAAAGGGTATTTTACTTGTTAAAATCCAAGTATGATATGGTTCATGGACTACTGTACTCAAGTAAAATCCCATAAAAGATGAGGAGTAACAATCTCTAACTGTAAGAGCTAAATTTTGATGAGAAAATAACAACCCGTGGGGATAATTACATTCAATCAATATACAGAATTTGGATAAAAACTAACTGAAGTATGTAAAGGTCATCTTTTCAGGTAAAGAAAGAGAAGAACATTCGTTAATACAGTATATTGCCTATACTAATAGTAATTAGATTTATGATAGAATTTGTACTATAAGAATGCCATATATCTTTTATGATACAGAGATGAAAACTAAATGAAGAAAGCTATTCATGTTAGGGAAATTAGTTAATAAAGGGAAGAAATTTAAAACTCATTGGCAGTAGATTAATACTATAGAAAAACAAGGCACTGAATCTTGGTCTATGACAATGAGAATCCATGTTACTTTTAGAATAAAAATGCTCAGACTTTGAAGACAGGAAGAAATTGGTTCTGAAGAATACTCCTCCAGTTACTAGTTCTAGGAATTTGGGAAGTCTCTACCTCTTAATATTCAATTCACTTATCTGTTGAGTGAACATAATCTAAGGGATTGTTAATATTGTGAAACCTATTTCTAGTTAGAAATATAAGGCCCCAGGTGTGTTGCTTAGTATTACATAGATCTTTTAAAATTATTTATTTTACTATTATTATTTTATTTTTATTATTTATTTATTAGCACTGCCCAGTTTAGAGGTAAAACAGGATTGAACCTGGGACCTTTGTTGCCTTGGGCTTGAGAGTCCTTTTTGCATAACCATTATGCAATCTCCCCAGCTCCACCATAGACTTTTTTTTAAATAATAATTTTTAAAGTTTGTTTCTTTTATAAGAGAGAGCCAGAACATCACTCTGGCCTATTCAGTGTTAGAGATCAAACTCAGAACCTCTTACTTACAATTCCTGCATTCTACCACAAAGTCTTTTTTTTTTTAATTTCTTTATTAGGGAATTAATGCTTTACAGTCGACAGTAAATATAATAGTTTGTACGTGCATAACATTTCCCAGTTTTCCATATAACAATACAACCCCCACTAAGTTCTGTCAACCTTTTTGGACCTGTATTCTCCCCCGCCTGCCGCCGCCAACCCCTTTTTTAAAAAAAAATTTATTTATAAAAAGGAAACACTGGGGGTTCTGGAGGTAGCACAGCGGGTTAAACACACGTGGCGCTAAGCACAAGGACCAGCATAAGGATCTCTGTTCAGCCTGGCTCCCCACCTGCAGGTGAGTTGCTTCACCAACAGTGAAGCAGGTCTGCAGGTGTCTGTCTTTCTCTTCCCCTCTCTGTCTTCCCTTCTCTTTCCATTTCTCTCTGTCCTATCCCAAAAAAAAGGAAAGAAAAGAAGAAAAAAAAACAGAAAAGGGAAGACTGACAAAAACCATAGGATAAGGGGTACATTTCCACACAATTGCCACCACCAGAACTCTGTATCCCATCCCCTCTCCTGATAGCTTTCCTAGTCTTTATCCCCTTGAGAGCATGGATCCAGGGTTATTTTGGGGTGCAGAAGGTGGAAGGTCTGGTTTCTGTAATTGCTTCCCTGCTGAACATGGGCATTGACAGGTGGATCCAAACTCCCAGTCTGTCTCTCTCTTTCCCTAGCGAGGTGGGGCTCTGAGGAAGTGGGGCTCCAGGACACATTGGTAGGTTATCTTCCTAGGGAATTCCGGTTGGCATCATGTTAACATCTGGAACCCAAGTAAAGAGGCTAAAGGGTTGACATTCCATGCCTGACATCTATGGACACAGTCTAAAGTGAAGCATGCAGAGGTGGTATTCCTTGTGTTGATTAGGTTGGGATCAGCAGATGCAATATCATTTGGTACGAATGCAGGAAAGTGAGCCCCACGCTAGAAGTCCCAGGACTGGGGGAAATATAGGCTTTATAGAGGAAGTGGGAGGTTCTTGCTGTCTTAGGGTTCAGGAAGGCAATAGTTATTCTATAATCAAATTATTTCACAATTGGGTTAATTTTGAAAATCCCATTGTTAGGATTTGCTATATCATACACAACATCACCATAATTTATGTTCTTTGACATTATTTATATATAGCTGTGTCTTATAGGGCAACATCACTGGTTGCTTCTATTCTCCCTGGTAGTCATTTTATTTTATTTTATTTTATTTTATTTTATTTTATTTTTATTACCAGAGCACTGCTCAGTTCTGGTGTATGGTGGTGTTAGGGATTGGTGTTAGGGTCTTTGGAGCTTCATGCATGAGTGTGTTTGCATAACCATTATGCTGTCTATCCTCTGTGTGCTGCACAGTCTTATTGGCTGATACCACAGTCTGCTTTTTTACAGCATATATATATATATATATATATATATATATATATATATATATATGTTTGTTTTTTCTTTTTTCTTTTGCATCCAGGGTTATTGCTGGGGCTCGGTGCCAGCACTGCGAAGCCACTGCTCCTAGAAGCTATTTTCCCCCATTTTTGTTGCCCTTGTTGCTCTTGTTGTTATTATTGTTATTGCTGTTATTGGATAGGACAGAGAGAAATGGAGGACGGGAAGACAGAAGGGGAGGGGGAAGAGGGACATCTGCAGACCTGCTTCACAGTTTGTGAAGCAAACCCCTGCAGGTTGGGAGCTGGTGGCTCGAACCAGGATCTTTATGCCAGTCTTTGCGCTTAGTGCTAGCAGTTTGGGAGCTGGTGGCTCGAACCAGGATCTTTATGCCAGTCTTTGCGCTTAGTGCTACCTGCGCTTAACCCGACCGACCCCCTAATATATATGTTTTAAACTCCAAGAGTCCGCATATTTTTACAAGGCTAAAAACATGTTGGTAGATGTTTGCTATAGTTGAAGTATAAAATGGTTTCTATTATTTGAGAATAACAATGTGTCCCATATTTTATTTTTCTTAAAATAAAATGAAATTTTCTCTTACTTAATGAAGAAATAATACACACACATACACATATAATTATAATGTTGGAGTTAAGAAATTACTATTTGCTCACAGCTCACAAGTATTTAAAAATTACACAGATACACACACACACACACACACACACACACACACACACACACACACACACACACCTTGCTTTTTCTGATAGCATGAATGACAGAGAAAGATAGGCACCAGAATTCCACATTTTCTTCATTGTGGTGCATGCTAGGCTGACACACTACTCAGATGAGCTATTTTTCTGATCTTTTAACAATTACATATTTTTTTCTACCAGGATTATTCCTGGTGGTCATATGTATATTTCAACCTTCTTTTGATAGAGGGTGAGGCAGAAATAGATTGGGAGAGAGACATGGAGACCTTGTACTTGGTAATATATGCACTCTAATAGGTATGCCATTATCTGGCCCCTTAAAATTTATATCTTTATACTTTTTTTCCTATTAACCTGGTAATAAGTTATTATATTCTATTAGAATATATTTGTAAAACTTTATTTCACTGGTAGAAATGACTCAGCTCATTTGGGTTGCTATGACAAAATACCACAGAGTGCATTCGATCTACAGGATCCACAAAGCCTGCATTTGTGAACCCCACATCATCAATGTTTGTGTTGATTTCACCTGTTAATCCTGCTACTCATAAAAATAAATGCATAAAATCATGAATGCAAAAATATTCTGTAAAATGAAAAATGATTTAAAGAAAAATTATTGTCTTAGAAAACACAGGCTTCTGGAACAAAATTCCAAAAACTGAGAAATGTGTAAAGAATAAGAACTTATTTTTCATGATTATAGAGGCTGGAATGTCTACTATGGAGGTGCCAAGAGAGTCTCTGTCTTTGATAACACAGTTTCTGATTTTCAAAGGGCTATCTTCATATTGTTTCACATCAGAAAAGCGTGAGAGAACTCTCATTTAAGGAAACCTTTCTAAAATTAATTTCTGAAGCTAGCATCATTTTTTTTCACAAAGATATTTTTACTGAGTTTTTGGTACAAATTCCTTTTTACTGTATTTTATTTGTAAGTGTAGTAGAAAACACATACCACACTCTAAGAGATCAGAATGGAATGACTGTAATAGTTTTTGTCATATGTCATAATACATATTTAATGACAAAATAAAAATAACATATTTTTACAGTATTTCTTGTAACAACTGAAATCACAAAATGCAAATTTATTAAATTTTAATGTTGACTCTGCAGAAAACATTTCCTATCTTCCTAATGGATATATTCCTATAGATTACTAAAAACTATCTTGAAAATTGGTTTCAACTTTATCCAGTAAGATGTCTTAGTTTCATATGTGTGATCTTAAGCATTATACATGACAGGATGCTGTCATATTTGAGGAATTGTTATCTCCTGGCATGAAGAACCACTTTGGAAAGGCACTGAAAAATCAGGTCCACAATCAACTTATGTGATAGCTAGAAAATATTGGTAAGATGTGGATATCTCTAGTAGAATGTAGTTCTGCATAGACGCTGTGTTTAACTGTCAAACCTAGACTCTAGCTACAAAGGCATTAAATTACTTGAAAAACTATAAAATCCTGAAACACAATCCCTTCTTGACTCTCTTCTTCTAATCATTACATAGTTATTTTTGCAAAACAATGGTTTAGTCGGATTTTTTAAATATTCAGGGATGGCCTGTTAGAACTGTACTCTCAGGTTTGGCTTAGCTAAAGAAATAAGAGTGCTAGCAATTTGTGGTGTGTTTGCAATATCCATCTAGGTTCTCAATGATTTGCCACTATACCTTCTATCAGAAGTGCTTTTTCTTCTAATCAGCTACTCTGACCTGAATACTTTATTGGAAAACATTCCCCTCTGAATATTCAGTATCTATCTATACATTGATTATTGTCAATATGTTCTTGATAAAAATAATCTGAAAACACTATTAGACTACTGTTTATTATTAAAATTAATTCCACAGACAACTTTTTAAAGTCTAGCGTTCAGGATTAGAATCTGATCCTTCAACTAAGAGAAATTATCATGATGATGATTTCTTAGAAAATATATTACTCATAGTTAAAAAATAGTCAAATAATTATAACATTCTTGATATATTTTACATTAATTTTTTAAAAAAATGAGTTAATTGATATTGTGTGCTGCAGTGAATATTTGATCTTAGAAATGTGTTTTTTATTGTGGACAGCCAACAAAATACATCACATTATATTACATTACCTTAATTTGTCTTTGCTTTCTTACTAACCTTTAAAAAATTTATTTATAAAATATTATTTACTGTATAGTGCTAATTGTATTATTATAATATTTATCCAGTTTCAATTATACTTTATGTGCTATTCATATAAGCAACATTACATATATCATAGAAATAGATAATTATTATATGGGTAGAGTGCATTTACATAATAAAGAACAAATCTTTCAAAAAGGAATTTGGCTGTATGACAGCACAATGTGTGAGAGGTTTCAGGCATAAATGTGGAAGATCCAGTAGTCAAAGATGAGCAGTTCTGTGGTAAATCATAAAAGATTTTGCCTGATATATATATTTGTGCTAAATATAATTTTGGACATCATGCTAGATTTTTGACAATCACCAAATGATTACAAAATAATATATATGAATGCATATCACATACATTTTTATTGGGGATGGGTGGTCATGCCCAATAAAAAGTGGGTCAACTAACTGAAGAAGGATATCCAGCAAGTGTCACAGCTGGCTAAGTAGACACATTACAGTGTGTAAGAATCTGGGTTTAAGCCCCTGGTCTCCACCTGCAGGGGGGAACGCCTCATGAGTGGTGAAGTAGTGTTGCAGGTGTCTCTATGTCTCTCTTCCTCTCCCCTGTTCCCTCTGTCTCTATCTAATAAATAAAATAGTAAATAATAAATAAAAAATAATTGAAGCAGTTTTCTTTTTTTATTTATTAATTTCTTTATTGGGGGATTAATGGTTCACAGTCAACAGTAAACTACAGTAGTTTGTACATGCATAATATTTGCCAGTTTTCCACATAACAATTCAACACCCAACTAGGTCCTTTTTGAGGTAGTTTTCTAACAAAGAGTTGCTCATGACCCTCAGAGATATGAAGAAATGCTCTACCTCACTTATCATCAGAGACATGCAAATCAAAACTACACCGACTTTTCCATGAGCAAAACAGAAAGTGTTAGGTGCTGACAAGGCTGTGGGGAAAAAGGGAGTCTATTATGCTGCTATTGGGAACTGGAGGTGATTATGCTTAGAAAAGTAAGCGAATAGGTGGAAGGCAAGTACCAGATGGTTTCACTCATTTTCAGAATCTAGAAGTCTGGAATACATGACCCTTAAAAAAATCATAACAGAAACAAACAATGTCTAAAACTTTTTGAAATTATGGCAGTTACCACTGGGAGAGTGAGGACACAGAATTTTAGTGGTGGGTGTGGTGTGGAATCTTATAAACTATTATTAATCATAAAAAAAGAAATGAAAGCTAACTCCAATAAAGTAAAAATAATAAAACATCTCAAAAAAATAAAAAAAATAGTTAAAAAAGAAAAAGGACAAAAAAAGTGGTCACCAAGAATGGAGTCATCATGTAGACACTAAGCCCCAGTGATAACATTTGTGGCAAAAAAAAAAAAAAAAAAAGAAGAAGAATATTGTGTAGTACCTATGAATCACCTTTTTATGTCGCATTTTGAAATGAGAATTATTATGTTATTCCCTCTGCTTTGCTGTCATTTGAACTTATACTTCTTATTTACAGTCCCTTAAGTTGTCCAGAGAACATACCACTTTTCACTAAAATTTATCTGAAGTCATTAATCTAATTTATAGAAAAATCAATCACCACGTTGACCTAAGTGTCATTTTATGTCCATTTGGATTTGGGTGGATGTGCTTCTCCTTGAGATAAAAAGCAATATTATTAGTAGCCTAAATAAACTTACTTAATTTTTCTAAAGGTATTTTTAAGCTTATTCAATTTAATAAGACAAAGAGAAGTTGAAGGATAAGGCAGAAAAA